>NC_143436.1:109306828-109938162 GCF_987193195.1 Phasianus colchicus
TGGAATGCTGTGAGCCATCCCTGGGGAGAGGTGTAGCACTAAGATGGCTGTCCAGGACAGATTTGTCATGGCCTGCTGTAGGATATTGCTCTTCCATGTGAGAGGTCTTCATCACACACACTGCTTTGACTCCATTCCTGCTGCAGTGAGGATTTGCACCCCGTCTTTCCATGTGAGGATGTTGTTCTTGTGTATATCAGCAGCTGGGCAGCATTATCTGGAAATCCCATGCACAACTCTGCAAGCGCTGGAGATGACGTGGAGGCCTCCAGGCAAGTTCTAGCCAATCTAAACAAAAATGGTTCTTTAATCTGTATTTTTAAGTGTTTAATGAAGACATGATTCAACAATGCACTTACCATTTTTTGAGTTAAAAGTACACATAAAGTAAATTGCAAGCATCTGTAGATATATTTCTACTGAAAGACAAACTATTATTGTTATAGTCAGCATGTAGGTGTGCCTACCATAACTTTTTAAAATAGTGAGTGACTAACCTTTTCCAATAAATCAGTTTTTCTAACCTTTCCATGAGTTTTGATTTTTTTAAGAGATACAGGCTTACAGTGCTTATTTCCCCAACGATCACAAGGCTTACACTGCTACTGCTCTGGTCTCAAACATTAGTAATATAACCCTGTGTTTATAACTTGCCACCAAAACACCTATAAGATGGGAGTCTTGCAAGTAGGCTCCCATCGCATAGCACTGATTACTCCCCAAAATGGATATGAAGAACATTTGCTATTAAATCTGAAACCACGTCCATTTTGTCTTAAAAAGAGACAAAAGAACAGCAAAAGAAAGAGAAATATTGGAAGGATGAGCTGACGTGGGTCTCTGCAGTAAACATGGCCTTTGTGGAAAGCTACTTGTAAATGTTAGTGCAAATTTTGCACCTTCAGCAGGTGTTGCAAAAAAAATGGGAGTCATGCCATTAGGCATCAGATGTAGTTTTGGGGCCCAGGGTACAACGTGGGGAGCTTCTAAATTTAGAACAGAAAGAAAACATCCTGCCCTTTGTGAACAGCCAAAATGGATCGCAGTGACAAATTAACAAGCTATTATACACTCCAGTCTAAAGTAAGGAATAATGGAAGTTATTCATTATTCATTTTATTTACTAATAATGATACAGTATGTATTAATAGGAAGGGGGCATAGTAATTCAACATACGTGTCAGTATGAAGATACATCTCAGGTTGAGATTATACTGCATAATCTGGTGGCAACACAAGATAATTTTGGGGTGACAGGATTCTTCCTTAGAGGCCTCCTTTAGATTCATTTACAATCTTGGCCATGAAGATGAGAAATTGGGAATGGTTGCAATCTCTGGGCAAAAGAAGCTTAGGACAGGAATGGCAAGGCACTATTACAAAGGGCAGCAAACATTTTTGCAGAATTTTCTGGAAAAGAAGATACATAGCATCTGCCCACATTTAATTTATGCTAAGCATTGTTATTTGGTCCTACATTTAACAGATTTAATGAAACAAAATTTTAAAACAAAATGCCTTTTAACTTAGTGGGAAGAAGATCTGATAGGTGTGTCAAGTACTAAAAATGCAAATGCGAATGCAAACTACAGTGTCAATCTGAATTGCCATGCTAGGCCAAGCTTATTTTATTACATACATTCTGCATTCTAAGTACTAATATATTCATAATGTAAACATTAAGCATACAGAGTTAAAATTCAAGGCCACAATATTTTTGATTGTCCCTTTTTGTGTCTTTGGTTGGCCGAGATCAACTCGTAGTGTATAAATGCATAAGTTATATAATAATTATATAAAAAGGAAAAAAATAACATTGACTTGTATACTTCATTCTGACAAACGCACAGCGTTCGCGACTCAATAAAGAAAAACTGGCGCCCGCCTAACAAAAATACTTAGATGATTTCTGATTTTGGCAGTCAGGGGTTGTCTCTTGCTTTAGCCAATAGAAAAGAAACCCCCCTAATAATGATGAGGTTCTAACTGGTTAACTTTTAAATATCAAATACAATTCCAGTTTTACTTTTTTTAAAAAAAAGAGATGCATATTCTGATTTCTGACTTCTTCTGATTTTCCCCTTTTCCATTTTTTTTTAATTACTATAAAAACAAGTCTGTTCCTCCTGTAATACTGGGAATGGTATGATACTGAGCAAAATGTTTCACAAGTCCAAACAAGTATTTCTTCATAGTCCCAACACTACTAATTTTTCAGTCTCTTCAGTCTCTACTGGTAAAGAAGTTTATTTCCTCCCATTCTCACCACCTTTTGTCCTCCTCCATCTCCTTTCCGCTTCCTCTGTCAGGTGCAGGCCTCTGATCTACAGTCATACACTTTCCCTTCTGCACATTCTCATTTCCAATGTTTGGCTCAGGGTTCTTGTAATACTGTCAAGGAATCCTAAAGTTTGGGTTGTCTTCACAGTTTGAGTAGCAGATAACGCTCTGATGAATGGAATGCATTTGATTTTAATCAAAACAATGCTGTCATATTCCAGATCAGTTTCCACACTAAATGAGTCTATGTTGATATGTTTCTATTTTTTAAATACAGGTAGGTGGTTGTTTTGGTTTTTTTTTTTTTTTCTTTTTAATCACTTTTCTCCCTCTTTTGTAATGATTCATATATTGTATGTTAGGTCACTATAGACTTATCCTTATATTGCTGTAGTATAGTCCCAGGTTTTGCATTAGCAAGATAACAAACTTTACCCATAAGCTTATCAACTTTTTAAGACCACTAGCTTTCATAGGTTTTCCTTATCATTTCATGCTTTTACCTACAACAGTCCATTGTTGTTTGGTCCACAGAATCGATGCCCATATACATTACATTTTAGTATCTTAATACTTCTTGAATATCTCTTTTAAAGCCCTACTGCAAAGAGTCATTTTGAAATTTACTTTTAATGTGTTTTTCTCGCAGCCAAACCTTCACCTGTCTCTTTAGGCACTTTTAATTCATGTACTCTGATAGAGTTCGTTGAAATTCATTGGGGACTGTATCCCAGTGAGCAGTGTTTTTGCTTTTCTGGTGTTTCTTTCTTTCCCAATTAGTAGTAGGTGCCAAGATGAGAAGGCATATGAGCAGCTGGCAGCCTTGTATTGGGGTAGATACCTCCAGTCGGTGAATTCCAGTATGGATTAGGGGCAGCAAAAAAGCTGGATGAGGTTACAGGCAAAGCAGGGGGGTGGGGAGCTACAAAGTTCATCTTCTGGGGGTGTGCGTGGTAGGAACTCATGTAGGGTAGGTCTGATGGGTATTTGTACATGGATGATTCCGGGGGGTGAGGCTGGAGGGCCTGAGCGATTCCGTGGAAATCAAATTTGTAGGCATAGCGTTTACCATGAACTTTAGTCATAATATTTTTATCATAGTAGTAGCGAAGTGCACGACTGAGTTTGTCATAGTTCATGTTAGGTTTGCTTTTCCTCTCTCCCCAACGCCGAGCCACTTCGTCAGGGTCAGTCATCTTGAACTCTCCATTGGTGCCCTCCCAGGTAATGCAGTTGGAGTTGGAGCTGTCTGAGAGAAGCTCCAGTAGGAACTGCCATAGCTGTATCTGCCCACTCCCTGTGGAGGGAAACAAAGTGAAAATGTCAGGAATAATGACTAATAAAGCTAAAACACCGATTCTTTCAGGCTCCCGCACAGAACTCTATTAGGAAATATTGCAGTGTCAGTTCCTGCTTCTTACTTGAACTAGTCCCCCTTCTCCCAGGCTATCTTCTGTATGAAATCCTAAAGAGCAGAGATAATGGTTATGTGTCATATTTTCCCTCATCTGGGTGGCAGAATGCCATTACAGGGAAATTTAATGGTTACTTAATGTCATTCATTGTAGACAATTGATGGGGAAATCATACAGCACTCGTTTAGGAAACTAATCTCTAAAGTTCAGGACAAACAGCTTTCACTTGCGTAATATTTTGCTTGTTCTCACAGCATTATGTTGTAACTAAATGTTCTCTGCTATGGAATAAGCCTACACAAAATGGAGAAGTTTAGAGAAAGCTGGACACATGCCAAACCATATCACCCATTTGCAGCATTTGGGGAAATGCAAAACGGAAACTTATTAGCTTGCTGTTGCACTGCATACAACCATAGGGCAAAACATTTGCAAGAACAGTGAAAAGGTCCATAAAATACATTCTCATAATCATTCTTTGTCAAACAAGAATTTAAATGATTACTGAACTTACTGCATTAAATGTTTTTATTTTTTGTTTTTCTCTTTCCTCCGCCAATTTTTTGTTTAAGGGAAAATAATCAGTCTGCTGGCAATTTTGCAGAAGAGTGTTGCCTGGTTATAGGAACAAAGTTCAACCATTTTAGGCCATCAAAAGTCAATTGTGAAGGGCCTTGCCACTGGTATTCAAGCTAAAAGCTTAGCATTTCTTAATAAAGCAGCACTGAAATATGCAAAACACAGCTGAAGCAGCTTGCAAGGCAATCTGTTTCACAAGCACAATGTCAGCAGAATTTGCCAACCAGCTTGCATGTCCTAACTTCTAAGTACATCTCTAACTAGGATTTGGTTGGTTTCTTTCTTTCTTTTTCTTTCTTCTTTTCATTTTTCTAAACCAGAAATGTGGATATAATAAACAAGCTTTTCTTTACAAAGCTTATAGTGGTAAATTATAATATCAAGATAGATTAGCATCTGAAATCCATTAGTAGTTTATACTTCAGTGCAACTAAAACCCATATTCATTTAAATTATACTTATCCAAACTGCCCTTAATGAATTTCTTCTGTTCCATTAACATGCATTAAATAAACAAACAAACAAAAGAATCTGTGGTATGAGCAAGGCATGCAAGTTTTAATACACGAAACATAACAAGGGGATTAGCCTTTGAAAATCAATAAACAGTTCAGCACAGGACAACGCACAAATTTTTGAATAAGCAATCCAACATATGTTCTAACATAAACACTTGCCTTCCAAATGTAATATATAGTCCTATGAAAATAAATGGTTGCTGTCAATTTCCTTTTAATGAGAGATTAATTCCACCAATTTATAAACACTCAAAACATGTTAAAACACAGGAATGATGGTGTGTAGAAACGCCATACCCAAATGCTATAAATGTATCCCAATCCAGAGCACTTTAGTGTCTTCCAGAATAATGAAGGCTACCAACTGCACACTTGGTAAAACTGTAAAAGCCTGAGACATACAAATTAAAAGGGAGGTAAGCCCTCACAACCAATTAAGGTCAATATCACTTTGAAATCCACCTCCTGACGCCATTTGGAAAAAGCCATTCTTAATATTTAGCTGCTTTCCTGTGCAGAAAGTAATCTAATCTAGAACCATGGCTGCTGTCACTTGGGACAAAATGAAAGGAAATGTAGCAGTATTTCAGTAAATTCATGCTTGAAAGGCAATAAAATTGTGAGATCAAACATTGTTGCTCAGAATTGAAGAGACCTATAATGTGGAACAAGTAACAGTGTGCCCTTTGAGTGTTAAAGAAAGGAAAAAAAAGGAAGTGGCACAAATGTCAATTTATTGTGGCAGATAACACTGATGTATGACCATAGTTCGTCCTGCAGACTCAGAGAAAAAACAGTGAAATCTGTCCAGTTCATAATCAGTTTTATTAACTCATCAAGAAGTATATCCATCTTCAGCTAAAATACACTACAAGGACCATCTCACAATGCACATAATTACCACCTTCTTATCATGAGAGACCATTTCTGAGGTGTCTAACCCAATTATTCTTTGCAAATAAATTCTGCTTTCCAATTTTTACCTATATATTTTTGCTGGATTCTGTTATGCAGCCCAAAATATTGTACAGGTCAAGGTGAGCATGTCATTGAATTGTGGATTACAGAATTTAGGACATGCATGACACAGCCTGGTAAAAAACTCATGCCGTTCTGGAGGGGTTCCTGAAAAACAGCACATAAGAAAACTCCCAGTGTTTAAGCAACCGAAGTGAATTCCTATTGATATATTTGGTAAAATGTAACGAGATATCTGACTGACTGAAATAATAATATAGGCATATATTCTAGGATGAGATGAATAGCTCTCTACTGAGAGCTACAATAATTATATCCCAATGAATATAATGGCAACTAAGACACCTAAGTCCTATCTAGACAGTTACTCTATGACACCAGAATTTATGTGCTTTAATGTGTGAGCTTAGTCCCACCCTTAAGTCATTTAGAAACCTTCAATGTTACATATCATCAGCTCTCATTGAGTCATAGTAAAGAGTAGTAAAATTTGTCACATCACCTTCAGAGTCCAGCCTTAAAATAGGAGTGGGGATGCTACTAGAGAAGAAAAACTCTCATAAATCAGCAAAACCCCGCCTCACCTGGATTTGCAAGACGGCTGCTGGTCGGTCCAAGAATCTGATAAGGATCTACAAAATTGTAAAGAAAGGTTTAAATCATGTAACAATGTCATATATTTTAGGCATCATTTTTTAATCTTGTAGGAGTCAGTAAGCACCACCTGAAAAGCAGATCCAACACTGAGGAAAGTGGCTTCTATCTCTGCATCATACACAATATTTGCAGGTTTTCCCTTAAAATTGGGTGTGCAAGCAAACAGTTGCAAGGGATATATATTTCCTTTTTATTCTCTGTATTAGTGTGCACAAGTACATGTTCAGACACACTCTAAAGTTGGTCTGGAAGTATTCTGATTCCTATTTAAACAAGACACCCTCTGGGACTACCTACCCTTGTAATGTGCCAGGGTTCACATGCCAGAGACCTAGTGCTAAATGTGGCATAGATGGGTGAAGAGGTGTTCCTCCTCAAAGAACAGAGACCCCTCATCTTGTGGGGCTACATTTGTTTTCTCCATACCATTGCTAGGTTTTTCTGTGCCAAAACAGCCTCTAAAAGAGAATGGAGAGGGCATATCTGAACCCATGTGAAGTGGCCGCGTTGGCTCTTCTTCATCATCACAGGCCAATGAGGGATCTCCTGTACTAAACTTGCGATTACGGTTTTCCAAATTCCAAAACATCTCAGTGCTTTCCTCATGGGATTCCCTGTGGAAATTCAATCTGAATTCAAACTGAATTGAAATAGGAATGACTGTAGGAAAGACACAGCTGTGGCTGATAAGCACAACCTGAAGCAGAACAATAAAGTCAGTGGACTGTCTTGTCTCCAGACAATTGCTCTCAAACATCATCCAGTTGCAGTCAAGAAGATAATCAGCTTACATTCCTTACACGTTTAAACAATCTGTGAAGCTCACACACTTGCATTAAATAGTCTCAAGGACTTACATAAATCACCAATATACTTCTTGAAGGATTCCCATGGCTGGGAGACCACATTAGATAAAATGCTATCTGGGCAAAAAGAAGTACAGTACTTCCCAGGCAGCATGCATGTAAGTTAAGGAGGTTTATTCCTTCACAGAATTTTATTTAGTTGTAACAAAAACCAGAATCATGATCTGAAATCCATGTGATAAAAACAGGCACAGAAAATGCTGAGCTAAGAATATCCTCCAAAATTTCTCTGTCATACGTCTACATTTTTGCTGTTAGCAAAAGACATCACTGACTCAGAGTGTAGTGCTTTCTAACTATCTGTCCAAGACACTTTCCACAATATAGGATTAAGTCCTACCCCATAAATTAGTTGGTCTGAAATGATGGAGTGCACCTATCTTGCTAAACAACTAGCCTACATTCCTACAAACCTCAGCTTTCTCCTCACAGTTTTCCAATGGATTGATAATCCTTCTATTTTTCCTGTTTAATTTCAGGAGTTCAGGATGTAAAATACAAACAGATTTTTGCATGTTGCAGTTCACTTTCATCTATTTGTTTATGCAGTTTCCAGTTGCCATTATTTCAACTACTGTGGAAAATAAGTCTCTTCTACCTTTGTACTTAAACTGAATATAGGTACTTTAACAGCTTTTTCACTCTGAAAGGTTGTCATTACCATTAAACATTACTAAAAGCAAATTTTAATAGCCCTGGGAGCCTCCATTTAAGATACAGCCATACAGCCAGCTCACACATGTCTGGGGATTTACTCATCACTGGCTGGAAATCTCATTAGTGCTCTGAATCAGCTCTTGCAAATGGCTTCTGGTTGGTAGCTGAAAGCTGACCCGAATGTGTCCAACAAACCCCATCACAAAATTCAAACAAAATAACACCCACCTAACTGAGGACGCTGGTCTTCTGTTTTGGGAACTGTTGAGGATGATGGCTGAGTAGCTGAAAATGGAGAAATCCATGTAGTTATTTTTCCAGTCTGAAAGATTGTCACTAAACCTGTGATAGACCCCAGGCCAGGGACTCCTGCTGCTCACAAGAGTAAGATTTAGCTTTTTAGGACTATCCAGGTCATGGGCCTGAGTAGCCTGCAAGGAAGTTACGGCTGACCCAGTAACTTCACCAGCATTGCCTACATGCAACTAACAGGTTTACCAGACAGGGCACAGGTAAAAGTCCCTCGGAGCTGAAAGTTGAAGTAGCTCCTGAGATAGCTCTGAAGTTCACTTTAGAGATTACTCAGATTGCAGCAGACGTGTATTGGGCCCACAAGTGGGATACATGAAAATGATTTTTACCTTTTGACTGTGTGGGATGGGTGTGACTTGTCCATGCTGATCTCCTCGCTTGCTCATAAGGTAAATCTGAAAAGGAAAAATACCATTCTTCATGCAGATATGGCATAAAATGTTATCTGTCCATTAGGGGCACATTTCTAGAGAACGCTCTGGATTAGAAAAATTACGGAAATTGAAAGGATACTCCTTGTTAAACACTTCATTGTCTTTATCATTTCTAATTATAACCACACTGCTCTCTGTATAGCTCTTTGGAGTTGCCTATTTTTTTCAGATGTCTGAAGTACTCTTAAATATCTGGCATAAATACTCTATAGAGTCCATAGCACTTGGACTACCTTTGGTTACCTTCTGTTATGGGTATGCTCAACTTCCATATATGACACGAGTGTTGCTCGGGATTGTGATTCACAGTAGACTTCAGTGTGACTGTTCTCTGAACTGGACAACTCATTGATAATAGAAATACCAAGTGGGTGCTCATGGCCATGACCATGAACAAAGGGAGTACAGTCCTAGAACAGGTGACCTGTTGAAATCCCTCATGGATAAATAACAATTTACATCAAGAGATTGAAAGCAATGTGGTAAGATTCCAAGTCTGACTGCAAGCCAATCACTTTGTCTTATAAATATAGCAGTCAAAGAAATCCTAATCTGATCTTTCCTTGCTGAAACAGCAGGCTTAATGGCAGTGATCCCTTGAGCTGGGATGCCTCTCAAGATTACTCCTTGAGGTCAAGAGATCCTTACTCACTTTGCTGGTTGGTGAGCAAAACGTTAATCTTTAAAGATACCTGATTTATGTTAAGATTTGACAACTTAACTAATCACTGTGACTCATCATCATTATGAGTTATCAATCTACTTACTATAACGAACTAAATTGTTGCTATATCACTAAATATATATGAGTGGTGGGTATTGCCTGTGACACCTTCCTCAGCCAAGGACACCAAGGAATGACATACACAGTGCACTATGGACAATTTATGTTTGAGCCTTGTGGGAAAAGTCTCCCAAAAGGTCAGAACTCAGATCAAGAGTAAACTGTGTAACATTCCCTTCCAGTGTGTGTATGTAACAGTATTTTCTTTTAAGATAGACTTCAGTTGATTTACTTTGCCTTTCTTTACTAGTCTGTTGCTGTTATCCCTTGAGATTAATCAAAGTTTATAGGTTGAATTTGAGAGTTCCTTTTTCTGCAGGGACATGTGAGACAGCAAAGACATAGTTTTGTCTAAATCACTGTGACATGTTCTTTGTGTTCTTACTAGCTGTCACTACTGTAATGCACTTTATTATCTTTTTCCTTAATGCTATTCTTCATGCTTACAAGCCCTCTTTTCCCCAGGTGCGCTGTCTGGTCTAATTCTCATTATTCAGAATCGAGATTTGTGGGGTAACTGATTGCACTGATTGCTGCACTTTACCATTTTCACTTCTTTCTCTTTTACTTGTTATTTCAAACTTCTAATAATTTCTTTTCTTTCACCTTCCCTTCCACATCCCAGTAGCCTCACAGATCTCTAGAAACATGTGAAAATACTGAACATGCTATAATATTAGGTATAGATCTGTATGCATATTCTTATATCTCTTACGAAAAGGTGATAGGTTTTGTGTTGTGCTTTTTTTTTTCTTTTTCTTTTTCTTTTTTTTTTTTTTTCTCTTGCTCCATCAATTTAAATATACCTTCCTGTTTCTTGGGACAAGCTGCTAATTTTATGTATCTAAATTCTCACTCACCTTTTCCCTTTTTTTTTCTTTTTCTTTTTAAACTTACTCATTACTTCTATTTCAGTTACATGGTTTAGTACATAAAAATGAAGAACCTTGAACATAAAAGCTTTTTCATAAACTATATGAAGTAAAGTCAGACATTTATTTTACCCTTTGAAATCTTTTGCAGCTGCCTGTGCTTTTCTATGTCTGGCTTAAACATACCACCTGAAATTGCTGCCAAGACCATAGACCTATGTAGCCTGTCCAGGATTCCAGTAAGGTAGCTATACCCTCCTCGTAGAACTAAATTGGTGTAGATGATCTGATTGTTAACAGTGCTTGTGCTTTATTTTAGAAATGACTGTAAATTAAGCCAGTTGGGAAGTAAAGAAACAGTCCCAGACTGGCTCTGTGCACACCAGATTGTTGAACTCTCTGCCCATTTTCAAGCACTCTAAGCAAGAGTATTGAATGGAAATAAAGTGTAATGCGAAATTTACAACCAAACTGCTCTTAATTTATTTAGTCTGTTTGGCTTAAGAAGCAGACTGGCACTACCAGCCTCGTCGTCTCCTGAAGCTTACAATTCAAAAACTTCAGTATTGCTGACATACGCATTTTATCTTTGTATTGCATTTAAATAACTAGTATCCTTTTATCTTGTATTTCTTGAGGACTATTCCACATTCTCTTTCAGAAACTTGGAGAAAATTGACTCGCACAAGCACTCATTTCTAAGCAGAAAACTGGTGTGAAGGTGAATCTTAACATGCAGATGTTCTGGCAAGGATCAGATCAAGACTTGCTGTTAATGCAGCTGGAGATACCTCACGGACTGAAGACTTTCAGAAATTCAGAAGGACTCATGTCAACTTTCCAGAGTTTTCCAAGCTCTGTACAGAAAAGGATGGCTCAGCCATGGTGCCAATTTCAGAACAGTATTCTTCTGTCAGCCCTGGGTTTCAACAAGTATCTTGCCCACTCCTGTATTTCCTTGCCAAATTTCTGCTTCCACAGCAGCCAGGGGAGATACTAGCAAAATTACAAAAAACCTACTCTGTTTCTTCCAGTTTTCATTTCCTGGCCGAAAAGGCTACAAATATGGAAAAAAAAAAGATCACACAGGAGGTATGTGCTCCCACAATCTCTCCTCTCCTCTCCTCTCCTCTCCTCTCCTCTCCTCTCCTCTCCTCTCCTCTCCTCTCCTCTCCTCTCCTCTCCTCTCCTCTCCTCTCCTCTCCTCTCCTCTCCTCTCCTCTCCTCTCCTCTCCTCTCCGAGTTTCCAAATAATTAGAGATCTATACACTGTGAAGGCTGTGTGATGCTGCCTACTTGTACTCAGTGGCAAGTACAGCCCTGAAATAAATTTGGTATAAATTTAGTACTGTGAGAAAATTTTGTCTTTTAATGCAACACATCATAAGTTGTTGTTGTGTCTACATCCTCTCAATTAAAAGAAAAATCCGGTTATCAGCCTTGCTTGAAATAGCACAACATTCCAACTTCATTCTTCATTCATTATTGTGCCTTGATAAACATGCTGCTATCCTAGATAAGCAGATCTGCCCATATTCATGGGATGTTAGTACAACATGTTCTTATCTTGGACAGATCTTTGATGGGAATAATTCTGTTTGATGGCACATGTAGACAAACCCATATTAGGTCTTTCTGAGCTCCTGATAGCTTCACTGTATTCTAGCATGCTGAAACATCATGTTCTGTTGTAAATGTGACTGAAGAAATATGTCTTTGTCATTGCAATTTATTATGAGCCTTGCTCATTTCCTATTTATTATTGTGGTGCTTTAACAATGGTAATACTTGATTACCTTCTCTAAAATTGCATCTCAGGATTTGGCTAATTGCCATTTAATCTTGTTTATATCTCCCCCACCCATCACTCTCATTTTTGACCTTTTTCATGTCATCAGGTACTTGTCCCCAGAATCTCTCTCTATTGCTCTTCCATGAAAGGAACTTTGTTATGGAAAAGCTTATTTTGCCATCTAGTTGAAACATGATGTTTAACAGGAAAGGCCAAGGAACAATTTAGAAAAATAGTTCCTTGACAGAAAATTGAATTCCTGCAAAAATATTTCTGAATGAATGAACGAATGAATGAAAATTCTGACCTTAAAGACATTTGCCAAAACTGTATTATAAAAGATAATATGATACTTTCAAAATTGTCTGATGATTTATTGGAGAAAATGTTTAGTTAGGATACACCAGTTCGCACAGAATAATAAAGACACTCTCTACTCAAACTACAAATTCCACAATAAGTTGTGTCAATGCAGGAAGATGCTTTTAATTTTATCATTAAGCGTTTTATTTTCTAGATGTCAGGTTTTTTTATTTGGCTAAAGATGCTGAACTGAAGGAGTTCAGCATATTTGATATGGGATTTTTTAAAAACACTTTTTACTTTGAAGAAAACTGCTATTCTATTTTCCATCACAAGTCAGGATGAAACAAGTATGGAAAATATAATTTTTCGTGTATAGATAAAAAATTTTTGTCAAACACCACTGGAATCATACCTACAAAGCAGTATTCTTTCACAACAGACTCTCGGCTGTTATGTTTATTTGCTACTGGACACCAAGGTCCACCTGGTCATATGTTACATACTCATTTTCATTGGAAACTATTGAGAACTTTGGACATCCAGAACTATATTGCATAGCTACAGTGAAATTTCTGTCTGTGCTTTGTCTTGTCATCTATATTCCAGATTCTTCTGAGCAATTCAAAGTTTCTAGGTGCCATAATAACTTGTGACCATGAAGAATACAGTCTCATGTTTATTGAAAATATCTGTAACATTTCTGAAATTCTTTTTTCTAATACTGAGAAGCAAGTAAAGCAGGCAATCTGTGATATATAAATATATAATTTTTCCTCATCCACAGATCCTGAGTTGAACAAACTTTTATATCTTTCAGCAGGCTCAAAAGATTTTCCATATTCCCGTGTCTTACTCTAAGCACCATCTAATGCTGCAAATAGCCTTTTTGATAAGGGATGATTAATGTAGCTTTCCATACAAGGCCATAGTTCTGTTTCATTTAAGGGCACAATCAGATTTCCCATATGACCCTCCACTAAGCTCTTTCACATGTTTACTCTTTGCACTTCAGACAGCAACTAGAGAACTGGCTTTCATTGTGCCGTAAATAAAGTTGCCTATGGTTAGCTCTTCTTCTGTGACTGAAGAGGCTTCATTTGAGATCAGTAAGATACGCAAATAATTTGTGCATTACACTGCATTTATCTTGTATTTTCAGCTGTTAGCATACTCTGAATTCATTTATTTCAAATAAGACCTCTGGGCTTCTTTACAGGGATCCTGCAGAAGAATCTTTACGTTTGAGTAACATCAAAATCTTATGCTATCTCCAAGCACATTTGATTGTGTCCTTTTTCCCATTATTAATAGCTATCATAGCAGAGAATGCCAAAGGGCCCATAATTTAAGCTTTTTTTAAGTCTTGCTATCAGTTTAATTGGCCAGTTCTTGATCTGTGAAAATATTTTATTTCTTACAATTTGCTAACTTAACCCTTATTGTAAATAGTTGTGGGACATCTTGGTAAATTCCTTATAAAAGTCTGATGCCAAATATATGAATTGGATTGGTGGTCTCTTTTTCATTCACCAGGGCACTTTTATTGATTAATAAATGTAGTAGAAGAGTTTATTTTCCTATAAATTAAGCAGGGTGGGTTTATTCATTTAACAGTATAGTAGGTGTTTCCCTCTTTTTAATTCATCAATTAACAAATCTATAGACATGCATATACACATGTATATAAATGTAAAACAAAGTTACTTGTGTATCTTTCCTGAATTATACCATGCAACACTGATAAGACATAGATAAAATATTTCCTATTGAAAAGTTTATAATGAGAGAAAGTATCTTTTCAAAAGAGCTCACTCAATTCTAGTGTATGTCCTTTCAGAACACTTGGATGTATGCCTCTGGCTCAGTAATGGGTTTCCTTTAAATTCAGTATTTTGTTCCAACTCCTTTCAGTGTTTTACAGTACTTTGTACTTATTACTGGAAAAACAAATGTCCAGGTCAGGGAGTTTTCCAACATCATTACTTGTGAAGGGTGATGCAAAGAAAGTTTTTAACTTCACTGCAATGTCCTCATCTTTTTAATTATTCCCTTTAGCCTTTCACAATCCAGCACACCCACAATAATTCAATGGACCTCACACTTCTCAGCATTGAGAACATTTTTGTGGTTTGTTTTGATTTATTTAACTCCCAAATTCATGATCAGATATATCAAACATAAATAAAAAGTAGATAGCAGAAGACTTATGTATCCAGCATTTTTTAAGTACTTTTTCTGAATAGATTTCTAGTTATTAGGGAGGATATTGTTGCTTCCTTTTACAGGCAGGGTGGTGAAGCACGTTGAAAAGTGACTGCATTGGTATCACACAGCACTGGGATCACACAGCAGAGCAAAACTCCAGTCTTACTATCCTCTTTTGCTTTGAATACTAGAAAGCATTGCTTCAAAGACAGAGGAAAGTGAAGACACAGACTTAGAAAATGTTTTCTATTTAATTATCTTACTTTACACAATATTATATATATAGTCAAATATATATAACTGTGTACATGTGTGTGTATTCATAATTTAGCTTATCATTTATAAGAGAAAACAGAAGGAGTAAAAGAAAGAGGTGGCTTGAGAGATTAAACAAGTAGTACAAAAAGTTGTCATTGTTCATACCTGGCCTCGTTGTTATTCGTTGTGTTGCTTCTGGGTAAACTGATGTATTTGGAAAAATAAAAGTGGCACCTCCTAAGGAGAAAGAAGACATAACATCTGAAGATTCATTTTCACGGTCTCTGATTCCACTAATATTAATAATTCCCTCTTCTAGTGTATCTGAATAAAGATTATGAATAAATATTTTATACATTAGGAACGTCATATGACTTCTGATAATTTTTGCACTTGTGTAAATCCACTCACATTACTGGATAAATGTCTGTGAAAATCAGTGTTAAGGGGGGAAGAGAATCAAGTTCAGTAAATCCCTTCTACCCTCCCTACACATCTTGACCATGTGTGCAGGCTGTTCCATATCTTCTGAAATAAAACTTTTCCTTCTCTTTATTCATGTATGACTTTCTGAACAAGTTCATACTCCCAACGGGGACTGCAGCCCTGGGCCAAAGCCTATTCATGTCAGTGGCAATCTTCTCACAGACCTTGGTGGTCTTTGAGCTAGACTCTCAGTAACCCCATTAAAAATATTGAAGTTGATAATGTAAAATGGTATCAAACTTATCTCGGGAACTGAAATTGCCTGAACAACATCAACATACCTCTAATGCACATTTCTAGGAATGTGAAAAGGGTCACAAGGAAGTTACCAACGACTTCGAGAGGAGCTTGTTCCTAACACCTTTGGGGTCTTTTGAAAATCCCACTCCAAAGCTCTTATGCCAATAGAACAATATATTTTTCTTAAGGTCATGATCAGCATGATATTACAATTCATAATCCCAATGGCATAAATGCAATCTCATTTTGGTGAAGTGAATTTTAGAACAGCATTGTCAGTGCACACATGTAGAAAAAGATAACACATGGAATTGCTGAACAACATTTGGATAACTCTATGTGGAAACTGCTTGGCAAATTAGAATCTGGGAAACCAAAGGTGGAAAAGAGTATGGAGACTATCTATTTTTAAAAAGGGCTTAAGGCTTATTCCAAACCTCATCAAAGTCGATGGAAAATTTTCTGTTGCATTTGGTGGGGTTTGCTGGAGGCCCATAGCCCACAGTAGGACTTTATGTCAAATGGCAAACATCTAATCTCAGTGGGAGATCATCTGATCTGGTTAATTTTTCTAGGAAACTTGCTGCTTTTTACTACAGTGAAAAAATGAATGAAATATGAAAATAAGGTTTTCTTATTTCTTTTTCTTTGCATTATCCGTTGTATTATCTTTTTCATTTTTCATAAATAATTGTTATTTCTGGTCACTGTAGGTAACTAATACCCTCAGGCATGATCATGCAGTATTCCAAATAATTCTATCAATACGTACACTGCACTATATGTGCAGGTCCATGCCATCTTCTGTTACAGAACTGCTACAGCAAGATAAAATTTAGTTTGGAATATTTTCATAAATATTTTAAGCCACATTTCGATAGACACACTTTTGAGGCCTGTGTTGTATTGTTCTTCCATCTGTGCTCCATACTTGTCTGGGCCGACTTACTTAACAGAAGGATGACTATTAACAAAAATCATTTTACATTCAGATCAGACTTAGTAGAGATCCCAACACAAACCTCACATGAGGACTGATAAATGAGATGGGCTAACTGCCTAAATAACAAGAATTTTACTTAAGTATACAATATATACTGCATATGAGGGGGAAGCAGCCACAGCACATAGACAAACACTGAAGCACTTTTCAGCCCCAACAATCTTTTTGGGATCCATGGTGTAGATCTGACAGTAAAATGAGACACTGTGAGAAAAAAAGTTTTCAGAGCTTGCAGGCTATCACATGTCACAGGCCCCATTAGCTTATAGGACATGAGAAATTATCAGTGGGGAAACCATTCTGCACCAACTGGCCCTACATGATCCCACCATTTGTCTGTGCGTCTGTGCGTAAAACTCATGCACACAGCAAGGAGAGGACATGCTCATCTCCCTCCTGCTTTACTATTTCCACTTTGAGCAAGCAAACCATAAACAGGAATCCTGTGCTTTCAGAATATGACCTATCGCAATGGGAGCAGTGCCAGCATTACCTGTGTTTCTAGCATGCATTAACCGTGGAGAGTTTTGTAAGGCCTTATCAACATCATCTGAAGTCAAATGTGGAAGAGGAGCTACAAAACAAAACAAAAAGCAACACCAAAATGAAAAAAAAATTGAGAATTATCTTTTAAAACCATATTTTCCCATAGAGGATTGTTTGAAAGTGAATCTACCAACAGTCAGTTTCTGTCTGCAGTTTACAGGGAGGTGTGTGTTCTATAGCTTAGACTGATAGCTTAAACTAGGGCATTAATTTATTCAACGTTATGAATGCAGAATATTTCTGGCTGATTATTGACAATGTGCGTGTGGAGAAGACTGCACCGCACTGGTGTTGCAATGCTTTTTTGTTTGTTTGTTTGTTTTAAAACCAAGTTCACTTTAAAATCTTTAAACTGAAGAAAACATGCAAAATTTCCTCAAGCTTAGATGAAAGTACAGAAATCAGGAATTCACTAGTCCCCTCTTTCCCTTTGAAATGTTAGCCTTACAGTACAAACACTTTGCATTTGGACCTCAGGGACTGGTTGGGTTTTTTATATTTTTTTTTAGTTTTTTTTTTTTTTTCTTTTTTAGATTTTTATTCCCACAAATTTATATAACATTTATTCAGTTCAGTAAAATCTTGCTTAACCTATTCAGAGTAGAGCAAACTGCTGTCAGTCCTTAGAATCATGCCTGGAATTTGCTTTATAAATCAATATGAATCAATTGCTAGCATTATCATTGTTAAAATGGAAAGAAATGAGTATGTGACCAGAAAAAACATTAGCACTGAATCCCATTTGATTTTCTTCCTAAAGTGTACTGATAAATATGCTGGACAAAATTTCAATTTTGTCTCAGGTAAAAATTTAGAAATGTTGCCCAACTCTTTATCTCCCACAAGCATGAATGAAAGCCAACTGAAATCAATGGGAATCTTTCCTTCCAAATGAAGAGGCTTTGGATTGGAGCTTCCTGCCACATGTTAAAGATCAACATTAAGAACAGAGACACCTGAAAATCTACTGGGTTAAGATCTAAGAGTGGTATCAACCACAGGTTGATGGTAGGCGCTACCATAATGACAGAAAACTATCTTACTCTCTCTGAGGTAGTGTAGGTGTGACAGGAGGATATCTGCATTATAGCTCGGTGTGAGTCTCTGGAAGTCATCTTTGGTCATTTTACACAACTCTTTCCCATCAATGTTCTGGAACAACAAGATGTCCACGTCTGGAAGACCATACTCCTTCACTGCCCACTCCAGCCACTGACGTACATGGTCTGTGCTCCATAACGTAGGATCTAGTGTTATCACAAAGAATGCAATTAGCTGGGGAGGGGAGAGTGGTGATTTACTGGATCAATGCAGCAAGTCCAAACTGGAGAGACAGAGGATTAACAATACTACAACCTGTGTCAAAACAATTTTCTAAGCTTTCAGTTCAATTTGTATCTTTATTCAAGAGAGATTTTCACTCAAATCAATTTTACTGTTTCTTGGGCATAGGCTAAGCAAGCACTCAGATTTGGCTATTACTTTCATAAACTACAGCAGGTCATATTAAAATATCCCACACTTCCTTTCATAGATTGTTGTGCTGTTTTGCTATATGTTGCTACATTTAAGTAGATTTTTCCTTACTACTTGATGTATTGGCAACACCCTCTGGGGAAGGAAAACAAGAACTAGTGCAGATGCCTTTTTGAGAGTCAGGTATGGATCTCTGATTTTAATTCTATCTCCTCCATTCTACTTTTTGCTACTCCTGTGACTTAGAGTAAGCTCACACCAACCTGAAGGTCTCTAAAGATCTGTAGTACACATCTTCATAATGTAAGACAGCTCCTGGCATGAAGATTTTCTACTTTTTGCTGAGGAAAGGTAAGAGCTGAGGAGATATGGACTCATCAAGAGTTTCTGCCTTTCAGTCTGCATGATTCTGTGGTTCTGTGATATCCTGAAGACTGACAATGGAGCACACAGAGGTCAAATGGCCGTAGTCCATTGCATAAAAGTCTGCGAAGTGTCTGAGTCTTGAAAGATAACATAAATAGCTTATCTGTGGCATAAATTCAGTGCCATATTATGCCTTTTTGGATACATGTCTTTCCATGGGCTAGATACTATTCAGAGACTGTCATGATGCTGCTCATTCCCAATCCTTCACCCATCAGTGCCTCTGCTTTTCTGATTCTTCTCTTGGAATTTTAAGTCTTTAAAAGTCAGAGTACTTGATTCTCTGGAGTTTCAGAATCTTTCTCCACTCTTCCAAATGCACCGGAATTGATTTAAGAGGACCCCTCCATCTGGTTGGTATGAAATGAGTAGCAAACTAGAAGGAAGTAAGTCTGACTCCTTGGGGTCTGGTTGAGATCACTGATACCTATAGCAGGGCACTCCAGCAAAATTTACACTGGGTTGAAGTAAACCAAACATTGGGAATCTTAATGAAAGATTTTCATTATGCCTATAATTTTTAGATGTCTCTTATTTATCATAACTAGGAAGTTAATAGAGCTGGAAATTGAATATTGCTTTTTTATTCCTAAAGATTAACACATAAATTGTACACTGCCTATGTAATAGTTGAACAGAACATATGTGACGCATTGTAGTGTACCTGCTTTAGCAGGGGGGTTGAGGATCCTTCCAACCTCTAAAATTCTATGACTCCATGATTTTTACCCATGTATTTCTTGTAGAGATCTCAAAATAGCAAGGCTGTAGCTGTGATCATCTTGTTCCTTGAATCTCACTCAAATTCACCTCAAAACACAGCTCCAGGAATACACACACACACACAAAAAAAAACCCACGCAAAAACCATTCTTGCTGAGGTAACCATGCTGAAGGTTACTAAAAAGCTAAAAAAAAGTACCAGCCAGCAAAAAGACAAATATTTGCTTTTCACATGCCATGAGACTTAAGTGTGGTCTCCATCTAGTTAGTCCGGACATTTCATTATTCAGTGCATCACTCTGCTGTGCTTCAGAAAAGAACTGTCAACACCATCGCAGAGGATACTTCAACATATTTGTCCACTCATATCTTGACAAATAACTGAAATAATCACAGCTTGCAAAATTGGCCACAGTTAGTACTCTTGCATACCTTAACAACTGAAAAACTGCAAGACTATTAAGCAACATAATAGTAGCAGCAATATTTCAGAAGGGCACATCTCAGAGAGGAACCAGTAGCAAAACATTCCCCTCTGTTTGCAGGCTGCATGTCTTGAGTCTATGCTGCGTATTTCCAGTGGTTATTGGACACTCATATATGTCATGATGGTCTAGTGCTCGGACTTCAGAAAGATGCATGCTATTTTGCAGACCTAAGCAACAGCCCTTCCAGAAGAGGTCTGTGTGGAAGACAAGGTGCACAAGAGTTCAACTAACTACTGAACCCTATTACCAAGCTTGCCACCAGAAACAAGAATTTCTCAATTATGCTCTCATATTGCAGTGGAGTAGTCTGTTTGCTTATTACAATGTATTACACTGCTCAAACTCAAGGAATAAGATAGAAAAATGGCATTGTCATTTTGCTTGTTTTAGGTGAGAATGAAATACTCCAAAAAGGAGTAAGAATGATCGAATGGGATCTGAGTGCCTGTAAATAGCCAGCTCTGCCTCTGAAACAGGACAAACAGGTTGAGGAGGTAGCTTCACTGTGATATTTCCCAGATCACTTTCTTAACCCTGAGAAATTATGGCTCTTCCTGATACCCTGTATCACATTGCCTCTTTCTCAAATCTACTTAAATGAGATTAGATTTCTCTGGGGAAATGCATTTGTTTGCTTGAAAATTTTTGAGTAGAGAGTCTAACCTGCTGGCACAATAACTCTTCGTTCATTGGTAGTCATATTTGGAGGTGGAATGTGCTTCTCTTCCATGTAGCTTCCATAGTTCATCCCAACATTGTCTGAACCGCTAACCATTTTCCCTCCTTTTGCCACGCTGCAGTCATCAGGTGAATTCCTAGACAAAGAAGAGAGAGGTGTACTTTGATTATCATTCCAGTCCCTGCCAATATCCTCAGCAAGGCTGAGTGAGATGCGAAAAAAAAAAAAAAAAAAAAAGAGAGAGAGAGACTGGTGCATCAGGAATTTGTTGTCATTGAAAAACTCAGGGCTTACTACCCAATGACCCTGATGATTCCTTTAGCTGCTTCAGAAAAAATGACCAATCTCCACAGACAGTATATTTATTTTTATTTTAAGATTTGTCACCTTGTCTCCAAACCTATAGATGCAAATGATATATTCCCAGAGACAGGGCTATAACGAAGGCTTGTTCATGAGGTTGCTGAGCATCACGACGCAAACAGTTGTGTTTCTCTCTCCAAGCATCTCACAGACAACTCAGCAAAACATGGAGATGCACTTAATGCATCAGATAAAAAAGAATATAACTAGCTGTCATTAGTCTTAGACAGCTTTCCAACTCCACTACTGTCACTGTTTCATGTGAGCCACACTTTGTTGCACTTTATGTAAAGCAATGTAGACATATTTCTGCACATGGCCCACAGAAAAAGAAACATTTACCAACGCTATGATTCAAAATACCACACACATGACTGGAAAAACCTTTCAGCTCCTGACTAGTACAGTCTCTATGGTACGATAGTCAAGAAAGGGAAATCTGCAGAGGATCTGCAACCAGACACCTCTTTAATTTTGGCTTTGCTTTCTGAATAGAGTCTCTAGCTTTAATATCCCACAGAGGGTTCCCTAATGGCATTTTAATTGCATCACAGTTTTCTTTCTGGCAGACAGAGACATATTTGTCCCTTAATTTAATGTCTACAATGTGTTCCATCAGAGAGAGAAAAATTGTTACAAAAATCAAAAGAACGAACAGAGCCACGGGGAATACTTTTAAATGCAAAGAGGTTGTTTGGCAATGGAAGAATGGTGTTACTTGGGCTTGAGTTTCTTTATTGATAGTATATTACTAACAGCCTTTCATTTACTTCTGCCATTTAACTGCTGAAATTGCTCTGTGGTTGTACTACACCAGCAGTAAGTTAGATTGCTATGCCTCCTTCATTTCGATTCCTTGCAAAGTAACTCATATGCAGTCCAGAGAACCGAGAGACCCTCCAAGAATTCAGACTCCTGGAAGGGTACTTCAGGAACTTGGATCCAAATGCATTTCAACAAAAGCCTCTTGCTCTCCTTGGCTTGGAAGCCCCATCTCTTGCTGAAAGCATCGGGCAGCAGTGTCACTGAAAGCCAATCAATGGTCAGACTATAGGCATTTTCCCAGAAGAGTTAGCCTAATGTTTGAGAACAAAAGAGGAAAAGAAAGGTACAGTTCAGCCCACTGTCTGTTCAACACACAGCAAAAGGATGCGGCATGTAATTTATCCAGTGCTTAAGTGACTCATTTGTATTGACTGCTCAGAACTGCCATCAGTCAGGAACTAATGCAGCTGTAATTATTCCACGTCTGTTTCAAAAATAACTAACATTTTGGAAGCTGAAAAGATTTAGTATACATCTTAGACAATGCAAATACATTTTAAGCATATATTTTTTTCCAAGCAGTGTTACTACTCATTTTACCATGTTTTGTTAAGGTATATATATATATATTAAAAAAAAAAAACAACAACAAACAAACAAAAAACAACCAACTGACCACCACCAACATAAAACAACAAAAAAAAGTGCCAATTGTGTTCAGTTAAAATTATCACAGAAATCATTCCAGAAGTACTGTCATCTTCTCTAGGAGAAGGAACAGGGCCCTGAATGTTGCCTGGGAAATGTTGGCTGCACATACCTCTTTCAGATATAAAATATTTTGGGTGCTGCTTAACATACTATGTATGAAATCTGCCTTTTGTAAAGATCATCCAGTTACTCAGTCAGCTACAGAACTGAATAATAACCACAAGGGAAAATACAGTCAGCATATGGCCTTGCCTGCCACTGAGTGGTTGTGGATTTAGGTTTCCACCATAGAATGAGAATACTTCAGCATTATTCTCTCAGGTTTAATTTTTCTATCCCGCTATATACCTATAAATATAATTCTGGGATGCCACTTATTTCTGTCAAAACAGAGCAAAGCAAAACAAAACAACTTCTCTTTCAGACATAAACATGTTGAAAGTGAGCTTTTGAGATGATTGCTTGTGACTAAAATGTTGGCTTTTTCTGTTTACCGTTAGCAAACAGAAATGGCATCTATGTGTGAGTTAGTCTGCAGGCTAAATCATATATTCAGAATCATTGGCCAACTCCTTTATACCTATGCAGTATCTATCCTGGTTCCCAATATTGGTTATGTTACAAAGAGAAAAGAAGGAGAAGTTCAGACCATTCAGTGACTTGTTTTTTGGAAGCAGAGAGCTAACATCATCCTTTGATCTTACTAGCACAATTTCTTTTTTTTATGGTTTTCTTTTTTCCATGAAAAGGAACATGGGATAAAGACATATCAAAATCCTGCTGCTGATGTAAAATACAGTATCAGTACTAGCCTCCACAACTTCCATGGGTAATTGTGCATTAAAAACACTCTTGTAAACACAGAGCAGTAAGTGATGTGAAATATCCAGTAGCAGCAGACAGCTTTTGGCAGCCTGACAGCGTTGCTGAGCTGATTCCCCAATATGAATATAAACAGACAGAGGGTGGGGTAGAAGATCATAAATGGATTATAATTTTTCATTAAAACCCAGAAGGAAACAATCAAGAGTTTTGCCCTGTTGGTGTACTGGGTGGACAAAAAGATCCCCACTTCAGAAAACCCTTGTGCTTAACTTGAAGCATGTAAGAAGCTCTGTAGGAGCTAACACAACTACTTGGGTAATTCAAATTGAGCGTGTGCTTATGTGTACCACTTAGCCAGGGCTCAATTCTGGTGACTGGAGCTGGCATAGAAAGCAAAACTGAAAATAAATACAAGTAGACATTAGAAAATTGTGTTTTAGTGTCCAGAAGAACAAAAGAATGATTGTCTTCAAAGGCTTTTTTTTTTTTTTTTAGGACATTCTGTGAGCCTGCTGTATTTCTGAGCCACCAGGGGAGTAGGGGCAGTTGAAAAGCAGCTTTTCAGAACCTGTGCCCAGTGCAAAGGGTGCAGCTCTGCAGTGATTCATCCCTGGCTCCAGGTTTGAAATGAAACCTGAGATGTTTTTCTTCACAGCTGCACGTTATTTTTACCCTTTGCAAACATACTATGTTATACCTGGAATTTACCCAAATAATAAGAAAAGAGACTGTAAAGGCTACAGTCGTGCTACCCAAAAGCACTTTATCCAGTCTAGAGCTGAGTCAGCTCTGATTGCTGATAAATGTTTGTCAAAAAAAAAAAAAGTATTTCTCCATGTGTACCAGATCTGGAAGCTTTGCCTTCATTCAGGGTTACTTAGAATCAAGGTTTTTAAATTCAGCACCCTCTCCCACTCAAGATGATTGGCATTTTGCCAACCGCTGACTGATGAAAGCAGACACAAGTTCATAAATAAGTGTATGAAACACATCTTTTCCTCTTCACTTTGCTACTATTTTCCCCATGTGACATAAAACACCTGTGTTGTTTTAAAATGCAAGGTGTAAGAAAAAAAAAGACAAGGAACCAGCAAAATTTACATAATCTCTGTTACATTCCTATAATATAAATCCCTGTTTCTAACATTTTCAAATTTCAGAGATGAGAAAAATTGTGTATTCTAAATATCTACACAGTGTCTAAGTTAATTTAATAACCACAGCTTGGATAACTTCTACATAGAGGTACTTACAGAAAAGTGATCTCAGAACAATAGAGGTGCATAAAAACATCTTCAAAGAGATTTCCATGTGTGGTCCTCTGATCAGCCTTGGACTGGTCAGGTCAGAGGAGATGCTGTGCTACCATAAATTTTTCTTCTGCAGACAAACACTGACACTGTCCTACAGGAACATACCTTTCTGTTTTTCTCTCCTCACTCATTTTTTAATGCCAGCATTCTGAGAAAGAAAGGAATCTCCCCAGCAGAGCTATAGTGTCGCCATTCAAAGAAAACAAAGAAAACATAACAAAGAAAAGAGGGAGCTGCACAAAGCCAGATTTAAAGGGATGGAATGGAATTAACGCCAACATATATAAATTCATAGTTAGCCAAAATGATACCACGTAAGGGTCAGCTCATACAGAGCATATTGCAAAGCATTCTCAGGCTCGTGTCCACTCACTGCTGCTGCTCTAGCTATAGTGAAATTGGCCAGTGCTTTCCCTCCAAAATGAGTCATCACTGGGAAAATGGTCCATGCAGACATACCCAAATCCCTGGGACTTGTTACTTTGAGGTACATTGTTGTCCCATAAAGCTCACCTCATACACTTCAGTCCAGAATGTCAACTCAAAGAGTGGCACACCTGCAGCCCTACACTCTCACTCCTGTGCCTATACGCTTCCACTTCCATTTTTAAGAATCAGTGGGATTCCCATCTGCTAAGACCTGTTATCACAGTCACACATAAAGAGCAGGTCCTGTCAGTATCCCTGTGGTAACAATCTCTATTGACAGCCCAAAAGAGAGGACTAGGGCATAGCAGACATGAAAATGCCAAAAAAAAAACAACAAAAACACATGTAGGTCAAAGCATCCCTGGGGTGCACACACAAGGCCTCACTCAACTGCTTGGTGAACTGTGCTAGCAAGCTGCTTCCTAGCACACACAAGAATAAGCAAATAAATGGGAGGGTAGAAGAGTGGGTGAATGAGTAACTTAGTGCCTGGCTATGGCTTAAATCACTCCCCCTCCCTGTTGGGGTGGCCATGTGAAAGGCAGTGCTCATCCACAGGAAGGGGATGGTCAGGGTGGAAGGGAGGGAAGCCCCCCAGGATCAGCGCTGCCCACTAAAGCTGGCTAAAGCTGATGCTGAAGCCATGGTGACAGTCTGTTTATCTTTGCTAGAAGGTGAGTGTCAAATGCAATCCTACAAAAAAACAAAAGAAATGAAGAAAAACTGAAGTCCTCCTGGGGCAACATACTCATGGAGGTACACTGCTCCATATTGGGCTATGTGGGGGCAACCAAACAGGGTCTCAACAAACCAGGGTTTGGAAAGGCTGTGCTTGGGGCAGTCCCACACTAATACCCACTGCAGCATCCAGAAGAGGGTCAGTACCACTGCGGGCCTTCCCCAGGCTTCACAGTGCTCAGGGTTACACAGCCCCTGGAAACCTAAGGGGTTCCCTGTAGAGTGCCTTGTTCTTTCCTTCAACAAAAGGAGAAAGAAAACACCATGTGCCAGCATGTGCACTTTGTTGGCTTTCTGTAAGCAAAACAAAACATGCTTGTTTATTGAGTGGTATATGCAGCAGCAGTTCATTTTCAATCTAACAATAACTTTTGCTAATTGAAGCAATCTTTTTTTTTTTTTTTTTTTTTTTTTTTTGTGGTTGTTTCTGTTTTTGCATGACTTTCCCAGCTATCTTGCAGCCCACAGCTGCTTCAAGCCTTAAGGCCATCATGGCAAATTAAGGCAGTCAGCGTCTGGCTCACTAGAGGCCAGTCAAGCTATAAATATTACCAGCTCGGCTCTTAGTGTTCACAGTGGGGGGAAACAGCTGGTTTAAGTTTGACTGCACGTTGTCATTCCTCCATTAGTGCAAACACTTCAATATTTCTTATGTGTGAGGTTGGAGTGAAGAAAGGGAAAGAAGGGAATGGGGTCACTAAAAGCCAAAGCTAAGAAATGATGTTCCTTATGTACATAATTTACAATTAGATTGCTGCCTGGGAGAATGTTGAATTCTGATATGGCGATAGCTCGGCCAAAGCCACAATGACTTCCCAGTTGGCCTATAACTTTCAGGGCCTATTTTCTCTTGTTTTTCTTTTATTATTTTTATAGAAATTCTATTATAATGGTAATGGATTACATTTCTCAAATTGTATTTCATTTCAAGAGCTTGTAAGACTGTTGTATTTGTGGTTTCATAAAATATGAAATACTGGGAGACAGGGCCCTTCCCAAGCCGCATGTGCCTTCTTTTGTGGGCAGGGATCATATAGAAAGTTAGCAAAGTAGAGCATGCCAAGCATAAGCAGAAATGACATCTTGTATGGAAAACATAATCCCCCGTGTCTGTGGAATGTCTGCTGATTTTCATGATTAGTGTTATTGGGCTGTGAGGCTGATGGGTGTGAAATGTATAGTCAGAGATCGGCCACTTTTCTTTTTCCTACTCACATTCTGTTTTGTCTTGAAAATGCCGTCACCAAGCTTCAAATTCCGAGCACCCTCACTGATCCCACCCTGATCAAAACCAAATAGCTATTAATGGAGAGAGAAGAGTTATTTCCAAACACACTCGTTCAGAGACAACCTATTTACTGTCAGAGCCTGTACTGTGCCAGCATGGGGGAACACCACAACCACTGTCTCTAAATGCTCTAAACACAGTAAATACTGTACTGGAAATAAAGCAGTAATGATAGGAACAGTCATAAATAATGATGGTGACTATAACTTTTGTGAGGTCCTATGTCAATGTTTGAAGACTAATTTTATATTTCACTGCCCATATGAGAGCTTTTGGTTGCTTAGCACTTCGGAAATTTTGGCTTTCCTCATCTCCCTCTTAAACTCCTAAGTTTGAGCATACAACTTAAGCATCAGTGGTCAATCCAAAATAAAGCCACTCCAATTAAGAATTGTTGTTACCCCAGGGTGAAAAGCTTCTTAAAACTAGCTCCTGCCAGCTCAGAACCCCCCCCAAAAAACTGTGAAAAGGTAGCTATGATAGTGGAGTGGGGGGGTTATTTTTTTCCTTGGCAACATGTTTGCCTCAATAACAGAGCCAAACCATGCACACACACATAGATACGCTATGTTAAGCCAGTGGATTTTCAGAGTGAAGAGGTACCTCTTAGGGTAGCCGCACATAAAGCCCTGCAGTGAAGATGATCATGAAGTTTTTCCAGTCTGGTAGGCAGCCACCAACCACCCAGTCAGTGGGAAAAAAGATGGTAAGACTGAGATAACTAACACCATGTCCTTTTATACAAGAGAAATGTTACTTTATATAGGCAGCTCCAATAAGAGTATTAGGAAAGCACAGCAAAGATCTCCCAGCTTTGCTGTGAACTGACACAGGGGTTGGCTCAATCTTTGTTGAGCCCAAGGAGAGAATCTCATTGAGTGCCATGGGTTTTGGACCCTGCTTGTTTAGTCTGAGCTGAGGTTACCAAAAATGCATGCTGGTATTATCCAACCAGATGTGGATGGGATGGCACTGAGCCTCCACTGCAGCGTTGTGCTCCAGTGGTAGAAAAAGCCACGCCCTTGAAAAACAAGTGATATTAAAGTAATTATTGCAAATCATCCCTGTTTCTTGATGTACTAGAGAGTGTGCAAATGCTCAAACTAGAGCCATCAGTATCATCTCACAGACTAGAGCATAATGCAGATGTGCCTTACGTAGCTTAAAGGACATCGGCCTGCACTCTGGGAGTAGGATGGTCCTGTCGTGTTGGCAATGCAGAACTCTGTATAGATGAACAGATGTCCTTTGTGACGGGGCAAGTAAGCTGGCACATAACTAGACCATGCAAGGTACCTCATGTGCTACTCATTCCGATTTGCTTGTTTATATGGCATGAAATAGCTACCATTTAGGAGAGCTGACATCAAGAGGGGGCAAGAGGGAAAGAAATAACAAGAGACCACTCTGGACTCTAAAATTCCTCCTGAGTGTCACATGCACTCAATCCAGCTAGTTCAGAGGCTGTTTGATGAAAATATGGAACACTAACACGCAAAGAAAAATGGTATTTCCCAAAAGAGCCAGCAGAAAAGATATATTAAGTGATAATTTCATTTTTGAATGCTTTTCAAGCAACAATTGGTAGCACTTAAAACAACATTTTGCACATGATTAAATCTTAATGACAACTAATTATTTTTGGCATTTCTTTGAAACTTCTGCATTGGAGAATTTCTGCTGTGCTTTCACTGTAGCTAACATTTAAAATGCTTTTTCAATGAAATCATCACACTGCTCATGGCAAGTAAAATTTATCTGAGGTCTGAATAAGACCCTCTGTTCCACTCCAGACTCTCTTAAAAAAGAAGGATTACCTACCAGTAAATGTAGAACTTCCAGGCTACATTTGCGTATTCCCACCCAGGGGATGGTGGGAATATATGGGTAAGGTTTGTCAGAACCCACTGAGTAATTCACAGACTTAAATGTTGTATCCAAGGCCTCATGAGAGATTTCCACATTAGTGAATTTCACCCTAAATGCATAATACGAGTTGCATTCATTCACTGTAATAAAATTGGTTATTCTTAACTTGATAAAATATATAAAGAATAATAAACAGTGAACTAAGTAACACTGTGACATAGGCAATCTCCAGATCTATGTTATGGTGCCTTACTATAGCAGGGTGAATCTTTTGGTCTAACTCAAGAGCACTACTGAACAGCTGGAAACAATATTATTACATTCAGGTGAAAGAGTGATTATATGGTGGCACAAAAGGTCTCATTAGATTTATGTACCTGGAGGAAATATAAGGTCTGAACCAACATGATGGATTTGAAGAAACTGAATTTGATACTATGTGTGACAATCTATATTATAAATGCAACAACAGCAAGGTAAATGACAGCTTTAATTTAAACTTTTCTTGCTTTATTTAATTTAAGGTAGGCCTTCAGGCTATATTTTCAGGTGCTGTGCAGCAAATTTGTGTAGTTAATCCCTCTGCAGTGCACTGCAAATAACCCTTTAATTTCATTCTAAAGTTATTTTCTTCAGTATTCACAGGAGCACCAGTTCTGAGGCCATTATGACTTGAGATTTAATGTTGAGCAATTACAGCCTAAGTACATCTGGGTAGAGTCTGAGCAGAGTGAGTACATTTCTGCCTTGAGTGGGTACTAAATTGTTGATGTGTAAGAGGTCCAGTACGCTCCTAAAACTTTATATCCTGTTCCAGACAGCAGAATATATGGTCAGGAAGCAGCCTAACAGAGAGGGAAGCAAGAGTTGAGCAGCAAAAAATCATGAAATGAGCCATTCTCTGGTTGCTACTCTGTGGGGCCTGGCACACAGTTTTGTATCCTCTGTGCACAGCGTTATTCAGACTCAAGCTCATATAGTGGAAGACAATTATGGAGGAACTTCAGAGATCCTAGAGATAGCACTCTTGGGGCTTGAGAATTTAATTTAAGGAAAGAAATGCTCAAGGTGGGGAAGGCAGATAATCTGCTGACAAATAGCATATGCTCTGCCAGGAAAGCAGTGAAGCACCAACATACACATGGGAAAGCAAGAAGGCACTTATGGAAGGAATAAATGATTTTCAGATTTGTAAGTGATACATATGTTGCATTGAACTACAGTGTCTTCAGTATTGGCAGTCCTAATCAATATGAGATCATAATATTTCATATAATTGTTGAGGACTAATATGTTAACAGCAAGTAAATTCATTATATACAGGCTTGAGTGACACACACTTTTTTCCTACAGCTGGCAGGAATATCACATACTAAGAAGGATTACAATTCCTAAAGCATTATAACAGTATGCTAACAGATGCACATACGAGTTTCTGAGTATATATATGTGTATATGAGAAATGTCACACCATATTTCTGTTTTTTCTTGGTAAGATTAATTATCCATTAAAACTAAAATATTAAGATTTTATTTTCAAGCATGTGTTAGGCCTTACAGAATAATAGATTTCAGAATAAATCATGTAGTATGTTTTTTTACTTGCGTCTTAAGCGTAAGCATTCAGTGTATGCGTGATTTTTTTTTTCTTCCATTTATCTATTCTTATCCTTGGTAGTCTATAAATGACTTTTTTTTTTTTTTTTTTTTTTTTTTTCAATAAAATTGAAAATTGTCTTGGAAATTGCAGTGAAGTATGAGTTTTCCTGGTTTTCTCCAGTTATCAACTCTGCATTGTTCTGTCAGGAGGGGAGGCTGCTGAATCCAAGACTAATACATGAAATCCTGCTTTAGATGCTGTGAGTTATTTATAATTAATATAGAAATAATTGCATTTATTTCCATTATATCACAGAATCATAGAATCATTTGAGTTTGAAGGAACCTTTAAAGGCCATCTGGTCTAACTCCCCTGCAATGAACAGGGACATCTATATCAGGTTGCTCAGAGCCCCATCCAGGCTGTCCTTGAGTGTCTACACGGATGGGGCATCCACCACCTTTCTGGGCAACCTGTTCTATTACACTTACTGTAAAAAGGTTTTTTCTATAGTCAACCATAACATGCCCTTTAGAAAACAACTCTTCTGACCAAGAATATTTTGTAGTTAAGAGTACAGCTTGCACGTCCTCTTATGCAGAGCAACTCTTGTGTCAGCACACATGCTACTTCATGTTGAGAAGCAGTCGTCACCACTGAGCTTCTCACTTTCTAATGATGGCCATATTAAGCACCTCTAAGTGAGCCTGTTCGGACAAAAATGAGGAACTTAGTCTTCATGCACTGCTCAGATAATTTGCATTAACGTCTAAGTCCTAATGATAAGGTAGGTAGCCCTAATATAAATAAATAGAAATAAAATAAATATGCATATATGTGTGTGTGTATATATTTATATATAAAATATATTTTTTTTTGGGGGGGGGGGGAAGGAGGAGAGGAAGAGCACAACACTGCATCTTTTTTTTTTTTTTTAAGAAAAAATTTCTCATGGGCTGCAAATGCCATGGGCAGGGCTGCACCCCTCCAGTTCATCTGCCTAGGGTCAGATCCAACCCGGCACTGAGTGCCTCCAGGGGTGGGGAACCACATCTTCTCTGGGCAGCTGTGCCAGCGCCTCACCATTGTCTGAGGAAAGAATTTCCTCCTAATATCTCACCTAAATCTTCCCTTCCTTTAGTTTATAGTCATTCCCCCTTGTCCCATCACTATTATACCATGTAATGGAGAGTATTTTCTGTCCGCATACAAGGTGAACATACCTTTGAGGAGAAACAGCTGGAGAGCCTTATCAGCCTGAGCATGACCCCAGCAACCCACCAGGCTGTAACACATGCTGAACAGAAGCCCATCCTCTTTCCCCTGCTGAAGTCGTGCCACCAGGGGGGCAGCATGAGCTGTGGGTTCAGGCAATGGATGGGGAGCTTCTCCAGTTCTGCAGTTGGGTGCTCTGCTCTGGTGGCTATACTGCTATTCCTAACACCCTGATTTACTTCTGTTTTTATCCAATGGCAGCATGGCCCCCAGGAGAGAGCGTAGGCACCAAGCACAGGATCTCTTCTAGTTCCATGCCCAGCAGCACATCCATCCACAACACTTTTAGACTTCTCTGAACTGCCAGACAAGGCTTGGGTGCCCCCCAGCCTAATAAAAGATAATATTACTGCCTACAGTTGTACTTGAACTGTCACAGAACATACTTGTGATTCAGGATAGTTCTGCCACTATTCGGGACAGTTGCATATTTCAGGACTGCAAAAGCAAAATTTGCTGCTGCACTTTAAAATGTGACTGATCATAGATTTCAAGTGGATCTGTATGATCTAGATTCTTCCTTAAGATTTAGGAGTATGTGGAAACATTAGTTTATGGCTGACTGACTTCACTTATCATAGCATCACAGAATCATGTTATGTATTATGTATACTTTATGAATTATTACCCCAACTATTAAAATTACCCTAATGTACCTTGTGAACTTTACATCGAGAAAAACTGTGCCTAGTTGTATTATGTAAATCTCAGAAGAAATATTCAGAAGTAAGTTTAGGAAGCAGGTGAAACTAATTTTCAATTAATATACAATTTGTCATCATATCTGTGCATTTGTTTAGCAAGAGCAACAGATCAAACCATTGTATATTGACAACTTCAGCTGAGTGTAAGATCACATACTCCATGGATGGATCAAAGTAGCTGCCCAAAATCACATCACAGGCACATTTTCCTAACTTTTGTATGTGCTCTTTCACCTAGGGTACAGTGTAAGTTCACATCCTAAATTATCCACAGTCAGAGGGAACACAGAAAGGTACTGCACAAGCTCACCAGAGTAAGCGCTCTGCCTCAGTTTTCATTGACAAAGGCTCTAGCCACACTGCCCAAGCTGCAGAAAGCAAACGTAAGAACATGGAGAAAGATCTGCCTGCTGTAAGCGAAGATCAGGATTGAGACCATATAAAGAATCCATGGGACTCGATGAGGTCCATCCACAGGCTCTGAGGGAACTGGGAGATGAAGTTGCCAGGCTGCTGTGCATCATATTTGAAAGGTCTAGAGGGAGGCGTCCCTGCCTATAGTAGGGAGGTTGGAACTAGATCTTAAAGGTCCCTTCCAACCTAAATCATTCTATCGTTCTACAATAAAAAAGTACATCAGTAATGGTAACAGTGTGGTTATTACCTTGACCCATTAACCTGGTTTGGGTTACACTCCATCTTGATGGTGACTCTGGCTGGGGGCTGTGATAACCAGTCCTGCTGGGGAACGCGCGGGCTCATCTTTGATGTCTGCCCATATTCACTGGAGGAGGAGGCCGTCATCTCTGTCTTCGCAAGGTGGGGCGATCCGTAGGCGCACTCAAACAAGGACTGGTCTTCACTCACCACTGATAATGCTTCCTGAAAACAAGAGAAATCAGTGTGTCAGCATTTCAGAGCAGATATTATACTATCTATCAAGAAAAGTAATGTTCAACTACCTCATGAGAAGAGTAACAATTGTTTGCTTGGTAAATGTCTGTTACTTTTTAGGTGTGCCCTTGCTGTTGGCAGATATGAGGGCTCACGGTGACAGACACACATCAGGGAAGGACCACATGCCTCACACCTGGCACCTTCTGCTAACAGTGAGGAGAGGTACACACATAGTCGTCTAAATGCTTGGGAATAGTGATGGGGAGGTGGAACAGAGGAGAGGGCAGGGAAAATAGCTCAGGCCCCTCACATCTTAGGTATGGATGTGGAGGGCCAGCTCTGTTATAGGTGCCAGCTGACATCAGCACGAGATGTCCAGAATCTGAGACTCGCTGACTCATGGGGAGCTCCTCTTCCTTCCTCTGGGACTGAGGCCAATTCCTACCTGGATGAGATGCCAAGACACAGCTGGGTGTGAATTATACAGGAGAAAGCAGGTACAAGATTGCAAGTATAGGATATTATTCCACTCTGTATACTACATACTAAAAGGCATCAAAACTATACAAATAGTAGGCATCAAGCACTGTATAATAGATAGATTTCTTACCACTACCACACAAGTGAAATGAAGCAATGTTATTCTTGTTCCTATTTGACCTGAAGCCATTCAATGTAAGTAAATTTAGGAATACTTAGGATAGTCACAAGTGTAAACTAAAACATATGGGGTTGCTATTTATTGACATTACTGGTGACTATAAATATTGTCTATTATAAGGACACATGTTATATTGCACAAAAAAAGGAAAGTGCACACAGTTTAACTTTCTGAGGGCAATGAACACCAGAAGTATGAACCCAATTAATAAGGATTATGTGAATATCTAAAAAACTATGTCAAAAAACAAGACAAACATAAATGAAGCCAGGAAAAGGACTCAGACTTAACACTTCAGGAAAAAATATCTTGCTATACACAGATAAAGTTAATTTCAATTAGCTAGATAGAGTTGTGCTCTGATTTAACAGTACTTCTCTGTACTCCATCCTGTTAGCTATCAGTTAGGGTATGATTGCTCTGTAAAGGCTCTATAGGAATAATCGAGGTTCTGCCAACTTTGGGTGCCATTGGGTTTGTTCCTATGTGAACATCTCCTTATTGCATTTCCTATAATAGTGAGAATTTCTGATGTTTTTCTTCAAGTTCTCTCTGATCTTTGCTGGCAGTCTTGAAGGACACTGGGACAGGTAATACCTCTCACTTGTGCACATTAAAGAAGGCTGCCTTGGTCAACTGAGCTTTTGCATAATGTTGAGGTGCCTGCATAGCTAGAATATGGTCTAAATTAGAATCACCCTTACTTCCTCCTTAATTATCTTCTTGCACATTGAGATAGATATTTCACTGTGGGAAACATAGTTTAGCATGTTTAGCATCTGTTCTGCTGCTCCTCCTGTCAGCCAGGATGCAGATGATCATGCCTACTGACCTCTCATGCAAATGCAGTCAAGCCGTGTAAATTTACCAGCAAGAGCAATGGGGTGACATATGGTCCTCGCACATCCCTATACACAGGGAGAAGTTTTCTGCAGCACATGGATTGGAACTGTGTGTTGAAGGTTGTTAACTGCTGACTTCTTACCTCCTAGTGATTTTAAAAACTGAAGATGTCTGGCCCAGGAATTTCTGAATTCACTGATCTTGCAAGGCACAGTGATGCTGAAAATTACAGGTTAATAAAACCTGATATGACCTCACATACTGTGGCAAAGCATAGAAATAGCATCACGTGAAACACTTCTCAACTATGTAAGAATGTATGACAACTGATATAATTCCATATTCCAAAAAACAGATAAAAAATAAAATTCAGCTGCTCCTGATATGCATCATTTCATCTGGTCCACCCTTCATTTCTCTTTACAATTAAAGCCTTCAAGTCTTAACCCTACATAAGCCAAAAAATGAAGACTCTAACAGCAAACTAGTGTTGGATGATAAAAGGCAGAATGGATATTTCATTCTTAAATACAGGGACTTAGAAATGTACTTTCTGCTGTAATCCTAAATGCTAATGCCTGGATCAAATATAATATCAATCTGTCAGCATTTATCATCATGAAGAATAGCTGCATGATCTGGACGTATATAAACATAGACAAAGACAATAATACTATGTTTGGTGAAGGAGTTTTATATATGGATGTCAATTTATTTCTAGTAAATGCTCTTCATTAAACATTTGCATGTTAATCTTTTTTTTTTTTTTTTTTTTTTTTTTTCCCCCTCATCCATAACTAATACTGTTACTGGAACAGTTTGGCAACATCAAGCAGTGAGTGGGATAAAGCAAAATAGTTACAAAACAGATTCATGATAAAGCTCTTTTCAATCTTGCCAAGTTCTGCACCTTTATGCAAATAATTTCAGTACTGGATGGGGCAGATGTCATTATTCTCATGACATCTCACAAATGTAGTCTTGTCTTTCACCTCTAGTAATCAGTTTCTGGGGTAACGTGATATGAAGAAATCTATGCAGGCTGCTTGTAGCTGCAGGTGGGGAGGACTTCCATGAAGGTCTGTGAAGTAGAACCACTTCTAATGTTATCTGAGGTCAGTATTGGAACACAGATTTTCTTTACTTCATCTTTCTTTCTCCAAATACTTCCTCTCATGACAACACTAGCAAAACATGAAAATCTGTTACTTCACTAAGACTTTTTTTTTTAATCCCTTGTATTATACAAAACCTTCTCTGCCAGACTGCATAAATGATAAAAGAGCAAAATGTCTTTATTTAGTTTTGACTTACAGTTCACTGATAAGTAAAAAAAAAAAAACAAAAAACCAGACTGACAAATCTGTAAAACAATAGGTAGAGCAACGCCTTTAAAGTAGGCATGAAGTCATTAGGACAAAGGTGTTTACTTAATCAAATACAAGATTACTTGGCCTAAAAGCACGAAGTTACAGGAAATGTGATTGAAGTAGTTCCCATCATGAGAAGTATATGCAAACTGATTGTCCTTTATACACAATGTCAGGAGCTAAGGGCAAAGATAAATATATATATTTTTTCCTAGAGTTTGATCAAAATTAAGGAACGGTTAAAGGAGATAATGAAGTGTGCAAAGGAGATTATGAAGTTTATCGTAATCTGCTCATGATAAGAGTTACAGTGGAAAAAATACTGCAAGATTTTAAGCAGAATTTGAGGGATATTCTAACATGGCAGTGCTTTTTCTCAAGTTAATTATCACTAGGAAACATGATTGCTTGTGCATGAAAAACATTTGCGTACCTTCATGCTATAAAGTATGCTTTCATTTTAGACATGAACATTTGCAGTCATTGTGTAGCAGTCATATCTCCATGAAGCACAGCCACTGTATGTGTGTGTATATGTATGAATATCTAAGAATATTCAGTAGATCCCTATTAGTATTACTAGAATATTAGTAGATCATTTTTATGCTCAATGCCAATGCAAAAATCTATCAAGTGACTTGCTGCTCAAAAAAATGCTTTAAGGACATTGAAAGTCAAGAACTTACTGCCCAGCACTGTTCAAATCAAAGCAGACCATAGCACACCAGTATGTTTGAGAATATTGGCCACAAAACAGCAGGATCTTGGGCAAGAACTGCACAGTAAGAGGATGATGCTCGATGAGTCACTAATATAAAGCCAACTACTTTGTCCACTAAGAGATGCTGCAGACAGTAAAAGGCATTTCCTTCTTGTGTAGCCATCTCTCTCATGCTCCAAAATGGAACTGTTAGCCCTGACTGCAAGGGACTTGCAGTAATGCTGCAATCAAGAACTTTAGATCTTCAGTATGTCTATGTACATTTATAGGATTTTTTTGTTTGTTTTTACATTGATTTTGTAATATTTCTCCTCATTAATATATGCAACTTTTACTTTCCCTAATCTGATTTCATGATCATGCATGTGTAAACAAAGCCATAACCCTCCCAGACAAAGGCTGTTTCCTTGTGCTTGCTGGGTATCCACAGCTGGTCAGAAAAATGAATTCTCCCATCAGCAAGGAATTCTGACTGATACCAGAATTTCATTTTAATTTAGACAAAAAGATGTTATATAAAAACTTTCACCAAAACATTTATTGAAAGCATGGATTTTAAGGTATAGATGTGTGCTTTGCAGATGTTAAAACACTCTAATACAAAACTGTAAATACAAAGCTCTCGTTACAGATACTTCTCATATACTAATTGTACAATTGAAAGAAATGATCAACATGGGAAGGTTTATCAAAATATTTATCAGAAGAAGATGCTTCAGCATTATTGAAATGATTAGCTTCACCACTTTCCCAGAAAATTCCAATCAAGTTCCTGCTAAACATTTACATTTGGAGAGGACCTGTATTTTCTGAAGAAAGACCGTTTTGATTAAGATCATGTAATTAACATTATTAAGTGTTTCCATGCCTGGTTGCACTCTGTATCCCTTCTATACTTGATAATATTTGTCATTAAAATGAATTGTAACACAATTGTAACTGAAAAAGAGAACAAGTGAAAATGTGCAAGACAGCACATGGTATGCACCTTGGCATAATCACTCCAAACTTCACCAGCTTGCTCAGACATTCACTAATCTTGCTTGCTATTCTTCTGTTCTACCACAGACTACATCTTTTGATGCTCTAGGAGTCTGTTTATCTGGAGTGAAAGCCTAATTTCAAACAGGCGAGGAATGTCATTTCTCTGTTGGAATAGACATCACATGGGAGGCTGGACACCAGAATCTTGCAGAGCAGTGGGCGGTCATCCAGGCTGAAACTTCACTCCACTCACATCTGAAACAGGCATCACTGCATGATAAAGCAAGCTGTGGCTGAACTGCTAAAGGGCACTTAGAATAAATTTGTAGCCTTGCTTCAAGGTCAATTGTTTGAGCCTCTGATCCATTGCATCAAGCAATAATCAGTGAAACAAAAGACAAATGATTGATGTTTTAGTCTTGCCATAGCTTATTAATCATGATGCTCTTACAGCTCTATTCTGAGTGTTTGCATAAGAAGTGGCTTTGAGAGATATTCAATATGGTGTGTGGAACATACTGGAAAAGGTTACTACTTAAAATGCAGTCACCTGAGTCAGGAATTGCAGCACACATCTGGAATATGTTTTCCTTCTAAATCTCTAAGTCTTGGATTCATTAGATCAGACAAAAATCCACATATTATATTCATGAGAGAGTTCAGGAACAACGGAAAGCCTTGGCAAGTACAAGATAAGAAAGACAGATGTTGTCCTCACCTCCACCCATCAGAATCTTATTGCAGCTCAGTTAACATCCTCCACTTGCAACAAGCACTTGGATAGTCTGGGGTAATCCAAACACAGGCTAGGTGCTGCCACTATCTGGTATCTTCACCTCTCACTGAGACAAATACAAAGAATGTTTGGAAGCAAAGGAAAGCCACTGCTGCATTCCCACTTGAAAAAAAGGAATAAGCAAGCATCCATCAAAATGATGGTATGAACTTGCAGGCTAGATTTATTTCTGGGAAACAGTCACAGATGTGTAAGGAGTGACTGTGCAGCCCTCTTTGTGTAAATCATTCTCCTGGCTTCACTAGAACTAACAATATGAACAAAGCCATCATGGCTAAGCCCAAAAGTTTAACGCTTTTTGTCTTAATGAACAAATTTTGAGATGTTATAAATTCAAATGTAGAGTGTAGTGCTTTCTCATGTTTTTGAATATACAGATTGCCATTCCTAAATATCAGCAAACTCAATTTTTGTCATCAGCTTTCTTCATCGGGCAATATTTGTAGCACAAACCATTCGCATCCAGTGTCTCCAAGTGTTTCATAAAACGAGAAACAATTACTGCTCCACTACTGCAGGTGGGAAAGCTCTGGTAGAAATGATAAATAGTTGTCTTGCTTTAGAAGACACGTCTTTCTCATGTGAAGCTCAATGCCATATTTGGGACATCCCGACACCCCTCATGGAAAAATTACCATATCAAGTAGAGTTAGTGAATCATTAACCTTCAGAGATCAGGAATAATCCATAAGCATCTCATTTAAAGAGTTGCCATTTCACAATCAATTATTTTACCTTCCATTTTAATCTGAGAGTAAAGAGCAAATATATAGTTTAACCACAAAACAAGAGTAAATAAATGGAAACAGGAAACGATTTCACACAAATCACACGCTATGGATACTATACCATACCATCAAAGCAGGGCTGGGGGCTTGTTCAAATGCAGTGATGAAAGTCTCCACCCTGCACCTAGTTTAGTGCACATACAACATCTGAGTGCCTTCAAACCAACATCCCAGCAGGGTCAGTCTTGAGGTAGCAACACCAGTGCTCACAGTGAAGAAGAGCATCAGGCCTCAAAGTGAAAGCTGACTTCAAAATTCACAAGCTTAGGGAATGAAGCAAACTATCTGATACTATGCAGCAAGTACAGCAGTTCTTTTTTTTCCCCTGCAGAGTGATATTGCAGAATTTGAAAGATGATGGTGCTACACTGGTAGTTTTGATGTTCAGGAACCTGGTGCTGCAAAAGGTTTAGTCCCACATTAATGCTGCGAGAACTCTTTTGTGGTTTGAGATCCATGACTTTGTGTTCTGTTGCTACAAGGACAAACACATTCTCTATGCAAAAACAACTGCTGAACAGTGGTCAGAGTACAAAAATTACTCCCCATACAAAAGGGTTCACTCATCAGACCTGAAATATTTCAGACAAAAAAGAAAGTGCTCATTCCTTTCTTATTTCAGTGGCCTATGTGCATCCTAAGCAACAGCATGATTACTGAACATTTGTGGATATCAAACAGTGGATGCGTGCACAGAGTGGTGCATTTCAGCAGCAGTGATGGCAATGTGAAAAACATACCATGTTCCAGATGGCCATGAACAGCTGTCACACAATGAAATGAAGAGTGTCTCAATCAGCTCATCAGCATGAATCAGCGGATTATGACCAGAGAACTGTGTATGGGGCTGAATGTCAGCTTCGGTGCATTGGAGATGATGATGGCAATGTTGGAATACCACAAAGTTTGCACCAAGTGACTACCATGAATACTCACACAGGAGCAGAAAGAACACTGTATGTAAGTTTGTCAGGATGTATTGAACCAATATTTGGAAAGTAATAGGCTGAAAGTGATAGAATTCTGGATCACATCATTACCAGTGAAAAAATGTCATGTCACCACTACGAGCTCGAGTCAAAATGATAGCCCATGAAGCAGTGACATGAAAAGTTGCCTTCAAAGAACAAGCTCAAGATACAGACCTCAGTGGTTAAAGTGATGTGCACTGTCTTTTGGGATCAGAACGAGGTGATCCTTCTGGATTTCGTGGAACCTGGACAAACCATCAATTCTGACTACTGCACCATGGTACTGACTAAGCTGAAGGCTCAAACTTCCAGTTAGGCTGGAGAAGAAGACAACCTTTCTCTTGCAACACAGTAACACCAGGCCCCATACCTGTTTGAAGACAGTAGAGCATGTGGCTAGTCTTGGCTGGACTGTCCTACCACCCCACCATATAGTCTAGACTTGGCATCTTCTGGCTTCCCCTTGTTTGGGACAATGATAGATGGACTGTGTGGGCAACATTTTCCTTGCAACATCATCATAGCAGCTGTGAAACAGTGGGTCACCTCCACTGGTGCAGATTCTTATGAGCGCAGCACGCAAGCTCTTGTTCATTGCTAGTGAAAATGCATGACTAATGGCGACAACTATTTGGTTTGTAGCTGAAAACTTGCTGTATTAAGCAGTGTTACTGTGTTCTTTGTATCTGCTATAGTTTCCATGGAGGCATTACTTTCTGAGCAATCTATTCCTCAATGTATTTCTCAATGATTATGAGAACCTTAATTCATCAGTGCTAAAAACACAATTGCATCCTGCAGATTGTATACTGTATTCACACGTTTAAAAAATTGCAGCTTTGTATGCTTATTTTAGCACTTCCATTCTTGCAAAGAGCTTTAACACTGATGTTTGAATGACTTTTTTTTTTCAGCCAATACAATAGACTTTTCTCCCTTTTCATTCTGATAGTATTGTCAATTATGAACTCTGAAAACTTTACATTTTTTCCTCCTTCAAGCTTGGTTATTAACTTCTAGGGCTCCAAAGTGGCTATAAATCTGTGAAAACTTACATATAAATCTCCTTTTCATTTCTGCCTCAGCACAGTGCTTAGCCTGTTGCCTCTACTCTGGTTTTCTGGTAGACTTTCTTGATGTGAAGAAGCAGGCAAACTTCCACTTCGTTAAAACAAAACAAACAAAAAAGTAACCATAAACATCTGTTTTATTTTGTTTTGTTTTGTTTTTCTCAGCAATCTTTAACGCAACAGGTTTTTTGGCAAAAAAGGGGGCAAATCTGTGAAATGGCCCAAAGTCCAGTGGGAAGTGAACTAAAGTTGCATGCGACACTTGCTATGACCATTTGCCAATAGACCAGAATGATAAAGGGGAAGAGTCTTGGGCCAAAACATCTACATAAAACAAAACAGCAATTCCATTCCAGACAAGCGGTCCTACCCTTTCTGTGTTTCCTATTTGTATCTTTGGCATCTCAGGTAGCCCTCACAGTATGAACTTTGGATTAATATCTTGAAGAATTACTGTGTGTCTATCAGAGTCAATCATGTGTGTAGAACTAAAGGCTTTGCTTGAACACAGTAACTGCCCTGGTACTCTGGTTCTAGCAACTTTATTCAGAAAACTCTTAGAATAAAAATACCACTTTTTTTTTTTTTTTTTTTTTTTTTCTGCCTTATTCAAATATCTCTCTGGTGTTATAACAAGATGGTGATATTTGCAGCTCTTTTTCCTACCACTTAGCCAAAACTACAAAATTATATATTGCTTTTATACTAAGTTTAATATTTGTTAACTGTGGTGGGTTGATATATTTGTATATATAATTATATACGCCCATTATATATACAAAGAAAAGCTTCTGTATACAATTATTAGATAATCCCATCCTCAGTCTATGAATCATCATCATCATCATCATCATCATCATCATCATCATCTAGGATTTAAAATAGTTTTCTTGAAGGTGTATCATATACCACAGACAAGCTCATCAGGAAAGTGATGAGAAATACCTTACAAATAAGGTACTGATGAATGAATTAAACAGTAGGGACAAAACTGAAAAGGGCATCCAAATTAGTTTCCTTTCTGACGAACCCTTGTTTTTTAGTGACACTGGAGAAATAACACTTGGATGAGGGCCATGAGCTGAACTTCTGGGTGACCCATCCCTTTCCCATAGTCTACTTTTGTACTTTGTTTATCCACATGCATATGTGTGCACTTGCATGCATGGTGAGCAAGTCACTCACTTTATGGTTAGAAAGACTGCCATTAACTCCCAGTATAACATAAGCTATCTCAACAAGCAAACAAACAAACAAACAAAAACAACAAAACACCTGGGAGAAATCAAAAGGGTGTCCACTGGGCATATCATCAGTTAAATCTGGCTAGAAGTCTCAGATCAGCAGCCAGACACAGTGACCAGCCTGGAGAGAGGAAGGAGGGACTGTTCACAAGCTCCCTTGATGCCCATTCCTGCAGCTCAAGGACCCCTGCAGCTTAGGGTCCTCTCGCATGCTGCTTTACCCTGTGAAGGTTTCAGATGCTCCCCTGTGCTCCCTTTCATACACATTTGAAATTCTGACCTTCTTATTTAGAGAACACTCCTCACATTCAGCATGTACTGAAGTAATTTCCCTGCTTGATGACTTCTGCAAAAAAATACCACTTAAGTGATGTTTACTTATAATAATGCTTTCATTTCCTTCCAAATGTATTTGATTCATTTGGATATGAAATTTTTGACTGACTTTTCCCCGCTAGATAAATGAAATTAAAATGCGAATTGCCATCACTTTTTAAGAAGTTACTATATCAAGAGTTTTCTTCCCTTCTGCACAACACTGTAACAGAGAAGTCCTTTGCTTACATTAGCTTCTCTTCCTTTTCCACAGCCATGTTTTATCCTGGATCTTCTGTGTATATGGTGAATATACACATCTGTAGTATTTTATGCCTCTCATAGTACTCATGGTACTCCCTATTTAAATAGCATATGGAGTATTGCCCAGATGGGTAATCTTTCTAAATTCAGAATGAACTTTTCAAGTATGCCCACTGAGTATATAAAATATGGCTTCCCGTCATGATAACCTTTATAGAGTATAGCCTAACATACTTCCCTATAATTGTTTATAATGAATATATTGGTTCATAATTCAGTGCATGTTATTTTAGTCATTTGCCACAAAACATGACTAATGAAATTAACATGGGGTTGAATGTCACAGTATTAAAACACTTCTACATTTGCAAAGACTAACACAGGAAAATACTTAGCAAAATAATCACAAAGTTAAGCATGTGCTTAGATTCAAGCATATTCAACCTGCTTTGCTGAACCATTGTTATTTTAGCTTAAGAACTACGAGTTCACTCAAAGAGACCGGTACGGTTAATTGAAGTAATTACGGCTCTTAAGTAATTTGATTATAAAGAAAATTGCCAATACAAAAGTAGAATATTCAAATAATTATTTTCAAATTTTTTTTCTTTTTCTTTTTCTTTTTCTTTTTCTTTTTCTTTTTCTTTTTCTTTTTCTTTTTCTTTTTCTTTTTCTTTTTCTTTTTCTTTTTCTTTTTCTTTTTCTTTTTCTTTTTCTTTTTCTTTTTCTTTTCTTTTTCCTTTTTCTTTTCCTTTTCCTTTCTCTTTTTCTTTTTCTTTTTCTTTTCCTTTCTCTTTTTCTTCCTTTCTCTCTCTCTCTCTCTCTCTCTTTTTATTATTATTTTTTTTTTTAGGAGAGCTGTCACATATGGGTAACCTCTAACTTCACTGATATGTCTGTGATCATGTTTTCTGCTCCATCAGGCATGCAGAAGAAGCAGGTTATGGGATATTTTAAATTGTGTGAAGAAGAAAAGGAAAATGTATGTAGCAATATCTGATTTGGCAACAACAAAAAAAAAATACTGCATTTTTTTTTCCCTGTAGCAACATCTTTTCTAAGTTAGCAATTACCAACACTATTTCTCATACTAAAACCATTGCCATTCAATTCTTATATTGACTTTACTTTTCTATGACACCAGCATTAGCTCCAAAAGGACTGAAAAGACCACCTGCTGCCACTGATGAGAAGTGAACTAAGAAAGTCAACTCCAGTGAAGACAACCTAAACAGAACACTGAACTACGCATTTAGTACAGCAAGAGAAAATATCAAGATGCTTTCCTTTATACCTCACTAATAAAATGAGATGTCTAATAAGCATTACTATAAGAAATGAAGCTGTTTAGAGGAAAGCTTAGGTTATGCTAAAGGAAAAGTTCTGAATTATTATTTTTTTTTCCGACTATACTGAAGAATGACCCCAAAAATATCTCCATATACGCTATGGTATACCTTCAAATATACAAACAAGAGAGGTATGCAGGCTGTTACTCTTTTATTGTTTCCCCAAACAAACCCATTTCCTACAAGCTGCTCCCGTATCTTTTGTGTCACATCCAGCTTCCCAGAAAAACAGCAGGAAAATAAAGTGTGAACTCAAAACAACCCATTTCCAAAGAACAATGTACCATACCAAGGAGAGTGAGAGTTGAAAGGGGAAGGGCTGGAGAAAGAAGAGAGGGAGAAAAGCTGTTTTGATGCTGCCAAGGCACTTGAAGATAAAAAGGAAGGAGGAACTTTTAAAAGTCTCAGAGGGGAAGAGTTGTGTAACTGTAAATATGCAATAGGCAGGTTGCCAACTATTTCAAAGGATTTGAGGTTTCAAAATCATCCAGAAGGCTAACTGATTTGCACTCTGGGTTTTGAGCTTCCAGGAACACCTTTATATGTCTGAGAGCCAGAAACTACCATCTCCTTTTATAGACTACTCAAGCCATACTTGGTCATATTTTCAAGCTGAATCAGTAAGGAATGTAAACAGATACCATTTATGCTTCCCTGCAATCCAATAAAAAAGAAAGTATGGACTAAATAAGGCAAAACGATACATGTCAATCTATATGAAGAGAAAACCAGAAAATCATGTCGATTAAGTTTCTGGCTGACCTGAACAGTCTTCAAAGTTCCTGGCATTCAGTAAACCAAGAAAACCCCTACATTAAATTCCCACAGGTACAATATCTATCACTCATCGAGACACATATGATAAAAGCCAATGATAAATGTCACCAATGACATTTTAAAATCCTCGTTCAGTATATGGTTTGTCATGGATGTAAGAGCAGAAAGAAGGAATAAAAGTAAGAAAAGAATTATTTTTGTTTTCTTGTCAATGACAATTATGTTAGAAAGAAAAAAATAGTGCAATCAGCAGGAAAAGTAGATCACATTTCTCCAGATCATGAATCTGACTGGTTCTCAAATCTTTGGGAAGAGAGACACTGCTTTTACAGGGGAAAAAAATGTGGTTCCTTTCTTTCTTTAGCCAATAAAAGATGCAGAAATACAGTTTCCAATCACCTACAATCCATAACACTACCATATGGCAGCAAGATCTTATCATAGATAATACAAGAAGAGGAGGTTCAGGTTAGGGGAAAGTTCTTCACTGTCAGGGCAGTGTGGTGCCCCAACCCTGGAGGCACTCAAGGCCAGGTTGGATGGGCCCTGGGCAGCCTGAGCTGGTGGGGGGCAGCCCTGCCCATGGCAGGGGTTGGGGTGGGTGGGCTGTGAGGTCCCTTCCAACTTCTATGATTCTATTATAAATGTATTCCACAAAGAATAAGAAATAGAGCAAGACTTATACCACAGTGTGATGACTTCCTATTGTAGACTTTTAAACTTCCATGGTACTGGAGCAAAAAAGGATATTTCAAATGCTTCAATAGTATTTACTAACTATGAATGTTATGCAGGACTAGATGCAACACAGGAAAGGAAAATGTTTGCAACTAACAGTGGGGGGACGGATACAAAACTCTACTTTAGTGCATAGAGTGACCAACGACTGTCACATTTATGCCAAAGGTTATTTCTCAATCTGAATGCAATACACAGCAGGTGATAAAGAAATGAAAGGATACTCTGCAAATAAATAAATAAATAAATGAGTGGTAGTGAAAAGACTAAGGAAGAGGGAAGAGCAAAGAGCACTTCAGCACAAATTGAAACAAACCCAGCTAAAACCATAGACGTGACTTATTCCTGTCCTGGCTCCTGCAGCTGCTTTGTCTCCCTATCTTTGCCAACATCAAGGTGGCAAGGGATACCTGGATGGATCCCTCCTATTCTAGATGCACCTGAACTGACTAGGGCCACCTCTGGACTTCACTGTGGGAGAACAGGCTGGAGAGAATGCAATGTGTGGTACTCACAGTGCCCCCTGCATCCTCCTCTCAGTCCCAATCCTTCTCATCCATAGAAGTCCATTCAGACTGAGAGGGAATATCCCTGCATGCTCCTAATGGAGCGAATTCCCTAATGCAGCACATCCCATCAAAGAGGGGACAACTCTCACTCATCATGCAGAGAATCTTCCTACCCTTTTGCAATGTTGAGGCTTGGCTTTTGATAATGTCAGGACCTGCCAACAGTTGAGGTTAGCCAAAGGCAACAGCTAGTCAATAAAAGCACTTGATATGAGAGCAAAAAGGTGGGTTTTTTATGCTTTTTTTTTTTTTTTCCCTCTGAAATCCTGAAGACTGAAGACTGGACTTTGACCAAAGAAAGTCTTAGAGTTTTTTGTGGGTTTTTTGTTTTTGTTTTTCATATATAATTCAGTTCATCTGGAACACATCCAGTTAATGAGGATTCTGTAGTTGTAGGTGCTCAGTACATTTACAAGCCAGGTTACTAATTACAATGCTCAGTACACATATGTGCCCAGCCTCGCATATCTGTGCTTGATCTACACAGATGTTGAAAACGAACATTTCTTCAGACTGTAATTGTGCAGCTAGCCCAAATACAAACTGGTGAGGATTTTAAACACCAATTTTAAACTGCTTGTTGTAAATTAATTTTGCTTCATTAGAAACTATCAAAATAGATACTTGGTTTTAGAAAGAGAACAGTGGTTCTTCTGAATAAGTTTTCTGAACGTTTTTCTTATGAGGTACTTTCAGTAAGGCTGAAATCTAAAACAGAACTTTATAAATCAACTCTTTTGTAAGAATATGGAAAACAGATCTAAGGCTTCAGAAGATTTTTGCTTCCTCATGTTGAGGATTTCATCACTGACCAGGCATGTTTTAAAGTTGTTTATTGCCCTCTAAAGCTTTGGATTTCAGTCACAACTGTAGGCAAAAGGTTTGCTAGAAACATTTTACATTCCTACAACATCTTGTATTCTACTTTTCTCTGCAAATAGTGTTTCTACATTGAGTACACTAAGTATTACATTTTTTTACACAGAAAAATTAGCTTTAAAATCCATTATTTGAAAATTCAGTTCTTATATAAGAAGTTTTCCAAGTGTCCCAAGTTCAGAGTTTCTGATTGTGTATTTCTAGTTCAGTCCTTGAGGATATTTTCCTAGCTCTCACAATACTTACTAGGTGTTAGCAAGATCATCAATTCTTGCCAAGCAAACATTACTCATTTCAAAACTTAGTAGCTCAAAATTTTGCATTCCATGCTGATCTCTTACATGAGCACTCCTGATGTTAATGGAACTATTTGTCAACAAGAGATAGCAGTCTGATACCGGTTCAATGGGAAACAGAAAAACTGAAAATTACAAGACGGGAACCTGAAAATTAAATGCAACTGTTTTTTTTAAATACACAGTGGTTTTTCCAGGTCACACTGATTTTTTCAAAGATGTGTGGATATAATAGAAGAAGAGTCCTCTCTAGTGTTCTGCTCTAATCATTAGCCACCAGATCATGTGCGTACAGAACTTGCTCTGATTCATCCCTGCTACATAACTCTCTGTTCCCACTTGCCTTACAACATGGGAATTAACACAGACAATACGTCCTGTACTTAGCCAGCAACACAGAGTAATTAGCAAGCTGCTGATCACGAACATAAAAATAGTACTGGACTATGTGGGCTTTGTTTGTTTGTTTTTCTTCTATGCTTTCATTATTCTGATGGAAAGATTTTTTCATCTATAAGCTATTCTTAAAAGCATTTCATCAAGACCTAAATATACAGCTAGATAAAGTGCGTTTCTGGTGGAAAGAAGTGTAGGATAATCGTGTGAAGATGTAGGAGACAGTGTGAAACCAACTCTATCTTTTGGAAATGTGTTTAGAACTTGAGAACAATTGAGGGTTACGTAAAGCAGAGAAAGCAGATTGATGACCTTAGAGTTCTTTTCCAACATAAATGATTCTATGATTCCATGTAGAGATGAAACATTCATCTCTTCAGTGGGGTGGTTATTTTGGAGCAGTGTATAAATCTAATTTTAAAACATAATTCATTTTAGCTAAGAGATATCTTTTGACATTTGATTAGCAAAACCATAGGCTGTAGAATCTTTAGAAAGTAAAGTAAGAAGGAAAACTAAAAGAGAAAAAAAATGTGATGTTGAAGATCAGAGAATTGGATATTTCCCTTGCAAGCTTCTGCATTAAAATTTTTTCATCGTCCAAAAGAAGGTAGAATTAAGTCAGCACATTTGCAAAGACTGAAATAGAATGCATAGATATTAAGCATTCATGCTACAGCAAATACAGAAGATACAGCTTAGAAAAACACAATGTTTGAATGCATTTTTTCATGCAGGCTCTGTTTGGATATTTTAGTGACAGGACAGTGCACTTTTTTCTGAGGCAGCTGAGTTTGCAAATAGTCTTTTGCTAAAGTATGTATAATAAGGATGTACATATACAAACTGAGGAGTCTTTCCTGAGTATTTGCACAGAGGCACCACTTCCTTAGGACAGCCAGGTATCTGCCATTTGCTAGGCATAAGGCACTCCGTAACAGGTAGGGAAGTGCTCATCTTAATCCTGACACAACTTTCCTGAAAAGGACAGTGGTTTCACAGAGCAAAGGTGGTGGTGATTTTATTTTTCTTTCCTCCTAGTACCCTCTTTATACTAAACCAACTGACAGTTTCAAGAAATCAGTTTATCCTCCATAGGATACTTCAGGACTAAAAGTATGTCCTTGACAGATTTTGTTTTCCCACCTTCTATTGCATTTTTATGAGTACTGATCTCCACTTGCTATTGTTGCTGTTGGTTATACAGTCATTTGTAAATTGATATATTGTAAATTGTATATATACAGTCATTTGTAAATTACTTTGGGTGAAAGTGCATTGTTTCAGCTTCTGCTGAGCATTCATTTTTTGTGCCATTATCAAAGTTACTAGTTCCTTTTCAGCATCATCCCAGTCCCATTTGGTTTATCTTATCTAACTAAGATTTTAAGAGTTAATTCTGAGTATTCATCAAGCTTCCTTTTAAACAGCAGTAGTTGCCAAATTTCATGGTCTTTCTGAACCTTAGGTTCATTTGAACCAGAATTATGGGGTCAGCTGAAAAACTATTAGTTTTCAATTCAGAATTAAGCAAAATGAATTAAAATAAAATAAAAATAAAATAGTTGCCCGATGGTTTGAGAACAAGAAAAGCTCTTCAAAATGTGAAAAATGAAGTTTAAAAGCAGATAAAAAGGTGAAAAACATAACATATACTATTCCCTGAGATGTCATGAATTTAAGCTGATCTAAATTCCTTACTGTTACCTTAACTTAAACATTGTGTATCACTGCTCTCTACTTCCACTTTTAAACTTTTATATAGAACCTTTTGCAATGTTTTTCCTGATCTTATTGAACCTTACGTATTTCTTGGAGTCCTCTTCTTTTCACAAATGAAAGGAACAGCAGAGCAGTCAGAATGAATAGGAAAACAAAGCCTCTGGTTTCACAGGCACCCCACTTCATTATGACCATTCTCAAGCAATTTACCAGCCCCTTTAATCAGTCCTCTCCAATGTCACACAAAAGCCTTCAAGTTCCATAAATTCAAATATTTGGAGGGAAAATTGTCACTAATATAGAGAGATGCATTATATCCACCTGTGATATTATAAACATTATGTATTTTCTGACTTAAAAAAAAAAGAGCTGAAGGCTTTGTCAATTATAATACAGAAAATATATTTATCTAGTAGGTTGAACTTTCAGTTTTATGTAATTACAGTTTCAGGAGTAAGACTTAGTACTGGACATATAATGGTAAGAATCCATCTGGGTACTAGTTCAGAAACATGTTAAGAAATGTATTCTGCTCATAACTTTTTAAATTAAAAAGTATACCATAAAATTCCAGGCTAGTGAGAGTTCATCTGCACTCAAATCTTAAGCAAGGTTCTTGCTTTTCTTGAGATCTACTTTTGCTCACAAGGCCAGGACAACACCTATGTGGTACCAACAGTATGTATAGCCCTCTTAAAAAGGGGTAAGAATTATCCAAGTGGTGCATGCAGTTCTTCTGCAGGGTCCCTGCTCTGTGCTGAGTTCAGCTCTATCACACAAAAGCATTTGAAGTTTTTAAGTCAGGATCCAGAAATGTGGAATATTTAAAAGTAATGTACTTTGGATCAAGCCCTTAGGGTAGAATCTTTAGTACCAGAGAGTCTTTTGTAAATGGAAATGGAAACTGAGTTCTTCAAGCGTAAGAAACTGGCTTTTAAGAAAACCACTAAGTATCACAAGACTCCTGATAAAAATTGTGAGAGTTGGCAAGAGTTGCATCCTCTGAGAGGCAGCTAAGACTTATAGAGGTCGAGGTCAAACAAGTAGTTTCCTCTAGGAAAGAGGAAAACTATGAAGCCTATGAAGACTCAGAAGAGAAATACATTTGGGATTGAATCTGCTCTAGCCTGGATTCTAAAAGGTCAGATTCAGTATGTGATGCAGGTGGGAAAAATCAATGAATATAAAGACAGCTCGGACATAGCATTCATGCTAATTGGAAAGGATTTGGCAGCGTTATGGAGAAAGAGTCCATTCAGAATAACTTGAAGTTCAACAGTTTACAAATAATAATCATGCTATACTTCAAAATATTTTAAACAGCTATTCAAATACATTTTAAAAAGTAACTGTAGTTGTCAAAGCCTCAATATGCATTGTGTTAGTGGCATTTTTTAAATCTGAAATAATGTCACTGATATTTACGCAAATAAAAATCTAATGTAAAATCATCAAAAGAAAGTTCTGAAGAATTTAACATGGACAAGAGTTATTAATTTGCAAGATAAAAACAGCCTCCATTTCAGTATAATAAAGGTAGGAAGGAAAATACAGGAGAGGATTTGGAAAACCTCAGCTTTCTTTCATTTCAACTGTTAAAGCTTACAGGTTGGGAGTAAGGTAAGAGGAAGAAGAGTACAACAAAGCCTCTGTCTAAATTCATCTCTTGTTGAAGCTCTTTCTTTAGCTTTTCAGTTATATTATTTTAGTAACCGAAGTCTTTTTCTAGGAAAGAAGTTATCAACACTTTCCTTTTTTCCTTTTTTTACTTGCAGTATTGATTAAGTAGGTATTGTTGTTTGTTTTCCCCACACAAGTAACCAAAAGGTAACTGGCACAAGGACACTTTTAAATCATGAGGAACTATTTCACCTTCAGACATCCATCCAATGCTTTTGTATGCTTCTACAAAATCAGAAGTACTGGGAACTCCAGCTGTTCACCACCTTGCAAAATGGAGAGCCTTATTTGGGAGACTAAGCAGAGATTTAACAACCTAACCCATAGGACCTTTTTTTGGAAAATTTCAACTTGGTCCATTTAAAAACTTTCTACTAAACTTGCCTGCTCTGGCAGAAAGAAGCCATTGGGATTGTGAAGATTTACTAAGTACTTTTCCTATCTTATTTGAACGAGTAATAGAATCCACTTGAATTTCTTTGGCTCTGCATATGAACAGTTTCTGAAGCTGTTCACCAGAGGTTAAATTCCTGTCTACCATTCATTTCAGCTCTATAACTGCAGCAAGTACATTTCCTTAAAACCTGTGAATTCTAAATCAAGGGAAAAATTATTTTTAATCTCGTAGTCATTAGACTACTTTTATGACTAAAATAGTTACAAAATTGTCGGTTTTATAGATAGAATGTACCTTTATGACCAAAGCACTATCTTTATAGACAAGAACTGCTCCAAAAGCAATGCTTCCTATTTTATCATGTTGGCCCATGATGTCAGAGGTATGGCAGTAGAGACTGAACCTTCCTGCCAGTATCCTATTCCATTTTTTTGCCATGTGACAGATGGCAGCAGCGGGGCAGTCTGAAAAAGAGATGGTAGACATAAAAATGCATATGAAGCAAAGGTGTATCACTAAATTCCTCCACTCAGAGAAAACTGCACCCACAGACATTAATTGGCTCTTACTGAATTGTAGTGGGGACCAAGGAGTGGATATAAGCACAGTGAGGTGGTGAATGATGCATTTCAGCAGTGGTGACAACAACGTGAAAGGCAAGCCACATTCTGGACAAACATGAACAGCTTTCACACCATGAAATGAAGAGCATCTCGGTCAGCTGATCCACGTGGACTGACTAATGATGGTGACTATGCTGAAAAAATTGTATTTGCTCTATTAAATCGTGACATTATGCTCTTTGTATCTGACCTAGTTTCCATGGAAATATGATATAAATAGGACTCACTGCAGTCAGAGTTACCTATGTATATTGACTCTAGACTGGAAGAAATAACATGATCTTCTGATGTCTCCCTGTACATAAAGCTCATTAGTATTTAACCTCTCTGACTGTACATGCTGCAAACACCTCTGTCCTAATGTCCCATCTAATTTGTTCAATAAAAAAGGTAAATGGGGTCCATCACATCTCCATTGCAGAGCCCTGGATGATGAAGCAAGTAGGCATGTTTTTAATCTAAAACATATTTGGAATAGCTCCAATGCTTTCAGTTTGGCATGCATTCGTATTGTCTAATGGTTCACATCTACAATGACCATTATAGATGAATGCCGTGCTGCCTGTGACCCTTTACAGAGCCTAATCCAAAGCTTAGTGAAATCAGTGGGAGAGACTGTGCCTTAAACAGATAGGACTGTGCTGATCCTAAGCCAGAACAGGAAACTCTGAGGAAACATAAGAGCTACCCTGTTTGTTGCCTTGAGTACTTGTTTAGTGTTTTGGAATTTACTGACTAAATCAGCATGGAAGAAACCTGGCAGTCAGAGACTTTTGCCAAGTTGTGTTATTTTGGTTGTATCAGAACTCCTGAAAATAGACTCAACACTTTAGTGATACACTTGTGTTCATACCATAGTCTCCTTGGAATAACTCCACCCAATTGCTCAGGACTCCCTTGGACTGGCAGATCTGCTGCATACTTGGTTAATAAGGCAATATTTTATTAAGAACATTTATATTCACTTTACATCCATCTCATGCTTCTGCAGCCCATTGAATGTAGTGGGTCCAGTTCTGGTTTACTTCAGGTTAGGGAAAAATGAAAATTCAACAGGTTTGATGTAGAGTTCAACAACAACAACAACAAAAACATGAAGTTTGAATTTCTTCAAGTGGCTACCATGCATTAACTGAAGTGACTGCATCTATCAGTTAATTGACCAGACATAAGCATAGATAGACTTGGGTTCCACATCTCACAAGCGGCTATTTTGTTGACTAATCTTTCAACAAGAGCATGGTTTTGGAACTTAAAAAATGCCACATTTAGAGGAGAGCAGACATGCGAAAGGAAGATTACAGATGATTCAGCTGGAACTTGTGTTCATTAAGTGGGTTAATATAAATGTTCCTGATTGTTTCTGTTGTTTATGAATCTCGACCTTCAGAACAGCACTGAAATGTGCTGTCTCCTAAAGATGTTCCCTACCGATATGACACACACTTTGTATTGTTTCACTGCACACAAGCATTAATATCCCAGAGGTAACCCACCCTGCTTTTAACGGCTGGTGAGAGGTCCAATGGCTGAGCAAAAATCAGTTGAAGGAAAGGGAAGTCTTGTCGGAAATGAGATTAATCTTGTAACGAGTGTTCAGCCCTGATAACCCATCTGTGCAGAGAACTGCTTTAACTGGAGAGCAATTAACCTTCACCTGACAAGCTCTGTCCAACCGTTATAAACAACATTAAAGGCACAGGATCCCCCTCTTCTTTCCCCCTTTACGTAGACTAAACAATCAGATTTTGAATTCCATGAAAACGGTACATGCAACTGTGCCTTGATGACAAATCACAGGAAAATTTTTTACAAGGTAATGGCTGCATGGAAACCATGCAAAAAATGTGTCTGGCTCTTACATTAGTGAGTTGATTTGATTAGTAAAAAAAAATGAGAACTTTCTACGGGAATACCTTATGCATGAGGGAAGCTGATGTGAATACGCCAAAGACTAACAATAATAAAAATGTATGCAAGTAGATAAGAGCTGGCTAATCATGTACTAGGGACATTCCTTTCAGGATGGAACATGTACTTCCCCAGCACTGCTGTGAACCTAAAGCCAAGGAGCAACTTCCTAGAGCTTCTTCACCCATGGCCTCGTAGAAGTGTTTATCAACACTAGGTTCAACCAGAAGAACCCATGTTCAGGAACCAGGCTTTTGGGTCAGGACCAAACAGGACCAGCTGTCATGTCCAAAAGCCAGTATTCCAAGCAACAGGTACACGATGTTCTTTGAAAGAGTTTGTAAATCCACTCTCATTACCAGCCGTTTAGACCACAAGCTAAATATCTGCCCCTCCCACACTAATTTAAGGTGATAAATGAATGTTTGTCTGTTCTTCAAAGATGAAAAGGCATGATATATCCAAAGCCACAATAGCAAAGCACTTCTCAACTCTGTAGGGAAAGGCCAAGATACTGATCTCAGTCACAGTGGCAGAAACTTGGCACGACTCCACAGGAGTCATTGGCAGAACAATGCACAATATTTGGGCTGAGGTCATGAATAACTTGGGTGAAAGCCTGGCCCCAGTCAAGCCACTGGCCAAATAATTTGGACTTCATTTTGGCCAATTTCACTCAAGGTTTCCAAAATCCTCATTCATTGTATTCATGTGCCCAAAAGCAATTACCTTGAAGTTACAGTTAGCTGTGGAGGTTTTCTGGCATGGTTTGCTTTTCTTTTGTTCCAGGTTTCTCCTTTTCTTACCAGAAGTTCAAATGTGCAGCTTAGCCGTGGTTTTATTTCTGTGTACAATGAGGCAAAATTTCCATTCCAGTTATTTTAGTTAAATATATATGTCACTGTGGATTGCAAGAGATGATCATGACTCTTTAATATACCCAGAACACGCTATTTTTCGGAGAAGTACACCTCAAGCACTAGTGAAATATAAATTTTATTTGATCATGCATACAAATAGGGAAAGGATGTGAGCAACAAGCACGAAGATGGGGAAAGGTTTCTTGCTCTTAGCCTGACAGAATGACAACGTATGTTGAACCACCTCAATTTACAGGTGGTAAATGCAGGGCCATCTTTTATACTATTGAATGGAAAATATATACATAAATACATTTGATAGTTCAATGTAAAAGCATTGGTCCTAAATTTTTACACAAACTGATCTATTGTAATGTGGCTTAAATGTTTAAACAGCAACAGGTGAAATATTACCTTTATATCAAGCGAGAAGGGCTTAGATCTTCTCAGTGAATTACATATTAACAGATAGGAAGTTCCTATTGAAAGCATTTCCTGTATTGGTACTCCCTGATTTTGGCAACTTATCTTGGCAGGAAATGAATGCAGGAAGTATCTGTCTACAGACTCTTTATCATCAAGGTAATTGCTGTGGCAGCATTTTACTGTTTATCAAGGCAATAAACACATAGTCTAAAAAAAGATGTTTTTCAGCTCTAAAGAATGAGGTTTAAAAAAATCTTATGGGCTAGTACTGAGGTTATAAAAAGTCTTCTGTCTAGAATTTATATGTTGCCACTTATTTCTTGCCACACAGATGTAATTAGGGATTTGTCACACAAAGCATTTCTCTGTCCAAGTGTGAGTACAGCCCTTAGCAGCTAAGGAAGAGGAGTGCAAGCCCAAATACCTGCAGCTTTTCCCAGTTAGAGCACTATTTCATGCTCTCTGATCTCTCTTAAGTCAGGTAGTTTTAAAGAGTTTGGCCACTTGCCATAAATAGTCACTCACCACCTCTTCCTTCAGGTATTTGCATATACCCAATCTTTGTAATTTGTCGTCGTATTTCCTTCCCATCTATCAAGCACTGCATAACCAGGCCACATGTGTTCCACTTAGCAAGTTGGATCTTTTCCTAGTGAGAAGGGGTTAACATCATCCTAGTGACACCACTTCCTACCCATGGGTTGCAGTGTACATCCCAAATAAACACAGACTGCAAGTGAAGGGAGACACTGCACCCCATGTCTTCCTTTCATTCATTCATTTCCAAAATATGTTTGAAAGATCATTTGGTTCATTGTACATAGTATCACAGAATCTTTATGGTTGAAGATGTAGTCTAACCATCAGTCCATCTCCACCATGCCCACTGACGATGTCCCTCAGTGCCACATCCACATGACTCTTGAGCACTTCCAGAGATGGTGAATCCACCAACTCCATGGGCAGCCTGTTGGATGATCACTTGAAGTCTCCTTCAGCCTAGCCATTGAAAAAGCATTGTTCTTCATCATTTTTTAAAATTATTTGAAATCCAATGACATTTATAATGTTATTTTCATTGAATTAATTTTACTTTGAAACAAATAATATTTGGGAAGGATAGTTACCAGTGGTAGTAATCACAGATCTTAAACCCCACAAACACTACCAATATTTACTGGTTATTAATCAGTATTTACCAGTTATTAATCAGTGTCTAATGGTTCTAATAGGGTGACTGTGTAGTAAAAATGAGCAGCTGTGTACCTAAGGATGCATGACAGGGAGAGAGAGAGCTTCCTTGTAATACAGGTCTCCAATCCTGATATGGATTCAGATTGGAAGTAGATTTCCTGAAACAACTTCTCTCTGTTCACTGTGATGACTTGTTTACATAGTCCCCTTTTTAAAAGGTAGGTGATTTTAGGAGAGTCAAGGAACAACTAGAAAACTACTATCCAACCTCAGTCAGGCTTGGTCGCAACATTAAAATAAACCTGCAAACATAAAGGCACACACATCCTTTAAGGAAAGGATGATTCTTTTTTCATATAAGCACTTCAGAGTTTTTCACACAAACATATATCAAGGACAGCAGGATGACAAACAGAACACATGCTCATTTGGTCAGACTCCAGACTTTTCACAACTGATGTGAAAAAATGCTGGTATTTCTCTACTGTGTAATTATACAACAAAGGAAATTATTTTTTAAGTAGTTAATGGTAAATTTGATAGAAGTCTTGTTGCAATCAATGCAAAGTTTTTTTCTGACTTGACTGACTTGACTTATCACTGCATGTGATACATCCTACTAAATCCCATCAACTTTCTTTAAGTTGGTAACGCAAGTAATACACAATTTTCCTTTTCTTTTTCTACTTTATTGATTTTCAAAATAATTCTGCTGGCTTGATGTAGAAAATTGCATTAAGAAACCTATTTCCTTGCAAAGGAACAACACTATATATTTTTACTGGATTAGAAACTGTCACTTGGAAAATAAATATCTTCTTTTGGCACAGACACTTGTTAAAAATACTTCTCTATTTATCTTTCAGCAAGTCATTCTCCAAGAACACTTGATTCTTTAAAGGTTATTTCTGAAAGGCCTTTTGTAACTCATGGATCTTGCTGAAAAACATTTTGTTAAGAGATAATATAGCTCTTGTTAAGAAAAAACAAGTAAACAAACCAACCCAGACAGTCAAACATACGCATTTTCCAGCTGTTGTTCCTTGCCTGGGGACTTACTTCTGGAAAGCAAGATCCTTATACTGGAGTTAGTTTTGGCACAATGCAGCCACAAATCGGCTTGAGTTAAATGACTGATGCTTAAGAGCAAAAGAAAATAAAACAAAAATCCTCAAAATATCTTTTTTTGTTCTTTTACGTCTATTTCTTAGTTGAAATTCTATATTTGAGTCAGAAATAATGTTTTACCTGGAAATTAGTATAGGTCTGATTCTTCTGTCTTTATTGCGGTGAAATATAGACAGTTGGACTGGATGATCTTGGTGGTCTTTTCCACACTTAATGATTCCCTGATTCTTTGAATGCCTTCTTGAAATTAGTGGAAACTTTGAATAAAGCAAGAGCAGTCTAAATTATTTAAGGCACTTTCTGCTCTTATTTCTGATTCACCTTAGCTCTTAGGTGTGCACTTCACTTTAAGAAGATTGCGTTGTCACATCAAAACTAATTTTCAGGTTTAAAGTGAATCATTTGCTAACTGAATAATGAAAGCACACAACCGCCCCCCCAAACAAACAAACAAACAAACAAAAACAGAACAATCTTCAATGAATGAATGAATTAATTAATTTTATGCAAGGAGCAGAAGAACAAATTGCTGTATTAGTTCTTCTGGCCTCAGTGCAGATGCAGGCCTCTAAACAAAGACTTGAATATGCCAAGAACAGATTTTTTTTTTAACTGACTGTAGTTTTCCTTGGATTTAGAAATATATGAGAGAGTACTTAAATTTTCTACAAGAAAATGAGAGAAAAATGCTATAGAGAGAAGCACAGACTAACTTACAATTTTTTTTAACATTTCTCACAAATTATCTTCCACTATATTTATCTATCTGTCTATCTATCTATCTATCTATCTATCTATATACTGCTTTAATACATCCGTACAACAATACAAACTGTACAAAGTACATCCATATATTTTCAGGTCTTTGAAGTCCTGCCCTTTATCAAATATACAGATTTTTGTTTCTCCCAGAACTCATAGCTTCCATGCAAGCACTACATTAGAAATTCCTAATGTAAAGGGAACATTCACATATTTATAATTGAATTAGAGCAAAAGAAATATCCACAAGTGTAATCAATAAGTCATTGCAAAGTCATGATAATTTACTGAACAGTTTTTATAAGAATTAGTGCAAGGTAAAGAAATTTAACAAGGTTTGGTACACGGCAAGAAATGATTATTCCAGTTGCATTTTTCTACACCATGTTCTTTCCTTCGTTATGGGATAATGGGAAAAAATATAGGAAAAAAAATATTAAAAAAACAAAACAAAACAAAACAACACAAAATGACCTTCAGGATAGGTATTTTTACTTCTGCTCGATTCTAGGAAAAAAAAAAAAAAAAAGGAAAAAGAAAAAAGTAAGAAAAAAAAAAGACATGCCTTATTCAGAAGTCCTTGATATTTTCTAACATGGTATTTACTGTAACAAGTGGGATGCTTATAATTAGCAGTATTGTGTTCATTCGACAGCCTTCAGCTTGAGGGCTATGTATAACTGTGCTTCTGCACATATCTGCCAGGTGCCAGAAGAGTACATGTCACATCGGCACTGAAATCCTCACGGCTGGGAGACCTTCCCCACTTGAAAAAATATTTTAGCCTTTGAATGCCAAAAAAAGCATCACAGTGATTAAATTTAATGCAGCAGATAGACGGAAGTGAATGTATTAGAAATCTCAACCTCCAGGAGAGACGTGCAGCAGAAGCCAGGGGATGAGGAGAGGTGCATCTCCTGGGAAAGCCCCTGTTAAGCCAGTCCAATTTCTCATGAGTCCTGCAGGTCTGGCTGCAGGTTTGTGACAGAAGGATGAATCAAACTGTTCTGCTGGCAGGTCAACGTTGCATGTGTGTATGTCAAGAGCAATTTCTATCTGGTTATGAACAACCGCAGCCCAGTTTTCTTTTCACACTGAATGATTCCACAGCTTCCCTAAAGAGGAAAGCAAGCTTCCTCACAGAGCTCCCACAGAAGGCTTTCTACCTCCCCTGGCTGCTGACATGGCAGGCAGCATGGGCCATTATTTTGAAATGGCAAAAAACATCACTGAATCGCATTACAAAATACTTAGCACAAGCACAAGCACGTTTTTGGTCTTTGAGTGGAATTTCTTTATTTCAGAATCTTCTCAGTTAAATAATTTCTTTATGTACTCAGTATAGAAGAGGAATTGAATCTCTTTGGACTGGCTTAGCCTAATGTCAGAGTACATTTCCTGCACCTAGAGTACAAAGCATCTGTCATTTCTGTCCAGTAATTTTACATTTTACATTCATAAATAAAATCCTTGCTTCAGAACATAAGCCCTTCCCTACCTCTCAGGTGCTAAAATCCATAGTGTTCTGGGGTGTAGATTTCCCTCTGCAGGGCTTGCATTCTCAGACGAGGAGACAAAAACATGCATTTTCCCACTCAGGAGGCTTTGCTGCCTGCATTGCACTAACAGGCTGCACAACATACAGCTGCACATGGCATCTTCTTATCACTCTAAGCGCTAGGTGGAGGTGAGATAGTAAGGATGAGATATTCTTTATCACTTACCCTATTATAATGTAATCATAGAAAAAGTGACCAAAAATAAATAATAAAAGCTCTTCAAAGCATATATAACATCTAATCTCACTGTACTATCAGTTTTGAAGAAAATTTTCCCATCAGCATTGAGAGCGCGCTCTGTTTAACAAACACCAAAACCCGCATTACTATCTCAGCACATACCCCTTTCTGTCAGCAATGCAAAACTTGCCTCCTGAGCCTCAAGATTTCAAAGAGAGCCTGATCCTCTCATGTCTGAAAATGAACTCTGAAAAGTGCAGCAAAACCAAAGGGAATTCAGCCGGTTCAGAAGCTACATTGCATGTAACAGATACTGGTCAGCAATGCAAAGCGGATTCAGATCTTTGTCCCTACAGATAGCCTCTCCAAAGCATCAGCAATTGGAAAAGAGAGAAGGCTCATTGTACTTCTTAACCACGCTGTCATCAGGTAAGACTTTCAGATTTTGATAACTATAACAAAAAGCATCCAGTGAGCTTTAAATACCAACAGCTAGGTAGAAATTACTGAGAAATCTAACTGCAGCTCTGCTTAGCTATAACCAGCACCATCACTACTTTGTATCTCTCACAAAAACTCTGGCATTAGTAGAAGAGTACAAAAATAAACAATACCATGAAGAAAACCTTGATCCCGAATTTGATAATGCAACGCTGCTGAGCCCTCACTGTACCTCACAATCTCTTTTGCTCTTTATACAAAATTACTTTCACTATCACAAAACATTTAGTTACAGTTATAATTTTGCAATTAATCACAGTTATTAGACATAATAGAGGTAACTGACATCTACCGCGACACAGAGAAAAGCAAAAACTCAATAGATAGACGGATAGATTGAATCCACTTTCTAAGTGACACAACTTGAAAAACTCAGCAAAGCCATTCCCAAAAATCAAAATTGAACAAACAAGCAGAAAACCAAACACACAAAACATGCACCGAGAGAAATTTATAAATCAACATGAGAATTTTATTATCTGAAATTTTAAAAGAAAAAGAACACGCCCACGAGATCTTAACATCACCATTAAAATAACCTTACGAAAAGTCCTGAGTACCAGGCTAGAGTTTCTAGAAAAGCACATCTGCGGGACTCGGAAAGAAGAGCTGGTGCCTCTGGTTCCCATTTGCTATTATTTGTGTCCCCATCAACAAGAGAAACATTTAAAAGTATCCAAAAGTCTAGCACTCTTAGGAACCCTTTTTTTCCTTTCAGCACACACCCTCTCCCCTTCTGTCAGTCTGCAAACACATCCAAGTTGTCAGAATGGTACCTACAAGAAATTTCAGAAGCTCTCATAAAAGGGCTTCGCATATGCAATCCACAGCACTGAACAGTGAATTTAAAAAACCCAATTTTTTTTCCGAGTTTGAAGTTTTTAAGCCTTGCGGATGGTTGGAGTAGGAAAAAGGAAATTTACTAGGCAGTACAAAGGAAATCTTGTTGTCCTCTATTGTGGCAGTGGGGGTGTTGCCCAATTCTAACTTATCTAGGTTGATAAAGGAAACCAAAGAAAACACTACTGAAAAAAATTCCAATGAAAAAGGTACCCCTTTCTTACCTTAATAGTGCTTGCCATAATGTGATCAAGATTATTGATCGCTAATAATTGCTAATAATAATTATTGCTTCGCTCTGACCAGAAAGAAGTTTTGATGAGGTTGTTTAGAGCGGATGAGATTGTGCTAACTGGGAAATGAAGTCAGCCAATGGCAGGAAGAGGTTTCTATTGGTCCTGGCCACTGCAGCTCGAAGAAACAGGATATTTGGGAGTGAAGAGATAAGAGTCCTAAAACAATGTTGTTTTTCTTGATGATATGTGACTAAAAATCTTTTTTTTTTTTCTTTTTTTTTTTTCTAACAAAAAAAGTCCACTGCCTGTGACTGCCTGGGCAGGTGTGATCTGATGTGCAGTAAGTGCGACATGTTGCTCCGAGGCAGGATGCAGATGTCAGATGAAATGGGCCACGTTCAGCATTGGTTTTGTGCAGTCTGCTCACCAGGGAATTGCTGATTCAGGGCCGCAGCCTGACTGGGTATAAGCGGGTGTATCTCCAAATATGTTAATGCGGCCTGGCCAGCTCACACCGCATCTATATTTGTCCATTAACCTCATGCTTAGGTTCTTGGGCTACGGATGCTTTCTAGCCTATCAGGTTTAGCACCTTTGTTCTTAGAGAAGAAGCAAGAGATTGGCAACAACAATTTCTTTTTGATACCTATTTCTCACCAAGGAAAGGAAGTCACAGAAAAACATGCATTTCTAAAGCAAATGTCTGAATGCCTTAAACAGTCTTAAATTTTTCACACTCTTCCATTTGTTAGTTTATAGCATTTCTTGATTGAAAATGAGATGGTTTCACTGTCAATTCCCTTCCTGGTTTGAGCATGATAGTAACATTTTATACTGTGTTTCATAATTATTTGTCCTTAGATAGCACTTGGCATACACAGGGCACCCCAAAATTCCCAGCTGTGCAAATAACACAACATCCCCGTCCTAGGCCCTTGCTTAGGAGTGCTGAGCTCTTAAAACAAAAAGAAAGAGGTTGGGAATGAGAAAGGAAAAGTGTTTTCATGGTATTAGACATCATGCAAAGACCCAGCGCTGGCACAATTCTCTCACTCTTGTAAACCTTGCAACACTTAGGATGATAAAAGTTTGAGAATAGAACTCTCTAAAACTGAAAAAAAAAAAAAAATTCTTAAAGTCAGAATGTATTACTTCTTCAATAATCTTATAGTTTATAGCCTGTCTGACTGTAACCAGCTTCTGATTTCTCAATACTTGCTATAACAGAACATCGGACATGATGTTTGAGAGCACTACAGCCTACTGTATAAAATTCCCACTGTAGCAGGCATGTGCTCTCTGCCCAGGAATCCTGTTGTGGTCAAAAAAGAGTAAAAAATAGTGACAACCTTTAATGGCATTATTTAGTAGAGGCTGGCAACCTCATCCTCTCCCAGCGTCTTCCTCTCCTGCTCTTTGGGAAAAGAAATGGAAATAAGAGCATTTTTCTGTACCTGCCCATGACTGTGGTATTTGGAATGAACTTTTTCCAAATGGTACACACTGACAATGGTAGTAGCATGAGCACCAGCTCAATCTTTTCCTCCTATGCTGACCCAAAGAAGATGCTCCTCCTGAGCAGCACCTGTTGTAGGTGAACTCCCAGACTCTGGCCCTCGGGCCGTGGCCCTGCATGATGCTGCTCCACCTCAAGTGAGGCAGGGCAAAGGGGAAGCTCCTTCATCCACCCTTGCTGATGGGAATGGCCATCTCAACCCCTGCCATGGGCAGGGCTGCCCCCCCCAGCTCAGGCTGCCCTCGCCCCCATCCAACCCGGCCTTGAGCGCCTCCAAGGATGTGGCACCACAGCTTCTCTGGACAGCTGTGCCAGCACCTCACCACCTTCCAAGGAAATAATTTCCTCCTGACATCTCACCTAGCATCCTCTTGATGCAGAGAAAGTGAAGGCAGCAAACACCCTACTTTTACTCCCCACTCTGGGTCCTGAAATATCAAAGGATCAATCTCCTGTAAAAGTCTAGCATGATTTTAATGTTCACTTTAACGAGTTCTGGTTTCCTCCATTGCAAAGGTGACTTCTGGTCCATTCAGAGCAATTCACAGCACCACTGTGAATAACTTCTGTTCTTTATGAGTTATTCATATAAAAATCCGGAGTTGCACTGCTGACTGTCTTCTTGAGACCTTCAACCATTGACTTAGTCAGTAGCTTCTGGTAACTTTCCTATTTTCATTATGAATAGCAAAAAAGAAAACAATTTACAGTAATTGTATTTCATGGGGATGTTGATTTCCTCCCTTTTCATCTCGAAACAATGAGTAAGGCAGCAAAAGATTAGAGCCTTTTTCTTGAAATTTCTGAGTGTTGTATAATGTTTCATTGGGTGACTTACACTCTAGTTAAACCCCTGATATATATATATATATATATGTATATATATATATATATATATATTTTTTTTTTTCTTAAGCATATCCTTGAAGTATCCATCCCTCCAGTGGGTGGGATTTACCAAATTCATTCACAGGAAGGATTTAGTAATGATTCTTCTCCATCCTGACTCCATATAGACAAACCTCCTGTTGATTTCTGTAGGGCTTTTGGAAGCATACAGCAGGCAATATCAGACTCTGCTGAGCTCTGTTATTATCATTACATGAGTTTTACAGAGCCTACAGCCCAGTAAGGATTTTGCCATTTTAAACTGGCATAGATTCTGTGCCAAAGAATTCAATGAAGTTTATTTGACTTTCATGCTAATACCCACAGGCAGATTTCTGAGGGCTTACACTTAATGTCAATCCAATTGCAAGGCAAAGCCTTGGTATTGTAAGAATAGGAATATCAAATCACCATCATTCAGTTACAAAAGAAAAATAATATAAACACTTCTATTATTTTTGTCTTTTCTACATTTTGTTAAGGCTAAATAGAAAGAAAATATGCTTTTGTTATGTTAGGCAACTACATGCTATTGTCTGAAATAATGTTGTGTGAGTTTGAAAAAATGTGTCTTTGTCAACAGACTGAATGAAAACACAATAATACAAAAAGTATCAAAGAGTACAAAAAGCCACATAAGCCACATAACACTGCTTCCCTCCATAACTTTGCTCTCAAGCTTTTTGCCCCAATTTGTCTGGGCTACTTTCTGATGAAATTTTCTTTTACATTTCAGCTTGCATCTAGAAACCACAGAACAGCAAAACAATACCTTATCTGCTTGGCACTACATATGTGCTTATGTTATTTGATCAAAACAGGATTTTTAAACATGCTTTAAAGTTATAGCTGTGCTTCAGTCCTTTCAAAGATACAGACAGGCTTAAACACTGCTTTAAGTGCCTTCGATCTTCAGGATTAAAGAGCTCCATTTTTAAAGACGAGTGTTTCTACACTGGAGACAAAAGATAGATTTGATCTCACCATGCAAAATAAATGATTTGACTAGGCCCTAAAAAAAGATGAATTTCCAGAGAAAATTTACAACTGCTGGAACAAGCTGCTGTGCTTGTTACAGCCTTTAGCACTAGTACAAGAAGTATGTCCAGCATGTGTGCACTCACCTAAAAGACAAGCAAAATATTTCTGAAGAAACCATTTATCATGCTATTAGAAACAATCTTATTAACTTTTAGAACAATCTATCCTCATTTTGTTTTTGTTTTTGTTTCTGTTTTTTTTTTTTTCTTTCTTTTTATATCGTATCTACTAGAGTTTGGATGTAGGAAATGTATCACAGCATTCCCTGTGTGGACAGCTCTGCAATCCAGCTTGTTGTCTGGGAGGTAAACCAAGAATGTGGCTCCTGAGCCTGGTTGACCAAGAGGCTAGAGGAGACCTCTAACATCCTCACAAAAGCCACTAGATCTCCAACTTTCACATTTTCTGTTCAGCAGTCTGCCTGGACAGCTTCTTTTCACTTTCTTAAGTGTTATTAGTACTGCTAACAACATGGCTTATGTCCCTTTAACTGTACAGATTTACATTATAAATCTCTCTCTTTAAATTCTGCTGGGTGATGTGAAGACACATTCGCCTCATTTGGCACACTTAGCACCTGCAGATGTGGGTAATAAAAATAGAGGAGAGGAGAGGAGAGGAGAGGAGAGGAGAGGAGAGGAGAGGAGAGGAGAGGAGAGGAGAGGAGAGGAGAGGAGAGGAGAGGAGAGGAGAGGAGAGGAGAGGAGAGGAGAGGAGAGGAGAGGAGAGGAGAGGAGAGGAGAGGAGAGGAGAGGAGAGGAGAGGAGAGGAAAAGCAAGCTCTGATCCTTTTATCAATATTAGGGTAAAAAGGAAGTCCCATTTTGGCTGAACCAGACTACAAGTCAAAAAACTTCAGTTCAATAAAAGACATTGCACTGCAGTTTTTTTATTGTAGATTTAAAGAAATTGAGATAAATTAATACTACTTCATGGCACATGAAGATACATCTACAAAGATCTTCTCTAAAAACAACAGTTTTCTGCTTACATGTAGCTCCAAATATTCCGTTCAGCTTGGCCATGCTCTGCTTAGTGTGTGAGGACCAAATAAGCTCTTATCAAATGTTCACCACACGTTGCACTGGGACTTCCACCCTCTAGTTCACAACTTTCAGCTGACTGAAGAAAAATGTCAGCAAATCTGATCACGGAGGGGAAACTCTCCTCCTTTCCCCGCATAAAGTTGATTTGTTAATATTAGCACTGCCTGGCCACTGGGGCAACACGGCACGTATCCCATAAAGAAGCACCCTTTCCTTCGGCTTCTCTTCCAAACTCTCACGCCTCCTGCTGCCTTAAGGTCAGCTCTGGCGTGGCGGGGGGAGGAGGGATCTCTTCCCAGCACCGAGCACGGCCGCAGCGGTCACTAGAGGGTGCTCGGTGCCCCGAGAACAAGAGCTCGGGGCTCGCCGCCTGCCTCGTTTCATCCCAATGACACGGTGTGCACGCAGCTCCTTCCAGATTCTTGCAGTGACTTGTTGCGATAAAAACGAGGGCAGAGAAAGTAGATCTGTTCCTGCTGCGGTGGTACCCATCATCGAGTTTGCCCTCAGGGCTGGTTACAACTGTAATTCTTCACACTTTCTTTGCATCCTTCAGGCACTCCGTGCATTGTACCCACCTTTCAGTCAGTTTGTCCTTTCACATTTTCCCTCACCCTCCTTGCTGTGTCTCTTGTTCCACAGCCCTCAGAGCAATGAACTGTCTTTGTCTGCTGGCTGAGGTGAAAAGCCATCCTGAGAGATCCTCACTTGAAGAGGTTTGGTCTTTTGGGGTGGCTTTTTGTTTGTTGTTTTGTTTTGTTTTTTCACCTCATGGAACAATAGTAACAAAGAATAGATTGTATTCCAGTGAGCTCATTTCTACAGAAACAAAATGCTGGAGGTTTTCAAATCAAAAGTCAAAGTCTGCCTCTGAGCTTTTAACTCTGTCTCAAGCTATTTAATCTTGCACCACCCAAAATATTTTTGATAACTATGTCACCCTTTGATCACTTTATCCTTTGGAGACCGGCTCTACTCTATACATGAAAAGTACCACAGGAGCAAGAGATGAAAGAAATAGGAGCTCTGTTTACGTGAATTACATTTTATAGAATCATAGAATGGTTGAGGTTGGAAGGAGCCTCAAAGACCACCCAGCCCCAACCCCTGCCATGGGCAGGGCTGCTCCCACCAGCTCAGGCTGCCCAGGGCCCCATCCAACCTGGCCTTGAGCACCTCCAGGGATGGGGCACCACAGCTTCTCTGGGCAGCTGTGCCAGCACCTCACCGCCCTCTCAGTGAAAAACTTCCCCCTAACATTTAATCTAAACCTCTCTTCCTTTAGTTTAAAACCACTCCCCATAGTCCTATCACTATCTACCCTTGTAAAATGTTGATTTCCCTCTTGTTTATAATCTCCCTCTAAATACTGGGAGGCTGTAATGAGGTCTCCACAGAGCCTTCTCTCCTCTTCATTGGCATGCTCACTAATATTCTGACACTGGAGTTTCCTGTAATATCCAACATATGTACTTCATAGCAGCCTAGCCAGGCAGGGAAGTGCTGACATACTCATTTGCAGACAAGGAATCAAATCACTGTCTGCTGCTAGGATTCATTTCCTCAACCTTCACCCAATTTAAATGTGGGTGTCCACATCAGTTGTCCTCGACATCTTCTGCAGCCTTCGATACAATTTTCTTCATCACGTCTTTCAGTTTCACCTAGAACAGCAACTTGCAACAGCTGCTTAAAAGGTGAGATCAATCACACTCTCACTCTCTACTGTCTACAATGGGAATCTGCATGATTACCTGAGACATGAACTTTTGCATAATTGTGCTTACATGAGATTAATCTCACTCTAGCTGTCCTTTGATTTTTCTCAAATTTTCCCGTCTCTAAAATGTTAATAATCATACTGCCACATGCCAAAGGAGCTCTATATGGATTAACAATTAAAGTCTGCAGAAACTTTTGACAGACACCTGCCACCAATATGAAAACTATTTGTTTTCTATTATCTAATTCAAAGCTGATTAAGTAACACTGGTAACACAGGGCAAAGAAAACATGTCAAAAAAGCAAATTCTCTGCAAGGAAAAAAAGAAATAACTGTGAGGGCAAAAGCCACCATTTTTCATCATTTTTTTCCAAGTGTTTTAGATAATTTTAACTAAAATACACAATAGTTTGAGCTAGTTATTGCAGAATATTGTCCTTCAAGGTCTTGCTATCCCCAGATTGAAGGGCACTGCACCAAGCAAATACATCTGGCATATTGGATTTCTACACCATATTAGTGAAGCTGTTCTGAGATTTTCATCAAGAATGGAACCTATTAACGTGTCTCTCACACTGTTCTGGTGTTTATAGCATGCTTTGGAGGACTGTGTGCTCTTTTTTTTTCACTCCACAACCAGGAAGTCTAGAGAGAATGCTTTCAACTGTTTTATTTGACCTTTCACCTCCGGGCTTTTGCCTAATCTGTAAATTTGAATAGGAGGTATAACTGTGCTTTTTTTTTTTCTCTCTCTCTCTAAGTAACCAGTTGAGTTCCTTTAAGGACCAGACACGCTTCTAAAACTGGGACTTTTTCGGTATTGTACTTCTTTGTTAGTAGCTGTGAACAAGAAACAGATGTGAAATCTCTGTTTTTGAAACTTAGTGACCCAGAAAGACTGAGGCTAATCCAGATCATTCTTAATAACTGAAAACTGCCACCCTTTGGCCACCTTGAGGTACATGTACACATGCAGGAATATTCTCTATTCCCAACAGACATACAGACATAAATAGAAACTTCAGGATAAAGTGAATCATGAACTCAAGAGTAGCTTAGGATTTGAACAACAGCAAAAAACCTAAATCCTTCATGGATGTTTTTCCCCAGCATCAATCAACCTCTTTTCACTTAGAAAACTGCCTTCAAGAGAACGTGAATTCTTCAATAGTGGGGAAGGACGGGTAAAAGAAACAATAGATGCATAAACAAAACTTTGATCTATGTAGTTTGTTTCACCCCATATCAGGAATCTCACGATATCTAGCACTGAGATGGAGATAACTTCCCTGACTGAAGGAGGGACCCTTACCTCGGTGCCACAGGTAGAAGAGCAATGGGGTTGGAGCTTATGGAGTGTTGCAGTAACTACACTCCTCCAGGACTCCTCTTATTTTGTCAAAAACATCAAGGAGAAATTTGAGTAGCAGGAGATATCATACCTATCATTATTTCCAAACACTAGGTGTATGCTTCATATATATACAATAAAAGCATTCAATTGCACCGCTAAATTCTTCTTTTTTTTTTTTCCTTTTTAGTTTCACATGTTGTCTAGAACCAAAAAGGCACATTTAACTAGCTCTTTTAAACACAGGGAGCATCACTGCACAAGAATAATTATTTTGCACTAAGATTTAAAAAATAATAAATAAATAAATAAATAAATAAATAAATAAATGAAAAATAAAAAATAAAAAAATTAAGAACTCAGGAAATGTGATAGTCTTCCAGGAATTCCCCAAGGCTAGGATGCGTGGTCCAAAAAGGATAAAATGCACATATTTCTAGGACTGTCTGATATTTCTGCCTCTCTCTACATCTCAGTAATACCACATGCCTGATGAGAAAAAAAATATATCTGTTAACTAACACTGGTTTATTTTGAATCTCAACTGTACAGTTATGCTAAAAATATTTATCACCTTTTTGAAGAACAGGACAAATATGTTGAGAGGAAATAACAATCAAAAAGGCCTGTGAAAAGTACAGTTTTTTGTGTTTTCTTGAGCAGAAGACAGTCCTCAGAGCATGGCATGATTATGTGCTACAAACAGCTCATTTATTTATCTAGCACTGAAAACTCTAATTCCTCTCTTCTATTAGGCGTGTTGGAGCTTTACCCCTTATCGTCAGTGAAGGTTTTGCAGAATTGCTTGGGTTGTACAAAATATTTTTGTCTGCAAACTTGATGACTCTGGAATAGCCTGTTGGCAATTCTTTTCGGCATTATTTAAGCAATTTGTGAAAAAACTTTTTACTACCAGAATGAAATGTGCCTCTTTTTCACAGTACCAATGTAAAGCTTGATAACAAATACCAATAGCCAAGAAATACCACACTGATAAAGTCCTACCTGATCTGAATTCTATGTAACCATATTTCTAAAACTCAATTCATTTAGAAAACAAGACATTTGCAAAAACCTACAAGAAAACGAGATGATTATCTTGAAAGTACTACAGTGAAATCAAAGAATTTGGCAATGATTAAATAATGTGTTTTCACTTGGGGACTAAATACACTGGCAAGAAAAAGAGAAAAGAAAAAAAAATCTCCATTACTTTAATGGATAAAAACTGTGGGCAAAAAATGCTTATCACTTTGGAAAAAAGAAAAAACAACAACAAAAAACTTCAGCCTATACATAGTTAATTGACAAGATAATTGTAACTCTGAGTTTTTACAGACCTGGGATTTTTCATCAGCACATCTTACTCCCCATGTCTAAAGCACTTTGTTGGTTATCAAGTGTTTTAAGAAAAATAAAGGCAATGTCTTGCTTTCACTCACATGTATGGGAAAACTCCTTCTCTCTTAGTAGCACAAAGGTTTAAATCCACTGAGAATTAAACAAAATTATACATTATCACAGTTCCTTGCAAGCTGGAAATTTTGAGTTTCAAAGGGCATGTTTCAAGACATAAAAATTACTGTCCAATAACTGAAACTGAGCAGAAAGGGAAGGGGGGGAGGAATTGATAACTGATAGGATTTGATGCATGATTTAAGGCTTTAAGGCCCAGAAAAGAATCCGTAAAGATTTCTCCTGCTATGGAAGGCTTGCCAGACATGTGTGAAAAACTTGCTAAAACATGTGTGTTACATTACTTTGGTGGCCCATGACTTTTCCAACAACCATTCCCAATTAGCTGAGATCCAGTAAAACAGAAATGAGATTTTGTATGCAGCATTAGTTCTTTAGAATGAAGCACTTATTCGAAAAGGATCTTTTACTTTGAGCCTAGCCCTAGAAGATGCCAAATGTTTCCAATTCATGGCACTCAACTACATGGGTAGTCTGCTTCCTTATCTCCATCCTATCAGAAGACTGTACCAACTGAAAGATAAACATTTAACTTAGAATTAGGCCACTATTTCCCACAATGTACCATGACCAGTCTATAGAATTAGTTCCTTTTTAAAAGAAGACCATATGAAGTACTTTATCACATTTCTCAAAAAGAAGTTGTGGCATTAAGGTGGTTTGGTTTTCTTTGCATTCTTGCCCCCTTGCACTTCCTCCCAGTTGTGAAGGACTCTGTGCCATAGATGCTGTGCCAGAGTGAGGATGCCACAACCAGTCTGAGTCCATGAAAGGTGTGCCAGGCAGTAAGATGCAATACAAAATGTACCCACTGCAGCACAAAATGCTTGTCTTGCCTCTCCCTCGGTGGGCACAGGACTTCATAAACCTCTTCCTCACTTCCCTGCTGAGCTACACAACCTTGTGGAAAACTGGTTGTCTGTAGGTCTCTACATTCTACTGAATGGACAGAGAGCTCTGTTTCCTTATGAAATTCAAACAGGATCTGTTTGAGGAAAACCTGTTTCAGATTATCCTTCCAGTCAAATCTGTCCCTGCAATGAGTGGCTGCCTTGATGAAGAGGTGATCCTCTTTTCACCTATGAAGTTGTAGCTAATGTTCCAAATGTCCCAAACACTGTTCTATTTTAACAACCTAGGATTGAGAGTCAATCTGAATGTTTTGCTTGGCTTCTAAATGGCAAAATGTGCTATTAGGGGAGAAGAAATGTTATTCATGCCAGTGTCACTTTCTGAATGATCTGGCATTAAGAAAAAGAAGAAGGGAAATAGAAAAGAAAAGGAAAGTAACAAATTCTCTTAGACTGCAAAATAACAAAAACTTGTGTTTTCTTTGTTAATATTGCACAGTTTTCCAGTAATTAGGTAAAATTATTTGTTTCTCTATTAATGAGACTTTTCTATATTGAATAAAAAATTTAAATGATAATAATAATTAAAAACCATTTTTAAAACAGTCCTAATTAGATGAATTGATCTTTCCATACTGAGCTGCTGACACTACTGTTAGTGCCAGTACTTCATAAGGAATTAAGTGGTATATCAACTTACTTCACCGGTTAGACACAGGTATTTAAGACAACAAAGATAACCATGTAGTTTAATATACCATAGCACTCAGGCACAGTATTTGTTCCCCTGCAAGGCTAAACTTGAGTTCCAATCTTGCAAAGATTTACCATATGGGACATTTCCATTACAGTTTGGGGAAACTATATTTACTTACTGGCAACTAGTTATTTGCCAAAGAACGTGGTTTTGGGACAGCTGAAGCCATTTACTAGGTCAGGTCACACTTGGTGAATAGTTTTGACTGGAACAAAAATGACAGCAGATTATGAAAACATTGGACATTCTCTCAAGCAGATATTTAAAGTGTTTCAACACTTTGTTTTCATGGCACTTGTCATGAAAGGAAAGGAAGGAAAAAGTAATATTTTCAAAGATTCTCAAGGAGGGTAAAGGCCTCCCTTTTAGGCAGTAGCCCAGCACATGCCCAGGCATAGCACTTCAGTTCACCTCTATTCTCCACCAACAGAAGCTGCCACCAGCCAGACACAAGCTTCATCATTAAGTTATTTGATCTCTCATTTGCTATTTGTGTCTTAGACAAACTGAGACAGAAGAAATAATAAGCAACTCAACTATGATATAATATTTGCTTAGATGTTTTTCTAGATCAAGGCCTTCAGCCATAAGCTCCTCCAAGGTCTGCATACCTGGATAACAGTGTCTTCAGATCTGGGAGTTGGGGAAGCTTTGTTTGCCATTGGAGAACAAATAACACACATGAATAATGTTATAAAAGAACTGATTTCTCTGGAAGTTATATTTATGTAGGATTTGTTCAAGCCAAGCATGTGCAGAACTAAAGCTGTTTATCTGCCAATATAAGAAGTAAGATCCAAGCAAGTCCATCCAGATATTGCCAGCACCACAGTTCTCTCCATGAGGAAAGAATTTGGAATGTGTTATTTGACACAAAACCATATAATTGCAGTGTCAAAAACTACAGTAAATGGTTCTAATCAATTGCCAAGAAGTGGAATATTTTTCTGGCTTGCACTCCTATTAGAAAAATAAAAACTGCAAGAGTTACAGCAAGTCTGTTGTTGCTAAGATGCCATTCTAGAAATTCTCCTAAGAAATAAAATTGATGAGGTTAACAAATAAAATATGTTAGTTCTACCAAGGTCAAAAACAAGTGATTTAGCTTTTCAGGCTTTCTGTACCAAACAACATAAATCTATGTATTATGAAAAGCTTGTTAATTCAAGTTGTTAATTTTGAAGATCGTGCAAAAGTAGTCAATAGTATTGACTCTTCAATTAGGATGATGATTTCAGTGTGTTCAGTGCTTAACAAAGTATCTATCTGCTACTTGTGAGCTTTCGTTTGAAGGATTAGTGAATATCACTCAAGACTTCAAAAAGAGCAAGAACAATGATCTGGGAAACTACAGGCCAGTCAGCCTAACCTCCATCCCTGGAAAGGTAATGGAGCAACTTGTTCTGGATGCCATCTCCAAGGAGTTGAAAGAGAAGAAGATTATCAGGAGTAGTCAACATGGATTCTTCAAGGGGAAATCATATTTGATCAACCCAATAGCCTTATATGATGTCATCATTGGGCGGGTAGATGCAAGGAGAGCAGTGATGTTGTGTACATTGACTTTAGCAAGGCATTTCACAGTGTCTCCCACAGCATCCTTATAATGAAGCTTAGAAAGTGAGGGATAGATGAGTGGACAGTGAGATGGATTGAGAACTGCCTGACGGCAGACCTCAGAGGGTTGTGATCAGTGGCATAGACACCTGTAACCAAAGGTGTTCCCCAAGGGTCAGTGGTAGCTTCAGCCTTGTTCAACATCTTCATCAGTGACCTGGATGATTCAATCGAGTCCACCCTCAGCAAGTTAGAATCACAGAATAGAATCATAGAATCACAAGGTTGGAAAGGACCTACAAGATCATCTAGTCCAACTGTCCTCCCCCATTACCATTGCTACCACAAGCACTAAACCATATCTCATAGCTCCACATCCATACACCTCTCGAACACTTTCAGGAACAGCGATTCCAATACCAACCTGGGTAGGCCATTCCAGTGCCTGACCACTCTCTGAGAGAAAATGTTTTCCCTTACGTCTAATCTAAATTTCCTCTGGCACAACAAGTTTGCTGATTATACAAAGCTGGGAGGAGCAGCTGGCATGCCAGAAGACTGTACTGCCATTCAGCAAGACCTGGACAGGCTGGAGAGTTGTGAGGAGAGGAATTTGATGAAATTTAACAAGATCAAGTGTAGGGTCCTGCACCTGGGGAATCTAACACCATATGCATCAGTACAGGCTAGGGGCTTACCTGCTGGAGAGGAGCTCTTCGGGGAAGAATCTGGGTGACTTAGTGTGCAGCAGATTAGCCATGAGCCAGCAGTGTGCCCTTGTGGCCAAGAATACCAATGCAATTCTGGGGTACATTAAAAAGATCATGACCAGCAGTTAAAGGGTGGTGATTCTTTTCCTCTACTCTGTCCTGGTGAAGCCACACCTGATATTCTGTGTCCAGTTCTGGCCTCCCCAGACAGGGAGTCTCCTAGAAGGCGTACAGTGGAGGGCAACAAAGATAATAGGGTTTGGGAGCACCTCCTGTACAATGAAAGGCTGAGAGGGGATCTGATCAACATTTATAAATATCTAAAATGTGGGAAGCAATTGGATGAAGCCAGACTCTTTTCAGTGGAGTATAGTAAGTAATAGGATAAGGAGCAAGGACCAATGACCTGGAACACAAAAATTTCAGTACAAATATGAAAAGAGCTTCTTTACAGTGAGGGTGACAGAACTCCAGAACAGGCTGCCCAGAGAGGTTGTGGAGTTTCCTTTGTAGATATTCATGAACTGTCTGGACACTTTTCTGTGTGACTTGCTATAGGGAATCTGCTTTAGCAGGGGGTTGGACTCTAACATCTCTAGAGGTCCCTTCTAATCCTTGCAATTCTGTGATTCTGCGATTTTTTCTCCCAATTTTCTTATTGTGGTTCATTTTTTCCTTTTTTTTTTTTTTTTTTTTAAGTTCATTTGCATTTCTGTTTTCAAGCCCAAACACCTACAGGTTAGAACAAATCCCCCGCATTAACATATATTATGGAAATTAGACAAAATCATTGAATATCCTGAGTTGGAATGGACCCACAGGGATCATCAAGTCCAACTTGTGGCTCTACAGAGGACCACCCAACCCTATATCTGAGAGAGTTGTCCAAACTCTCCTTGAACTCTAGCACTCGGGGCCGTAACCACAGCCCTGTGCAACCTGTTCTATGCCCACCGCCCTGTGATGCAGACCCTTTCCCTGACCCCCATCTGCCCTCCCCTGACACAGCTCCATGCCGTTCCCTCGGGCCCTGTCGCTGTCACACAGAGCAGAGCTCAGCGCTGCCCCTCCGCTCCCTGTGAGGAGCTGCAGCCGCCATCAGGCCTCCCCTCAGCTCCTCTGCTCTGCGCTGAGCACAGCGAGGGGCCTCAGCTGCTCCTCACACAGACACTTCCCCATCTTTGCAGCCCTCCTTTGGACACTCTTTAATAGCTTTATGGCCTTCTCACATTATGGCTTCCAAACCTGCATACAGTGCTGGAAGTGAGACTGCACAGCATAGCATAGAGGGGCCTACTGCAACCCCAGATACAGTTGGCCCTTTGAGCTGCTAGGGCACACTGTTGATTCATATTTTCATATTCAACTTGTCATCAACCAAAAATGCCAGACCTGTTTCATGGTGCTGCTCTTCAGCTCCTCATATCCCAATCTGTACATATACCCAAGGTTACGCTGTCCCAGGTGAAGAATCTGGCATTTGCTCTTGTCAAACTTCATATGGTTCAAATCAAAAGCTTTGCTAAAATCAAAAAAATGAATAAAACAACCACATCTACTGGTTTCCCTTGACCAATTAGATGGGTTATCTTGGCATAAAAGGAATTTAAGTTCATTAAATGGGACTTTCCCTTTGTGAACCTGTGCTGGTTATGACTAATAACTGCATAGTCTTCCATGTGTTTTTCACTAAATCACAGAATAATCTTCTCTGTAATTTTATCAGGTGCATGAATGAAACTGACAAGTCTGCCTTTTTTTGAAACCTGGGACAATTTTTGCCAGCTTACAGTCAACAGGGACCTCTTCCCAAGGTGACTGAAAAACAGTTGAGAGGAATCTCCTTATGACATCAACCAGCTTTGTCAGTACCCTAAGGTGAATCCCACTGGACTCCATGTGCATTCAGCTGGAGCAGGAAATCCTGTTTGGAGTTGGCTGGGAATTTATCATTCACCCAGACACCGTTCTCCAACTCAGAATTTCAGGCATTTCAGGGAGCTCTCAGGCTCTCATCACCATGCTTGTTACAAGTAAGCATCTCACCTTTATGACTGTAAGACTAGAAAACTTATCAAGCAAATAATCTTGTGGCACAAGAAGCTGACCAAGGATATCAAGGAAGTAGACTGAAGAGACAGAAAGTGAAGGAAACTTGTGGGTTTTTTACTATTTTGAAATGAATTCTTTCATCAGATTAACCAATTCTCAAAGCATCCAACATGTCTAATGTATTCAAGGATCTATTCTAAGACCCTGTATGCAGAGTCTGACTCAGGAAAACATCCTCATTCAAGAAGGACAGTTGATTTTAGGTTTCACTTTAAGCATGTTCTTAATTAATGACATTAAAATTAGCAAGGTCAGTAGCCAAAATGCCAGTAAAAATGTAGTGTACAACTAGTAAGTGCCAAAAAAAATAACAAGAAAATACAACTCATATTGTGAACTAATAGAACGTTAGATGTTATTAAGAAAGTTTCTAGAAAACCAGGAAGAAAACCTGAGGGAATGGAACTAGAATAAGACTGCTCTCCTGTCTAAAGTCGCAAACATATTCCCTGTGTAAATTAAAGGATCAGCCGAATAAAATAGATTGTGCTGACACAAGGTGATTCAGAGGTGATATCAGAGCACACCAATCAATCAGCTGTAGCTTATTGCCTCTTAACCTCCAAGTAGAGATGAAAGGGCTATCATGCTGTGGGCTGAGTCCTAGGCTGTGCTGCCAAAGGCTGCTTTGAGGCACCAGCACCTCTCTAGGTCTGGCCCTGGGAGAGCTACAGCCAGAGGTAAAAGAAAAATACATCTCTGTTTCATGAAAAACTAGTTTATAAATGAGAAAGTTTTGCTGGAAAATAACCAAATCTGACACAGGCTTGGACATCCTCCAGTGCTCACAGAAAAGCAAATCAGGTACTCAAGCTTACACGTAAGACAGAAAAATGGCTTTGCCAAACACCAACCATTCCAGATTTGGTGACAAAGAAAAGAGTTAGAAACTCAGAGAAGAATTTGGGTAAGTGAACAATTTCACAGAAGTAGTCTTTGTAGCTGCAGTAGGTTACTTCAGTATCATAAAAAAAACAGTTCATTTTAGGAAATCACTGTTTAGCTGGTTGTCCTAAAGAAACAATACTGATCATGCTAAAGCATGGAACTACTTCATAAGAAAAGTTTCTGTTTGAAATTCTTTTAGCTAGGCATGATTGTATGCATGTTATTAGAGCCCTGTGCTACCCATGTGCAAGTGCAGCTAACTGCACTAGTCTTGAATATATAATTTGATTATAGATTAAGACTTTTCAGTCCATTGAGTTGGAGTGAGTATTTATGTCTTTGTGGAGACTGATCACAATTTTGTATTCAGCCTCATGTTTCAGAACAGTGGAGCTATTAGTAAAATAAAATAATGATAGTTACTGTTTATATTAGCAATTTTCATACCTTCCATATTTAGAGGAGGAAATGTTGTCTTATAAGAGAAAGCAAATTCGTTACACCTTACACTTTGAAGAACTACTGTTATCTCCTATGAGGGGCTCAGAAATGCCCATCAACTTTTTAAAAGTGCAACATAATAGAGCACGTGATTCAGAAAGGATGGGAAAATGTTCTCAATAAGTTGTGTCTTTAATTGATTTTATCATAATTGTTTTAAATCAGTTTTATGGTTACAAATTACGGAAAGAACATGGAGAAAAACAGTTATCTTGTTGGAAATAAAAACAATAAAATGCATTTCTAAAAACTATATTGCAAGGACTGACTTTCTGTTCTAAAATAAGATCATTGTAGAGCCAGACCTTCAAATCCCGATCAGGTCATTTATAGTGCATCAGACATGCACAGGACAAAAAAGAACTTTTCCCTAAAGGGGTCACTGAATTTATTTATTTATTTTCTGTATAAGACAATTTGGATTGCAAAGAAACAGTATCCACCTCATACAGAATCAGAAGAATTCCTAAGGAACGAGTTTAAGCTGTTATGGCTGTCTGTAGGTTGCACCACAACCACCTGAAGATGAGGCTGCCCAGGTTAGTAGAGGAGTGATCTCCTTCCACTAGCTTTGTGCAGATATTGAGTCTATGCCTTTTGGTGAATTTATGATGGGTATGTAACTAGCCTAATCTAATAGAAGCAGCCTGCTATGACAGAAGCCATTGATTTCCTTGTACAACTTGACTTTTATTGTCACTGATGGTTGGGAGGATATTTCACAGTTCTCAGTTTCAGTGTATTCCCAGAGTTCAGCCTCATGGGAATAATAATAAAATGCAAAGAAATCTGCAAAGTTAATATAAAATTATTTTTTCAAATGAAATCAACACAGAAAATAATTTTAAGGAATGATCACAGTCATTCGTTTCCTGCATCAGTAGGAAAACTTCCCAAATTTGCCAAGTGGGAAAAGATGCAATTAGTCAAGGGAAACAAGAATTCACAGGCTTTAAAGAACTGAAACAAAGCATGAGCACAATAAAGACCATGTATCTAAGAATAAACATCACCCAGAAGTCTTCAGCAAAGAATGGAAGCTCGTTGTTAGCAAAACCACTTGGGAAAGAGATCATGGAAATGACTAGAATTTATTTAAAAGGATTGGCTAATGAGAATATATTTCTGTGCTCGCACAAGGATATGAGTATATGTGAAAAAGTTACAGCAAACTTAATGGAGGAGAGCTTAGAGTAAATATTTTGAAAAAATACACAATTTGAAGGAGGTAGCTTTTTGTATTACAATCTTCATTTCATGCAACCTCCGGGAAAGGTCATTGATTTAATCAAAAGCTTTTCCTTTGGTTAGACTCCCAAATGTACATACCATCAAGATCTGGTGCACAGAAATAATTTGAAGCAAATCTTCTAAAAAAGGTTTTGAAGATGCTTGCCAGTAGAACATTGTGCCTCACAGCTATAATATCAGAAAAAGCCATTCAATTTAAATTAATATATTTGGCCAGACAGCTTTATTAAAATTCTTGTTGTTTTTTCTGTTATAATGGTAGCCTGTGGTATGACTAGCCCTCTTCAAAAATCTGTATAGTTATTGCCTTTCTCTTGCCTAGGGTGCATCATATGTTTTTGATTTTGATGAGCTGCATTGCACTACCTCATTAAAACAAACACTTATGCAAAACAAAAGGCTGTGTATCACAGCACAGGGTATGTAAGCCAGCTTTGAAGACTGCCGTGTTTCAAAAGCAAGTTTCAAAGGAGAACTTCCGTCGACCCAGCTCCACTTGTGTTTAACATTTGTGGATGATGTCAGACACATTCAGTACTTTCTTAACTCCTGCAAACAAGGAGGCTTCAAAAGTGATATTAGCTGCAGCTGCAAAGCATGCAAACACAGTGTTCCCTTGCTGCTGGACAGAAAAGGTCAAACTTTCCAACATGTGCATTTCTGCTGTGAGTCAGGCAGTGCAGCTTTCATACCCCAAAGACAATCTGGTTTCTTGTGCCTGGGCTGCTGGACAGCTCCACTTCTACAGCAATCAAGCGGAGAGGAATCCTTCTCTCCCCTTATCTCTTCCCAAAAGCCTCTAAGTCTCTTCCAGATGTTTCCTTTTTCAGTGGGACACTATTTCCAGAGCAGCTTCCGGGGGAATTAGGAGGACTGTATGATTCATTTTTCTGGTTAATTTTTAATGACTACTTCCAGCTTAGATGATGTTTGCCTTTAGAAATGGCTACTTCCTTCCCATTGGAGAGGAGCATTCATCTAAAGGGAGTTTCGGATAAATAGTTTGAGTGCAGATATTACAGATGTCTTTAAGTTAGATGAGATTAATCTCAGAAAAAAAAAATAAAATCTGAGATATGTAACTTCTCTGTGTATACATTTTTTGGCGTCTTGTTTAAAAAACCTCAATTGCCAAGGTTGATGTTTTTCATCCAACTCGTTCAAGCTGTTTACAAGGCAAATTACATCATCGCTACTACAAGCTTAACAAAGTTTACATCAGCTGGAATTTGGAAGGTCATCAAGATGTTATAGAATCTCAGTGATTACTGCAGTTGTATAATGTATTCCTCATGTTAATGCTGTTTCATTATGTGTCAAAATACTTTTATTAATGCAGGCATTGGTGCAATATTTGCATACTTTAAAAAATGTTAACTGTTCGGCATTTTGACACTCCAGAAGCTCATTTTTAATCACTTATGGAGGTCTCTGTCTTCAATACCCACTGATAGTTAAAATTCAGTAGGATTTTACCAAAACTCTCTTAGAAAATTGCACCATTAGTTACTTTTCAGTACAGAAAAGAAATTACCAGTAAAGGCTATGTGTTCCACCATAATTGAGAAGTATTACTTTTCACCAGACATCCTACATTTTTTAAAAATACACGATTTAATTTTTCCATGTGACACATTTTGAAGTATAAAATTATGGCATAAAATTATGGCAGCACCACAGTGCTTTGAAAACTAAGCACACCAGCATCTTCCCACTGTGTCTTTTATTTATGGGAGTTGTGTACTGAAGGATCACTTCAATGAAAGACAATGCAGTTTTATCTGTTCATTCAGAAGATGTACTACAAGAAATTCAGAGTGGACCGGTAATATAAATTTGAATATAAATGTATAGATTAGTATAAGGAATTCACAGTTTGTGAGCAAACCACAGCCTGGATGCATCGATTCTATGCAATGTGTGATTTACATCAAAGAGCATACAAATGTGTAGAAAATAAAGAAAAAAATAGTAAATGTAATGCTCATGTACAACTACACATGAAAATAACTGACAGTAACTGGAGATTGAAGTTTGTTTAAAACTACTCAAACTGTTTACTTATTATGAAGAACCCAGCTCACCAATTTATCTTGTTATCTCCTTCTGGATGGCTGTAGTGTCTCCTACTTTTAACACCTTAGTACAACTATTTTTTTTCAAGGGTCTAATTATGCTTGCAAGTGATTATTTCATTTCCTTTTACAAAGCTAACAATAATATATACTTTCACCTGGCACTAAATTCTGTCAAAATGACAACAAGTGATGCAGTTCATAATCAATAAGAATATATACATATAGTTTAAAAAAAATAGTAAAAGTTAAATCCTGTCTCCATAGAAGCCAGGGGAATTTTGTCACCATCTTCCTTAGAGACCACAATTCATCCTAGCTATTCACAGCATTTCATGTTTGATAGGAAACAATTTTAAATGACAAATAGCAGCCAAAATGCAAATGTATGTGAAAAGGAAAGATTTTAAAAGCAGCCTGAATGTTGAAAGTAAGCCTGGCAGTTTTGAAATTTCTGGCCTACAAGGCTAAATCTGAGTTGAAGCAGAGGATACATTTCTGCTTGTGCTAGCTATATGAAAGCTCTGAAATAGTCATACTGGCTCCCCTCGAAGACAGTGGACTCCTCCTTCTCCCTCTGGAGTCATCTACCAAGATATGATATAGGCAGCCCAGTTTCAAACAGGAAAAGGATCACCAGAACATCTAACGAAATTTCACTCTGAATATGAAGTTATTTGTACTTGTATGTTTAAACATGGATTTAAGTTGTAGTGTCAGGTAGTAAAAATGCCAAAATATGACTTAAGTTACACTGAAGAAAAATTTACACTATGAAATATTCACTTTTTTCTCCTTTCTTAGTGGCAGAATTTTTTATTGCCTAGTTCTGATATTGCAGTCACATCTGCAACAGTCTGTTCATGTAGAACTGACTGCAAAATTTTATCTTTGGGAATCAGTACCTACTGATGCTGATGATTTTTGCAAGATGTACTGACAGTCATTAAATCTAGTCTTCTGGCTCCATAAACCCTGCACAAGACAGTGGCTCAATCTCAACAGCAGGAAATGTGTTTCCCCTTCCATGCTGCCTTGCTCTCCACCACATCCTAAGCTTTCCTGTGACCATGTCATTTGAACAATTTCCTGCAGAGAGTAAGATATGTGTTCAAATCCCTGATGTTAAAGAATGGCAAGCAAACCTGCTGCAAGAATGTTTTTTTCCCACCCTTACATGCTACAAGAGAGAAAGATTGATTTAAAGTTAAGCCACTTCTCCCAGAAGAAACTGGGGTGCTGAGGGAGGGAGCTTGTTCAGCCTGGAGAAAAGAAGGCTGCGGGGTGACCTAATTGCAGCCTTTCAGTACCTAAAGGGAGCCTATAAACAGGAGGGGAATCAACTTGATTGATAACTGCAGGACAAGGGGAAATTGTTTTAAGTTGAAGGAGGGAAGATTTAGGTTGGATGTCAGGGGGAAGTTCTTTACTATGAGAGTGGTGAGATGCTGGAACAGGCTGCCCAGAGAGGTTGTGGATGCTCTGTCCCTGGAGGTGTTCAAGGCCAGATTGAATGGGACCCTGGGCAGCCTGGTCTAGTATTAAATGGGGAGGTTGGTGGCCCTGTATATGGCAGGGGGATTGGAGACTCATGATCCTTGAGGTCCCTTCCAACTGGAGGCCATTCTGTGATTCTGTGAAACGTTTGCTCGAAAACAGCCTGGACCATAGGACCTTTACTCTTGGCATGGCCACTCAGCATTTCCACTGTTCTCCTGCTGTCCTGCAAATAAAGTGTTACCTCCTCAATCCCACATCTTCATATCGGGTCTTTGGGCCAAAGAAAGTGATATTTAAAGTGTTGGTTAGGGGCAGTGTTGGGACTTTCCTCCAAACTATGGTCATGCACCGGGCTCTGTGCTTGCACTGGTGCTGAGCTCCTTTGTTGGAGCATGGGTTCCTTAGAACAGGCCTGATCCGTTGTTTGTTTGGCCATTTTGTGGTTGTGTGAAGTTTAGCTAGTATACAAGAAAGCAAACTGGAATTATTTCAGTAGGTTTGACTACTATGACTATCCTTTCCTGTGAGATGTTACTGAACATATACTAAGAATTGTGAAGTTGTTTTTGTTAAGTACAACATTTGGTATTGCTTTAATGACAATGTGATTGGTGATATACAGCTAAATAAATTGCAATATTCATACATTCATTCCTTTCTAAATGATTCATCATATTTTGTTTTCTCAAATAAAAGATAACCTACAAATATTTGTGAAGGAGTTGTGTTTACAGATCGCATACAGAAGCATTGTAATGCTTCACACTACTGAAATTTAGAGTATTGCAGCCAACAAACTATTTGAAAATTGATTGCTCATTTCCTATGTGAAAATAAAAAATCATTAAAAATGAATACTGACATAAATAGAAGTTATCTAATTACAGATTCTTCCCTTTTTTTAATCCTCACACTTCACAAAAAAAAAAAAAAAAAAAAAAAACAGAAAGAAACCAACCTCATGCTCATATCAGTGAAACTTTTCAAAAAACCTTCTCAGAGCTTTAAAGCAGGGAGGAAGATTGCCCTGCGTGTGGCAGGGGGGTTGGAGATTCATGATCCTTGAGGTCCCTTCCAACCCTGGCAATTCTGTGATTCTGTGATCTGTGATGACATGCCATACATTGAAACTTAGACATGGGTCAGGCTGAAATTGTCTTCCATATCTAAGTGAATTTTGAGCCAAAACTGTGTGTCTTTCAGAGAGGAAATAATGGACTGAAGTTAATAGTCACATGCAAAGTGAGACAGACAGTAGAGATGCTACCCCTAGTTGAGCCTGATAGATTTTTCCCTCTAGGAAGACTTTTCCTGTGTCTACCATGCCAAAGCCAGTGTTGTTGTTACAGCCAGCACCTCCAGAATTGATTTCTCATTAAAAAACATCTCATTAAAAGCCACGTGTAAGCCACACAAAAGTACATAATAGTGGGGCTAGGTACTATCTGAACCTCACCCACCAGAAAGAGCCTGCTCTGCTCATCGAGATCATCAGCAATATCTAATAAAGTATCTGAAAGTACAAGCCCACTGTCCAGTTTCCTGGAAAAACTGCTGTAAGACACAGACTCTCTTCCGCACAACTCCACCCATGATGTCATGGTTCTCATTTTTAGCGTATTTAGAGTACTCTTCATCACATACTCTCAGATGCAGTGGAAAATCCTGTATTAGCAGTTCCTAGCATTCAGATTGAACCTGTTTTGGTAAGCCTTTAGTATGTGCTTACAAGATCATGAGAATTTACACATCTTCAAGACAAAAAGCATTGTTTTGGAGCTGCTGTTTGATTCATTCAGTATGAGATTTCCCTCAGACAAAGAATGCTATATTTGTAATAGTGATGCATATTGGGCCAGATCCTATGGCTCTGACTCAAGCAAACACCCCACAGATTTTAAGAGAGACTTTTAACTGCATGGGAAGGGAATTTCCTTTCAAAAACACAAGGATAATCTCTAATTGCATCTGTCTATAAGAAATGGCAGAAAACTGTGATTTCTAATTTTAGGTATTCAAGATGGCCATGAATTGTTCATTCCACAAATTCAACACAGCAGTTGTTTGTTTTTTCATTTATTCATCTATCTTGCAGCTCTTTACCTGTGTTACCTGTGGTTTGTTACCTCTTCCCAACCTTGGGTGTGAGGATAAGCCAAGGAGAAGGCATTTTCCCTTTCTATCATCCTGAAGTGAAAAGGCTGCAGAACTTGCACCAGCTACAGCATATTGCTCTGTAAAAGGCCTGAGATCAGCGAGCTGGGACAAGGACTAGGCAGCAGTAGCACTGGTTCCCCTCCAGACAACTTTGGATGCTCCTACTGAAAGCTGCTTCAAGATAGACAATGGGAAATCAGATTAAAGTGGCTTTTGAATAACAGCAAGGATTGAGAGAGTAAGAAACATTCCCAGACAGGGCATGTTATGAGTAGAAAAAATGGCAATTCTACAGACACCAGCAAAGCCAAAATATTAATTTATTCATACTGAGGACTTTTCCCCCATGACCAATGTCATGAAAGATATTGACATTTTACAATACTCTCCCAATTTTTCACAAGTGCTGGAGGCTCCAATTCCCACTGACTGGTTGCTGTGCCTTACCCTAGAACTGGCTCAATTTCAATGATGAGTGAAGAGTCTCCTATAAAAATAGTTTGAAAAGCACTCAGGGATTCCCTCATGATAAAAACTGCATTATAAATTTAAGTTATTCACCATATGGTGCAAATAGCTGAGAAATGCATGCCTCCTTGTAAGTGAAAAATAAAATCTATAAGAGGCACATGGATCCTAGCTAGGAATAATACCATCAACTTTGGTAACAGAGTTGTAGATTTGAACCCATTTAAAAGGATCTCGCTCTATGGCAGAGAAAGAATAAAGATTAGCAAGTATTTAATTTTTAGGTAAAGCCAAGGTGAGAAAAAGCATTAAAGCAAAATATTACAGCAAATTCCAAAAGATATGAGTTAAATATGCTATTAAAATAACCTGTTCTCCTACAGGTGTCAGTGAAAGAAAAATAACATACAAAACAGAGTTACAAAACTTAAAAAAGTCGTAAATCCACGAGGCTATGAAATGAGTTTTCCCTCCTACAGTACCAGAAACTATTTAATTAATTAATTAATTGGTTGCTAATTTGTAAATCCAAATTGTTAATCGCTGTATCTCTGATACCTTTAGCTGGGTGCTGAAACCACCCAAGACAGCAGTTTGAAATATGTTTGGTAGATTTTTTTTTTTCCTCATGTGATCCAGTGTTATAAAGTTGACATGCAATTTTTCTTTTAAGTTAAGGAGACTCTTTGTGTCCATGAGAGCATCTTTTTATTAGAGAATCAAAAACATCAATGTATGCAAATCCTTCAGTAAGATTATTGTTACCTAAATTTAGCTTCCACAAAGTTAGATATCTAGGCTAAAATTGCCTCCTTTGCAATTGATTTTAAAGTGGGATTAAATAGTCTCTGAATATTACTCTGAAGATAGGTTTAGCTTTCAGACAACTAAAATTAGGTGAGATGAATCTCAAACTTAGTGACGTAAAGTAATGAAGACATGACATTTAAATTAGAGGGGGTTTCATCAACATAACCTACAGGACATCAGGAAGACAGACTTCATGGGAGATGGTAAGGCACAAAATACTTTCTACAAAATGCATGGCTCTATGCAGTTAGTACAGCCACACCAGTTCCTTGGTCTGAGGGAATTCAAAAAGCACGAGGATTTCACTGACGTAAATGAGAACTGGACTTGGCACTATACCCACAAACTGATACTAATGGAAACTCTGAAAGAAATGTGTTGCTACTGCTTAATGGAGTTATGTAGTAAAGATATATTTGGAAGCATGGAAGAGCTGAGGAAGCTGTAAATAGGAATTTGGTCATCCACATTACCATTTTATATCCAGCTCAGCTGGGGAACAACAAGAATCTGTGCCTAGCAGACAGGTGGTTATTTAGTGGTGGTTTTAGTTCATGTCCCAATAAAAACCACACTGACCACACCTCAGGTAACACCCAAGCAAGCTCAGGTTAACACCCATGTTAGCAGTCTTCACTGTAAAAAAAAAAATAAATTCCTAGAGGGACAGAGACCAAAGTATTCTTTCATCTTGCAAGTGGTTTTCAAGGCCATGCCTGAAGGTGCTGACAATCCAGGAAGGATGTTCATCCAGCTTCCTTTTGCTCAGTATCATTGTCCTTATTAGAAATTACTGACAGTCCAGGGCCTGCAGAACCTTCTCTTCCATCCACATTTAAACACAAATGTGAGGCCCAGGTAAGAAGTTCACAGAATAGTACAGTACCTTGTAGAGGCTACAGATAAACTCAAAGTTCACTGAGATCATTTTTCCAGGGAAAGCCCTGTGTCCAGGTATGTTATTTGTTATAGTTGCAGAAAAAAAATATGACATTTCCTTGGCCAGGAGTTTTTTAGAGTGGATTTCTGTATATGTCTATAAGTATTGTATCTACTGAATTTCTTTTCATATTCTATTTCTGTATTCCTGAAAGCACTGAACTTCTCTCACTTTTCTTAATACAAAAGAGATGTAAATCTGTTGCCATGAGAAAATGATTTAGTCATGAGACTCAGGTTTATGGTTGGACTTGATGACCTTGAAAATCTTTTCAAATCTAAATGACTCTATGATTCTGTGAATTTTGTACTGTGAGAGACAGTATATGTAAGCCAACTGAAAAAAAAAATTATGCAAGTATCTCAAAAAAGGCACTGATACCAAAACCAACAGAAGCAACAGCACTAATTATGATTCTGTGGAGAAGTACCAGGACTCACATTAATCCTGTATCCATCTCAGTCATCATGTTCAGTCACAAGCACAGAGTTCCATCATAACAGAAGCAACGTCAGGATGTGGTATTAATTAGCATAATTGCCATTTATCAGCAACTACACCAAGCAGATCTGTAGTTGGTGCAGACAGAATAGAAGTGTACCTGGACTTCAGTATTTTCTGTCAAATAACTTTAGGTTATTGAAGAATAATTGTCATGGGATGCAGGTTTATATTACATCATAAATTAGAAACAGATAAGTGAAGGAGACCAGTTTTCAGCAGTGAAGAATATTAATGCAGCATGCTTCAAAAGAGGTGTTCAGTATATTTCATCTAATTCTATATTCAGTGGAACATTCCTTTCCTACCTATGTTACCTTTTCATATACATTTTCATATTCATTTGTCATAGCACACTACTTTCTACTTGGCTTAGTGAAACATTCAGTGGTTCCTTCAGCTTAGTCTTGAATAGCCTAAAAAATACATAAACATGTACATCATCTCAAATTTTAGAGGGCCCTCACCTCGAGCTCATTACTAAATGCATTAATGCAGCATTTAAGATGCAATCTGAAATATTCTGCTGCTGACTCTGAGTGACAAGTTTCAAACTGAATATTTACTATTATTTTCTTATTTTCTCTTTCCTATATATATTTTGAATGGGTGACTGAATGTCACTTTTTTTCCTTGACAAGAAACCGTCAAGGAATTTTCTTTAAAATTAAACTGCTCTTCCAAAATCTTTTTTTTTTTTTTTTTTGATGCACAGATGCACATTCTAAAAATTCTAGTACAATGAAGACTTCCAATTTTCCTTTAAAAAATACATCCCACTTGATGTCTTTCCTATATTTGATAAAGGAGGTCTATTTATAACTTCACCATCGTTTATTATTGTGGCTGCATAGGTGTTATTTTTACCCTACAGTAAGGCTCAGTGGGGCTTCCCAGCATTGCCTTAGTGTTTGTTTTAAAAAGTGCATACACAGACAGTCTCTCCCAAGTTCTCTGTTTCCCTTGAGTGCCTACATTTTTGTTGTTAGCAGCTCAGGCACTTCATTCTTCAGTCCTTCCACAGCTCCTGGATTAATACCATCAGGGCTGTGTAACTTGTTGCTATTTAATTTATCAGTTTGTTCCAGCACCTCGACTGTTGATTCTGGCAAAGGAAGCAAAATGTTTTAAGGATGCCTCTAGAGTAGATATCTAAAACAAGTCACTGAAAAAAAATCCCCAGTCCTGCAGCCAGAATTACAGATTGCAGACTGGCTCATGGACACAGTCCATATGAAATCAAATGGAAGATTCAACTAATGCAGGTCTTTCTGCTTCTGATCGTAAGGTACTATATCAAATCTAGTATAATCACCACAAAATACAACTGGTTTTGTTTGTTCCTTTGATTTTCCCCAGTGGCAAGCCTGTGTATGTTGCATTCATGTAAGTCTTCAGATGGTCCGCTCTTACCAATTTATGTGTGTGTGTGTATCTGCTGCCCTGATCACAGTGTGCTGCAGCTGGAAGAATAACCTGATCCACACCTCATATGAACAGTTGGTTACACAACTAACTCCACTATCCAAAGAACTCCTACCTCAGCTATTACGCATACTGATTCAACCACAAAGCAGTGTGCTCAGTGCAGCAACTGCCCATCAAAGTGTGATCACCCAGGCTGACTGAGCAGCCTCATGTGCCATCTCCTTGCCTGAAAACCAAGGCAACAAAAGCAAACAGCCCTAAGAACTCAGCTGTGCTCAGGAACTTTCTGGTTTACTCAAAGAGCATTCTGCAGACAGATGGGTGGGGGGTAACCTCCTGGTGGCCCCCTCACCCTCCTCCCCTCGCAGCACTACAAGCACTACAATGGGATCCATGTGTGCACTGTGCTGCTGGGGCTGGGGCTGCAGAAGCATGACACTGTCATATTTATGCATCTACTGCTGGAGCCGAGGCTTCACTAGGCCAGGGCACATGTGGGGGCTGTGAAACAAACAGTGGCTCCATGGAGGGAAGAGAGCAACTCCTGGGATGGTAGAGATGGGGCAAGGGGATATGCTCTCCTCATCCACATAGAAACAAATGCTGACTTTTTTGGCACCCAAACCTCATCACGCCAGGGTTGGATTCAAGCCCAGGCTCTGAGCTAGCAATAGCCGTGTTAAGAGGACTCTGGTAGAGGAGTAAAATCCAGGCAAAACCCAGCCATCCACCCCCAGTCTATGCAAAACTGTTTTTGGCTCGCTTCCGCCCTGAACACATTAAGCTAAAACAGCAAAACAAAGGTGGGGGCGGATAATGTCTGGACTAAAGCAAACAAACAGAAACACTTTCTCCAAAGACTGCCTGAAAGATTTAATATGAGTAGTTTTTGGAGCCCATCTATCATTTTCATTTGGCACTATTATAAATCAAATAATCCCTTGATCCAGAGAAGTCACTGACGAGACTCGAGTCAGGCCTCCAGAAGGGATGTGCTCCTTAGCTTGGAAAGTTGGCAGATGATTTAATTTTGTTAGCAAATTTGACAGTGTCATAGGAATTTTCCAAAATCAAAGAGCTCTTTCATAGGCTCCTCTACCCAATACTCAATCCAGTGTCTAAGAATAACATTCAGCCCTCATTAATTAATGATATCAGCCCGAATAATGTCAAATTGCCTCAGAGACCTTGCTGGGATGGATGAATCACACCCGGCCGGCTCCAAGGCCCTTACTCTGATGAACTGCAGTGTGTGATGATGGGCTGCTTTGCTTTGAAAGCTTTCACCCACGACGTCCTGACAGCCCTCAGCCTAACCTGCTCCAATGCATGTGCACAGAGCCAAGGGGAGTCCATGAGGTTAATGGGTGTCTGAGATGAGATAACATTCAGCTCCTTGACTGCTGAACTCAAATTGAGGCAATGTAGGTCTACTGCTGGGATGACAGAAATATTATTCAAAATGTTAACTGTGCCATCAACCATGGACAGATGTCCTCTGGCAACTTAGATGGTCTCCACTTTGGTCATTCAGTGAGGCAGCATGTTTGCTTGGTCACATTTTCTTCTTCGAGAGAAGATATCTCATGGAGTGGCTACCTAGCAGAGAGCATTAAGCCACTAATGTGACACCAATGTGTCTCTGATGTGTGCAGGACCTCAGTCAACTTAGTTATGTCTGCTGGGTGCTCTGCTTCACTCTGGCTATGTCAGAAAAAAAGAACATTTTGTTTTTCACACCAGTTAGTTGATGCTGCACTTTTTCATGAACTCTGTTCAACACAATCAAGAGAAAACAGCAGAGAACCACAGACTTTTGAGACACATTACAGAAAAAAGATCAGATTCAAGAGTGAAAGGCCACAAAGAAATCTACACCTGAACGTCATAATTTTGGTGAAATGGCTCTCAACCTTTTACAAGGGTAGATAGTGACAGGACAAAGGGAAATGGTTTCATGCTAAAGGAGGGGAAATATAGGTTAGATGTCAGGGGAAATTCCTTACCAAGGAGGCTGTGAGGCTCTGGCACAGCTGCCCAGAGAAGCTGTGGTGCCCCATCCCTGGAGGTGCTCAAGGCCAGGCTTGATGGGGCCCTTGGCAGCCTGAGCTGGTGGGGGGCAGCCATGCTCATGTCAGATGTTGGGGTGGGTGGACTTTGAGCTCCCTTCCAACTCAAACCAACCTGTGATTCTGAGATTCTTGCAATACTTGCTCTACTGATAATATTCCAACATGGGAAAAGATAGACCAGCTGTCTTTATAATTTTACAGTTTTACTGAAATCATAATGATGTATGAAAACATCCTGACTGCTTCCCAGTTGCACTGTAGTAACACTGATATAAAAACCACCTTGTTTCTACTTGCAACAGAATCACAAATGCACTCTATGTTTTCACATACCCACACATTCTGCTTTCTATGATAGCTGGAAGAGCAACGATACCTTATCTATCAGACATGAGCCTGAGGTTTAGCCATATTTGAACATCACAGTCTTTTTTACGTAAATGTTGCATTCCTAAGGCCTCATGAAAAATTTACAGACCTGTATAACAACCATACTGTTTAACATATCTGAATAAATGTTTATTCACAGATGCCCTCCTTTCCCTGCGCAGTGGCCATGGCTGACCAGGCATGCATGCTGTCTCCTTCCCCAGCTCATTTCTCTCGCCTCGGCCACCATGCTCCTACCATGAGCAAGCCCAACACCGCAGCACTGAGCTGAGCTGTGCTCAATATAAACAGCAGCTCAGCATAAACACACGTGTGGCGTTCGATGAGGGATCCCGGTCACGGAGGCAAAATGTCAGAAAGACAAAGCTGGGACTCGTCTTTTTATGCGGCGTTTGTTTATATGCTGCACACGTTGTGCCCAGTAACGTGAAGCCATCAGTTTCAAGTTACAAATACGCCATAAATGCCATAAGTAATTTATTTCTCTGCTCTGCCTGGGAAAGCAAATTTGGGATTTAAAAAAAAAAAAACAAAAAACAAAAAAAACCCAACCTTTTTTGATGCTAATGTATTCTGATTGCTGCTCCAAATATATGTGCTTTTACTTTGTATATGCTTCATTTAGATGCAATGGCCAAAGCTCTAAAAGGGTTTGATGCTGAAGGATGGGACTTCTGGAACCCCCTCCCCAAATAATTTTCAGTCCAGTGAACTGATTTGAGAAGAGTTTGCATGTTCTTTGACTCTAAGGCAGTGTGGTAGTTCTAAAGGTGACGAGTTTCAGAAATGTAAGCTCTGAAGAGGCACTGGCAATGAATTCTGTGAAAAGCATTAAATCTTGAAGTAGCAATTCTCCTAAAGCATTCTGAAAAATTACACCGGTGATTGCATTTGAAAAATCTGGTAATGTTAATTTCACCACTGAAATATGATTTCTTTTAAAAGCTTTTTCCTTCATGGTCGCTGCCATAGGATCCACCCCAACATCTGGAGAACAGAATTGACGCTGACAGACTAATGCACATGTGGAGGAGTGCGTCTGCTACTTCACTGCTTCTCAGGACAGACACATTGTCTCTTTTTGGTTCTCTGTGTCCCCTCCTTTTCGCTTCCAGTTTTTTTCCCCTTTAATAAGACTGCACATGTTTTCCAGCTCTGCTGTGAATGTGACCAGTATGTGATATTGCATTGCATCTACACGGAATGTCTGGCTTAGGTGATACCAAGCAGTTACTGCCCTAGCTTTGAATGCTTGCTAGGTTATTAACCGGCACATCTGGCCCTCTCCCTAGGAGGGTGAGTTCTGTAGTGCCCCAGGAATTTCTTTCATACACTACTTTTATTAGCTTTTCAAAAGAATACAGATCACCACTGGAAAAGGAAGACTTAGGTCACTTGCAAGCATATTGGTCCCCTACCTGTTTGCCATGTTGAAAAAGTAACAGCAGTCTAAACCCATTATTTGATTTGCAGAATTAATCTTCCTTAATCTTCCATGATTTTAGGGCAATCCTATTGTTCTTTTATTTGGAGCATGCCTCGCTGAAAAAAAAAAAACAACGAACACGGCTGATGAATTGTGAGAGAGGTAGAATTTTTTAAAAAAAATGCTTCAGAAAGCCACAAAGATAACTTTGTTTAGCGATACAGCTCCCAAAGCATTAATTTCTAATCCTATTTTTCTCGTGGGCCCCAGTCCATCATCACAAGAGGGAAAATCAAAATATTCCAGGCTAACTCAGAAGAAAGAAGTGCATGTGTAGCTGCAGAGAACAAATTTATCTCCTTTGCCCACACATGGAAGTTACACAGGACGTGAAGTTAGAACGCAAGAGTTATATTACTACTATAATTTTCCCATCTGGACATCCCTATTTCAGTAATGTAAGAGTGGCCTTTTCTGGTTTTGTTTATGTCACTTCCGAAGCAGTTTAAAGCAACTCGGAAAACTACTTTTGTCTTCTTGCTGGCAAAAAGCATCCATGTGGGGGAGTTACAAAGGTAGCTCTAAGCCACATTCCTACTACCTGCCCAGCAAAGCCCAGCACTCATGGCCAAAGCTCTCCTGCGGCAAACCTGGGGAAAATGCTGCCTGCTTCCCTACCCAGTCACCTACCTACATGGAATTCTACCTTTCCAGAAAGAACTTCCCTCTTTCTGAGTTACCTGGAACAGCTGTACACACTTCAAGTGCAGGAAATATTCTCCAAACAGATCTATTCAAGCATGGAAAAAGAACTTTGCTGGAACTGTTAATCAATCTCTTTTGAAGATCTTTGAGGCCAGATTTTCGGAAGCTGTCAGCACTCTCCAGCTTCCATTGTTCCAAGTAGGAGCTGTTTGGCACTAGGAGCTTTTGAAGGGCCGATACTTCATGTAGGTGTTTAAATGGGAGCTCTGCTCTGCATTAACCTTTTTTGATTGCTTTTGGCTAGGCTAACCATCCAGAAATATCGCATTGAAAGAGGAACACGTAAGCACTCACAGAAAGCATATTTTAAAACTGTATGCATAAATAGCCCATACTCCTCCAGCCAGGAAAAAGAAACAACATTCTGTGATTTCCCCAACCAAGAGGGACTGCCAGGCGAAAAGTTCACAAACTTCAGTAAATTCATACAATGAAAACAAAACAAAAATTCCTAATTATGTAAATGAAAACAGTGAATGTTTTCAAGAATGTCACAACCTACTCGGAGATTTCTGCCAAACAGAACAAGAAGTTAAGACCCTCAGATAAAATCCTGATTTCTTTAGATCAATATCAAAACAAAAGGGATGCCGAGTCAAAACTCTAAGCCCTAGATTCTAATATCAAATAAATCAAAGCCAACAGAACATAAAGATCTTCTCACCTCCTCGGGTCTGAATCTTCTGAAAAGCCCACCTTGGTAGAAATAGACTTGGCATTATTCATTCAGCTTCAGACTTAAAAACAATCACAATTCATTTGGTCCACTAAAGTTCATGGAAATCCTTACAGAGAATTTTGTTGTGCTTGCCTATTAATTGCATTGCCTTTATAAGGCTTTCTGTTCTGAACACAGATGCAGTAGCACTGAAACTCAACTGAGATTCCTTTCCCCCTTCTTCTCCTGCTTTTATTTAACCAAAAAAAAAAAAAAAAAAAAAAAAGAGAGAGAGAGAGAGAGAAAGAGAGAGAGAAATGGTAGAAGTTCCCTACAGGAGTTGGAAGAGGACATCTGCAGGCAATTTAACATGAGGGTTTGTTTCTATGTCAGCTGGCAACCCCTGGATAACTCTGTCATGTAACTTCTATGCTAAAACATGATGTAGGACAACCATGAGATGGGTAAATATGGCAGCACATCAGTTTCATTTGATTAAGATTTATACTTTTTCAAAGGGAGCAGCCCTGCCATAAACTATGAAAACAAATACAATCCTACTGCTGAATGACTGCCCCACCCTAATTCACCCCAACAGAACTGATCTTCATCAAACCAACTTTCTGCTGCAGCTCATGAAAATGCCTCCCTTCCTTCCAGTGCAATTCAAAGAGAAACAGAAAACATTCTTTATTCAATGAGAGAAATATCTCTATTGCTTTCGTGGATAACCATCCCTCCCCTGATAAAAGAGTAAGTAAAGATCAGTAAAGATCCAGTTTAAATTCCTTTGGAGGTGATGGCAGCAGAATGTATTAGGGTTCATGCAAGCAGGAGGCCAGTCCTAACACGAGCGTCTCAGTCTACTGCTTCCTGTCAATTTTAAAAGGATTCTCAGAAACACAGCCTGGTATCTAAATAGAGCTCTGGAGATAGCCCAGCTCAGAGTTCTCCCACTCCATGTGTTTGACTTCCTCCCAATTAGGGGAATCTGGTCAAGTGAGGAATGCATATTCATTCTGGTTCCACTTCTGTTCTTGCATCAGATCTTATGCATCTTGACATTTATAGCTGCACATTTTAGACTGAGGCACTGATTAGATGCAATTGTTAAAATTACCTTCCTCCCCCTTCCTTTTTGTGTGTATGCTTTGGTTTGAATTATTAGCAATTTAAAAATCAATCTCAGAGTTAAATGTTTAATGATATAATTGCTTCTGTTACCTAAATTTGTTTAGTTTGAGCTTTATTAGCATGTAATATCTGAAAGTATATTTTCCTCTGTCTGAGTTAATGATGTCTGCTGCAATGGCTCACACTGCTAGCCGACTGGCTGCAGTTCTGGGACGATTCTGAAGAAATTGGAAAGATTTTCTGAAACTGTAACTAAGGAGTAGGCGGCTTCCCTTAGTTTCTGTAATTGAATGAATCTGAACTCTCAGCTGGCCTCCACTTCAAGTTTAAAACAATTTTTTGTTCACTCTGAGGTCATTTTGAGGGCCTCTAAATCTAAATGTTGGCAGGAAAGTTCTACTGACCCAGACTGGGGCCCGTCTGCCTACTAAGTGCCAGCCATGCTTCATATAGTGCTCTGCAGCTCTTGTCCCAGATTTTCTCAATGGAGAGCCCTGTGGGTGCTCAGGTGAACAGGCTCCTTTTAGAGGACGCTTGGAGACTGGGAGGTATACTAAAGTTTGGGACATGGCTGCTCCTGCATGGCAGATCATCTACCCCTCACTTTCCAAAGGATTGCTACGTTTATGTAAAATGTTATCTGGATGTAATTATACCAATTGAGATTTAGAGCTAGCTAAGCTCTAAATTTAGAGAATTTAAGAAAGGCTTGGATATATCCCTAGGTCTGGTGTTAAACATTAAGGATACTCTCTACAAGGTGGGATTAAGTTCATCTAATGATGAGCTTCTAAAAGACCTCCTGTGCTTAACATCACCACTGTAGACTCCCTGTGTGAAGAGTAGAAAGACAGAAGCACCTTCCAAGGACGATTCATCTGTTCCTAAAGGGGTATTTCCCCATTCTCTACAGAGACAACCCAGAACCTGTTAAACTGAATACCAACCAAAAACAGCTACAGTTAGGTCAGCATCCTGTTTAACACAGCTTCAGACTCTCCCTGATCATTTGCCATTTCAAAGTTCTCCCATCTTATTCTATTTCACCCCCACTGGCAGGTATGAAGTGTTAACTGTTTGCAAACTCACCTGCTGTGACCAAGAAGTAAGCATGAAGAGGTAAAAAGAGTTACATGTTTGAGAAGTGCCCTCTCCCATTTCCAGTTCTTTCCCTAGGGCATGGATGTCCAACCTTTTGGCTTCCCTGGGCTGCACTGAGTGAAGAGGAACTGTCTTGGGCTGCATATACATATGTTACTCCAAAAGTAATGCCTCTCATTTATTTCCATGTAAACTACATCAAACACAAAGAGCACTGTAACACTGTTTGATAGGGCAAACTCTCAGCTAAAAAAAGAAAAAAAAAAATTCCAGTGCACCAACGCAGCTACAAAAACCATTTTCCAGTGCAGCAATGCAGTCACCACCATTTTTGCCAGCAATGAACAAGAGCCTGCATGCCACACTTGTAAAAATCTATACCATTAGAGGTGAACCACCATCTCTGTCACCACTGCTGAGATACATCATCCACCACCTCACTGTGTTCACATCCACTGTTTGGTCTCCATCAACATTCGGCAAGCATTAATGAATGTCAGTGGATGCCATTTTTTCCACATGGTGAATGATGATACATCTTTCAATGATACATCTTTGCACTTCTATGTCTGATACCATTGTTCAGACTGCCCCTCTACTGCCAACTGTCACAGAATCACATAATGCCCAGGTTGGAAGGGACCTCAAGGATCATGAATCTGCAACTCCCCTGCCACATGCAGGGCCACCAACCTTCCCATTTAATACTAGACCAGGCTGCCCAGGGCCCCATCCAGTCTGGCCTTGAACACCTCCAGGGACAGGGCATCCACAACCTCTCTGGGCAGCCTGTTCCAGCACCTCACCACTCTAATAGTAAAGAACTTCTCCCTGACATCCAACCTAAATCTTCCCTCCTTCAATTTAAAACCATTTCCCCTTGTCCTGCTGTCACTCACGCTTTCAAAGAGTTGATTCCCCTCCTGTTTGTAGGCTCCCTTTAGTTACTGAAAGTCTAGTAATTGTAAGATTTTTGAGTTGAATGTCTGATTGCAACTCTACATATTCCAGTTGAAAATTTTCAGGTTGTGTATTTATGCTGACTGAAAATGGAATTGTAAATATACTAAAAAAGATATTTTTTTGCAATCTTGAAACTTGTTCTCAAATTCCTTTATCCCAATGAAAAGTATGGCCTGTTCACAGGACTGTGTTTAGCCAGTGTATCAAAATGCATACAATCATTTGCCTTAACTCGAGTTAGCACTGCACTGTTCCCTCTCTTTGTCTTGATTTCAGCCCTGATGGGGTTAATAGCACACTGATGTTTGGTCATTGCTTAGTGATGGGTGCATGCTGGCTGCTGCCATGATGAAGCAGGGCAGGGGGCAGGCTGCATTACAGGCTGGGGCAAGCCACATGCAGCCCATGGGCTGCCAGTTGAACATCCTTCCTCTATGGCCCATGTGTGCATTCAGATCTCTGCTGCCATCAGTTTACCATTAAGCCTACACATTCCAGTTTGCTCCTTATGACTCCTATCAGAGGAGAGTATGCAGTACTCACCCCAAGAGCTGCCTGCACTGGACATGGTATTCTCACATTTGCAGGATTCCTCACATGTTATTCACAGCAATGACATCTGCCAGGTTTCTGTGTTCCTGGAAAATCTAGATATGTGACCAAGAGAGTATGGACAAACAATTACGTATGCTCATCTGAGAAAGCTCTCAGCACACCACAGATTTATCTGCCTCCTTTTGAGCGCTACTGCTATGCAAGGAGGTGAGGATGACTGCCAGCAAGTTTATCTTTGATACAAGGTAATCACTGTCAGTAGGAAATATGAGGGCTGCTCTGAAAACAAAATACAGCTCCTATTTTATCATGTTCGCCCATGACATCAGAGGCGGATATTGGTGGGATGGCAGTAGAAGTTGAACCTTCCCACCAGTATCCCATTACATGATGTTGTTGTGTGAGACATGGCAGCAGAGGGGCAGTCTGACATGGAAGTGTGTATGAAGCAAAGGTGCAGCAATGAATTTCTCCATGTGGAAAAAATGGCATCCATTGACATTCATCAATGCTTGCTGAATGTTGAAGGTGGTGGGTGATATGTTGCAGCAGTAGTGACAGCAACAGTGGTTCTCCTCCACTGGTGCAGATTTTTACAAGCGCACCATGCAGGCTCTTGTTCATCACAGATGAAAATGCAGAGCTAATGGTTGTGAATGTTTTGACAAACAGTGTTTTGTATCTGAGATTCTGCTCTATCAGTGTTTCCATGCTCTACGTATCTGATCTAGTTTCCATGGAAATAAATGAGCGGCATTACTTTCAGAGCATCCTAAGTTCTTATGCAGGATAACATTTGGGTTTTGCAGGCTATTTGGCAATTTACAGAAACAACAGTGCTCCTGTCACCATTTCTCTAGGGCAAAAAGGAAAGGATGCGTATATCTGATCAATAAACATAATTGCCCTAAGAATACACTTAAGTTACAGAAGAAGTTTATCCTAAGGAAACACGCTGGAAGTACTGAGATGCTGGCTACTGATTTGAGCTGCAGAAGAAATATTTTTTCACAGAGAGTTTAAACAAGCTTTTGAAAGTACACTGAGTCTGAAAATGTCACAAAGAATACAGGCAAAGACTTATGGCAAACGATAAAATAGCAAGTTGGTGGAATCTAATCAAATACCCATAACTATTTATGAGGTAATGTCTGTATTAATAATCTAAAGAAGGGAATTAAACAGCACATTGGTGAAAGATGTTACACTCCAAAGTCAACTCTGGGACAACACTGAGACTAGTGAGATAATTGAAAAGGGTCCTGAGATTAAAAGAGGCTAATAAAAAAATGAGGTTTCAGATATAACAAGAATGGTATAAACCTGAAATATGAGACAAAAAAAAAAACAACCGCTACAACTCTCTCCTCCACCTCAAAAAAAAAAAAAAAAAAAAAAAAAAAAAAAAGAGAGAGAGAAAAGAAGGAGAGAGGGAGGAAAGAGGAAGAGAGGTTTGTTTTTGAGTAGTGTATGCAGAAGAAAGACATGTTCAAGTTTGAAGCAGCACTCCCTTCCCATGGGCTGATGGAGAACCAACCAGCCTTTGGAATAAGCCTATCAACTCTAGGAAGCATTACTAGAAGGATAACAACATGATGATTTGTGATCAAGCAATAAGTACAGTTGAAAGAAGAGCTGGACACAGCTATAGTGTTGATGGGGGGAAAGCTGTCTGGCCCGCCTCACCTGAAAGAGGCTGTAACCAGAACTAATGTGGATAGACTGTGGGATGCTTGGCAACCTCCCTTGAGCTCTCCTTATATCGCTCTTTAAAAAGGTGAGGAGCAAAAGGCTTGTGAAATTAAGGGAGCTGGAATCTGAACAGAGCTGATACACAAAGAACAACTGAAGAGGGGAGAAGAGTGGATGAACGCAAAGAAACGTTTCATGATAATGAGCCTTGTGGAATAATCTCTCAAGGAAGAATAAAGATGATCTACTGATTGGAATATTTATGTCCAGGTCAAGGCAAAACACAAATTCAGTGAACATTTAATTGTAATTTCTTACTAAATAGGAAATTATCTCTAAATATCTGTGATAGCCCTGGGCAGGTGAGATGGTTCTTGTAACCACTTGCCAAGGAAAAAGGAGACTGTCACAGGCTGCCCAAGTACCATTCTGTTGGAGCCCCCTGAAGTTGGCCATCTCACGTTCCTTCCCTTCAGTTCTCAGCTGCAGTTACAAAACACAGCACAACTGCTTGAGCTAATGGAGTTGAGTGGCTGCATCTGTCAGGATGACTCTAGCATAAGGAGGCACCTCCTTTGTCAGTGGGCTTGAGAGAGATTTACAGGCAGGAAAACAAGTCTCACTCCAGGCTTTAGAGTGGAGAAAAGAGGAAGGGCCTCCACCTCTGTTTCCTCCTTGTCCTTGTCCCTGTCCCAAACTATCTGGTCTGTTCTTCCCAGCTTTTCCTTGTGTCTTCTCCCCACTTTCAGCTTACTATCCTAGGCCTAGTTTCCATAGCTGCCCATTTTATGATTTCTATTCATCAGCAGTAGAAATGTGCAAACTTTTATTAGGCTGGCTGACTGTAGAAGTGAGATTTGAATACATCTGATTCCACATACCAAAGGGTTAGTATAAAACATCACATTGAAAATGCATTTGGTACTCTTTAGTTTGCTCTTTCCCGCTTATGAAAAAGATAAATTTTGTTTAAAAATGGCCTCACTTAAGGAATTATCCATGCCATTAGTCCCCAGAACAATCGAGATTAAAGTCATTAGACCATCTCCTATCAAAAAATATACATTTCTTTGAACATGTCATTAACACTGTTTTCCATCTGGCTGTTGGCAGCAATCTTGGATTTGCTCCGAATTGCTGAAAGTTCATCAATTATAGTACACAGAAGCCATTATTTCTCTTTTCCTTTTGCAAGGAGGTATTTGCTCAGGCAGATAGAAGGAGGTAGAGTTCAGGGAAAAAAATACTGATGCAAGTTCTATGGCAATCGTTCTGCTACAGTACAGAATTCAAAACTTCTGAGAAATAAATAATGATTTCTGCATACAAGGAGATTCTAGTGTTCAAATACAGCAATGATTCTGGCATTATGACATGTAAATGATGTGTGCTGACATAGGGTGGAAGTAGCACACAAGATTTTAAGCCTGGCAGTTTGAGGGCTCAGTGAATGAGTGCTGGTGCAGAGGAATGTTATCCACATTCATAATAAACTCGTTTGCTTTATTTTACGAGAATCCAGATTAAACCATGCCTATCATTCAAACAAGATTTAACAACTGTGATCCAGCTAGAATAATTAGAAAGAAGCACTGTGAAATGGAAACAGTGTTGTTATCCTGTCAGTAGAAAAGCATGGGAAGAGCTTTTAAAGTTTTGCCAGAATAATGAATGAAGTACACGGTGAGGGGTAAGCAAAGGGGATGGATTTACAGCTACTCAGCAGCACCAACTTCATGGACTGCTGATAGGGATGCCTTTTCACATCTGTCACTGAGGGATGTTTGTAACCCATGAGAGGAGAGCACACATGCAGCAGTCATCCTGAAGCAGATGTCAGGCAGCAAGTTTGCAACCCAGATGAGCCACAGTAGCCTGTTCACCTTGGCACAGTAGGCCTAAGCACACCTTCTCTCAGCTAGAGATTATGGCAGGCATTTCATCCATGGGATCATCACTAATTCACACCTGTGGAAGGTCTGGCTTATTTTCCAACAGATATCAGCCCATATTTTTTGAAAGAGTGGGAGTATGTTATCAAACTGACTTCAGTGTTGACATATCATAACACAGTAGGATTATACACTCCATTTGGATTGCCTATTCAAGTACGCTGCCACTAGCTTACTTCAGGTGTGACTTTGGGCAAATTTCTCCTTATTTTTTGCTCAGATTTCCATGCTCTTGTTCTTAACTGAGTTGCCCAAATATCATTTTATAAGTAATGAAGGAAGTGCTTGAGCAGTGCAAGGAATCTACAAAGACAAGGCTCATAGCTTAGTCAAAGAGAGGTGGGAGGAAAACCCTGGCCTTTATGAATCAGTAAAATGAGAATAATAGTAACACTATCCTTCTTCCTTTCTTGTCCCCTGTGCCTGTTCAGGCAGAGACTGTATTTTGCATATAAAACTCACAGCATAACGGTATTTTAGAGCCTATTTAGAGATTCTACAATTCCAGAAAAAATAACAGATTATATCAGACCCAGAATATGCTCTTTAATTAATAATACTAGTGAAACAAGCCAGATTTAACCTAACACAACATATCAAGCTAATCCAGCAGCATCTCTACCCTGCCACAACTGGAATTCCAGTGTACATTTTGGCCAACAAAGAAGCTCTGAGATCAGACTTTATAATGCTTCCAATGGGATGCTGTGCTTGAAAATATGCATGTGACATCTAATTTGTAGCCCAGGCGCCTAAGTGATAAACTCAAGAGTAGATTTCAGAAACAGCTCTGAGGTAATTGTTTTATTTGTCCTGAGAAACCAGATTTTTATTTCATTGTAATATCATGTACACCTTTCAGAACTGGTGGCCTCAATTTGAAACCTAGAAGCAACGATCTCTAGTTAAATCCACACACAAAAAAAAAAAAAAAAAAAAAAGATGCTCATACATATCAGCTGAATTTGGCTAAAAGTATTGTATGTCTGTCATGGTTTTGGTTTTTGCTTATTTGACTTTCAGTATTCAACATCAAAACATCGTGTACTGGAAGTGTTAATGTTCTAACTCTACGTACCTATCCCTATACATTGCGGAAGTCACGGGATCTGACCCTTCCGGGGGGGGCGGTCTCTTACTGCCTGGCAGTGGGTGCTGGAGGGTGCTTTCCTAGCCGTTCCAAGCTTTTTCAGGTTTGACTCGGTCTCGGGAACTCTCTCTCATATCTTATTTCATTCATTAGTCTCAATTTCAATTAGATTGTATCATATTGTATTATTTTGTATTCCGATATCATAGTTAGTAAAATAAGTTTACCTCCATAGATTGTTGCCGCTGTTTCTTTCCTTTTCCCCCTTCCTTCCCATTTTGTGGGCCCAGGTGGGGGGTGGGGAGGGCAGGGGCATACTGCCCCCTGTCACGGGCATAAACTGATCCAGTTAATTCCGTGACAGATTTTGGTGGAGAATGCGGGCATAGCTGCCTTTTGTTTTTGGTTTTTGCTTTTTGGCTCTTAGAACGAATCTCGCTCTCTGCTCTTAGAGAGCTTCGTTAGGGAGCATTATCAGTAGTTCAGGTTTTGTGCTGGGAAACTTGACCTTGAAAGACCAGGCGTACTGCCAGTATTCTGGGATATTTGTAAACTTTGAGCACTGCTTAGTCTGGGTAGTGCCTTTTTTTCCTTTCCCCCCCCCCCCTCTTGTTAGTTTCAATTCATTAACCCTTTTTGAGCAGAAACCAGCGATGAACCCACTCTTTTTCGTGGAAACGCTGAGTAAGGGATTAAAAGCTATGGTGTTTCTCGCGACCTACTGGCGAATCATCAATGTCATCTTTACTTGTTGTGGAATGGTGTACGTATATAACTACATACGGGCACTGACGGAGACGCCTGTATGGTACCTATCTTGGTACCTATATGCAATGTTTAATACGAATTTTGACACTTGCATCCCGGATGGAATGACTAATTTCACAAGCAACTACATCCCAGATGGAATAGCTAATTTTACAAACCACACGATGTTCAAACCAGTTTCCAGGTTTTCCTTTTGGTTTATCAGACGCTTTTCCAATGCTGAGTTAACTCTCATGCTTGTGGTCGTAATATTACTCTCCCTGAATGTATTCCAATACAGGAATAGAAAGCAGAAGGAGTCTCCTCCAGAACCAGAGAATGCTGACTGGCAGGGAATATGGAGAGGTTTAGGAAAAATCTTAGAAGCATGGGGACCCGCAATGTCATGGGATTTCACTCTTGAGCACCTGTGGGATCCCCAGAAACTTAGCCAGTATTTGGAACAGGGGCAGTGCGGCTCAGGTAAATCTAAGGAGGTACAACTTATTTGGGGTTTGGCTTGTGCTTACCGTGCCATATATAATACTGTTTTGGAGAGAGAGAGTTTCCGAGCTGAGGTTCAAGCCAAAGGGAAAGTCAAATCTGATCAATTACAGGAGACACCAGTAACAATATCAGTTGCCCCTGTGGAGGGCAAGAAATGGAAACGAGTGTCCTCGCGTCTAGAACGGAAAAAAGAAGAAGAGGAGGAGGAGGAGGTGGAGGAAGATCCAGGTGAGGGGCCCTCCTCGAAACCACCAACATCAAGAAAGGCAAAAGGAAAAACTAAGAGACATGCAGAAGAGAGTGATGAAGAGGAAGTTTCTATTACTACTCGTCGGCCTCTGAAGATGACTGAAATCCAAGGCTCAAGAAAGGAATTTATACGGCGCCCAAATGAAGCTATCGTTTCCTGGTTAGTTCGCTGTTGGGACGACGGGGCCAGTAGCTTGTCTCTAGATGGTAACGAAGCTCGCCAATTAGGAGCCATTGCCAGAGATCCAGCTATTGACAGAGGAATTAGTCGATGTCTAGATGGGGCTGCCTCCCTCTGGGAACGAGTATTAACAGCCGTGAAGGAGAGGTACCCCTTCAAAAGTGGCTTGAAGCCTGTGACGAAAAGATGGGATACAGTTGAACAGGGTATCCAGTATTTGAGGGAAATAGCCGTGGTGGAAATGTTGTATGACCCGAACTGTGTTTTTAACGACCCACAAGGCCATGACCCTGAGAGAGTGAGAACAACGCGTGAAATGTGGCAGCAACTCACATCAACAGCACCAGCCAGATACGCCTCTGCACTATTGGCAGCATCGGACAGATACCAGGACCAACAGAGAAGCCCCTTAGTTTATGAATTGATTCTTATGCTCCAAAGCTATGAACAACAGCTACCCCCAACTCGCGCCGCCATCGCCGCCATCTCACAAATGACGGAGCAACTGAATGAAATGCGAGAGCAAGTGTCTTCACTGATGAATCGTGACAAACCTGTAGAAGTATCAGAAACGCTTGATGAAGATCAGAATAGTCAAAAGAGTCTACTGAAGGAGCTGATGAAACTAATACGGATTGAACTAACTAAAGACGATGAACCCTCCTTCTCAGGTGCAAAATCAAAAATCTCAGCTGTTAGAGGCAAACGCTCTCCAGCTCCAGGAAGGAATCCTACATCGCGACTTGCCTTGTGGCGTTACTTACGTGACCATGGAGAAGACATGAGGAAGTGGCACGACCAAGCTACTCATGTACTACGAGCACGGGTGAGAGAATTACAAAGCAGATCAACTGCCAGTGCAGTTGCTCCGGTTACCACAGGTAATGAATAGAGGGGCCCTGCCCTCAGTCAGGGGGGGGAAAGGGATAATAGAGTTTATTGGACTGTGTGGATCCGATGGCCTGGCACATCAGAACCACTGAAATATAAGGCATTGGTGGATACCGGTGCACAGTGCACTCTGATGCCCTCGACTTATGAAGGGACAGAATCAATCCATATTTCTGGAGTGACTGGGGGCTCTCAAGAATTGACTGTGTTGGAGGCCGAGATAAGCCTCACTGGTAGGAACTGGCAAAAGCACCCTATTGTGACTGGTCCAGGGGCTCCATGTATACTTGGTATTGATTACCTCAGAAGGGGGCATTTCAAGGATCCTAAGGGGTATCGATGGGCCTTTGGAATAGCTGCTATAGACACAAACAACATTAAGCAGCTGTCTGTTTTGCCTGGCCTGTCAGAAGATCCGTCTGTTGTGGGGTTGCTACAAGTAAAAGAGCAACAGGTACCAATTGCTACAAAAACGGTGCACAGACGGCAGTACCGCACCAACAGGGATTCCTTGCTCCCCATTCATAAGTTGATTCGTCAACTAGAGAGTCAGGGAGTGATCAGCAAAACTCACTCGCCTTTTAACAGCCCCATATGGCCAGTGCGTAAAGCCAGCGGAGAATGGAGGCTGACGGTGGACTATCGTGGCCTGAATGAGGTCACACCCCCACTGAGTGCTGCTGTGCCGGACATGTTAGAACTCCAGTATGAACTGGAATCAAAAGCAGCCAAATGGTATGCCACCATTGACATTGCTAATGCCTTTTTCTCCATTCCTTTGGCCAAAGAATGTAGGCCACAGTTCGCTTTCACCTGGAGGGGTGTTCAGTATACTTGGAACCGTTTGCCCCAGGGGTGGAAACACAGCCCAACCATTTGCCACGGGTTGATCCAAACTGCATTAGAACAGGGCAGTGCCCCTGAGCACTTGCAGTACATTGATGATATCGTTGTGTGGGGTGATACAGCAGAAGAAGTCTTCACAAAAGGAGAGCGAATAATCCAGATTCTTCTGCGTGCTGGTTTTGCTGTTAAGCGGAGCAAAGTGAAAGGACCTGCTCAGGAGATTCAGTTCCTAGGTATAAAGTGGCAAGATGGCCGTCGTCACATCCCGACAGATGTGATCAACAAAATCACCGCTATGTCTCCACCCACTAGTAAGAAAGAGACACAATCTTTTTTGGGTGTAGTGGGCTTTTGGAGAATGCATGTTCCAAACTATAGCTTCATTGTAAGCCCCCTTTATCATGTGACGCGAATGAAGAATGAGTTTACATGGGGCCCTGAGCAGCAGCAGGCTTTTGAACAGATTAAACAGGAGATAGCCCGTGCCGTGGCCTTAGGGCCAGTACGGACAGGGCAGGATATAAAGAACATCCTCTACACTGCTGCTGGAGAGAAAGGTCCCACTTGGAGTTTGTGGCAGAGAGCCTCAGGAGAGACCCGAGGCCGACCCCTGGGATTCTGGAGTCGGGCCTACAAGGGGTCGGAAGAGGGCTACACTCCAACTGAGAAGGAGATCTTAGCCGCGTATGAGGGGGTTCGGGCTGCTTCTGAAGTGGTCGGTACTGAAACACAGCTCCTTCTGGCACCTCGACTACCAGTGCTGAACTGGATGTTTAAAGGAAAGGTTCCCCCTACCCATCACGCAACTGATGCCACTTGGAGTAAGTGGATTGCGTTGATTACGCAAAGAGCGCGGATGGGGAACCTCAGCCGTCCAGGAATCCTAGAGGTCATCATGGACTGGCCTGAGGGTAAAAAGTTTGGAACACCAGCAGAAGAAGTATCACGAGCTAAAGAGGCCCCACCATACAACGAATTACCAGAAAATGAAAGAAAGTATGCCCTGTTCACTGATGGATCGTGTCGTATTGTGGGAAAGCATCGCAGATGGAAATCTGCTGTGTGGAGCCCCACACGACAAGTTGCAGAGGCCACTGAAGGGAAAGGAGAATCAAGCCAATTTGCAGAGGTAAAGGCTGTCCAACTGGCCTTGGATGTGGCTGAACGGGAGAGGTGGCCAATGCTTTATCTTTACACTGACTCGTGGATGGTGGCAAATGCTTTGTGGGGGTGGTTACAGCAGTGGGAGCAAAATAACTGGCAAAGAAGGGGTAAACCTATTTGGGCTGCTGAACTGTGGAAAGATATTGCTGCCCGAACAAAGAATATGGTCGTGAAGGTGCGCCATGTAGATGCTCATGTGCCCAAAAGACGGGCTACTGAAGAACAGCAAAATAACCACCAGGTGGACCGAGCTGCCAAAATTGAGGTGGCTCAGATAGACCTGGACTGGCAGAACAAGGGTGAATTATTTCTAGCTCGGTGGGCTCATGAGACCTCGGGCCATCAGGGGAGAGATGCAACATATAAGTGGGCTAGAGACCGAGGGGTGGACTTAACTGTGGATGCTATTGCACAGGTTATTCATGACTGTGAAACATGTGCTATAATCAAACAAGCCAAGAAGATGAAACCACTCTGGGAGGAAGGGCGATGGCAAAAGTATAAATATGGGGAGGCATGGCAGGTTGATTATATCACCTTGCCACGATCCCGCAGTGGTAAGTGTTATGTGCTTACCATGGTAGAGGCGACCACTGGGTGGCTTGAAACATATGCAGTACCCCATGCTACCGCCCGAAACACCATATTAGGTCTTGAGAAACAAGTCCTTTGGCGACATGGCACCCCAGAAAGAATTGAGTCAGATAATGGGACTCATTTCAAAAATTCTCTTGTAAATACTTGGGCCAAAGATCATGGCATTGAGTGGATTTACCATATTCCCTATCATGCACCAGCTTCTGGTAAAATCGAACGATACAATGGGTTGTTAAAAACGATGCTGAAAGCAATGGGTGGCGGAACATTTAAGCACTGGGAGAAGCATTTGGCAGAAGCCACCTGGTTAGTCAATACCAGAGGATCTATCAATCGTGATGGTCCTACCCAATCCAGCTCTCTACATACCGTAGAGGGAGATAAGGTCCCTGTTGTACACGTAAAGAGCATGTTGGGAAAAGCAGTTTGGGTTCTTCCAGCTTCTGGAAAGGGCAGACCTCTCCGCGGTACTGTTTTTGCCCAGGGACCTGGATCCACTTGGTGGGTAATGCAGGAAAATGGGGATGTTCAATGTGTACCACAAGGAAACTTGATGTTGGGGGAGTGCAGACAGTAATTCCATGTATATAGACGTGTGCGTGTGATGCATTTGTAATCATTTTGTTTGTTTGCATATGTGTGTATATATATATATATATTAAGCGTGATGTAGTGATGTAGAATAAGGGGTGGAATGTCATGGTTTTGGTTTTTGCTTATTTGACTTTCAGTATTCAACATCAAAACATCGTGTACTGGAAGTGTTAATGTTCTAACTCTACGTACCTATCCCTATACATTGCGGAAGTCACGGGATCTGACCCTTCCGGGGGGGGCGGTCTCTTACTGCCTGGCAGTGGGTGCTGGAGGGTGCTTTCCTAGCCGTTCCAAGCTTTTTCAGGTTTGACTCGGTCTCGGGAACTCTCTCTCATATCTTATTTCATTCATTAGTCTCAATTTCAATTAGATTGTATCATATTGTATTATTTTGTATTCCGATATCATAGTTAGTAAAATAAGTTTACCTCCATAGATTGTTGCCGCTGTTTCTTTCCTTTTCCCCCTTCCTTCCCATTTTGTGGGCCCAGGTGGGGGGTGGGGAGGGCAGGGGCATACTGCCCCCTGTCACGGGCATAAACTGATCCAGTTAATTCCGTGACAATGTCCTCTTTGATTAAGCTATCTGGCACATAAAGAATTCCCCTTCTCAAGTTCTACCAGACAGATGAAGGCTATACAATCCACAAGCACCTCTCTTCAGCTGTTGCCATTCAATTGTCTCTTCCTTTATCCTAAATCTTAGATCACCAAGAAGCATAAAATCCTGGGTACAGGCAGGCCAAATCTTTCATCAGATCAACATTGCTTCAATGAATTACACCCATATACTCCAGAACTGAGTTAATTCCCAACAAATATAGTAATTTGCTTGCCTACACTGCTGTAACTTGGACTCTTCTGCTCCCAACAAGGAGAAAACAAGCACCACAAACTCTTTTTTTTTTCCTGAGAAACAGTTTAATGAAATCCCTACCAGTCATGGCACAAGCTAACTAAAGCCAAGTAAGCATTTGGTCTTTGCAAACAAGACTTCTGGAAGAAGAATTTAACCCTTAAAAAAACTCATAAGTTTCATTAAAGAGTCAGCATTCACAAAGCATATATCATTTCTTTAGCTTGGCGAAGAGAAGGCTCTGGGTAGATCTCATTGTGGCCTTCCAGTACTTGAAGGGAGCACATAAAAAAAGGAGGGGAAAAGCTGTTCACAAGGGTGGATAGTGATAGGACAAGGGGGAATGGTTTTAAATTGAGATGGGGAGGTTTAGGTTAGATATTAGGAGGAAGTTTTTTACACAGAGTGTGGTGACACACTGGAACAGGTTGCCCAAGGAGGCTGTGGATGCCCCATCCCTGGAGGCATTCAAGGCCAGGCTGGATGTGGCTCTGGGCAGCCTGGTCTGCTGGTTGGTGACCCTGCACACAGAGGGGGGTTGAAACTGGATGATCATTGTGGTCCTTTTCAACCCAGGTGATTCTACGATTATGATTGCATATAAAATGCACATCTGAGATAGGACTGGCAGTGTTTCTATTGTTACTAAAACTATAATTTAATCAATAGAAGAAAAAGAAAACCAAAAGTTTAAAAATGTATATACAAAACAATTAGTCTTGCCCATTCAAAGAGGCAATCCAGGCACTGACTTCTTCAAAACATTTCTTTTGATGAGCTGTAACTCTTGCAAAGATGTTTTAACTAATGCCAGTGTAAGCAGCTAGATCCTTATGTAGCTTCAGTGACTAAAACTGGGCTAGTAGAAGTGATACACTTTCCTGGTGAAAGTGGTATCCAGAATTTCCATGCAGAACCTCATTTCAAAAAATAGGAAAAATAATGTTCTTAAAGTGATGCTTAGTATATATAAGACATCTATTTTCATGATGCTTGAAATTTTCTGTTGGTGACAGAAGGATCTTGACCCCCTGACAGCACAGACAAAAATATTCCTTAATATAATGCTTAATATTAAACACTTCATAGCTCCCAATTAAAATGATAGCCCCTTTTGATGGCATGGGGAGGGTGAGATGTGAGAACAGAGCAGGCTGCAAATGTCCTCTCTACAGACTTCTCTGCAATTTTCAGACTCCTGAAAGAAAATAAATTCCAGAAAGTGAGAGGATACACACATTTTGGCATTAACTCAAATGTATTGCAGCCAATCCCTTTATACTAAATAAACTATACACATGACTTTCCAAAAATAATTTGTTAATTATAATTGCAGATACCAGAAAGCAAAAATTTATTTGTCTACCTTTAAATCAAACACAAACCTATTTTTTTAACAGTTTGTCATTAAACCAAACTAATGCTACTATTTTAACACTTTAATGATGTCAAAATTTATTAAATTAAGGTGCTGAATTTGAACCCAGAAACTGCTGGGCACATACTCAGTTTTATTAATGTGAATAGTCTTATTTATTTCATCCCATTCAAATGTATCAGATGTGTGGAACTGCTTGAAGATCAGGGTCAAAATTCTCCATATTTTGAAAACTGGGGCTAAGGGTCAAAACATATAACTCCTTTTTTTTTGTCCACATGAAATGTTTCTGTCTTTTATGTCTTGGCATAAAACAAGCCCATGGCCCAGGTATAATTATGCATTAGGGAGCAACAGGAACACAAGTTCACCAGATCAATTATGAATGATTCATTTAAACTGAATGAAGCTCTCAAACAAAATGAGGACAAATATTCCCCTAACTGGACAAGATCTGCCTGGGTGTTGAAGTCAGGCTCATACAACTTCCCATTCTGAAATGTGTCACAAGAGTTGTTAGATTGGATTACGTTTCCTCCTGGTAGTGCAACAGGCTGTTTTCAAAATAGACCACATGAGAACTCACATAATACAAATTAAATCATCCTTGCTGAAAAAAAGATGTCTCTGAATATTCATATTGCCATATTCATTCATCTTTCACACGCATTTCCTGCACATGTTCAGGAAGAAAAATTTAAAACAAAAATCTGTCAAGTCTTAATAATTCAGACGCTTCCTAGAAAGCAGTTTTCAAAGTAACAACTCTAAATGTGCACGAATGAGCTTATGTCTGCTTATTCAAGGAACAAAATACCAGCAAAGAGTAGCATATGACTTACGTGATGGAGTAAGTTAAATAAAACTATATCAAGGAAGACTGCAATGAACCCCATATGTTCAACCTCACCATGGCAATCAGAGGCAGAAAAGATCATCACACCAAATAGTCTTTTCTATGTCCAATGCACACTACTTTCTCATGGCTTACTTTTAAGAATGCTTTTACATCTGATTTTAAAGTCTAAATGAATGGCATTAATGGCATCTTCCTGAAGAATGCGCTTAGACCAAAGCAGACCCTAGTTACATAAACAGAAATGTGAAGGATTTGAGGTTTATTTGGCTAGTTGTCCTATCCCAAGCAGAACATTCGAGTAACTTGAATCTTCACACCCCACCTCAATGTAGCAACAACTTGTGTCTGCTGTTCTGCTGAAAATACACTCCTAAAAGTTCCCTTGAACACAGCTTTGTTGCAGAGATTTTTGTGCAGCTCTCTGTACTCAGTGTAAAAAGACACACACATGCGCAGCCTTGTTCTCTCAAACTCTAACTCCCATTGTAAAACAAAACAATACAAAAGCCTACTTTTTGGCAGAAAGCAAGAAACTGAGTTCTTAATGTTCTGGTGTTTTTCTTACTATTAGTGTGGACACTTAGAAAGCGTGAAGAGGTTCTATATCCCCATAAAATGTTTGAATTCTTAGTGGTTGAGATGCAGGTGATGAGACATGCAGTGGAGAGACTGCTTATATAAAAACAACGAAGTATCAGAAGACTGTGAGGGTGTTGGGTTTTGGAAAACTTGTATAGACTGAATGGATGAACTCTCATACAGCTGCCCTCCATTCCAGTATCTAAACACAATCCAAAAATGCTGTAGGGAGTTACACAGAGAGGCTTTTCTTATTCCCTATCTTTCTACAGGAAAAGTGAGCTATTTAAAACAACATTTCATTTTTATTCAGTTAAAAATAAGTTGAAAAATGAAGCTTTTCTACAGGGAGCTGCTGACTGGTAGATAGCAGCTGGCTGAGTAGAAACGCCATGAAAGAAGTTGTTGCAGAAAAAGTAACTTCAAGGAAGGACAGACAGACAAACAGAAGGGTGGACAGAAAGAAAGAATAAAAGAAAGCTATTCACTGGCAGCCTGCTTAGCGTGGCTGATCTCTCCCTTTGATTACAGCAATCTTATTTACCAGCAGTGCTCTCACATGGCAGAGACCACGTGAATGATAAACATGCGGTTTCATCATATTTTTTGTACGTGAGTGTAGGCTGCTTCTCCCACCTAAGACACTGCTATGTGAGTATCCTTTTTACTTCTGGAAATGAATTGCTTTTCACCTCTAGAAGCAGCCCGTTTCCAAACAAAACCTCTAGGTGATAAAGCAGCAAGGCTAAAGTAGAGCACCACCCCCACTTGGTGAGGTTCAGGTGCTATTTACAGGCAATATCAAAAGAAGTCTTATTCATAGCAGCACATCACCAGCTATGCCTGCTAAAGGTAGCAGGCTCCTATTTTTCTGAAAAAATAAATAAATAAAAGATAAAAGAACACAGTAATAATAGTAAGAGTTAAAATAATAACAAAGGAGCTGAAAAGTAATGCAGTGCCTTCTGAAGTGTAGCAAAGCAATCCGGTTGTAAGCCTGTATAGCACAAGTTCAATGTCTGTGCTCCTTTGATTTACACAGAACTAGGCCCTGATTTTTTTCAAAGAGGTGTTTGTTTGTCTTTGGCTTTTCACATTGTGCTTATTTTCCTTCCCCATTAACTTCTGCCCCTGGCTTTCAAGGACCAAAACAGGGGGAATATGAATTCAGAATTTTCCAAGTAGGTGTTTTTTATTACGCGTATCAACTATTGTAGTATGATCAAGGGTTTTTAAGCTTGGAAAAAAAGTATCCTCAAAATGTCCACACACTTCAGAACACATTAAAACAGGTGTCAGCAACAAAGTCTGCGTGACTGACTCATTCAATAACAAATATCGAGGAATAAAAGACCCGGTGCTGCACAGTAGTACAATTTATAAACATACAAGAAGACTTGCAGTATGTATACATATTCTTTAATTTTATCGCTCTCAAAACATCTGAGGACTCACAGTAAACAGGAAACTAACCTTGATGTGAGCTGCTGGATCTGGGACAGTCTGAATCATGTCCTTTAACAGGCCAACGTGTTTACCAGAAGCTCAGATCCCAAGGCAGCTGCATAACCAAAGAAACAAAAGTGATATGATTTTATTTTAAAATTTATTTTTAATAGAAATCTTTTTCTTTTTATAGGCAGATAAACACGTTTCCTTCCCCAGACCTCCTCAACAACCAGCACAGCTGAAGCCCTAAGACATTTCTGTATAGTCTGGAAGGATACATTTCATATAGGAAAAAACAGCTGAAAATTCTCATGGAAAATTAGTCTTTATCTCTAGTGAAGGATTTTCCCAAAACAAGAGCTCTGGGGTGTGTCATGCACTGACTGCACAACACTATTAACCATCAGAGATACGAAGAATTTCCAGAATCTCTTCTTCCCAAGGTAAAAACATATACAGCAGGACTGGGACAGATCCGGTGCTGACAGAAATATGTATCATTTCACTAAAGTTTTGTCCATTTACAAATGCTGCAGAGCTGATCCAGCCACTCAATTAACAGCACTTCAGAGCATCTTCTGGGATCCCTTATCCATGTCTAGAAATAAAACACAGATGGGCTGGGGCAGGTGGGAGACGTTTGTCTGCATGTGCAGGTGGTGAGGGATCATGAAAACAATTATAAATAATAACAATATATAATTAGAATAATTACACATTGTACAGCAAAGTACTGCTCAGTAAGTAGAACATTAATTAAGGCTTATAAGTTGGGATCAATAACTCAGAAAATTGGAAAACTGCTTACAAGGGTGAATAGTGATAGGACAAGGGGGAATGGTTTTAAACTGAGACAGAGGAGGTTTAGGTTCGATATTAGGAGGAAGCTTTTCTCTCAGAGGGTGGTGACGCACTGGAACAGGCTGCCCAAGGAGGCTGTGGATGCCCCATCCCTGGAGGCATTCAAGGCCAGGCTGGATGTGGCTCTGGGCAACCTGGTCTGCTGGTTGGTGACCCTGCACACAGAGGGGGGTTGAAACTGGATGATCATTGTGGTCCTTTTCAACCCAGGCCATTCTGTGATTCTATGAAAACATATGGAAAAATGTAAGAACGTGAATGGCATTTAAAGTAATCTGTCTTTTTCTCTAGAAGGCTCTCTCTAGAAGGCTGAAAATATTCACTTCTCACACAGTTACCTTTTGCCCATGACCTTGAACTTCTGACATCTTTTAAGGCAAGGCATATCAGAAAAACAATCTTCTTCTTCAGTATCTCCTTCTTAATTTCATTATCTGTTCTCAAATCTGCACTAACTTGCAGATCAAATTGCAGATAGCTTTTATCTATTTATTCAGGCAAAATGCTGATAGAGTGACACCGACATGCAGTTTGCCCCAGAATCAGTCCTCTTGATGTAAAGAAGCCAAGTGTAAACTATGGTATACAGTACTACAGAGTGCAATTAAAGATATCTCTATTTAGATCTTAGAACCAGATTTGTTTCCCTTCAAATCAATGAAAATCAAGTACTTAATTATGGAGCTTATTATGGAAACCCCAACATGAGCCAAATTCCCATTTGGATTAACTTCTTTCTTGCATGCTTTCTTTGGGTGATCGAATGGGATACTGATGTCAAAACTTTCAGCAAAGATATTTCTTTCCAAGGAACATAAATACCTCCAAAAGCAAGAGATGTTTTTTTCAGTAAAAGTAAACTTTCAACAGCAGTGTTGTTCAGATTGAAGTCATATACGAACACTAACAGTACTGACATGCCTTTCAGTTCCCTTATTCCCTTCTCTAGTAAATCCACACCTGTCATGTTATTGATTCAATTTACTGGATTCATATTTTAAGATTTCAAAAGATGTTAGACAGAATCTGGAAACTACTAAATTTCATTTAAACTGAACAGGAAAATATTTTGCACCCAGCCTCTCCAGAAATGCTCCCTGATGTTCTGGATCAGAAAGCTTTCAGAGCTCAGGTTTGCTTAGACCTATTGGAATGGCCTGGGACTTAGAAGTTGCTTGCATTACGCCAGGCTAGCATATCATAGCTTTCCTCCAAGAAAACAGATCTTTTGCAGGAGAGAAGAAGATGGAGACCATTTGGAAGCTGGGTGCCAGCTCTGTACCACACAGTATGGGAATTAAAGACAAGCAGACATAAGCCAGTACAAATTGCAAAGATGCTTTTGCAACTGCTCAGTCCATTTGACTTTTTTCCTGTACTGCTGTACAGCAGTGATCCCAAAAGGAGGAATTATGCTTTGAGCTCAACCTTTGGCAGTGTATCCATGTTTCTCTTCTGGATATTCATTCATGCCTCCCCTACAGGGGAACATATTTTGCAAAAGGCATGACTTTTGCCTTACTACTTTTGCAAATCATTGTTTAAAAGCCGTGAAAGTACTCCTTCCTTTTTCCAAACAGAAATATCATTTTAATTATTCAGCTCCACCTTTACTGGCTGGAGCTGGACGCTTCCAGACATCTGGTACTAACTTTCTGAACCAGATGGTACTTATTGCCAGAACCTCCGCCACCCCCACCCCAAATTTCACGCTGGTGGTGTTTGTGTTTGACAGTCTGTCACAGGGCTGGCATGTGGCAGCAGATTTTGCCCTGTATCCCCTAGCTGGCATGGCACTAAGTCAAAAGTCCAAATGACACCAAAGTCTGGGTTAGGGAGATATCTCTTTCCAGGGAACTGAAACATGGAAATTCTAATGCAGACCAAAAACTAAGTGTTCGCTTGAGTGATTTTCTTCACCAGAGCTGAACTCTGAAAGGATATTCATAGCCACAGAGCAGGTTTCCTTGCAGTTGCTGGCGTCACAGATTGCTGTCATTAACTCTGCTCAGGGGAGCACCTCCTGTGACTTACAGGGAGGAAGGTCCTCCTGCATCAGTCGTTCTATGGCAGGAAAGCAGCCAGAGCTGTGTGTGCCACTTCCACTGCTGGACTCCATGCAGGAGTGGACAGTGAGGCTCCAAGGTCAGGAGCAACCTGTAATTTTAAGCTGATGCAAATGCATCAAAAGGGCACAGAATTATGTATGGCTCTAGAGTTCACCAGATGTGATTACATTGCTCTTTCTTTTTACAGTCATATCAAAAGGATTAGACTTTTTAACAGATTCATACACTGCCAAAGTACTGAGAGATCGAACATCTTCTCTATCTGGGGAGCAGCATACACCTCTGGATTTCCACACCGATGCTATCCAACCTCCTGCCATGCGCTTTCCTGCTTGCAGATGGAACACAGGTTCTTTTTCAAAGCAATGTTCACCAAAACAACAGCTGGTTAGGTGAACAAGGCTCAAAATGCTTACCTGCAAAAAGTATAGCATTCAAAATATAGTCATAAGTGTATGTACAAAACACTGTGGAAATACACACAAAAAAAGGACTGCTTAATTAGCAGCAATCATCACACCAGAAATGCTGGACCAGATCGGTGGCACTGTGAAAGCAAGGATGATATTAAGTGGTTATCCCAGAACAAGCTGCACAAGAGAGAGCAGAGCCAAAGCACTACTTGGAGAACAGTGTCTGTCCCAGAAGATGCCTGGACCCGTGCTTCCAAGGTGACAAGGATCTGCACTTTACAACTACATGAATATGAGACAGTGAAAGGTTACGCACGGCACACAGCACTGGAAAGCTGCACACACACATCCACGTGCTGGAGTGATGAATAATGCCGAGTGGCATTGCAGAGAATTTCTACCGGCATGACTTTGGGATGTTTACCATTACTCACAGGAGGTGAATCCGTCAGCAGTTATGCAGACTATCCCCAGTGAGTGCCAGCAGGACTTGCAGACCCTCTCCCACTATCATGCAAGCTGTATTTGTCACATACTTTGTAAAAACTGATGTTTTTCAGCTGTTGGATAACTTTTGCAATGTGTGACTCTGTCCATTTCTGGGTAGCTTTTTTTTTTTTCAGGAAATCTTTCTCTGGACATCTGGGTCCTACTAGCACTGGTGACTGTTTAAGTGAGAGGAAGGCTGTAATTTCCAAAAGGCATGTAAATGTGCTCCTCATGGTGTTTAGAAACAGTGCAAGTTACTACTGCCTCAACTCAGAGCTTCCCTTCCTGTGCAGATGAGTGCCATACGTGGACTTTTCAGAGTGGGAGCTCTTGCATAGTGAATTTAAGACAAATTTAGGCTTGCTAAACTTTAGATATATCAAACAGATTGGAGGAGCTTCAGGGATGAAAACCTGAAAAAGTGTGCAATCATTTACCTTGTGCTACAGCTATTTTATTCATATTGTATGAGTCTTATTGAAATTACGTAATTAAATTACTACATTATCAAAATTAGGTCCTTTAATAATAGTACAAAGATAAGAGGTGAAATTTTCATCCACTGAAATAAACTGGACTTCTGCAACTGTCAGAGACAAGCCAAAAGTTCACTCACTCCAGCTCTGTTTGCATGTGCAGAACTCTGGAGCAGAAGTCTGTTGCCAGCATGCAGGGAGGGAAATGGCACAGAGAGAGAAATCCTGCCATACCTACCAAGAAAAGGCATAGAACTGAGGACGTGGGATGTTCATACCTCAGTGTTTTTAAACCAGGGCTATGATGAACAGACTGTGAAATACAACTCCTCCAACTCAGGGCCAATATTGACCATACGCTATTACAAAGCAGAGCTGTGTAACATGGGCTTAAAACTTTCATGTTTAGCTTGTGACTGACTATAACCACTTCAGTTGTTGTTTTCTTGCTTCTTCTGTTGTGACCTCTCTGCAGTATAGCAACACCAACAGTAAAACCCTGCAGAAAGATCCTTCTACATTCAAGAAATACTGCTGTCAAAGGCAGTTCATCTGCAGTCAGTGTGTATTGCTGTTAGGATAAAACTTCATGACTGCAAGTGGATACTATGAATAAAAAAACAGCAGCAAAGGATGAGAAAACTAAAACATAAAAAGATGCATCCATCAACATTTGTACAGCTTTCCAAACTCAACTAAAACATTTTGCACCCATCTTGCCTTTGCAGTATCACCTACAAAGGGTGTGTTTTGCACTCTCTGATGTGCCTACCTGAAAGGATGAAATGATTCTAAGTGGCATTTATTGTTATTTTAGTAAATTAGGATTAATAGATCTGTACTAGGAGAGGTTGAAAACTCTCCTTCATGCAACATTAACACTATGTCCTTTAGTCAGAGCAGGGTGTATCCAAGAGCACAACATCCTCTGATGGGCCCCCATTCAGCAGCAACCTCTCCCTGCTACAGCACACCATGATGCCCAGGACCAAGGGTGATGTGAGGAGTGTAGAGCACATGCTGGGCTGCAAGTGGCAGAGAGCTGAGGGCTGTGCCTGCCATCCGTGGGCTTGGAGTGGTTTAAGCTGCCCATAAAACCACAAGCTGAATGTTACCGTAAGCAAGCCAGTAACTGAAGAATGAGCCATGTGTCACCACCTGTTTGGGTGGGCCCAGATGGCCTGAGTTTATGGTTGGCTCTGCACTAATAGCAGTACTATAGATCTAGGGGTGCAAACGAATCTATCCATCTGAAGATGTGTCTTTGTCATCTATGTCTATGTTTGGAGTTCATCAAAACGGAAAGTGGATTTTCTTCTGGGATACAGAGCACATTCCTAGTGAGTTAAACTGTGATTTGGTCATACAAGGAGTTAAGTATATCTCATAATGAATGAACAGAGCTCCCCTTCTTGGAGAGGTCAGTCTACCTAAGGGGAAAAGGCAGAAAATGGTCTACCTTCCTTCTCCTTGAATGTGGAGCCTGTGGAGAAGGCACATTTCTACCCTACCACCCAAATCTATCAGTGCAGCTACTGCTTATCTTAAGTTCCAACCCATGATCTCAGGGGAGGATACAGCCCTAAATTAGCTCATTTACAGTAGAAACTTTAGACTACAGCCAAAAATATTTGTTTTTATTAGTACTCCCTATATAGTACGCCTTTGACCAATAACTTGTTTTATTTATTTTTTTGGCAAATTACCATGGTCTTATTCAAAGCCATAATGAGGATTATATATCAAAGTGGAATGCAGAGTAGCTATTCCTGAAACTCCCAACTGTGTATAAAAGAGTCTGGAATTCCCCAAACACTATCTCTTCAGTCCAGGCCACTTACAAATGTGGTTAACATGAATGAAGTAATATCGTCAGAAAGGAAGGAGACTTTTGAGTCACGTCTGACACATTTTAACTACATCAACCACTTTCCATAGCTCAAGGTTTTGACTGTCTTTCTTAATACCATGCAAGGGTGTTTGATAATGATTACTCCCTGATGCTTATCCTGTTACAGGATACTTATACACATGCACAGGATACCAAGGGGAGAGCAACGAATGAATTCAAGACTTTGTGCTCTCCAAGTGGAAAACCACAGAGTTCACCCGAAAAGTTGCCAGATCAAATGAAATTCCTCCTTGATGCACTTTACTGCCTTTCTGTCTCACGCTGGAGTTGTCCTGTCAGATTTCTGTGTTTGGCTATTCAATCTCAACACAATTCTATGCATGGCTGAAGGTGTTTGCTATTTGGCTCCACAAGAACAAGACACGAGGCCAGAAAGTAGCCAGCACACAGTTTCTGTCTGCAGGTTATTATTATGGACCTTACAGAAATATGACTTTCCAACAAACCTAGTGACAAATTGTAACCTTCTAATAAACATTCATTCCACCCTTGGAACATGGGTCTCTTTCAAACATTTTAACCCATCTCCACTTAAAATTACAGCTGTGGGAAGATATGCATCCTGTTATCAAATGAATTAATGAGAAATTATCTGGAGGCTGAAGTCACAAGCTAAAGAAAACTGATATCTCTTGAGAAAAGATAAAAGCAAATGAGAGTAGTTTTTAGAAAGTGAAACGAGATGCAGCTCACTAATAACAAATTACATAGCAAACTCCTGTAGTGCACATTATCAGCTCCTTCAAACCTTCCTTTGCTAGTGACTCTTGCACCTAAAGGATATTTCTTTGGGGAAAAAAAATGAAGATATGGCATTCAGGAAACATTTAGATGTTGTATTTTGGGACATAGTGTAAGTGGGAAAATATTGGTGGGGGGTGGATGGTTGGAGTGGATGATCTTGGAGGTCTTTTTCAGCCTTTGGTGGTTCTTTGATTCCATGAGTCTGTGATTCAGCACACAGTGCTTGTACCTGGATTTTGCAGGTTAGAAGTAGCTGAGTGAAACTGGAGGACAGACGACATGTGGGAGATTAGACTGGATGTGCTAGCTGCCCTCTAGCTGTGAGATACCTACGCCTCTGTTTTTCTTTTGTTCCCAAGAGGTCTGTTTCTAATAAGGCCATGGAAAGTGCTAGGCAAGAATCAGTATGTTTTGCATCACACAGAGTTCAGATGATATATTATTTTTTTCAGCCACCGTTAAGTATCCGGTACAAACTGATGGCATATATTGAATAAGAGTAAGCAATAGTATTTTTAAAAGCCATAACAAGTTTTGTCAACACCTCACAGACTTTTTGAAAACAGTTACTTGATTAAATTTATATAATCAGAAGTTACATACACCATGCACTTTCAATAATTACTGAGTATATTAAACTAGCACAATATTTATTGCACGTTATTCACACTGTTCTACCTATAGTCCTGACCTGCTACAGTTAAAAACAGTAAAATCTGAAGAATCTAAAACTAGATTTATGAGAGAATCAAAGTGTAATGCTTAGAAATATATGAGCAAGAAATAAAAAAGGACTAGCTAACATTTTCTCAGCATCCTATAAATTTCCTTAGTTGTCATATTTAAGAAATGTATATGCTGTTCAGGAACAGAATGTACTGGCACTGATTGCATGCAAGTATTTGCTTTGAGGATGAAAGAAAAGTTCAGTAAGCTGCACCGGAAAGTTGTTCTCCCTTTTCTCCCCCTAGGTTTCTGGGGGATACTTTTTTTTCTTATGAGGAAATACCACTTTTAATAAGCAGTATCATTCTGTTGTTCTCTCCTGCGTGTATGTGCTCTTGTTGGCCCAAGTGATGAAAACAGGAGAGGCAGTTTTGTGTGCTGGGCAATTCGCCCACAAAACAGCTCCACTGAGCACCTCTTTGAAGCTATCACAGAGCGTCAGTACATCCTGTACATCCCAATCACAACCTGCCAACCCATTTCTCCTGCTGAGGGGCCTCCCTCTGACACTCTCTGTGCTGGATTCACTCAGTTGTCTCCTTCATGGGTGGGAGCAATAGAAGACATCTCCTGGGCACATTTCTCCAGGGGAGTGGTGGGTCTCAAGGGACAGTAATGATCCTGTCAAGCCCTAAATCAAGATTGACAACTTTTCCAGAGCAAGTCAAAGAGCAGTCCACTCACTAGAGTACCATTCATCTCTGTCAGTCACAGAGAACACGTGACAGACTTGGGCATGCAGTTTGTCGGTTTATGGACCTAAGGTGTTCCAAGAAGAGTGAAAAATGGCTCTATATTTGGAAAAATTCTAGAAGGAAGTCTGAAGTCTGACCTACCCGTGGGCACCCTCTGAAAGGGAAACATTAACAGGCCATCAGCTGAGGTGTCTGAAGCAGGTTTCTCCAGCACAGCTTAGTGTTCAGAAGCATTCATGGTGCCTGCCATGTATAGGCATCTCCTGGAGAAGCAGAAGAGGGGAGTCAGCTTATAGGACAGCAGCAGGAGAGGGAATGGATAAATCATCAGTGAAGGGATAAGCAAAACTCAACAGAGAGGTCGATGGAGAAGCATAGCTGAACCATCACGATCCTCTGCAGGATTTCTGGTCTTTTGAAATCCCACTTGTTTTAATTCAAAATCAGGACTTAATGGAATAAATGTGGCTTACAGTCTAGACTTTCAGTAGATGCAAAAGGAAGTTTAGGAACGGAATACAAGAGAGTTTTCTTAAGCAGTGGGGCCCTTTATATTCAGTTATTCTGTAATTAGTTGTTTTTATTGACATGAGGCATACAGATGGGCTTATACATTGCTATAGAAAAACAACCACATTTTATTATCTTATTACATTTATTGTCATGCCTTCCATCATGACAGTTTGCAAAAGACTAGGACCCAGACCCATTTACATTACAGTAAACAGCAAAACTGTCACAGATTTCAGCCATATAGGATCAGACTCCAACTACTATAAGGGCATACACGGTTGTGCCTGAAAGAAGCACCAACTCTGAATAGAGAACACTGATGCAGAAAGTAGATTGTTCCCAGAACTGGCAGAAATGTGTAGCTATTTTAGAGAAAGAAGTAACTCAGATTACTTAGGAAGCCTGTGTAACACCTTCCCCTTCTGTACATGGTAAGCTCAGGACTGTATTTAATGTCTGGCCCCTTCATATGACCCTAAACAATACTATCATACTCCATACAGCTGAAATAGTCACATGGTTCTTGTGCTTCTAGCAATTCAACACCTCACAAGCCTTAAAGTGGAAAATGGAAATATATGCAGGGAGATATATGCATGACATAAAATAGTTCAAATGCATTAATAAGTACCTGGGCTACTTTACATTGCTGAGAAACCTGTTGGGGCTGGAGCCTGTTACACTTGAGCCTGCAGGGATCAGGCTCACTAGACCGGCAGCTGACAAGAAAGCTGTGCATTCAAATTGCCCTGCTAATATGGAAAGCTATAGAAGCTTATCCATGCTAGATGAAAGCATCTGGGAGATAAATTCAACTAGTCGTAGTACTCTGTGGTAGGCAAAATGCTTCTGCTACCTGAACTTATTTATTTAGTAGTCAACACACATCACCAAATCACTTGTAGATATAACTCACATAACCTACATGAGGTCTCATATGAGCTTAACATAGATTGTAGCCCAAGATGGTCATCCTCTCTTTCATATTGTTCAGGCATACGTTAGGACATCTTTGCACAACAGACATAACCTGAAACTGTTTAGAGTACAAGAAAGCCTTCCTTCAATATTTTTATGATCCAAAATTTTACTTTGTTCTCTCTCTCCAAAACAACAGATGCCATCTCAAATTCTCCTGCTAAACAATGGTGAGAAGTAGATACATTGAAATGAGGAAGATTTTATATGAAAACACTGAAGAAAAAAAAAAAGTGAACAGTTCCTAGGTGTAACAGGAACGAGGGAAAAGCACAATGTGAGGGTGAGAGCAAGGAAAAAAATAAAGGGAATTATTTGTTGCATTAAAAAATGCTAATGGTGCAGCTTAAGGTTGCACTTCTGGGAAAGACTGGCTGAAATCCAAACAAATGTGTAGCAATATAAAAGTTTATTCTAAACTTGGACTCTACGGTCAGATTTTAAACCATCATAAAATCTCAGAATTTTAAAATCTAACTCCCATTCTTACTCTCGACAAGAGTTGAGAAATATTTCATTCAAAAATTATTCAGACTTTCTGCAAATTGTTTATCCTGAAACCCTGCTGACTATTCTGTGCTAATTCTGACCAAATCCAGTAACAATCAACAGTGCTGACTGTAATTTGAACACATGGCTTTTGTGTCAGCTACAGTGATGCTGTTAACAGACCTGACGTATTCAGTGGGATAACAAGCAGAGCGTTGCCCTGGGGTCTCCCACATAGTGAGCCTCAGCTCCAGCATGGAGATCTAGCAAAAGAGAACCAACCCAGATGACAAAGGTCTTTCAAAGCAATTGTAGTGTTGAACTGTGACCCTTCAAACATCTTCCTTGTTGACAGGACTTAAATGTAGTCCAAATTCTACCACTGGTCCTTTATTTGCCCTCCAAGCAACCCTTTCTTCTCCTTACCAATGGAAACTCTCCCACGGGATGCCACAAATGCATCTCCAGAGAACCAAGTTAATCTCCCCCTTCTAGAGCACACATGGAAATCCTACCTCATGCTGGGACAAGATGCTATATTTAGTTAGCAAGATTCTATCATATGCTCTCTGCTCCCTGCTGCACCTCTCTGTTTATGTGGTGGACCATGCACAAGCACTTGGTCAGGAGAATCACAGAGAAAGGGAGGCTGGATGGGACCTGTGAGTCATTTGACCTGACCAAATACAGTAGGCTGCTCAGGGCCTTGCCTAGTCCAGCTATGAATAGGCCAAAATTACACTACTGATTTGGGCATCTGTTCCAGTGTGTGGCAACTCTCAGGGTGATTTTTTTTCCCCTCGTTTCTAGTCATTATTTCCACTGTTGCAGATTGCAGTTGTCTGCTGGCCTTTTTCTGCACACCTTTAAATGCATATGTGTTTTCTTTGCACCCTACCCCTGGGTAGGTGAATACCACAGTGATTTTTTTTTTTTTTTTGTCTGTTCTGCAAACTTTAGTCCCTTTTCATTCATGCTTTTGATCCTTTGCTCAGCACTGCATGGGCTTGTTACAACAGCCATACAGTACAGGAACTTTTCTCGAGTAAAAAAGGACCCATTCATGTGGGTACATCTGTAGCTGTGTGTAGTTTTGCTATGCCATGATATTGAGAACATACGAACCCCGTTGATAATAACTCAGGGTTTGTTTAATTTCTGAGGGCCAAATAGGCATTGTAGGCATCTCTTGTGGACTACATGTTAAAACCATTGCCATCTACTAGCAGAGTAGAAGTAATAGGGATTTGGCTGTTGTGGCTACATCAGTTCTTCTAGCCACTGGCACGCAGTGTCACAACAAAGGTATTGTCTATCATAAGCTTTCATAAGTATCCTAAGCTCTAGTATAGCTCCAAAATTTGTACCAAAATTGTAATTTTTTCTCAAATTTGTGAGCTTTAAAATTGCTAGCCATTAGAAAAAGCCACATATTTCAGCGTTACAAATCTTTTCCATGATGTTAGCATGCAGATTCAGATTTATTTTTTTCTGAAACATCAATTTTGCATTTCTTTAAAAGAATGTACTTCTAATAGGAAAAAAATAAGCAATCTGAAAGTTCAAAGAATTTAAGTGAGTGATGCAACAATTTTCCTTAAAATCTAGTTCCAATTCGTTCCACATTTTAATATGCCAGGTGTGCATAAATGTCAAATAACAGATCAATAACAGCCATGACTGTGCTTTTTCAGTAGAATTAAAAAATTAAATCACTAACATTTCCACCCCAAGCTTTGACTCATCATTGTGCAACCTTCTAATGAAATATAGTTAGGATGAAAAAGAAACAAGTCAGTACTGAAACTTTCAGTTTCTTTGAAGCTTGCTGTTGCAGTATGCCATAATTTCTAAAAACAGTAACTTGAAGTCTTACTTCTAGAGTATCTGCTGATCTGGGTGTACATTTCTTTGTGTGCTTCATTCTTGAGCAGCCCAGACCATGCAAAGAAAGTTTCCCCTAAGGAGCAAATGGACTCAATCACCGACAAGATCCACAAAGATCAGAGGCTCAGATCCCGCTCAGCTCTAATTTGTATCCATGGTCTACATATCTGACCCAAACTAACCTGCAGACAGGTAGGAGGATAAAAGAGCTGTTTTTTTCAGAAAGGTTTGAAATACAATGATCTGACATTTCTGAGGTCTGTGGGCAACAGGGGACCCACATACCATGATGTTGGGGAGCCTGTTTATACCATCACAGAACAGGTAACAACAGCAACGTGCTCTTCAACACCTTCCCTTTTTCTCTGGCTACATATCATACTCCTGCTGGAGAATAATGAAGACAAAATGCTCTCCACAGGGATTCTGCTAAGCTGAGAGTAAGTGGGGTAGTGGTCCAGGGCTAAGGAACAATTAGGGCTACTTTATATTTGTGAAACAATTAGTCATAATTAGCCTGATTTCACATTTGGAAAAGGGGAATTGCTTTAATTAGAGTGGAATTATGTTCTTCTGACAGACTTCAGAGGGAACTCTAATGGCAGGATGCAAACTATAAAGTCCACCAGGCTTTTACAGCATTTAATAGCTTATGGAGTGTATTGTAAGTACACAGTCCTTTCAGTATGTATAATAACCATCTGCACCAAAACCTCATGTCACTGCTAGGATCACAGTTACTTTAAAAAGGAGGAAAAAGAGTTTTAAAACAGTCACCAAATTCCTAGCTTGGCTCAAGCATTTTCATCAGTATATCTGGGGAGCTTCTCTCCATAATCTAGAATTACTATTTTTTTTTAACTGAAATTCTTGCTACAGAATATAAAGAAAACACAAAGTGCCATTTAAGGAGATAAACACTTCTCATCTAGCAGTAAAGACATCTTTCCTCTCAGTCATACTGTTGTTTAGCTATTAACTAGAGAACTGATCTGTATACAAACTTGCAACAAAATAAGTTAGTTTATTTTAATTGATGCCTTTTGTTATTCACACTGATGCTAAAAATGGGCACTGGTCTCAACACAGAAGTTTCCTGGGAGCTTGAACAGATCTACAGCTTAGTTGTCATTGACTTAACCTCCTTCCACAGTGAAAAGAGCAAGTCTTCTCTTGAAAGCAGTGGAAGCATTCCTGTACAGCCCAAAGAGAATTGGCTGTGCAGGCTAATCCAGTGAATTATATTTACCTAAAAATACAAGTGTCTTCCATCCTCTGAAATCAAAATCAAGTAGATCATGTTGAAACCCCACAGAGCAGAGTACAGAACAATGTGGTACTGGTGACGGGAAGATTGCTGATATTTTTATTTCTTGGTGAGAGCTACTCCAAGCAAGACACTTCTTTTTCAAATTTAGAGATGATGACATCTTGGAAATTTTTCAGTGAAAAAGAATGCAGCTTTCAGCTGCCCATATCAGAACATTTGAACCAAGTAGGACAGTTCTGCTTCCAAAAGGTGTTGTGGGAACAAAGAGAAAACAAAATTGTCTCTCGGGAATGTCTTGGCTCCTCTTCCCCGTCCCACCAATCTCCCCCTGCCCGAGCTGCTCGGTGGCTGCTGCTCTGGCTTGGCACCCAGGAGGGGCAGGTTCAGCCCCACCCTGTATCTGAGTCACAGCCCTGGACTTCCAGGAGCACACTCCAAGATACAGGCAATGGGACTAACAAAGACAGAATGGGTCTTTTAACTGCACCTTTTGGCAACGTTATGTTGTACATAAATAATTAGACATTTGCTGTAGCAGAGTAGTAGAGACTCATATGCATGTGTCCTGCTTTCCACATGTTTCAACCACATGGACCAGAGTCTTTTTCACTACGGGAGTAAAGTTTTTACTCAAAGAGATCCACTCAGACAGAGGAGATTGAGGGAGACCCATCTAACAGTATCTTTTCACAGAATCGTAGAGTCATTAAATCATTAACGTTGGAAAAGATCACTAGGATCACCCAGTCCAACCATCAGCCCGTCCCCACCATGCCCACTGCCCATGTCCCTCAGTGCTACATCCACACAGTTATTGAACACCTCTAGGGACGGTGACTCCACTATTTTTAATGTATGAACGAGAATATCTCAAACATGATCGATCCCATTTTACATCCACACTCTACTACTGCCATAGTTTACCCTGAAAATGCATTTCCATGGACCAGTGAGGAAGTCAAATTCACTAACTCTTGAGGAAAGCAGAGAAATTGCTCAGGGACAACACTTTTAATGGTCAAATTCACAACAGTGCTTAAGAAGCATACAGGAAAAAAGTTTAATATCCTAAAACACAATTGTGGACACCCACTCACTGTTCTGGAGGTCTGTGAAACAAATGAAAGGTAAACATAGCTCAAAGGACTGCCCATAAATATATCCACCCAAACTCTTTACCATAAAAGAAGTTATTCAAATTAGTTAAAAAATAATAATTTGGGTTCAGGAAAAAGAACGCCTTACAGAAAATTTCCTGTCCTATAAATGCACCTTATTCTCATCTCAACTATGGAAAAATATGATACTTCTGGTAACTGAACCTTCACAGATTTGGGACTACAGATTTAAACCATCACCTTGGATACCAGTTACAGACTTGTTGGAAATTAACATGGATGACACCCTCTCATCCAGCATTTTCTTCCTATGCGTACTTGTGAATTAACAGGTAAACAGTGCACCCTTCTCACAGTTGTTATTTTCCATAATCATGGGAAGAACTCATTTCAGAAGTAATTTCTTAGACAGATTTCCTGCTCAGCTAACAGGCCCTCAGGATATAGTCTGTCTCTGCTGACACTGTGTAGAATGCAAATAAAGGGCAAAAGCATAACATGTATGAGGCACAGTAGAGACAAGTAAGGAGACAAATGGTTTCTTAAAATATGTTCCTGGATGAGAACAGTAAAGGAAAAGGAGTATAACACATTGGCCAGCTGTCACATCAGAAGATAAAGGGAGATAATAAAATACTCTACTTTCTGCTAGTCTTCTCTTTCCCATCCTATCTTCCCAGAATAAAGTAACAATAGCACACACTGTCTCATTTGATCATTGTGTGCATGGGTTATTAAGGCCAGTATGACCTGCAAAATCCTTTCTTATCATCTTGGAAAATAGCTTTATGGTAGGGTCATAGAAAGAGAACATGGCAGAGGACATGATGGAAGTTACCATAAAGCTCAGCATAGTAGAAAGGCAGATCTGCACTACCTGCACACAGCAGGAAGTTTTCTGTCTTAATTAGAGAATGCACAGCCAGCTGTGCCTGTTCGAACCATTTTAAAAGAAAATAAAAACTTGCATCATGTTTGCCTACAGACAGGTATGTATTAAAATTGTTTTTATGATTTGAACACAAATTCTTTTTTCTTTCTGTTATATTATCATTGTATTTTGTGTTTTTAGGTACAATATTTATCATCATATTTATCATCATCCCCTTGATGTCTTGATGCATCACTTTCATTTGCTTGTGGAAAACAAAACCATGTTTTTTCCTGCCTGACCTGATGTAGGGAACCTGCTTTAGCATGAAGTTGGACTCAGTGGTCTCCAGAGGTCCCTACCAACCCCTATGACTCTTTGATTCTATGATTCTATGATTGTCTTTCATTGAACAATACTGTCATTCGACTATTCAGGATGCTCTTCACTCTTCAACTTATTATTATTATTATTATTATTATTATTATTACTGTAGCTGAAATAAATGAGATAGGGACATTCCCTAATTACCTTTAGCTTTCAAGAAAACAATGCCTACCCATCATTCCACTTCAGTAGCAATAAAATAACAAGAAAAGATAAAGATAACACTATTATAAAAAAAATCTGAGAAAGTTATTCTTTGCCATGGAAGCAAGAAAGACTGGCAATTATTTTCTAATTCTGCTAAGTGGTTTTGTTAATCCAGTCAAGAGAAGAAAGAGCTCAAATTTTCAAAATCTGCTTGGCACCCATCTGCTAAAAGTAAGACTCAAAATGGAAATCAAGGAACAACCAAACTCATTAATTACTTTAAATGGCTCAGTTACACTTCAGCAAAGAAAAATTACTCTAGCCTACATTATTACGATATGCATAACATTTACCCACTTGCTTTACATAAACTTTGCTTTGAATGTAGCTGTTATTTTTCTGGCACTTGGCATGGAACAAATTATGAAGTAAAACCACTTAGCAGAAACACGTACAAATTTAGATTGACACATACAACCTTAAAAATGCAGACTTCCTACTTAGAGAGTAAACAGCCTGAAGAAGCTGAAAGATTGACAGAACAGACTGGTCAGTCAGCTGGCCCTGACTTCTTTTTCCATACATGCTACACATTTCTTCTAGCTAGCACCTTGGTATAAAGCAGTGTCTAAAACTTAGCAAGGTCTCAACAATTTTAGTAAATTGGACATTCTGAGTACTTTCTGTTTTCTGGTTATGCTGCCCATCAGTTTTCCAGGCTGTTTGCTGCATGAGACATCTGAAATCACTGATGATGGCAACGGAGGAGGAAGATGGGCTGCCAGATGTGTGACCTCCTGCAGTGAAGACCAACTGTGGCAGTGCAGGCAGTCCCTGTAAAATAGCCATGAAGCATCTTGGGGGTCAAAGGAAAACAACTTGGTGATTCTGGTGGCTTGGTAGCAGCAGATGCACTCGGAATTCCATTGAGCTCATGACATCCTTTTGCTCAACATTAACTAGCATGGAGAAGTCTCCAGGTGGCATTGTCTGTAGCTGGCTCACTGGTATACTGAGGTTTTGAATGGCTGTGATGTGCCTGGATGGCTTCTGCAGAGTCCAAAAGCAAATTGTTGTCATGAAGTCCAGAGAAATATGTGTTGGGAGAGGAAAGGAAGAATACATAATTTCCTCCCTCAACGTTCTTGTTCTCACATTTCCCTCCACCTAAGACTTCATCTCTTCTGCTCATCTTGGGGAAGCCACATGGATGAAGAAAACAGGATACTTTGTCAAGAGCGGGATTTGACTGTTAATCAGCAAAATAAATGAACCTATAAAACTCAGTACCTTTCAGTACATAAAGTAAAACTGCCTTGGTGGTGACAGTTTAATGCTAACTACTTTCTGCCAAAGATTCATTCTGGGTATGAATACACAGGCTGTGCAAAGGAGCAATATATGCCCCTTCTTTCCTCCTTTTGAGATACCTCTTTCAATGCACGTAGTTCAAGATAAATCAGATATTAAAGGAGATATTTATGATCTTCAGAACTCAATAAACTGCATTTACACTTAACAGTACTTTGGTTCTTTCTGTGCTGAAAAGACCAAAAGACCTCATGTATAGTTGTATAAATAAATGAGTATATGAAATTTAGTAACAGGAGCTCTTGTGACTCATAGGAGTCTTTGGAAAAATCCCCACTAATCTATTAATAATAAAGAATCTGTAATGCTAAAATTGCAAACCCCAGCACATCCCCTCTTCTTAGCATACCAGAGAGATTTTTTTTTTTTCTCTCGTAACAGTAGCATATTCAAGACAGCATAGCCTTGACACAGGCCTAGCTCAAATTCTGCAGCCGGATGCCTAGAATTAAGAGCATTCCCATGCAAGATGTTAGATATTCAGCAAAACTCTCAGCTGAATGGAAAAAGCTAATATTTGTAAATGAGGTAAGTCTGACTGAGCTGAGTACAATCAGTGAACGTAGAATTCCTTCTGGTACTGGACTGAACATCAAATTATCTTAATTTCTTTCAGCTTCCCAATTAAAAATTCAGAGTACAACAAAAAGTTATGGAAGATACTAGGCAAAAAAGCTGGAACATGTGGCACAGACAAAAGTCTATTTCTGCCAGTTGATACTAAACATTCAAGTAACATATTTTACAATATTAACATTTTAGACTTAAGGTTTCAGAATTATATCCCACAGATGAATTAAGTGCTCTCTGCTTCAAAGACTTTTTTTCCATGTTCTCTACAGAGACAGAGATGTTGCTGAATGGTTACAGTCACTTTGACTACATTTCAATGTTTTCTTTATAGGCATTATGACTAGGGACTTAAAGCTGGGATCAAGCAATACTACCTTGTTACATGGGATGAATTCTGGAGCAAACTACAGAACCAAGATATCCAGCAGTTCACAGAGCTCTGTGTCCCAAACAGCACAGTTGGTCACCCTCAAGCCCAGGCAGGATGGGGCTGTGAGCAACCTGGTCTAGAGGGAGGTGTCCCTGCCTACAGCAGTGGGTTGGAACTACATGATCTTAACGGTCCCTTCCAACGCAAACCATTCTACTATTCTATGATTAGTAGATAAAATGTGCAATTATGTCCTACATTGCACATTCTTTATCAAACTGCCTGTCCTCCATTCCTGAGCTCTGACGGATCATTCCTTCCTTCCCAGACAGCCCCTCATGTTTACAGGTACCTAAATTGGACAAATAATGCGACAGGAAAAATACGTATAATATTTCAGCAATTGTTAGAAGAACAGTGCTGTGGCTGGGAGGCCTAAATTCCTTTCTTCTTTTCTTTGTTGGTCGTTATGTATGTTTTAGTTTTTATACAGTGCTTCAGACATCACTTAACAAATTATAATCTCCGCAGATAGTCACACTACAATAAACAAAGCTAGGTGGAGAAGATCCATTTAGCAAGGAAAATGCTGTGGATCCGTATTTAGCCCAAAACGAGACGTGAGATATCACACTGTGTGTATACTGAGTGTCTCTTGACCTTTCCTTCCATCAGCTTAGAAATCATCACACACTTTCCCCCCAGTTTAACAGAATCATAGAGTCACAGAATGGTTTGGGTTGGAAGGGACCTCAAAGCCCACCCAGTTCCAAACCTCTGCAGTGCACAGGGCTGCCAAGCACTTGATCAGGGGTATGAGGGAGGTAATCAACTTGAAAATGCTGCATTTCTTAACGAGTGAGAGAAGCAAGCAGCTGGGCAGATCAGGGAGACACTGTTTGTGCCTTCACCAAAGGAAAACTAAAAGAGAGCGCTCTTCATTAAGCATCAGAGAGCCCACCCTGGGCAGCACTGCTGTAGGGGGTTGCTTTGCTTTGCACTCAGAGGCAACTGGTATACACTGCAAAAGAAAACAGTTTTGTTTCTATGAGTGGAACTTCTCCCTTCTGCACCCGCAGCCCTTCCACCAGCTGGAACATATGCTTTCTATGTAACAGCACTGTGCAGCCACATCAGCACTACCTGCACATACTGTCATCGTCCCCCAAAGGCTCACCTGTGCTCTAGTTACTCCACTAAGCTGACAGATTGCCAAAGCCACATCTTGGAGGAAAGCCCTGGTCCAGCACATGTTGTGTTAATCTCACAAGCAGTGCTTCCTTCCCCAATATGACATCTATCAGCACTACTTATCCCTTTTGCAAATGTCCACACCCTGTATTTGAATGAAAGCCTTCAGCTTCCTGTCACTGTACTCTGGAGATGAAAAAAAGAACCTTTGCTGACTGCCACGGATGTTCCCGATTTGACACAGAGTTGTTAAAACATCACTGATTTATTCAGGCAAGAAAGACAGTCACTTCCAAAAAGACAGTGCTTTGGCAAGGTGCTAGACCCACTCAGGCATCTCTGCAGTATCAAAACACAGAAATTTTGTCAAGTTAACAACAAAAGCCAAAGAAAGGTGTTAATTTCTTGGAGAATGTTAGGCTCCAGTTGTTCTTACAGACAGATTCTTGATTCCTACCTAAATCTCAGCAGGAGAATTGTTCCACACTGAATGCAAGTACCCTTTTGCCTAAAGATCAAGGTACTGATTCACAGATGTTTATGCCTTTTTCACATGATAAAAACTTTTTTTTTTGGGGGGGGGTGACAACTTTACTTAATATTTGCCCTCATTAGAGCTTATGAAGAAAAATACCAAGCAAGGGGTCATTTATAGTGAGAATAAAATAGGACTCTTTAGTGAGGCTATAAGTGAAATAAAATGCTCCTCAGTGAGAATATGGCTGGCAGAAGCTAACCTCAAGAAAATGAGTTATGTTTGCAACTAAATAACATGTTTGCATTTGAACAAGAAGGGAAAGAATGCATTTCTTGTCAGATGACCTGAAATACTTTCAACTTACACATACAAGTGTTAGCTCTATTAATACAGAAGTTTTCTTTTAAATGGGAATTATATAGAAACTAATTGAAAGCTACTATTGTTTCAGTGGTGGCAGGGAGGTTAACATACTTCCTAATCCACAGAGTAACCACCTTTTCTCTCACAAAAACCTCTTGACAAAAGAATAAATTACAGATGTCTACTGTTCAGCCTAAAGAAAAAGTTAGAGCAACTATGAAGTAGAAAATAGCCAGAGAGAATTATGACCAAATGCCACATATTAAAAAGTTTTCCACATGTGGCACAGAAAGAAACAGTTCACTGCAATTGTCTGCTTAACAGGTTGAGCCTCTATCCAACTGGTAGCAATCAGGCAGGACACTAGAGTGGGCAGGAAATCTAAAATTAGGTTTTACTACCTATAATGGAGAATTTATGGGATAATTTAATTGGCAGTCTTGGGACTGAAACCCAAGGTGGGGAACAAAAACATCTTTCTGGATATACTTACTTTATGAACCCTTCCTGTAGTGGGCTGAAAAACAAAAGCACTGGGGAAATAACCCAGAGACGTAATATCCCTTTCTAGTGTCAAGCAGGCGATGCGTGAGCATGCCTGTGGGTGTGGGTGTGCGGTTGTGGGGGCAACCAGAGATAGCAGGAAGTCCTGCATTGGCATAAACTGATTTTTCTTCTTTTCAGGAGGATGTCCTGTGAATGGCTTCTTGTAAGTGAAACGTGTCTCCACTTCACAAGGGACAATAATCAGTCCCAGCATAAACAGAAGGCTGTAATTCACTCTAACGCTCTTCTGACATCTCAGAGGATGAGAGCACAGCACAAACAGTTTATTAATGGCAGCAGATTGAACTTGGCTTTGTGTTCACTCACTCCAGGACAGCCATTGCCATCTGCAATATTCTCTGAGTCTTTTGCATTTGTTTCCCCATGGCCTGTCTGTGCTCACACGGATCTGAGGTTAAACCTCAGTGAAAAAGAGGAACATTTTTTTCCCCTTTTCCTCCTCGCTGGGAAAGCTTTGAAAGGGTTAAAATGTAGTTCCCCGCTGGATTAAAAGGTTGTGCAGCTGAGTGGGGGTAACAGGATCCCTTCTCCATCCCCATGTGGGTTCCACTGATGTCAGCACGTGCTACTGATGCATTTTCCACGGCTTATTACATTTATTATACAGGCCTGATGGCAGCTTGGGAGGTTGGTGAGGGGAGTATGGGCACTGTCCTCTGTCACCCACTGAGCAAGGATGCGCTTCCAGGTGTTGCTGGCTGGTGACCTCATTATTGCACCAGGGCTTGCTGCTGTGAGGTGCAACACACGCCTGTGAGATGCTCAGTAGGTGTGGATCCTCAGCTCAAAACCTGACAGACAGAGGGTACTTACCTGCATTGGTATCACAGAATCACATGGGTTGGAAGGGGACTCAAGTGATCATCAAGTCCAACTCCCTGCTAAAGCAGGTAACCTACAATAGCTGGCACAGATATGCTTCTGACGGGTCTTGAATATCTCCAAAGGAGACTCCACAGCCTCTCTGGGCAACCTTACCATAAGGATCTTCCAGCGGAGCTACCGACCCCTTGTAGAGCACATCTTCAAATTCTTTTTAAGCCATGACCATTTCTGCTCAGAATTTTAGTCCTGTTGATATTCCTTTTTTTCTTTTTCTTTTCTTTTGCTAAACCTAATATCATTTAGAAATAACAGTCAGTCACCTCTACTCCCAACTCTCAGAGCCAAGAGCTACCTAATTCACTGTTTTTCTGTAATTGGATCTCCATTGCAGACCTTTATGAATACACTAAGGCCTTTGGCAACTGACTTTATCTTTAAAACCCATACATGATCATATTCTATTTGACAGTCACAAGTTCTGAGAGGACGACAGAAGAACATGCTTTAATACTATTACCTCTAACTTATTGCTGGAAGTGTCAAAAGGAAATGTAAACAATCAAGTCAGTTAAGCAGTCTCAGATTATTATTTTTAGAACAGCAATGACATCAAGTTATAAGCCATCATAAATTTAAAAAATGTATTCCCATTTATTTCAGAAGGTGACACGCAGGAATAGGCTGAAAAATTCCAATGTTGTCTCAAGAATTTCTCTCTCAGCACATTTCAGACTTGATTGGTATGAAATGAAAAATCCCCAAAACAAGAGAAAACTAACAGATTCCAAAAATCAACCTTTGCAAGAGTTCTGCTGATAGTAAGTCTACAACAAAATTGGTCAGGCCCTTTGGAAAATAGCCCATTGAAAAGCCTACAACACCTCCAGAAAATATGGCTTAGTAGATCTAAGTGTGGCAATTTCAAGTGTAAAATGATCTTTTTACCGTTTTACTTTTTTCCCCTCTCCCATTTTTTGAACGCTAACATCAATCATCTTTCACTGCTTGTTTTTTATATCACTTCCCTAATCCTTTTTCTACTAAAGTGAATGAGAAAAATCTCACTGCCATCAACAGGAACAACTTTCTGCAGTTATTAAGCCACTCATGCTACTTCACAAAGAGGACCACCACAGAGCCTGACACAGACAGACCTACAAGTCACTGTCATAGCTAAGATACTGTTGATAGGTCATCAGATTTCCTACGATACCAAAAATTTCCTTTACAGTAGAAGAGTTAATTTACTTTATATTTGAATGTTTCTTCCATAATTTTTTTTCTCACAGCTTTTTTTTTTTTTTTTCCCCAATATCAGGGCTAATACTATTACACTGCAGTAAAGAAGAAAACCTTTGTGTCCTAAGTATGACATCTCTGTCGCTTAAACTATGTGAGATGTTTATAGACCTTGCCAGATTCAGGGTGTGGTACATTACGCTCTCCTTCATGTAAGCACAGCCTACATCTGTAAGTTGCCTTTTCATGGAAATACTGTTCAGAGAGCATTTCCATAAAAATTCACCTTGGCACAGCTCTGTTTCTCTTGTCATTTGCCCAGCTGTGTTCCTTCTTTGATTGATTTTCATTATGAATACAGCACAACAGTCATTTTACTGAGGGGAGCAGGACAAACTTTCCATTATTATGTAAGAGCAAACATCTCCCTCAATTTAACGTGGCCACACAAAGCATCAGTAAAACTTTGTTACAGCAACAGTCTGAGAGGACGCTTCCACTTCCAGCTGCCCTTGCTAAGGACAAGGCTAGAATATAGCACATTGAGTCCTGAACGCAGCATTCAGGAAAGGGGACACCAGGTCTTCTCCAGGGTTTGCTCCAGTCCTGGCTGAAGTCATTGAGAGTCCTTCCACCAACCTGAGCAGGGGACTGAGTCCAGCCTGTTTGTCCAGGGGAAGAAGGTATTCAGAAGAAGGGGAAGGAGTCATGCTCAAAGGAGTGAGCAGCTGGCACTGATGGACAAGTTCACTGAGGTCATACCATCACCCTTGACCCAGCTCCTGAGCCACCACATCCCACCAGTGCCATGGGGAGACCTAAAATCTTTTGTTTCCTTCACTACTTCACAGAACTCAGACTGAGATTCAACCACATAGAAAAACCCAACTTGTCTTGCAGCAGGCAATGCTGGGGGAAGACAGAAAGGACCAGGAGTTGCCCAAATAAACCTGCCCAGCCCTGCAACATCACTGGGAGAAGACCAGACAAGGACTTGTTCACCCCAGTGAAACTTCCAGCACCACACCAGAGTCAATCAAAATTCTGTCCCTTCTGCTTCAGCCACACAGCTACACATCACAGAGCTCCAGCATACTCAAAGGGCATTCTGACCATGCTTCCCAAACATAAATATGAAAATATTATTTTAAATGATGGGTTTCATATTCACTGAAGCATTCACCCTACACTGAGGCTGAAAATGGACAGTCTGTGGTCTCTTTTATGAAGTTGTTTTTATCCTTTCGGAACCAAAGTGGTAAACCACTAATGGCATAAGCATTTTTCTCATTATCAGTTACAATGTTAATGACTCCTATTTAAGCAAGAAGTATTTTAAAACAATTCAGACTTGCATGTTCATTTATTAGACCTCAGACTATTTATTGTGTCTTCTCTTGAGAAAGTTATTTTATAATGTCAAATGGAAGAGGCACTTTCAAAACCATACAGTAATTTGCATCAGTAAACACTTTCAGGAGTTTGTAACTACAGCATCTCAGGACTGGCTCATTTTCCAGATCCCTTGTATGAAAGTTTAGTGCACTGCAGTGCTCAGGTCTGATTGAAAATAGCTAACTGATCAGTTAAATCTGTGGTCTATCAGCTGAAGCAACAGCAGACATTAATCCCAGTGCTAGCACTGGACTTTGCTTTGCAGTCCTGTGCAAATTACTCTACCTGCCACAGAAAGCACTGACTGAAACGAAGGGTTTCAATTTGTTTGCACTAATCCTCCTGCCACAACATGGTGTCAAGTCATCTCTCCATCTCCAGGAGCCCACAGCCACCCAATAGAGGTTATTTTCACACAAGAAGCATAAATGACTTCTGTTTGCTGCCCTTTTTCCTCAAACCCCATCCCAATGCTTCTGCTGAGAAAGATGAAGGCACCATCATAGCTAAAGAATGATACTCAAGAAGAAGTGCCCAGGGTTGAAATGGGAACGGGCAGGTTAGAAGGAGTAGAAATCAAAGCACAAAGGCTCTGGCACCTAGAAATCAAGCACAGTCATAAAACAACAGCCCAACTTTTTGAAAAGTATTGAACACGTATTATAAAGTGGTTGCCAAAGGGTTGCTGTCATCTCCAGGAAAAGCAAACATGCCACAGATATTTCCTGTGCACACTGATCCTGAGGGAACAGTAAAAGTTGGTTATTGCACAGAGCTACTCTAAATGTTCTTGCTTTCATAATACACAAGTGTTTTCTCACTGCATCCATTTTTGTTCAAATCCATTGGTGGGCAGCATACCTAACTCAGCTTTTGTTTAAGTTCTTATGTTCTTCCAAGGTAATTGGCCCTATGGGACTTTAATCTAAATGGAGTGTATCTTTGTAGGGACCTTGTAGAGGTATTTCTAAAGTTTAATGGTCTCCTGAATTACTACTTTCCTCCCACTGTGAAGGAAATGGGCTTGCCGCCGTCCGTTTCCCTGTAGCATTCATTACTGCTGGCAACATGGATGTAGAAGCAGCATCCCTCAGCCCATCTCATGTCTCAAAAACCTGAGAAAGAAAAGACAAAGCATTCATCCTATTTAATGGGAGAACACTTGCTCCGCATCAGTCTGATCAAGCAAAAGTTCCCCTTCCATGCCACTACTCAAGGTCCATCCATTCAGGCTCAAAATGGGAGACTAAAGCAATTACATCTTAGCACAGCCTGCTGACACAGGGCAGCTTGGTGACACGGGCACAAGTCTGCTAGTGGTGTGAGAATGTGGATCTGTCTCTGTGGGGTTATTTCTGCCTTTCTTGTGCAATCATTTCTCAGACCACTTTTTAATGTCTTCCAGACCACCAGCAACCCACAGACCATATGTTGAGTAGCACTGCCGTAGACTAACTGGTTAATGAGTTATTCTCACAGCCTGCAATAAGGCTTCCCTTAGGAGCTAGTAGACATCTAGTTGCCTGCCAGCATAGTTGAGAACCAGCTCTCAACTGCTGTCAATACCTAATTTAAAATGCTTGTAATTTTAACCGTACAACAGTAACTTCTTGTTTACCTAAAAGCTAAGTTCTTCATTCATTTCTCCTTCCCTCCAGGCAAACAACAGCTAGACATGTGCACACCAAAAGAGAGGATATAGTTTTAAAAAGCGCAGGTAGATCTTCAGTCTGCAGCACTTAAGAAACACTCAGGTATGGCAGAGCTGACCCCTGCTCATCAACAGCTGAACCCCTTTGTAGTATTCCATGAGCAGAAACAGAGGGATCCTGGGCACTGAAGTGCAACCTGTGTGCTCAGTCCATGATGGGAAACAAATCAATGGGCTTTATCAAGTACAACTTCTACTCAAAAACAACAGTTTAAAGTTTCCTTGTGGTAATTTCAGCTCCATACCAGACAATGTGAGTAGGGCTGAGGAGGGAAGTCCATCCACATATCCAATTACTGTATCAGACTAGTGGCAATCTTGCATGTCGCTATGGTGATTTTCCTCCCTTATCTTGCCTGCTGACATCACCTGTCTCACTGTAAGACAAGGAATGGATGTATAAAACCTGCTGTGCTTTGGCTGTAAATGTCATCATAGCCAAAACAGTATTCAAGTTTTAAATGGAAAAATTAGGATTCCCCTGCAATAAGAAGCTACTTGGCCCCGTGAGGAACTAAATTAGGAAATCTTGACAGTAAATCGTCACTGAATCCTTGCTTCTAAGGGACTGAGCAGGAGGTAAGCAGGTGTATGACCCAAGTCTCCACACACAGGAAAGATGAATCTATCCAGAGAAAGTGGAAATGATCTGACTTTGTTCAAGGAAATTTTAACGAGAGGAGAAGCAGAGTCTGTTTCCTGTGCTAAAAAGACAGTGCCTTTAAATTCTGTACTAGTCCCATCACAAGGAAAAGACTATTCCATTTCCCAGACCCAGTGGAAACATTAGAAAGAAACTGTTCGTCTGTACAGTTCTGCACCTCCTAGAAACCAACTGAAAAGCTTCAGTAAGGTTGATTTCAACCTCTGAACACCAATTCAGAACTTTCAGATGTTTTCATTACTTGTACTGGACTGGAGGGGAAAGCACAATTCATAGTTTGGTGCTTTTTTCCATGTAAAACCAACTGAAAATGGTAAATAAGTTAAACATGTTTACTCCTTTTATTCTGGAGAGTTAACTGGTCCAAGGGAGAACAACAGGACTGACAAACATCCATAAAAGCACGTGGTGAAGTGCACCACCGGTTTTCAGTTTCATTGGACCAGCCAGGCTCTCGCTTCCTACCAACCCATTAAAAATGAGAAAGGAGTTCAAAAATTTAGTAGCACCTACTTAGCAGCAAGTGACCTTTTGTGAAATCCTTTGTCTCGCTAATTGTTTCCCTTATTACCTAGCAGAGCAATGCAGTACAGAGGAGAGCTGATGTCCCTTTCAGCCCTGTGGGGCAGGTCCATAGCTGACCCAGAAGAGCTGAGCTCTGTTAACTTCACCAGCATGGACATGCTCTCATCTCACGTGTACATCAACAGCACCACTCCAGGACCCCAGTTGCCAGTGATGATTTGTCACCTCGCAGGTCCATAAACACTCCCAGCTTACGTCAATGTGGTTTCAGGCACATTTTTAGCTCAGACCACTCATTTTGAGCAATCCAAAGGGAGCCCAGAGCCAATGGTCAAAAGGAGCCTCACTGTGCTCCACACAAGTTTACTGATCAGAAGTGTATGTCTGGAGGGAAGAGAGGATGCCAGAAATCAGGGCAGAAAAGCTCGCCAGAATTCATCCAACCGTTCACAGACAGGAACTGGGAATCACACTTTTTCCCTACAAATGTTAAAACTATCCAAATCCAAATCCCCTCCCCACAAAATCCAAATGCCTCCTTTCTATTTTCCCTGGTGTTAAACATATGTTACATGTGCATTACAAAACTCGCACACAAATTGTGTTTTGAAGCAGGGACCAAAGTGCAGCAAACATCCTCACTCTCACTCACATTTCTGCTTTCCAAGAGAAGTGCCAGAGAAAGTATTCTATTTTTGTAAGAGTTTAAAGGGCATGGTCAGAGAAGTGACTATGTAAAAATGGCACCTTTTCATCCAGATCTGTTCCCAGTGAGTATTCTGACTCATGTCTGCTTACTTCAGTGACCAAAATAGATTTTTACTACTTCTCACTCCTCTTTAGCCCTGCAGAAGCAACACAATGAGGAGGGAAGGACATAAATCCTATGCTGGACTGAAACCCACCGGACTTGTGACCCACATTATGGGAAAGGGCTGGATGTGCCTCTGAGGGTGGCAGCACCACTGCCCATTGGTTTGCCTGTCCCATACCATACGCAGTACATCTCGGGGGTGTTGTTATCTGAAAGGGAGAGGAGAGGAGAGGAGAGGAGAGGAGAGGAGAGGAGAGGAGAGGAGAGGAGAGGAGAGGAGAGGAGAGGAGAGGAGAGGAGAGGAGAGGAGAGGAGAGGAGAGGAGAGGAGAGGAGAGGAGAGGAGAGGAGAGGAGAGGAGAGGAGAGGAGAGGAGAGGAGAGGAGAGGAGAGGAGAGGAGAGGAGGACTCCTTTTCTTTGTAGCCCTGTGCCCTGCAGCAGACCAGCCCCTAACCAAGCATTACAGCTCTGGGCCCTGGGAGATGTAAGGGATGACTCCCAGGTATATCATCTTTATGGCTGCATCACCTTCTACCCTGATTAGGTGATTTCTGTAAAAGCCTGACATGGGTATTTCCTTCAAGAACAGAACTGACTCTCAATAGAAAGACAGCAAGACTAATCCATTCCTGTCTTATTCTAATGATAAAAGAGATGGATGGAGGCTGCTTCCCAGTGGCCCTCCCAAACAGAGGTGGTTGTCTCAGATTGGCAAATTGATCTGTCCTCAGCCCAGGGAGGAAACTGACGACTGCCATCCACTAGTTGCTTACATTTTAGATGGCTACAGTTCAGTGAAATCAAGCCAACCCCCACAAAGCAGTTTTTCAGGCTCACCACAGCAGATTTGACTTCTCTGCATAGAAGGTGCAAGAACCAAAATCTCAGATTCCTCTGTGCTCTTCCTTTCGAGTGTGTGATGAATTGCTTCGCTGACATGAAACCTTGGTTGTGCCTACTAAGAGGTGCTCTTTGTGGTTTCAGGATGTTGACATACATATTGGTGACAGATGATTTGGCTTGTCCCGATTGCTAGAGATACAGAGCATGCTACAGACTGTTTGCTATAAATTCATAAAAATACCAGAGAACTTATAAATGTAGTGAAGGAATGAGGAGTACTGGCCCAAATTCCCAGCTTCATATTCTGGGCAAATATAATGAAACTGGGGAAAAAGCTTTTTTTTTTTAAAAAAAATTATTTTTTCCTTTTTTTTCTAACCTGCTTTTAATTCACAGGCACAGACCTGTGTAAAAAAACACTGTCAGCCTTTGAAGAGTCAACTAGAGTCAGAACAGTCAATGTGACAGTGCTTCTTTGGAGAAATGACTGATAACTTTTGGCATACCTGCTTCACATGGGTCCTGCAATTCAGCTCGTTCTTTTCTGAGCAGTTTGCAGTTTAGCCTTAGTGCAAGCTGCTATGCAATGTATTAATGTTACTTTTTTAGTTATACTATCAATCCTTTGTGTATAATTTGTGAACTCTGCAGAGAACAGTCCTTTTTATAAACAATTTTAAAACGCCAGGTTTAAATTTATTAGCGTTCATTCGATAATGACAAAGCCTTTTTACAAAGTTGAATTCTGTTGAAATCAGGATTTCCCTTTGGTACCACTTAAATTCTTTTAATTATACAGGAAATAAAAATATAAGCCACGATAAACCACAAAATTTGTCTAAACTTCATTTTCTTTGACTGTCGTATTTAAGTTTTTGTACTGCCACCACAGAAGAGTAATTCGCAAAGAAGATGCATGTGGAGCTCAGTGAATCCATATGATTTTTGCACGTACACTCAATTACACTAACACAAATCACACATGAACTGCATGCAGTGCAGCTACTGAGTGACAAAAAACGTATGGGACTTCTTGAAAAAGCATGCTTCAATCAAGTCAGGTCAAATAGACTGTGTATATCCATGCTTCATAAGCTAAAAATGAAGTAATAAACTCAGTGCAAAGCTAGGAGGCATTACGAAAAGCTCAAACTGGTAAGCCTATATGACTTACAAATGAGAAGACATCAATCAGATTTTGCACAACATTTTGTTACAAGTAGTTTACAGAACAGCAAGCTGCTGCTTCTAGCCCACCACCCTCAGCAGTAGGAAAATGACAGACACATATTCTAATACACATTTGATAACAGCAGAGCATTAGCAAAAATAGACCCTTACAGACCACTTGCAGCAGCCAAGGGAAGACAGCAGCATAAGAAGCTTGCTCAGTAGGCATTACTTGGGAATGAGGGGAGGTTAACAGGGAAGAGCATCATCTCCCACCCCCTCACACCTGCACTGTCTCAGTCGAAGCTGCTGCTACCTCCCTGCTGGCAGCCCAGGTGCTGCAGGACAGCCCATCCACTGCCTGGCGAGGAATGTGGTGCTGGCCACAGGCTCTCCCAAGCACTCACTGACTTGCAACAATGCTCTCTGAACCCTTCAGTTACCATCCAGTCATGTCACCCTGAGCAAAGTCCAAGAGACTTTTTCTCCCCTTGCTGTTTCCTTGTGAGGTGAAAAGAAAACAAGCCTGTTTCATTACAGACCTCCTGCAGGAACTTGAAAACTTGGGTGTCTAAACTGCACTGATTGAAACCACATTGAAGCTCGTGTTTGCTTAACTTGCAGAGCTGCAAGCCTGCCGGTGCTGATCACTTCCTACAAGCCAACCCTTTTGGTAAGTCAGCAGCTAATGAGGTACGTGCAGTTCAAAGCTGCAGACTACCTGGCAAACCCAGATCTGAAACGCAGCACAAGTTGAGGTTCACGTGCATGAGCAGCGCTGTGAAAAGGGCAGCTTCTCAATGTCCTGCCAATATGGCACAGCACACAGTCAGTCTCCTGGCTTCCCTGCGCTGAGAGGATCAGCAGCAGCACAGCATCACTGAACAGACAGTAAGGCTGAAAGCAACACTGCTATCCAGACACTTTAATAGGGACGTGGATACCACGCAGTGCACATGTTAAGACAAACAACAAAAAGAGCTCAATTCGACAGCAAACCCCTGGCTCTCCAACCCCTGGTGCACACCAGCAGTCTCCCAGACACAGTGGTCCCACAGCGTCCAGCTCGTGTTGCTGCAAGCTGAGGCCCTTCCCTTCTACCCACTGTCTATCAAAGCATCTGGTATCTGCAGCTAAAATGAAAACACATGTTTATTGTTTTCTCTTAGGGCAGACAATTAATATTTATACGATGCATTATCAAACAAACATAACTATGTATTTTGTTCCTGGAATAAGTTTTTTTCGTAGTGGAATGAAGTTGTGCCAAGGAGGGATTTCATCTGATGCAAGCAGCATGCGAGAGCAATCCACGTCCCATCATAGCTTTCAAAATTAAAAAGCAGCGTTTCAGAACGTGTCACAGAAAAGGTAAGACTGTGAAAATGAATGCTATGGAGCACTCTCCTGCTCTGTCCAAGAAAAAGTGCCACCGAGACTAATAGGAGATACGCCTGCAACAGAAGTACGGCAGTAGACATTCTGCAAATGGCATGTTTACTCTAGATCAAATATCATTTTAGCCCTTAAACAACATAAAAATGCCTCACCGCATACATTTCAACTTTTATATACACACCGATTAACAAGGACATGTACTACATCTGCAGCAGAATAAACTCTTGGGTTTTCATTGTGAAATTGCTGTTTCTCGCGTTCAATCAAGCTCTCCAGATTATACACATACCACTAGATATAAATAGAAGAGGTCAAAACGTAGTTTAAATATAACAGATATGTCCGCAGCTCCATATTTAGATATACCCTTTAATTTTTTTTTTCTATTGCCTACTTTTTACTGACATTTAAATTTAGCAAAGTAATTTTAGACTGTCAGTTTTTTACCTACACTAGTTAACTACCAGCAACATTGTCAAAGAAATGTATTAGATTTCCTCCATTTATTTAATTACTTTTCAAACCGCTACAGTAACACAAATCCTCACAGCTCCAGCCTTCAGCCTTACCAAAAGACAAAATGATGCTCAGCTAAAACCTGCCTGACTAAAAGTACATGGCTAGAACCATGCCGGGAAATCAAATATATTCTAGTGGCCAGAAAAGTGGCCAGCTGTGGGCACAATGAAAGCCAGAGTGCTGTTAGAGCACAACAGGTCATTCTTTCAAGCCCTGACCGTGCTCTTTGTCAGCAATGTCCATCTAGAGTTCAGGCCACAGCTTTCCTCAGTGCAAGAAATACAATATTACCTTACAGATGCCCTTTCTCCCCCAAAAAAACAATATATCCACTTAAAAAAAAACCCATGGTAATCTTCCTGATAATGAAAAATAAATAAACCCCCCAAAAAACTCCAAACAACACAGCCCCAAAGCCCAATAATCTGCGGTAGATATTTCAAGGGAAAGGATTTGCTTCAACCCAAGCAGTTGTAATGGTTTCATTGTTACCTGCTCATAACTCCTGGAGTGTTTAGGAAAGGAAGGAAGTGTGGCATGTATCCTCTCAGAGCTACCAGACGCCAACAGCGCTGCAAAAGCTTTCCATGGTTTTTATTTTTGATTCTTAGCAGAGGGCATAGAAACAAGGGGAGAAACTCTTGTATAGGCAAACCTCCATTGAGTGGTCAAAACGAGCTGCCCTGTGGCAGGAGAACCAATGCAATCCGCCTCCAGCTTGGCTGGAGAAGGGCTGGTGTTTTGTAGGGAGTGCAAAGGAAGGGATTTGCCTCATCGGTAGCCAGGTATTCGCTCATGTGATGCTGCTCAAACCAAGCGGGTGACAAACAACCAGCTGGGGATTTGGTGTTTATTTACAGAGCTCCACGTGCACACAGAAAATAAATTTTCCCTCAGCAAGCAAGTAGCAGAGACATCCACAGCGCCCAGGCAAAAGTACTAGGGTTTGGGATGCAATCATACCACTAACAACTGGGACTGCAATTTCTGCCTACTTTTGTGAGTACGATTGTGCTCATGATGAGGGACGCTCCTTCTGAGTTTGTAGCAATCTTCACTTCAAGCTTATGGCTCCTAACACTGACACTACTCAGCAAGCTCCTGCACCCACACTGTGTCACAGCCTGACAAGGAGCTCAAACCTGGTTAAAAAAAAAGAGAGAGAAGCCCTGCATCTCATGCTGCTACAAACCATTGGAAGAGAAATGCGGCCAACTGATATCTTCTAGAATATATCTTTAGAAACGAAATGCTACGTAAATTGTAAGCCAGAGTAACACCTTAGGAGCAAAAAGTCTGACTGATCCCATCTAGGACTACTGCTGACAGATCATTTATAAAGTGCCTGCAACATGTAACTCTATCCAGCACTGTATGATTTGTTTAACTTTGGGGAGTCAATTGTGGGAGGTGGGGACAGATGCTATCCCAAGCTCTAAGCCCTGAAATGCTTTTGGAGATAGCTCTTTTCTTCCTTGCAAAGTTTTCCAAAGATTTGCACATCCCGCCAGCCATTGTTTGGCACAAGTGTGGTAGAAGATAAGAGCCAACATTACTCTTTCATCCCACAGCATCACTGATTATTTTTGACGTCACTTAGAAAATAGACAAGATAATCAATATCAAAATATATTTGTCCTACAATAAGTATTTAGCCTTTCTTTCTTTTCATTTAATTACGAAGCTGCCAAGCGATCCGTTATGGACTCTTCTCTTTCTTGCTTTCCATGTCAGCTCAGAAGTGTTTGAAACCCCACAGGTGGTGGTGCACAGACCCTGATGAAAGCTTCCATTTCCTATCCTGGTGAGATGCTGTCTTTGTCTACTTCGCTTGTTTCCATGAAACTGGGGAAGCGGTTAAAGGGTTAAACCAAAGGAATGTGACATTTCTCCATGTGCAGTTCAGAGACCTATCCTGGTTTTTCTAACGGACTCAAAATTACATGGGTAGAGTGTAATTTCTAAATTATTGCTTCAGAGCTGAAGCAGCGTTAATTTGGAGAATGGCACTTCAAATACAAATAACTATTTAAAAAAAAAAAAAAAAAAAAGGAAAAAGTACAATTTTAAGTACACTGTGGGCACTCTGTGAAGGCAGCAATGAATGGAAGTTTATGTTAGCCAGAATTTGCAACTTCAGCTTTTGCAAATAAGATTACCTTCGCTGCAAAGCCTATGGGAAAGTCATCTGGTCACCAAAACAGACATCTGAGCACTGTGCCCAAGCGCTGACTCGGAAAAGTGTCACAACCAGCTCTGATCTCATCAGCCCAACTCAGGTAACTTTAGGTTTTCCTACATCCAAGAGCTTGTCAGCTTTTGAGATGGCCGCACAGGTATTAGTTAACTGAATGGCGAACTGCCGAAAGAATTTACAAACGAACGAGAAGAAAAAAATAATAATAATAAAGGGGGAGGGAGGATATTTCGGAGACCTGCGCCCGAAAAGAGAGCGGCCACCCTGAAACCAAACGCATCAAAACGAAAGTGCTATCGCTTTACCACCCGAAGTAGCAGGCGAGGTCCGAGTGCGCGCAGCGGGCGCCCGCAGGAGGATGCTCGGCCGCCGCCGCCCCGCTCCCTTCGCCCCGACGGCGGCGCCGCGCCCCCTCCGCGCCCATCCCCGCAGCCTCGAACCGCTCAAACACCCCCCTCCCCGCGCTCCGTCCACCGCGGTCCGGGGAAAGGACTTACCGGGCTCGGGGGACGGCGGGGGACGGGGCCGGGGCCGGGGAAAGGCGGCGGCCGCCGCCAGCGGGAGCGAGCGAGGGAGTGAGCGAGAGCGCGGGGCCGGCGGAGTGCAGTGAGTCACTTCAGTCGGGACGGGCTCAGCCCATCGCGCTGGCCCCGGGCTCAATGAGCCTCTTTCTTTCTCCAATCGCCGAGCGGCGCAGCCGCTGCTCCTCGGCGTTCCCCGGCTCCCCCGCGGCCGTCGGGGCGGCCCCGCGCTGCCCACCGGGCACCGGCACCCCCCGGGGCGGCCCCGCTCCGCACGGGGGGGGCGGGAGGAACTGGAGGTGAGCGGGACCGGCGGGGGGGTTAGGGGGGGATGGGGGAGCGGGGCTGTGGGGCTCAGCCCGGGAGGGTTTAAAGAGAAGTACAAGCGGCGAGCCGACGTGAAGTCTGAGAGATAGCACTGGGGCTCGGGAGCGCCGTGCAATAAAGAAGTGAATGCGTGGAAATAAAAGGAGGAAGGGGGGAGCGCGGTGCGGAGAGCCGGGCGCTGAGGGCCCCTGCAGCGGGGGACGGGGAGCGGACGCATCCCGGAGCGGGGAGCAGAGCGCTCCCATCACACACGCACAGCACAAACACACAACACACGGAGCAAGGAGAGCCGCGCACGCTGGTGAGCAGCGAGCGATGCGCCTCGTCCCGTCCCGCTGCCCCAATCCCGTTCCTTCCCTCCTTACCGGGGCGCCTCTCCTGCCGCCGCCGCCGCGCTGCCCCGGCCGCCCCCGGGCGCTCCTCGGCCCCCGCCGCCGCTCCGAGCATCGCCCGCTGCCGGTCCCGCGGCGCTCCTCGGGCAGCGGTCAGCGCACGGAGAGGCAGCGAGAGATGCGGAGAGCCGAGTGCTCCCTTAATTAAATAATAATAATAATGATAATAAAATAAAATAGGAGAAAAAAAAAAAAGTAGAAAAAAAAATTTAAAGCTCCTCAGTTTTTAAAGCAGAACTACATAATGTATTAATTGGTCGCTATTAGCATGCAGTTTTATTGAGCGTAGCACACAGAAGTCTGATTGTGAGCGAGGAGTGTTTTCAATGAAAGTGGAGTTATTTTAGCTGCAGACATGTTTACATTTCTGTGGTTTAGTCTATAACTTTCTCTTTTTCTTGCTTCAGAATTCTGCTCCATGAAGCAAAGCCCTTAGCTCCCAGACATTCCAAAAAGTCTGCCAAAATAATAGGAAAAAAAAAAAAAAAAAAAAAGGGAGGAGAAATTAAAAAAAAAAAAACACACACAGAGACCCCCAAGTCTGGGTCAGGCCCAGGGCTGAATATGGGCAGAGTGAGCATTACCCCCTCCTCACTCCCTCTCCAGCTAAAAAGCCTTCAGGGCTCCATTTCCTGTTTTTAAGGAAAAAATAAAGTGGGTCTAGGTCTGATTTTAGACACTGCCTAGACCAGGGCTGGTGGGTGCAGAGGACCTTTAACTCTCTCCCTGCCAAAGGGTCCCCTATACACAGACCACACGCTTTTCCCCTCTGCAAGCATGATGGCATTGGACTGCACTGTGCCTTTTTGAATGCCTGAATTGTGACTGAAAGAGGTAAGCTGGCCTATGCCCAGCTCAGAGCAGCAGAGCTAAGAGACAGAGCACCCCAAAAATGAATCCTGTCACAGCAGCACCTCCCAGTCCTTCCTCTGTGGCCAGGGAGCATCCATCCCCTCTCCCCCCACCTGCCCCACAGCCAGTGCCTCCCTGCTGGAGACAGACAACATCCTACTGAGTGTTAAAACCACAGCTTCAGAAAAGGAAAATATCCCCTCCCAGTCTTGTCCCAAGCATTTTTGGTGCCCCTTTCCCCATTTTATCCCCTCCCTCTTTTTATTTTACATGCCAGATGACTGCTGTATAGTTGGACCTTTCGCTTTTGAAGAAGCCCGAAAGCGTTATGATTTCCTAATGCTTAAAAAAGAAAAGAAAACACCTTTCCCCCAAGATGTTTTGTATTAATTTAAGTATTGGTTCCTGGTTCGTGTCAGGCCCTTTCGCAATGAAATGTCCTGCGTGGGCTGTCACACCTGCTAAATATAATCCTCTCTTTCTTTTGATATTCTGCAAAGGGCCTTTAAAGGTTCACATCCTCCAGTCTGGAGATTTAATTGCTTCATCTCAGATTTTAAAAAGCCTTGTAAATTGCTGAATCTTGTCGATTTCAAAGAAGAGGGAGGGATGTGATGGGGCTGCGAGGCATTGTCGATGCTCCATGCCCTCCTCACAGCCCTGAGTCACCATCCCACCCCAAGGGCTCTGCGCTTCAGGGCCAAGAACGTGAGCTGACTTTATGGCTTACCAATGAGTTGAATATGAAAATAGTAGCCCGTTGCACTATGGTAAATGCTCACGAGGGAGGAAATCACAGATTCTGTTTTATAGAAGGTAATGGAGTGAGATTACTCGCACTAATGTACTTAACTCTTCGGAAAACATAAGTCTCACAGGAAGGCAGCCCCAAAATGAGTGGCTCCCCAAAACACTGGTGGAACTGGGTTAGAATGGCTGCTTAGCCCCATGACCAGGCAGGGACAAGGCTGTCCCTTCCCTGGGAACAGAGGGGTATGAGACCCCATGAAGGCACACCATACATCTTTCCTGTCAGTATGAATGATGCAGAGGGATAGCAGCTCTCCACCATCTTCAAAGCAAAGCCCTGAGCCACTCCTGCTGGTGGGGACAGCAGACTTCCTGCAAGCAAGCAGCCACCAAAACATAGGAGATGGGGACGTGGCTTAGAGATGGGATCTGATAGGGACCTGAGCCAGCAGCGTGTCCTGGCAGCAAGGGACACCGCTCTCAGAGGTAGGGTTTGAATTTTTGGTGGTGCTTTCTGGAGCCAGGAGCTGGACTTGATGATCCTTGTGGGTCACTTCCAAATCATGATTTTCTGGGATCTTATGATTCTATAATCCTAAGTCAGTTTGGTGGTTGGACTGGTGTTCCTGAAGGTCTTTTCTGAGCTGGATGATTCCATGATTCTGTGATAGAGCACCTTACCTCTTACACAGTTCTGGAATAATGAAACTTCCAGGTGCTTCTGCAGGTGAAGACCAGGACTTCAGATGCTGCCACTTGGTAAGAAATGGAAAGGACAAAGTGTTCACATCATTCTCCACCTCCTCAAACACAGTTGTCAAAACACAGTTTTGAAATGATCTTGCAGTCTCTCATGTCAGCACACTTGTCATATCCTTGCTGGGCCCCTCAGTGGTGCAGAGCTTGCTGGGGTGAACCTGGGTGCCACAGGCTGCAAGAGGGCAATGGCAGTGCCACAGTAGGCAAAAACTGGACCACATACATCTCATGTTTCATCAATGTACCATAACACCCAGATTACCTACACACCAGTAGCTGAAGAGGTTTTGAGATTTGTTCTGCTTAATAGCCAGCAGGATAAGCTGCAGTGCACAGCACAGAAACCAGGGCTGCACCTGGGCAGGTCACAAAACCACGTGGGTTTGCATACAGGATGTGATCCTATGAAAGCACTCACGCTTTGTGCTGCAGCTCCTGCACCTGTAAAAGTGTCTTTAAGTCTCATCTACCTCAGAGGCATTTCAACTCCAATTCATTAAATAGAACAAATGAAAGAGGGGTGTTGGTGAAAAGCTAGTAACATTCATTATCATAGATATTAAAAATAAAATAGGACATATTAATGACGTTTTCCTTTCTGAATGAAACTAGATGAGGGCAGGGAAGATTATTTTATTTTTTACACTGTTCATCATTCTTTTCTTCAAAATGCAGTTACAATCTGGTTTTCTCAGTAAAATAAAAAATAATTAACATTTAAGATGAACTAGTCTGGCAAAAAAAGGAGGGCACATTTGTAAATATTACCTATCACAGGTTTGGATGACATTCACTTATAAAGGTTCTCTCATGCAAAAATGACATTTAAACCAAGAAAGATAGACAGTTATATTGATAAATCCTGTTGCCTAGGTATTAACAGGCAACAATTTTTTTTTTTTATCAAGTACTAGAATGGATGACAGCAATGTGGCCATCTCTGAGGAGCTCACTAGTGTCCTTCTTATGTGAGAATCATATTTTATCAGGGAAGAAAGAGCACTTCTTGCTAAAAGCTCTAAGGTGGTAAAAGAAAACACTTTGTTATGAGAGAAACTGGGACTTACCTGATTAGGTGCATGCTTAGATAAGGAATTTGCCCCATCCCTGGAGGTGTTCAAGATCAGGTTGGATGGGGCCCTGGGCAACCTGGTCTAGTATTAAATGTGGAGGTTGGTGGCCCTGCCTGTGTCAGGGGTTGGAGATTCATGATCCTTGAGGTCCCTTCCAACCATTCTGAGTGACTCTTTCTGTGAATTTGAACTAATAGGATATTGTTCTCCGGCATATTTGACAGGACTGCTGTATCAATTTAAAAAAACTCACATTGATTTTTAAACAATTGGCTTGAAGGAAACTGTTTGTTTGTTTGCATTTTTAATTTTTGGTAAAAAAAATATTCTGTTTATAGTGGTAATTGAGATTAAAACACAAGCAATGTGTTAGCATGTGTTAGCCCAGACTTGAGATTTCCACAAATTTCACTGGGGTTTTTATAAGGCCACCAATAATGATGGAAGAAATTTAAAAATGTCAAATGTCTGCTCTGGCTGATGGGAAAACTGGGATACTTGCCTGAATCCTTCCAATACTCTCCATTGTATGGCGAAACTATCTAGTCTTTTCCCTTTATTTTGGTAGATAAGTCCCAGTCTAGACAACAAAACCTGAAAATAAACACAAGACCTGAAGATCAGCACAAGAGAAACGAGAATAAACACCAAGTAAACTTTCCCATCCACATTTCAGCATCCAGAACTTAGCCTCTTAGTGATTCTCAGTTTGGATTGGGAGTGTAGAAGGCAGAATTTGTGTATTTTCCTATTTTATCCAAGGCATTGTTCCTCCCCTCTCTAAGGGGGCATTTCTCTGCCTCACTGCCTAAATTCAAGGAACAAGAACTCATCCAATGAATCAGCACAAAAATGCTGAGTAGGGCATCTTTCTAATAATTACTAACTTCTTCAACCACATGGTGAAAATTAAAAATAATTTTTTAAAAAAGGAGCAGTTTCAAAGGCCAGAATGACAAAAGTAGGTGACAAAATGCTATAACTCCTGAAGTTTGTATCTATTTATAAGTGAAGAATTCAGCCAGCATGAAGAAATATTGAGATTGGGATGACTGTTGAAATATAAAAGGCTGATAAATAATGCATGAAGATAAGTCTGATCAAAAATAAAATGCTTAAGTTGTTGAGTAGAATGCAATTAAGAAGTTTAAACACAATATTGTTACTTGCTTATTATTTACACATCCTTACATTTTTGCATTTTCTTTGATTATTTGGTATGTAGTGGTCTCTGAAGAGGTCATAGCTTATTTCCATATAAGTAAACAGTTTCAATATCCAAATGTGTAAAATGTTTATAGGATTTAAATTAGTGAGCTGTTCTGATTTTCTCTTTTTTCCATTAGTCTGCTCCTCTGATTTTTGCATTTGTCATGCTCCCAGGAAAACAAAAAAGATTTTGCCTTCAGGTATACGGAATCAGTCCTATGCTAATAGATAAGTAGCTATACTGCTGCATATATGGCTTTGGCTACCAGATCTGCATATTACACTGGGAGACTCTAAGAAACATGGTTCTAGCAGATGATAGATTTAGTTCTTTCTCTACACCTATTTCCAGCTTTTCCAATGTATAATTGCATCATTTTAACTCTTTAATTTAGATAATTCAACACAAGTTTCTACAGTGTTTTGTCACTGAATGTGCCAAAACCTAGACTAATATCCAAAAGTTTACTTAGAGGCAGAAAAACAAGTGCCACAGAAAAGAAAAAAAAAAAAAACCAACGTTAGAAATATAAAAATAGGAGATCCACAAGTACAGTTATATATGTAAACATATGCATGTGCAGACACATAGATTTTTCCCACCCACCTCTTGGCAGCAGCACAAAAACGTCCTGCATCCCCCAGCAATCTCACGTACTTAGATGACCTGCAGGTCAGTGCTCACTCTTTGGCATGGCTGAGCCTCAGTGCAGGTGCCTCACTGGTGAGAAGGGAGAGGCCCCTACAGATGACTCAGCCCTGGACGTGACACTGAATCACTCTCTGGAGGAAGGAACCACAGCCAAGGGAGAGACCTGCCCCTCGCTTTCAGTGCTGAAGTTACATGGCTAAAGAAGACGATGGTAAGCGGACCACTTTCTTTTCAGTTTGGGCTGCAGCACCCTGAAACATGAGTGGCCCATCTGTGTAGGTACAGGAATGCCACCACAAATGCTTCTCAGGTAGCACCGTGATGGAGATCTCCATAACTGGCAAGTTGGTGGCAGTCTTCCTGTGTGTCCTGCTGCCACAGCCCTCAGTCTTGTCCAGCACAAACAAGGTATGCTTCACATTTCTTTCACATGTGATCTTCTGGAACAATGGAAAATGAATCACAGAATCATAGAATCATTAAGGTTGGAAAAGACCTCTGAGATTATCTAATCCAACCGTCCACCTACCACCACTATTGCCCACTGTGCCCCTCAGTGCCACATCCACACGGCTCTTGAACACCTCCAGGGATGGTGACTCCACCACCTCCCTGGGCAGCCTGTGCCACTGCCTCACCACACTTTCCAAGTATAGATTTTTTTTCCTAATATCCTGAAGATCATGTTTTTCCTAATAACCGGAATATCATGTTTAATCCAGGGTAGACATTTGGACTAGGTTAAGTGAAGTCTATTTGTTCTGTCAAGGGTAAAAATAACGGCATGTTGGAGCCCCATTGTTATTTGACTTATAGTCTCAGAAAACTTTGGATTATCCCACAAAGGAACATGTTTTCCTCAGTTTTGTACCTGAGCCCTTGAATTAACTGAAGATTACTGAAAGATGTCTCTAGGTCAAGACAGAACCAGGCTCACATGTGCTGTTTATTAGAAAAAGCAAAGTATTCAGAAGTATATCTCTCCTCCGAAATATGCTTCTGACACAGTGGTTTTAGAGCAAACTGTGAAAATAGGTTCTTCAGACCAAGAATTGATTTATTTTGTCAAAGTGCACACGTAGCACAGGTGTGCCAGACATAACGATCTGTCACAAGGCAGCTCATGAAGGATGACATTTTTTCAGGGCAACTACAGTTTTGCATGAAGGCTGAAGAAAGCCATTTCTCGTCACCTTACATGTATATATTTGGTGACACCCAAGAGGAGAATGAAGATCAGAACTAGGCACTCCATGTTCTTGAAAATATTAGGAGGAATCTCTAGAAATATGCACCAGATGATAACAAGAAAGGGACACAGAACAACCGTTAAGAAATCCTATGGTTTTTACTATCATTCATCAGAGCAGATTATCATAATGGGTCCCATCTGGCTTTAAGATTTATGAAATTGATACAGCCTAGGACAGATCCTCTGTAAAAAAAACCCTGTTGCCAATGTAAAGCTTGCAGAGACTCACCTCAGACCGTGTGTCAAAATTCTGACTTGATTTACAGCTCAGAAAATCCCTGTTTTAGTGAAAGGAGGCCTTGGTTTATGAACCATGGCAAACCTCACATCAGTACAGCACTGAAATTAAAAGGAAAAACTGAGAGAAGGTTGTTCATAGGGAACCTGGTATTCCCATTCAGCAGCAGCACATAGCTATCTGTGGCATCTACACCACAAATGCACATCATTCTGGGACCCTGCCAAGGCACCTGGCTTTGAATTTCTCTTCCTTTCACTGTGCAGCCATTCTGTGGATGTCAGGTAGTACCTACTGGCCCCTATGCATGTGTAAAAGAGGGACCTTCCAGGCAGAGATTCATTTTTTCCTCTTTTGCCAAATGTGGCAGTAGTACTGAGCTTTATTTCTGCAAAGCTCTTTGAAACAGAAAACCACTTCCTGTGTGTATTTTGGATATCAGACATATAAGAAGAAAAAAAAAAAACAAGAAAAAAAAAAAAACTTGACTTCAAATGTAATTTTAAAAGTTTCACAGTCATTGAATTAACAGAGACTACTGTCATCATTTGCAGTTTCACAGGGAGCTACATTTAGAACAGGTAGATTTTGGCTTTAGTTTCCCTTTGCGTGGATCTGAAAGTATTTGTACAATCATTTCAAACATTTCAAGCATTTCATATTTTACCATGATGAAAAAATGGGCAAAAATATTGAAAAGTTCTCTGAAGAAGGCAGATTATTTTTTTTAATGAAAAGAACAGTTGGTTCTCCAGAAGCATGGGAATTTTTAGCAGGCACTGCACGTTTTCCTTCAGAAATGAGTGAAAATGCTCCTGTTTTTTCCAGCCAATCTGCCATCTATACAAAAAGCAAGCGGAAGGGCACTTTCTCAATGCAATCATGGTCATTTTCTTGAGAGCAAGCAGAAAATTTGAAGTGAATTGTTACAAAAGTATAGATGAGAAAATAAACTTTCTAAAAAGAGAATGTGAAATTAAAAATAATAATTAAAAAAAAAAAAGTGATGGGAAATGTTTACAACTTTGTCTCTGCTAAAACAATATCTTTTTCTGCTTTGGGTAGAAATAGCCATTGAAGAGCATGTGAACTGCAGCAACATCCCAGGACAAGTCAACAGAAATGCAAGTCAGAGAAAACTTAGTCTCTTGCTTATATTGCACAAAAACATCTTCTGGTAGAAACGCTTCCTCTCTGATCTTTTCCATTTTCTTCACACAGAAATAAAACAACTTAGAGTCACATAAAAAGCTGGGAACACCAAATGCAGTCTAAAGCTCTATCACACTAGATAAAATTCCCTGGAACTATTTATACATTCACTGAAACTGTATTTTACTTTGTTTTTTTAAAGTCATCTTCTTTGTTGAGGAGGTAATGTATAGATTAAGACAGTACACTTAAACTCCAAAGTCTCCTTGGAGAGTTCTTTCTGGTATAAATCTGCTATCCTTTAACTTGAATTATAAACAATCTACATGATATGCACCTGGTTCTGGCAGGGTCTATATTATTTCACTCCCAAAAGCAGCTTCATAAAGAGAACACACTGCATTTCAACAGCAATATAAATAATGTTGCAGTTTGGGATCTCTTGTGCTGCTTTCATTTTTCTTTCTTTCCTTTTCATCTGCACTGAACCACACCTCTCTAAAAATACTCTGTTTCTTAATGAAAACCATATTTTTTGGCATTTTTTTTCCCTGCGTGTGCATGACCTGTTGAAATGCCTGCACAATCTTTAATGTCAGCTTCAGACGACACGTGTCTTATGAAAGTCTGGGACCCAGCTCTTGTCTGGGCCTCTGAGATCTGTCCCACATCTTTATGAGAAAGAGGGACAAAACCTTCTGTTTTTGGCATTTTATATTGGAGTCTGCTTTAAGCTCAGAGAAAAAAAAAATAGCAACGTAGAGTCTAGACAGAAGAGATTGGGTTGAAATCTGGAAGCTATTCAGTGAGGCTACAGCACATGGCAGCTTGACTGCAGCAAGAGATCACATTACGCTGCCTAATTACACATGAAAAATGTACACATCACTTTTCTTAAATGCTTGGAAAAATAGATGTTCAGATGGCAATTGTGAGCTGTAGTAACTGAGCCAGTTGCGCATAGTTGGAACGCTTCACAAATGGCATTTCAAAAGCCTGCATTTTTCTGTGCTTTTTTACAATGTAATTATTTTTGTGTGCGTACTCATGAAAGAAATTCTAAAAAAGGTATTCTAAATTTAGCAGATGCTCGCCCAGGAGAGGGAACATGAAAAGGTGAAAACCCAATATGTGAGCAGGAAGAGCGAGGGCCCGATTCTGTTTCCTCGCTGGCCAAAAGGCAAATGTGACACAACTTGTTCGAAAGTGCAAGTCCACAGGCCCCAGTCCAGTGAACTCCCTTTCGTCTGCTTGACTTACACAGCCCCGAACACTTCCTCCTTTGCAGTAAGCAAATCCAGTGGTTTGTATCTTCAATGGGAGCTTCTCATGTGAGTACAGATTAGCAGAGGCAGTTTGCAGTGTTAGCAGTACCTACATCACGGAGATTATGTGTTTATATTCTGATGCAATGTTTAGAAGTTTCTTGGTTAGCATAGACAAGGAGGAAAAAAATCTCATTTTAGCATGAAAGTCTACTGTCATTGTATCCTCCCAGACTCCTCTCCCCAAGACCTGTTGATGGTTCCTGTTTTCACACCAATCTTGTGATACTCTCGCTCTCAGTGATATGCTAAAATGGTTCAGAAAGAAGTACGATGAAGTTATTATTTTGTTTCAGTCAGCTCAAATGACATCCGCTCTTCTTTTTAGCTTAAACACTCGTGTACAAAGAAGACTGCTCCAAGGGAGAAAAACGTTTTCCAGACTATTTCCAAAGATTTGCTATTTCAGTTCTTCAGTCTAAATGAGATGTATAGAAGTGGACGCGGAGAACATGTTGGTGTCTCTGTCTCCCAGACCGTGCTTTTCTAAGAAGACTCTTCAGAGAAAGTTCCTCCAAAAGGAAAAAATAAAACCCAGCTCTGCAATCTGGGCACCGGATGGTATTCTTCCCCTCCCCTAGATGAAAACATGAACATCAGACCTTCCTTTGACTTTTCCAAGGATGTTTATATCCTGGGTTTTGTCCAGAATCTGTTCCTTGAGAGTGATTTCTCTGATGTGGTGGGCTCTGTATCTATTCTCAATATTTCAATCAATTCTCAATTTTCCAGTCAATTTAGTGCTTTCAGTGAGAAAGACTGACCGGCACAGGCAACCCCCAGCCCAGAGGTAAATTTCTTCCCCAGTATCCTCAGCCAGGCCCTAATTAACCTCCTGCTTAGAGCAAGTCTTGTTACGGCCACCATGCTCTCCCCGGCCTGCTCCCTCCACATGCCTTCCCCTGCTCCATCTCTGGACAGCCAGACCTTGGCTGAACCACTTATCCTGCCAGACACAGAGGAAAGAACATCTTGTAAAGTTTTGCTGCTGTTGTTATTATTAAAGCGGACTGAGCACGAAGCAGCTCTCCAAGCTATCTGGCAAATCTGACCCGCAGAAAAGTCCTTTGAGACAAAAATGGTAAGTTCTGGATATAGGAGGAAGCTTCCCAGTTCACAGAGATTTCGCTGGAATGGCTGCTTTCAGCCCCAGTATGTCTTGCTCCACTGATTATTTTACCACAGTTCTCCACAGCACCTTCCTTGGTTTTTCCCTTTTATGGCATTGCTGAAAAAAAAAAAAAAAGAAAGAAAGAAAAAAAAAAGGTGTTTTGCTGCTCACACAGCCTATGTTAGCTGAGAACCCACAACAGCCACCCTAGGCCTTCTTCACCCAGGAACAGGGGGTGCCATGACCACATGAAGACCCACAATGTTCCCCTCTGAAGCAGACAGGAACCATTGTGGGTGAGGCCTTCCTCCCTGGGTTGGCCTCTGCAGAAGTTTGGGCCAGATGGACAGAGCTGGTCACTGAGCAATCAGCTAGGTCCCTGCATCCCCCAGACATCTCCACACTGTATATTTTGTGTGCCACAGTGGTTGGGGTGGTGGCACCGAACCCTGAAAGCCCTTCAGCGAGCTGCTGGCACATCCTCCAGCAGGGTCAGGCTTGTGTGTAATTTATGAGAGTTGTGGTAGCCCTGCTCCTCACTGGCTGTTTGCAATGAATTTTAAGTAATGTTAATGTTTTCACTTCTGCTCGCTTCTGAAAGACTGCTGGTGAAGGAGGAGGAATGATCACAGGAAACAAATAGCTTCCTCTGGTCATCCCGCTCACCACAGCCAAGCTATTTTTAACAAATCTGATTAAAAATTATACAACGCTGTCTTTTCTGGAATCTGTTTTACTGAACAAGTACAAAATAAACCAAAACAGGAAAAAATGCACCATTTGGAGCAGCTCTTTTGCTGCAACCGATTTAGCAAAACAAGCCACAGGGGAATGAGAATGACTTTCTAGAACTGTTTCCTGTGGTCATCCTTTGTGTGGAAGAGAGGAATATTTTAAGTTAACCAGCTGCTTCACTTCATACAATAGTAAATTATTCTAACCATTCTGGTCACTAAAAAGCACGCTCCCTACAAGGTTATTCCCATTATCAGTGTTACATGTTTAATTTCTTTCTGTGGACAGCTTTGAACAGTGCCTTTTCAAAATGTTGACAAGTCTTTGAGTGTGTGTTCAGCAGAAGGGGCTAAATCTGACTGATCCAGAGATGTTAGACCCTTCCCTGGTGGGGTCTGCTAGGACAAGAATTGGACAGAGTGAAATTCTTTGCAGCAAATAGGAGGTCCCAAATCTTGTGATTTGTATTATAGAATCATAGAATCATATGAGTTGGAAGGAAGCTCTGAAGGCATGTAGTCCAACTCCTCTGCAACGAACAGGGACACCAACAGCTAGATCAGGTTGCTCAGAGCCCTATTCAGCCTGACCTTGAATGTCTCCAGGGATAGGACATCCATCACCTCTCTGGGCAATCTATTCCATTGCCTCACCAGCCTCTTGGTAAAAAACAAACCAACTTAATCCTTATGTCCAATCTAAATTTCCCCTCTTTTGAAATCACTTTCCCTTGTCCCACTAAAACAGACCCTGCTAAAGAATATGCCCCTTTCTTTCTTACAGACCCTCTTTAGATACTGAAAGGCCATTATCAGGTCTCCCCACTGCCTTTTCCTCTCCAGGCTGAACATCCCCAGCTCTCTCAGTCTGTACTTGTAGGGAACGTGTTCCATTGCTTGAATTGCTTTTGTGAGCCCACACTGGATGGGCTTCAGCAGCTCCATGTATCTCGTGTACTGAGGATTCCACACCTACTGTCACTGTACTCACTATCTAAAAACAATTAATATATTTGGAAATCTTATGATCAAATGTAAGAAATCTCTCTGCTTGCATCTGTTTCCATTTATGTGGCAAGAGGTGAGGCTGATGATCAGGTGGCCTGATATGACTTGCTGTTTACTGAAGTATCTTTCACCATCATGCCTTAGAATTATTCTTTATCAGCTGCTGCTGACTTCATTTGGGCCAAAGTATGACCCTGAACATTCAAAGACTGAATTTTATACTGAGGGATTTTGTATAAATGGGGAACACATCTGAGTTGCAAACAAAGACATAAAAACATCAATTTGGGTCCTCACCGTTTAAATGACACCTACCTCTAAATTATACTAGGACACTAGGTGCCTAAATTGACCTTGATTGAGCTCTTTCTCTGCACTAGAAGTGAACACTAGAGGTACCATTATGATAGGAAAAGTACTAATATTTCCCATGAACAGATGTACTCCCCACATGAAAGGGGATGTGCTTTGGACTGTTGCTCTCTCTGACCACAAAAATTTTGTCTTCATTTATAAAATCACACTTGAATGAACTTACCCTTGTAAGATGTTCAAGGAAAACATCTCTGGAGAATGGCCTCAAACTCTGATCCACAGAATAACAAGGGGAATTTCAATATGTGAGTGTAGCATGGAGGAATCTCATTATAGAGCTGTGGGTGGGGAGGAGGACAGGAAATGTAACATATATGTCCTAACTTACATGTTACTACTACAAATAAAGGAGATAGTATTCGGTATGATGATGGATTATTTACTGAAGACCTTATTCATTTTGTTTAGGATTCTATTACTGATCTGGATCAGACATAATTTTAGAAGTAAAGGACTCAATATTCATTTATCATTCCTTGAGACCCATGTGCACAGGTCTTGATGTGCCATAGATGTGCCGTAAATGTGCCATAGTTTCTGTGTTGTAATACACATGAACATTTGTAAAAGCACGATTTTATCATTAATAATATTTTTAAAGACATTGCAATAATTATTTAGTCTAGTATTCTCTGTAGACTCACAAGCGCTCTGCTGGGGACAAAGTCTGAACTCTGGCTCTCAATTTTGTGCGTTGCAATTGGCTTCTAATTCTGTGACTGAAGTAAAACCACCAGAAAACAAAACAAAATAAACAACAAACAAAACCCACCAGCAATAGAAGCCCTAAAATGGCCAAATCCAGTCTAGTGGCTGATCCTCACCCTGCTTAGTCTATGACCCACATAGATATGAATGCTGTAAGACAGTTTTTTTAAAGACTTTTCGAGATTTTAGTCAAATATTGCTGGTAAAAACTTAAAAGACATTGTATCTCCTGATAAATAAAACATTTAGAATATACTCTCACATGTCTCTGAAGATGTACTCCAGAAACCTCACCATGATACCTGAACATCTTTCAGCCATGCGTAACAAATGTCAGGTACAATCGATCCCATATTTCTCTCCCCAGGAGAATCATATGTCTTGTGTCTTTTACTGGTAAGGCTCATTTCTTTTTTTGTTAGTGATCAGAGGATGGAGACAGCATAGATATTCAATGATAAAGTTTTGCAGGATGTTTTTTCACTAACTCTCTTTCCTACAGACTGCCAAAGATCATTCCAGAAGATCTGTATTTGAAAGTGAAATAGTTTCTTGCTCCTTCAAAGCTTTTTGCAATTTACAGTGACTTAAAGAGAAAAATAGGCTTGTTTTGTTTTGTTTTGTTTGAATATTACTGTCCTTGTAGTTCTCAGGACAGTTTCTTAGAGGATTTCCTCCTCCATGAACCAAACCATGGCTGATCTGACATTTGAGAGGGTAGCTGAGCTGTTCTATACCTGTCCCCTCAGGTACCAGTGACACACATTTCTGTGCTCCTAGTCACCATGTAACAAGGCTGTTTCTCTAGGAACAGGTACCGCTGTGATTTGGGTGTCAAGCTTTAGAAAATACTTGCTTGTGCTACGATCTAGGTGCACTGGCATGTGCCAGCTTCACTAGCAAGTCATTTGTAGTCCTGAGGGTACTGAAAAGAGGTTGGTAGGTGTTTTTTGGAAAAAGGGTAAAATTCTCTCTTTGATTTGGAAGATCAGTAGGACAGGGGTCCTTCACTTCTGTTCAGTGGTTCTCTGAAAAAGTGTCTACAGACTGTAAGATCCTCAGGCCTTGGATTAATCCTAAGGGAAATCCAGTAAGTCTTGAAATAAGTGCTCCTGTATGAAGACTCCCTTACAGTTTGAGATGTTTTTAGGCACTAACAATAAGAGGCACCAACATCTTCAGAGAAAGACCCAGATGAAGAATGAGGAAATACATATTTGAATCCAGTTGATCTCAAGCTCATATTAGGTTCAGAGTTTGATTCCAGTTTTCTCTTTCTAACTTAATAATAACAGTAGAGCTCAGTCTTGAAAGTTGTTATAATTTGGTAGGAAGGAGAAATGGCACTACTGACTGTCCAGGAGCAGCAAAAGTGAGGATCCTCCATGTGAAGGGGTGACCCAAGAGCCAAGGCTGACTCCATTACAGATTGTGTCCAACAGGATGGTGTGTACCACACCATAGCATCTGAATATGGCATGCATAGCCTCATAACTGGATCCATTAACAGTCCCTGTGAAGACAAGGGAGTTCAAGGTTAATCAAGCAAGCCCAGTCAGGAAAAGGTGAGGATGGGGACAGAGACAGGACTGATGACCAGGCTGCACCTACACGATAGCTCAAGCAAGGAGTCAGTGAGGCGCATTAAGATGCATTGGTGGGACTCCCAACCAAGGCCAGCTTGGTAACAGCCAAAGTTGAGGCCTCTTGGTGATTGGGTGCTGATGCTCACCCCATCACTGATTTAAAAATAATATTAATAATTTAGAAAAAGAAAAGACACAATTCAGAGCTTCAAAAATTGAAGCAAAAAAGAAAGGTGGTAAGGATTTTAACAAGAAAACCAGATTTACCTCCAGCACTGTGTTAGTTCAGGAGAACTGAGGGTTAAGAAGAAAACACCACCCTCTGGAAAGCACAAGGAGTGACAGCATACATGTGTATGGACAACCCAGACCAGCAAGCTGTCCTGCTTATGGCACACAGCCCACTGAAACAAATGCACAGATCATCAGTCAAAGGAAGAGCAGCAGCAGTTTAAGGACCCAAATCCATTTGGCTCTGAAAGCTGCCTGCTGCTAGTGAAGTCAAAAGAAATTTCAGTGCTAGAGGTGACTAGCATTTTTGGATGACAGAAAATCCTATTTAAATCTTTTTAAGCTGTTGACACCAAGTTTCTCATAAGAAAATATATACTTTTTCATTAGTGCCACTTTATTAAATGCTCTGCACTTTGGGACGAAATTCTGAGTCCAGCCCAAAGGAGCATTTGTGACACAGTGCCTGGCCATCCAAGTAGGCAGAGCAGACCCCATGCAAAATCCTGTCCTGCTATTCTTACAGCAGTGGAATGAGAAGTATCATTTGAAAACATTTACTGGAACTAAAAGACTTTCGCTACCTTTTTCTATTTGGAATATCACAGGAGGACTCCACACCTCACAGATGGATTCCTAACAGGATACAGCAAAGGTAAATAGACAGAAAATGAGGAATAGCTTATTTAGCTGAAACTGAAGAGGGACTGGAGGTCAGGAGGAAAGATCTCACAAGTTGGAGTACAGCCAGGACACCAAAGGTAGACCTTTACAACTTGCAAAAAAATGCTATTGGAGACTTAATGAATACAAGCAGGAGCATCCTGTTGCCCCACGACCACCACCTTTCCTTTTCCTTCTCTTTTCTCCCTGTCTTCCTGCATAACTCTCCATAAAACCTCCACAGCCAGGGAAAAAGTAAAAGTGTGATCCCCTGAACTGCTGTAGCATGCTTCCTAAAACACGCAGGCGCCTGCAGGATTACACTTGTGCATCCACTGTGAGAGCAGACAGGATCAAAGTGTGAAGCAGGCTGGAGACTGAACACAAACAAGGTCTTTCTCACGTATCCTTTCCAAAAGCTCCAAATGAGTAAAACCTGAAGGAGCATGCAATTTCCTCCTGGTACCACCTACTTATGAAAGCGTAATACATTTCTTTCTGGAAGTGGTGTCCTTGGGTTCAGTGAAAAAAACCTCACCTCAGAAACACAGGACTATAAAGAGAACTGTGGAAACCCTGTTAAAAAGTGTCACTGTATTATTCTGTGCATCTAGGTTTCCTCCTGACTTCTGTGTTCTCTTGTCACAATTTAAAATAAAGAAAATAATGTTTCTCAAAACGGTATTATGCTGACGTTCTACAATTCTGAGTGTATGTCCTCGGAATTTTTATAAAGTGCCATTTTAAAATATTATTTTTCCAAAATACTGCCCAAAGGAACCATTCTGGCTGATCAAACAACCCTTGGAACCGCTTTAAATGCTCACGCAGCATTTCTCCAAATAAGGCCTTGTATGAAAGCGAAACACCACAGGGGCTCCATGAAACACCAGTTAGCACCTTTATAAAACTCTGCTTCTAAGATTAACTGTGCTGCAACCCTGGCAGATCACAGAATTGTAAGTCTTGTATGAGCAGAGAGTGGAATTGTGTTAATTTGTCTCTGAGGATGTAATTGCAATAGTCCTTTCTTGTCTTCAGAGAAATCCAGCACGAAACACTGAGACAGGGCACACCAGGAGAGCTTTTACTGGAACAGGCTTTTGCTAGGGGGGGGGTTCTCATTCACACAGCTCATCTTATGCCTGTCAAATTTCACCAGTCCATCTGAACTGGAAAGACAACGGTCTATGCTGAAATTTGCTTTGTGGCTCCAAGTGACGTTTTGTCCCTGTGTCACACTGGGTCTTGGGGATTGCAAGTTGTCTTTGCACATTTGGGAAGAGAAGAGGCAAACAGACAAGGGGTGAAACACAGTCAGTGCTGCTTCCTTCCTTTCTTGTGTTTCTTTTTGCCAGCTACAGAATATGCTCCCAGAGAAATCTGCAAGCCATCAAGCGCATCAGAACATGGGCTGCGTTTGCAAGAAACTGAACCAAATATTCAGCAGGAGCCCACTTCCCGGGTTGGAGCATGGCCCCAGTTCATGGCAGCATATGCAGAAACCTCCTGCTCCTCTTGTGCCTCCCAGTGCAGGTTAGCACACTGCTTGGACTGTTCCAGCAGCTCAGAGCTGCCAGAAGGAATAATCCTTCTCCCAGTCCTGCTCTGGACCAGGGCCTCCACACTCTCCACAGAGAGCTCTGGCACTTTCCTGTTCTACAGCAAACTCATCTTGAATTTTTTCTAGAATGCAGCAATCCAATCCAACTTGCCCAGGGTCCAACAAGCAGCAAGGTGGCATGGGCTGGAGAGTAGGGAAGGAACTGGGAAGGGACTGTCCCTTCTGAGAGCAAGGGGCCACTAGATCAGTTCAGCTACCTTGTGAAAGGTCTCTAGAGGCTGTGAGGCTCTAGCTCCTCAGCTACCTTCCTTTCCTTTTTCCTTCCCTTCCCTTTTTCCTTCCCTTCTTCCTTCTCTTTTTCCTTCCTCTTTCTTTTCCTTCCCCTTCCCCTTCTCCTTCTCTCCCCTTTCCCCTCCTTTTTCCCTTTCCCTTCCCTTTCTCTGCAATCACAGCACAGGTGATTCTGCATTCCCATTAATCCATTCCTATTAAGTAGTAGCATGTTTTCTTTTGAAAGCAGGGAACCGAGTCCCACTGAGAAGGAAGGTCTCATCTAGGTCATCCACCAGAATGTGACAGTGAGGGTTCCGCAGCTGACCCCAAATCATCCTATATGCCAACGCTACACAGTGTAGGTCTGGGCAACAGTGCTGCCTCCATAGCAGCATCTGTGCAATATCTTGTCCTGCCATTTAGTAATGGTAGCCTATAGTGGGCACCTTCCCTTTGCTCTGGAATTTGCTCATTCCCACTCTGTGCATTAGGTCCCACAGTCCAGCAAACAAGCTATCAGTAGAGTATATGAAGGCTGTAGCAAAACAAAGAGCTGACCCCAAGTTTTGTAGTCCAAAGAACACACCTGAAAGCATTTTCCTTCCCGAGAACAAAACTCTTTGCCTCTCCTCATTCTTCTCTTTTCACCTTTACAGTTCCCTGTCTTTTCAGGCTTTGGGGGATTTTTAGCTTAAAAAGGAATTATGGAGTAATTCCCTCCATTTGTAAATAATACAAAAGCTGATAAAATGTTAAAAAAACAATGAGGCCTTGCCAAAAGATTTAGTCAAGACGTTTGTTTTTGGGAAACCCTCTGCGCAGTGAGGTCCACATACACACTTAATCACGCGGAGAAACATTTACTGTAGGATATATTTTTAGGCAGTTTTTCAAATGGCAGATTTCCACAGGGGTACAGCACTTGTCCTGTCATAATTAACTATGCAGAAAATATTAGTCTAGAGCTGGCCTGCCCGATGGCGGAGGGAAAGCATTACGCCCAAGTTCAGGAGAGGAGCAGGGACTCTCACTGTGTGGGCTTGTGAAGACTAAGCACATTACACACATATTTGGCCATTACCACCACCAAAGGCCATGAGCTTCTCTTGCAATGTGTGCTTGGTAGGCCGATCCCAGAGCTGAATAGCTTTCAGCTGCACAGGATGCTGCTTGGCTGCTCCGAGAGATGAAAAAAAGATGTAGGAGTCAATCACTGAAAAAGGGAGTTGGATTTAAACCAGGATTAATGTGACAGCCAGGGATCTGAAGGGTGGTGGAAAGCCCAGGAGGCCCCGCAGCTCCCGTCTCACACGTGCCTGCCAAGTCCCACAGATTCGCAGCGTGACACACGTCTCCCATTTTGGATCACACGGCCACACAAATAGCTCGTTTGTTCGCATGGCTTCGGCCGGCTGCTGCTCCCCTCTCTGAGAAGGGTGAGCGCCACACGCTGTGTTTTCCTGCACGGCCTCTTTCTTTTTGGCTTCAAGTGTTTATTGATTGGAAGACATGGAGGTGACAGAGGTAAATCCTCCAGCAAATAATCCCTATCCTCAGACTGTGCTCTCCTCTTCTCTGGTTTCACAGGATCTGATCATGCCAGAAGTGCAGACAGCACCGGTCCCTGGCTCAAATAAAGGACAGCCTTTGAGCACATGCTTAAAGACAACAAGGATGGATTTCAGCATGTACTACTGAAGGGCTTTGCTGACTGAGAGTCATGAGAAACAGAATGGCAAGTCATCCACAGTCAAGTTACTTGTGTGGTGGTCTTCTGTATGTGTGTGCTTTGGTTTTTTTACACTACGTTGAGAATGTTATTGATTTGGAAAGACCCAGCTTACGTATCTTACAGGGAATGGCTGGAATAGGTAGTATAATGGCAAAACAAATCAAAACTTTATTGTCATTCCTTGAAGAATTTGTGCCATTTTTGGCTCCCTGACTAAAATGGACAGATTCAGCCTTAGCACTATTCCAGGAGCTTTATTAAATCCCTGCTGCAGCAGGGATAGCAGCATAGATATCAGCTGTTTGGATAGTCAAGATCTGCATGAACAGAAGATATTTTCTAATTTCTTTAAATTGCACCATTCAAAGTCTTGAAGCTGAACTGAGAATAACTGTTATAGCAGATCCATGAATGAAAATAAATCCTACACAAACAACATATGTAGAATTATCTTCTCTAGTTGGTGCCAATAATTTTACTGAGGAGTAGTATGTGTCTTTTACTGTATTTCTAAATGTTGAGTGGAAAACACTACGCTGCTGCAAACTATTCCCATAAAACTGTTGCCTCCACAGTCCTGTGTACCAGACCAACTGCCATGACAGAACTCTATAAAGAAGGCCAATCTGCAGTTCCTGTTCTGTAGATTTTTCAGGCCACAGAAATAAAACCTGAAGGAACCTGCACAAACTACCCCTTTTACCTCTCTGCTTTCCAGAAAGGATTTTTCCCTGTTCCTGGCTGCTACAGAAGAGCTGCATAACTCATCACTGCTGCAGCTCCACTTCTCACATGTCTTGGGAATCTAGATGTCTTGGGATTCTCATATGTCTTGCTATTCTAGATGTGTTGGGAATCTCTGAATGATTATTCCAGAGCTTTCACAGAGAAGATTCAACCAATGGATTGAAGAGAAAATCATGAAAACTAGCTATACTGTACAGCATCTACAGCATCAAGCATACAGCATAGTAGCTATAAAGCATCTGCCCTTTGCATGCTACTTTACAGGGTCATTACACAGTCATTTATACAGCCACACTCACTTGGGTTGTGTGACATCAAGTTTACATCTCTTCTTGGCTAACTAGAAATCTTGGCAACTGTGGAAGACTTCTAACACATCCAAGGTTAGACATCTATCTCATGCTGTTTCTTGTTTCAGTTCATTTTTTTTCTTTACTACTTCTTACTCCATTAAATTGCTAAGAAATTCCTTATCAATCAGATTATTTCATCTTGCATCATTTACTGAGCGCATGCTGTAGTACACAGGATTAACAGTACTGTCTCTGTGTCTGAAGTGCTCCTCTATCACATTTGCAAAGAGATTAAGCACTTTAAAATTTTTTGCTTTTTTTTTTTTTTTACCAAAGCTATGATTTATTTTGCTTACATTTCTTTCTGATAACATTTCTTCTAAGTTTATGACGGGGATAGGTAAGCTTCTCTTTTCCTCCATTGCTCCTGCACTCTCCAGTCTCATGTCACACTCAGTCCAGACTCCATATGATTTATGTCAGCCTTCAGAAATAACAAGACCTGTTCAAGCTGTGGAGTTAACAGAGCTGTGCTGAGATCAGAGCAGCACTTTCTGGGAAGAACCATGAACTTTTAGGTGTTACTTAAAGGCCAAAGGACCACTCTGTTAAATATAACCATTCCAAAAACAGACATGACAAATAAAGTGGCCAAGAATATGCAAGAGGCCTTTTAAAATAACATTTGTGAGCAATGTCACTTGAATGATTGTGTTTGAATGCTAACATACTTCGTATAAGATATGCACCTAATTTGCTGTTTTGAAGTATTTAACCTAATTCAGGTGTCCAAAGGATTATGAAGAGCAAAAAAATTGCAAGTTGGCTTCAGACTGCATCTCACTTGGCTTTCTTTATGTTAGATGTAAGAGAGGCTCTAAACTCAACTTGTCTATTAAAAAAAAAATCATAATGGGGGAAAAAGGAGTCCCACTTTTCCCCAGTCTTCTCAGATATCTAAAATACCCATGGAAATAGGAAATAGCATGCATATCGTGCAGCTCTAAGCTGAAAATGGCAGAGGAGAGAGAAGAAAATCCCAGGTATATTAAGTTCAAAGAGTCAACGTTGTGATATGGTTCAGGAAAAGACAAATTCCATCAGAATGCCCAGCCAGTGAAAAGAGTAAGGTATTAATTCTCCCATCTTTGTATTAAAATCACTTACTCTCTACTGCAAACACTGCAGGACATTGCAGTGTGTTTTCCTGCATTCAAATGAGACCAGCTGTGTAGAATGTAGGATGGCAAACAGAGTAGCTTTTCGCCCAAGGAAGTTTGGTTTGTTTAGTCCAACAAAGTTAGAGCTAGGAGGGAGAAGGCTTAAGTGCATTCTATAAACAAATTAGGAATGTATTGGAGCTGTTGAAGCAAAGAATAGATTTGACAAAAAAGCAAATAAATATAAACTTGCCAGGAGTAAATTTAAACAGGGAATGAGCTTGCTAACGATCAGAAGAATGGAGTGCTTAAGCAGCTTTCAAACAGAAGCAAAGGGAGTAGTTAGGCTGGAAACACAGCTTCTAGGCACACAATATGTCTATGAAAGCAAATATCTGCAACATCAGGCAAAATTTCATGTTTCATGCGGTGTCTAGAGACCTGTTTTATATACCCTTAAACTACGTAAATAGGAAAAGAAAAATACTGCAGATTGAAGACCCCAAAGCATTTGATCTAGTATTTTACCAAAGTCAAAACAAAGCATGAAGAATTAAGATTCTGTAAAGCAGGCTATTGACAAGCGGGATGGGTAGAAAGATTTTGATTTGCTGCAGTGAGATCTTCTCTTCCCGGTACCTAACTGTGGAAAGGAGGCAGGCTACAGGAACAAGATTGATTAGGACCTGGTAATAGTTCAAGGTCTACCTTAATAACAAAGAAGTCTTTAAGAATTCTCCTGCATGAATTAAGATTTCTGCACCAAATATGCCATATGTTTAAACAAACAGTCTCTTATTCTCTGCATATTTTTTTTCTCTACTGCACCTTAAAATAAATAGTGCAGGGGGGTGGAATCTAATCTGGATTGAATGAGAGTGTTGCATTAGGGAAAATACTGAATGTTCTCATTCTTCGAGACTGCAATTATTAATAGATGGCAGTAATAAGAAAAAGAGAATTAGCTGCTTAATGTAGTTGCTCTGAGACTGGAAATTCTGGGCCAGAAATTACCAAGTGCACATAAATGTCCTGTCATTTAGCATTCTAGCAAAGGCTGGGATCTCAAGTGGCAGAAGACTAGACTGCAGGGGAAGGGGAGGAGGTAAGGTCACTGAACTCCTAATATGTAGCATCTAATGTAACGCATGAACTGGATCCTGAGGGAAAGGGTATTAAGAAACAGACTACATCTGTGTATGCAGTAAGAGTGATGATCCCTGTCAGCCATGGTTTCCTGCAGGTATGTTCACTATGACAGGTAATAAGGATTGGTAAAGTTTTATTAATGAATATTTGCCTGATGTCTGACCAAAGTACTTAAAGTGCAGAGCATGTCCTGGTACAGTGCACAGGTTCCCAGCTGGAATCTACTTACAGGAATAGCATAGGAAAAATGGGAGTAAAAACCCCAAAGCCCTTTCCCTCTCTTAAATAAACCCTGGTAGAAGAAGAGTTCCCCTTGCAAAGGTGGATGAAGTAATCCTGGTGTGAGAGTGAAGGTAGCAGTGATACATTCAGACACATCTTGGGAGAAAGCTCTGTTCTCCTTAGGGGTTTGGCAGGGAACAGAACGGACACTTCACCCAGCCTCTCTGCTTTGCCTGAAGAAGAAGGTTTCTAAAGTTGCTTCCAATGTTAGTATTCCCCTCTAACTCCCACAGCCCCCCAGCATGACCAAATGATCCATATTGCATGTTCAGAGGGCTGCATATGTTCACCTCTGACATCCTCACAAATTCAACTGTGATCTCTCTACAGCTACAGTTCTTTATTAAAAAGATAAAGCCACAAGATGTGTGACCTCGGAAAGCACTTCTGGAGATTTTCTAGTGCAAATCTCTGGTCAAAGCAGAATCAAACCTGGGGCCCCCAGTGCAGGAGAGATTTGGAGCTGTTGGAGTGGGTCCAGAGGAGTGCCACAAGGATAATCAGAGAGCTGGAACACCTCTCCTACAAAGAAAGGTGGGGGCAGTTGGACTAGTTCAGCTTGTGGAAGAGAAGGTTCCGTGGAGTCTGGATGATTTTTAAGGTTCCTTTCAAACTAAATTATTCTACAATGCTATGATTCCATGTTGGTATGGATTATGTCCATTTTTGTTTTGAGCATCTTCAAGGATGGAGACTCCACAGTCTCTATGGGCAACGTGTTCCCAGTGCTCAATCTTCCTAACAGTAAAAAGGGTTTTTCTTATATTTATGTTGAATTTCCAGTATGTCACATTGTGCCTATTGCCTTGTGTCCTTTCACTGGGCCTCACTGAGATAAGTCAGATTTCATCCTCTATTCACGTTCCACCAGGTATTTATGCACATGGATAAGATCTCCCCAGGCTTTCCCTTCTGCAGGCAGAACAGTCCCAGCTCTCTCAGCTTCTCCTTGTTGACCAGAAACTCCAAGCCTTTAACCATCTAAGTTACCCTAGTTAATAGTTTTGTTCACTTATTTGGTGCATCTTTGAAAATGTGATATTTTATTTTCCACTTCTAATTTAATAGGAGAGATCATGTGTCTTCTTATCTGTTCTTCCTTGTATATATTGTCAGAGATTATAAACACCTTTTGTACTTTGAAGAGACAGCACATATTTATCACATCACAGAATTGTTAGGATTGAAGGAACTTCTACAGATCATCTAGTCCAACCCCCCTGCCAAAGTAGGCTCCCTAGACCAAGTTGCACAGGTAGGCAGCCAGGAGGGTCTTGAACGTCTCCAGAGAAGGAGACTCCACAACCTCTCTGAGCAGCCTGTTCCAGTGCTCCATCACCCTTTCTGTGAAGAAAATTCTATGCACATTTGTGTAGAATTCCCTAGGCTTCAATTTGTGGCTGTTTCCCCTTATCCTACTGCCATGCACCACTGAAAAGAGTCTGGCCTTGTCCCTTTGCCTCCCACACCTTATGTATTTATTGACATTGATCAGATCCTCTCTGAGTCTTCTTTTCCACAGGCAGAACAGACCCAGATAACTCAGCCTTTCCACACAGGAGATGCTTCAGGCCCTTTATCATCTCTGTGGCCCTCCACTGGACTCTCTCAAGGAGATCCCTGTCTTTTTTGTATTGGGGAGCCCAGAACTGGGTGCAATACTCCTGATGTGGTCTCACCAGGGCAGAATAGAAGGGAAGGATCACCTCCCTTGACCTGCTGGCCACACTCTTTTTAATGCACCCCAGAATTCCATTGGCCTTCTTCACCACCAGAGAACACTGCTGGCTCATGGCCAATGTGTTGTCCACCAGGACCTCCAGGTCTATCTCTGCAGAGCTCCTCTCCAGCTGGTCATCCCTCAACCTGTACTGGTACATGTGGTTATTCCTATTCCTTTCTAGGTGCAAGACTCTACACTTGCACCCTGAATCATCAAATGCTTTCTATTAGCTCGTCACTGGAGGAATACATGTTCTTACAGATATTTGAGTGATGCAGAAGAGAAAGGAACACTATATTCAAACTATTATTTTCCAGAGAATGTTGCTCTTCTGTGATCCTGTGTACTGACATTTTTTTTCCAAGAAAACCAGGGTCTATAATTAATACATTAACAAATCTCTGATAAATGTAGTCTGTCCTGAAATATTGCTCTCATTCTTTGAAGTCATCTGAACTGCACTAAGAGAAGTGTGCAAGCATCACAGGGTTTGCAGATAATATGCAGTATTTTTAGAAAGAAATATACTCATGTATTGTGAATAAAATACATTATGATTTCTGCCATCTGTGAGAATGCATAGGAAGAGAGAAAAAGATTTCATTTGTCACATTTCCTATGTGGTTTTGCGAATTAAGGAAATTCGTACTCTCAAAGTGTAATGTTTTTGAGAGGGCAAAATGACCAGATTTTGAAACACATTAAATACCTATTGAGAACAATAGGTGATGAATTTCTCATTCTTGTGTAGTCTGGACACAGTAATTAAAGCCTTGTTAGTTTAAAAGTAAAAGGTGGGTTGTAAATCATGTTAGCTTTGGATAATGAGCCTTAGATAGTATAATTTGAAACACTGCCTAGTATTTAGTGAGACTGTAGCATAACAAGTTTGAATTTAATTGATGTAGTTAGAGTCTGTGCTGCTCGATAGTATAAGTGGAAGCAAAGACTTAGTCACCAATGATTCTTTCAACCCCTTCCTTATCTCCTGCATGTTAGAATCTCAGATCTGAGTAATCCAGAATTAAAAACTGAGTCCCAGAAATCAAGAACTTATTTTAAAATGTTCAGATCATAAGAAATTTTTCTTATGATTTAAGGCATAGCTTTTGGAGGGCTCAAGAAAAATGAATCAGCGGACTTGGGGGGAAGGCAGTGGGCATTCAGTGGCAGATCTCCCCCAGCAATTCCCTACCAGTTCTGCCCTACAGCCAGTTTCTGTGCCACCACCCATTCCTATGGAGATCCTGGGAGCTCAGAAGAACGAGCACAGAGGATCCTGGCTTCCAAATTCATGTAAAGATTAACAGCAGTGCAAAAGATCATACATTTCCTCCTGATTGGGGATCCTTCATGAAAGCATCTCATCTGACCCTGCTACCCTCTCTTATCCTGCTTGCTTCAGTTACTTCCACACTAAAGCAGCCCCACATGGTGGTTTGAGGTAAGTACATCAGTTTTAAATCAAGTTGAAGCTCTGTCTCAAGTGTTTCACTGCCAAAAAATATTGATGCATAAATCATGAGATTTGACAACCCTGTTGAATGGTGCCATAGTACTATAACAAAGGTACAAACAACGCCATGCAAAGTATTGTATTTTATGCATATAGCTTAAAAATAGTAGAAGTTGCTGATTTTGTGAATTAATGATTTCCAAATATACAACCTTAAAGGAAACTTAGTTGAAATCAGTGGAGCAAACTACACTAGAATCCACTAAATAAATCTGAAAACTCCCTGATTAGTCAGAAGTAGTAACTGAAATATATGTTCAGAAAAAGTCTTAACATGTGCCATCTGGTGCTGTGGGAACTGTCTGATCTATTGAGAACTGAACAGGGTCACATTAAAAGGTGGGAAGCCCCTCCAACTCAGAAAGTAGTTTATGAAAAAAGAGAAGCATTTTTTTTTTTCCTTTTACTGTATTTTGCTCACATATTTGTTCAAGACCATAATTTCATATCCACACATAGTCAAGCATCATATTCTTCACCTAACTTACTACTGAATATTTTAAGAAATGCTGAATAATTCTGGACTTCCTGTGAAAAATTGATGCCTGCCCAGTTGTAGTTAAAACAAGACTAGCACCTTATCATGCTTAGGCAGAGTACTAAAGTGAGTCAATAGACCAGGTTTTATTTCCCTTTCTGAAGCTGAATGCATAATCTGAATTCTACTATTTTTTTGTCCCTTTCTATTCCCAGTTACAACCAGACAAAATTATTTTCCTGCATCTGAAAGGGCCTTTCTTCACAAGGACTACATATATTTTTATTCCACAGTGTATTTATTTGATAATAAGCATCTACTGAACTGAATATTGAACTGAATACTGGAACTATTTCTAACTCTGTAACTGCTGTATAAAGATGAAAGCTCAATTTCCAGTCCTTCAAAAGCTTATTAAGTGATTTACACTAAGTTGCAAACTGGTGTTGATTCTGTGGGTTAAAAGTTAAACTGTCAACAATTTCAAGCCTAGTCTAGCTTCATTTTTTTATTTTCCATTTTAATGCCACTCCAGATACTTAAGAGAAATGGTATATGCTTAACAATTGTTGCTATGCATGCAGAACTATGGCACCTGCAGTAGCAGCATGCCATCTCCCAAAGAAATCGCCTGTTGAGCTGTTTATTATAGCTGAGCTTATGCAGAAATTTCAGTTGCATCTGCTGGTCCATGTTTTGGCTGCAGTGGTCTACAATGATGAGAGGACAATTTATGTGCTCCTTAACTGAAGCTTGATGATTTTGTGAAGGTGCTTGTATCATGAGCAAAGCCAAGAAGGAGGTTCACTGTCCAGCAAGGTCCCACTTCCCAGTGTAGTTCTGCCTCCTAACTAAACCTTTGGAACACTCAAAAAGTAACTTGCACAGCACCCTGTCACCTGCCTTACTGAACTGAGTACTCAGGGATGCCACTGTGTCCTACATCACCAGTCCACAGTTCAGCTTCATGCCTGGCAGCCCTCTAGGTTCTCCTTCTTCTTCCGGAGCTGAGACAAATTTGGCATTGACCTAGGTGTTGGAACATTGCACGAATACTCATAAAGAGATGTTGGGGAAAAAAAAAAAAAATAGAGGAAGAAGAAGAAGAAAACATACACATCAGGTTTCTTGGCTCCATTTATTCTCCGATTCCTTTACTAGGAACTATAAGAACAGTAAGAGGACAACAGAAGATGTTTTGTTATGAGTATTAAGTGCACACAGCTTTTCAAAGAATATGTTCTGCGTTTTAGTTGCAGTACTCTCACATTTAATTTATTCAGTACTCGGCAAACTTACTCATTTTTATTTCCTTTCTCTGCTTTGATCACAGAATGTTTTCGAAGAGTGTTCTGTGTGCATCATTCACACAAGTGCATTCATTTAATTGCCCAGGTAATTCACCACGTGTGCTCACCAGCCTGGGGGAGCACACAAAGATTTCTGTCCTCAGTACTCTCTTGTGGATGGAAAACTGGGAAGTGAGGAATTAAATATATTCTATGAAATCCGCTCAAACACAGACAACGTGAGCACAACCAGGAACAACAACCATGCATGCAGCTTAGAAATCTGACTTCCCTGGAATTGTGCCAGTGAGAATCAGTCACTTGAAACTCTCTCTCTCTCTTAAAAAATAAAAACACAAGCATAAACAAAGAAAAGCACAAAGAGTGCCAAAATGAATTATTTCAGAAATCACAAAAGAACATAGGAGGTAATTTCTGCGCTCCCTAACACCTATTCCAACATCTATTATTCTGCTCAAGTGTGTCTACTGCAAACATTAGGGGTCAAAATGCCTACCAGAGTTATGTTTTGCTAATATATGCCTTGCCTTAATATGAACAGAGTTCAGAAGCTCTTAAATGAAAGGAACACGCTGAACTAAATAAGAAAAGAGTCGTATTCTGTTTGGAGATGCAAATTGAGAATACTGCTCTCTGCAACAGCCCAGAGCAGTTTTCAATGTGCAATTGCTATTTAGATAACTTTGTGACAGGCACTTTGCAAATTACCCAGAATTTATGGGCCAGATCGTGACACCATTACTCATGCTGAAAACCAGCACCCAACGGCAGCAGCCCCACCAAAGCCAGCAGGCTGCCAGACCTGAAGTCACGAGCAAGGGTTTCGCAGTCTGGCTGTCACTGTGCAGATAATCTACAAGCCCACAGACACGCAGGCAGGTTTTGCAGCAAAGGTACACAGCAAAGCTGGAGAAATGCTTTCCAACAGCATAGCATGGATGGGTCAGAGAGGCAGAGAGAGAGGCTGTAGGCTCTGGTCTTTAGTCTTAAAAAAAAAAAAAAAAAACAACAACAAACAAGCATCTCAAGGGATCCAGTAGATTTTTATTCCTCCCTTTTCTTTTCTTAGTGCAGGATCAACTACAGTACTTCCGAGAAACAAAAAAGTCACACTAAAGTTAAGAATATTATCTTATCAGTCAGCTACATGCAAATAATTGAAGAGTTGTCAGGACGATATTAAAGGTTTCAATGACAAACATGCATGACATGCTCCTCTGGGAGGATACAGGCTCTCTAAATCTTCTTGAATGTGATTTAAGTTACAAATTACCCACATCTTGTTCCTGTGTTCTCCTTTATCTCTTCCTCCACTCTTCCTCTATGATTGCTATAGTTTTTGTATTTGTATTTTCTCTGTGGAGTTTAGCTCTAATCATACTTGATCCTAGCCATATTAGCTTTTTTTTTTTTTTTTTAATGAAAGGGGAAAACTTTACCACAGCAACAAATTTCTTTATGACATGATTTATCTCATTCTTTTTTATGGTACTGAGATTTTTTCCCCTTTAATTACCCAACAGAAGTGAAGTCTATCATCCTTTCCTCATCTTTAAGTACTTTGCTTTCAAGCAGTTCCAGATGACAGCATGGAAGAAAGTTTTCCAGCTAAATACAGCCACCTTTTCTCATGTATTTAGGCTGACTTGCTCTATGGAGAGCAGGCTACAGAAGTTGTACTGACCACATACTAAACATGCCTTCTGCTACCAGTTCTTGTGGTAATATTTCTTTACTCCATATTAAACTGGCTCTGCCAATTCCCTGCCCTTACAGACCCTAGCTGTGCAGTGAAATCTCGTTCTCTTGCATATCACATGTGAGTCTGCTGATTTTCTGGCACGCTTGGACTGTGTACCAGCTGACCTTTCCACATCCAGCCTGGCAGCACTCTGGCTGTCAGAGGTCCCAGCTCCACATCCTACCTTTTCCTCCTCATGTTCTGTGCTGTGGTGTCCACACATCACACACAATTTGATAAAACGGTCACAAGAATGATTTGTTCATTTATTTTTACTCCCCCTTGTGTGCCATTTTGCAATGGCAAACATCAGATTTGCCCAAATATAAGAGCAACAACAGAATTTGCTTTCTTCAAGAGCTTGCATGACTCCCAGGCTGCAGCCAACCCAGGGTCTGAGCTGGTGTTAGAGAATATACATCGATCTGTAAGATGTTTGCTATGTCCAGCCACTTCTACTTCATCCTGCAGCTGCACCCAGTACTGGCACCAGCAATACCCATCCCTGCCTGTGGAACTGCACCAAGAATGCCAAGCAACTCATCTTCTGTTGCGGGCCGCCTCTCCTTGCCAGTGGGTTTGGAATCACTGTTTGTTGAGGAAAAGATATTTGGATGGGAATAGGTTTTGTTTTTGCACTGGAATACGTTATGGAACTTTCCTACGGAGAACCATTCCCAGGGAATCCCAGGTACCCCAAGGCCTTCTCAGAATCTGAAGAGACCTCGGTGGAACATCCACAAGCCCTGGTGGTGCCACAGCTGACAGATTCTGAGTGCTGTGAGCAGTGCCCTTGAAGCTCTTAACTGGTTCTCAGTGGGGCTGGGGAAGCACAAGCTGACTGCAACATACGGCCTGTTCTGATGGAGTCCTGTTGAAGCCTTGGGAAAATATTACTGTAATGAAGAGCTGACTGACATTTAGCAGTGTAAAGCTTTTTGTACAAGTGGGGAAATGTCACAGTGCATTTTCTTTTCAAGGAAACGTGTGGGCCATGCTTTAAAAATTAATGCTTACATGAAGGAGAGAAATGCTGGAGAAGGAGCCTTCCCTTTGTTTGCAGCAAACAGAAGCAAAATACTGTCTTTTAGGTGTGGGTAAATATGTCAAAGCCCTGACATCAGAGGGGAAACTCCCTCCCCCTGTGCCGTCCTCACCTAACTTGCATCGTTTTAGCGAAGCCAAAGGTTGCTAAAAACCATATGGAATGAAAAATAAAATAGCTCATAACTCTCCAACAGTTGGAAGGGAATTTTAGCTCATTCTTCATCTCTTTCACGTGCTGTGTTGAAATATGAGGCCAAGAAGGAGGCCAAAAGACTTAAATGGCCTATCATGAGGTAATTCAGCCACGAGCCCTGAACAGGAGAGCACAATGATAGCAGTGTGTTGGCTGTTTCCACAGAACTTGAAATATCAGAGCTCAGTAGACCCTAAAATGCACAATTAAAATTGAAACAACTCCTTAGGGCCAGGAGATTACTCAAATCTCCCCCTCCGACAATGTTCAACACAAGTGTCCTATAAAATATTTAATTGCTTGTGGCACCTGCACAGCATAGCTGTTGAGAAGAAACCCATAAAAGAACAAGCAAGATTCCTTACCACTTTTACCACTGTGTCCTCCAGTGACCATCACATGAGCCCATGCTCCATGCAAAGGGCTGAAGGTTCAAGCAGCAGCAAGCAACATGTAATTGGTCTTTTCACCACTATGTAGCCAACATTTTGTGTACAAGGGCTCGAGTTGTCCAGCAGGGCCCTTTATCAGAAGCATACATGAAGGAAAGGGGTCAAAGCAACAGGCTGAACGGAGTCTAACAGTTAAGCAGGGCTGTGTTGCTGGGTTTGCTGCCTCCTTGAGGTGTGGGAGGTTAAGGTGAAGGCGGAAGTCAAGAGAGGAGGAGGAAATGGCTTGCTATTTGGCCAAAAGTGTGGGGGTGGGTGTACTTTATTTTTGGACCCCACAATGCCCTCGGGCACCATGAAGTAACCAGACACAGTTGATGGAAGGTCTCCGAGTAGCTTCAGTCATCCAACACAAATTGTGTTAATGCCTTTTGGTACCCAGGGAAGAGGCAGTGAGGAGGCCTGAAAAGCAGTGCAGAGGCTGAAACCTGAGGCCAGAAACACTGCAACAGCAATGTTAGCAGAAGACTTTTTGAAACTCCAGGCAGCGCAGCAAGCACAGACTGATTTTTGTCAATGGTGGTGCACCAGAGAATCATAGAGTCATTAAGGTTAGAAAAAGCCTCCAAAATCACCTAGTCCAATCATCTGCCTACCACCAGTACTGCCCACTGCCCACATCCCTCAGTGCCACATCCACACGGCTCTTGAACACCTCCTGGAATGGTGAGTCCACCACCTCCCTGGGCAGCCTGTGCCACTGCCTCACCGCTCTTTCTGAAAAGAGATGTTTCCTAAAATCCAATCTGAGCCTCCATGCATACACACAGCTGCACTACTCATGGGACAGCAAATGGGCAGAAGAAATGGGGGGAATTAACAAGCAGCCCAGACCATAGGACACTTACCCAATGAGGGCAATCTGCTCTGTTTGTCACAGGGCTTCCACAAGATCTGGCTGACTGGGGGTGGCAGGGTGTGGCAGTCATGAGATGCTTATTTTGCATACTTTATCCCATAATAATTACTAAAACAGCATTTACAACTGCAGCATTAGACTGTAGAAAAACAAAAATCAGACAGGAAAAATCAGCTGTACTATGTAATGTCACTTTCCAGCTTGGCTGAATCAGTGAAGCAAAGAGAAAAACAGACTTTTTTTGGAAAGTATAAATACGTACTGAAATTTATATTGAATAAACATAAAAACATACCAAATTTAAAACTGAGAACTCTAGCTTAGCCATTAGTTTTAAAATATTAACATAGGTTAATATTCACAGTTTAAAAAGTGCATAAACGAGGTTATTCATAGTCTATATGGATCAGCCATGCATACCTCTCCAGTGCCAGTTATTTTGGCTGCTCTCTTCAAGTTATGCTTCTCAACAACTTAGAAAAAAGAGAAAGGGGTGTTAGGAATCTCACAGGGCTGGCTTGTGTTTTCTTTTAATAATAACAAAATGTTCATTTAAAGGCAGTCTGAAAGTGGAGACAGCTGCTATTTCAGCCAGATGGTGGCACTATAAGTACTTACTATTCTCAGCGTATTATAAATAGAAAAGGGGGGGAAAAAAAGAAATTAAACCGGGGTAATCGCTGCAGTATCATTTTACAGCCCTGAATCTTTTAATTTATGAGAGACCTCCACAGATGACTAAACATACATGAGCTGGCTGTGTTATGAGCCCAAACCATTAGGTTAATGAACAGCATGCTAAAAAGGAATAGTGTAAGAGTGTGTCGTGACGTTTTAAAAAATGCCTTCAAAAGGAAAACAAAAACCTTTCTTTCCCCACTCCCTTCTCAAATAGCAGAGAGGAATCCCATTGGGCTGCCAAATGACCTCTCTTACCACACCACTAACATAAAGCCATTGATAGCAAAACATATCGAACACAGAAAGTAGAGGGCACTGAACTCAAAACTGTTTCTTGAGCAGATTAAGCGGTGGGACATACTGGATAACAACCTGGTACACAATATACCATCAGTAGCAATTTGTAAAACTTACAGATTACATGTTTGCTACAGAATATAAAGCAGGAATTTAAAGAAGGCAAAAAGTCCGGAATGAAATCCTGGCTCCTTTAGTGATAGTGACTTTTTCCTGTTGACTTCTGTGTGGCTGACTCAAAGCAAAATATACAGGACTTCAGAAGTGTGAATCTGTTTGCATCAGCAGAACTGTTCCTGGTTTACAAGAGGAAAAGTGAGAATCTGGCAGGAGAATCAACCAGAAAAGATGTCTAAAAGTACAACAAACATTTGACATATTGAAGGGAAAGAAAGGAAGTATGCAGCCATTCAGACATCATATTAACAAAGTTCTCAGGCTAACAGTGAACTTATTTAACATTTTTATGTCAAATTAAATGTGAAATTAATCCTATTTTAATTGCATTTGCCATTGCTACTCCAGAGCCTTCTTTTTTTCCTTTTTTCCTTTTTCCTTTTTCCTTTTTCCTTTTTCTTGTTCCCTCTCCTCTCCTCTCCTCTCCTCTCCTTCCTCTCCTCTCCTCTCCTCTCCTCTCCTCTCCTCTCCTCTCCTCTCCTCTCCTCTCCTCTCCTCTCCTCTCCTCTCCTCTCCTCTCCTCTCCTCTCCTCTCCTCTCCTCTCCTCTCCTCTCCTCTCCTCTCCTCTCCTCTCCTCTCCTCTCCTCTCCTCTCCTCTCCTCTCATCATTTTGTGTGATTACTCCCTTTTAAGAACCATCTACTGTTTTCCCAAGTTAATCTCTCAACTTTTCTACTTTATTATTCCTTCTCATTTTCTTGTGGAAAATCAAAAATATCCATTTTGTTCGTCAGAATTCCTTCTCTGACATCAATACATTAAAACATACAAACAAACAAAATCACAGAATCACAGAAAGGCCTGGGTTGAAAAGGACCACAAAGATCACCTAGTTTCAACCCCCCTGCTATGTGCAGGGTCGCCAACCAGCAGACCAGGCTGCCCAGAGCCACATCCAGCCTGGCCTTGAATGCCTCCAGGGATGGGGCATCCACAGCCTCCTTGGGCAACCTGTTCCAGTGTGTCACCACCCTATGTATGAAAATGTTTATATATACTGCTTTAAATTCATGCTTTCAAAGGACTGACCAAACAATACCTGCAATATCACTGATTTACAGATGGGGAAACATGAGAAAACTCAGAAACAGAATGATTTAGATATCAATAATACAAACTCCTGTTTATATGAATAATTTTATGATAACATTTGGTGCAGCTCTTTAGATACAGCAGGTTACTTGCATGCAAAAGTGTTTGAGGAGTAGATGTTTATCACTTATAGCAGCTGCAACTGCTGCTTCTTCATCTTCCTTGAAAAAAAAAAGGTGGGGGAGAACACCATCTTTAGAAATAATCCTTCAAAACAAGAAGGGGGACAAAAGTAGTATAATCCAAAGCTATGATAAAAATATTTTTACTTATTCATAAAAAGTTCAGACTATACTTTTTTTTTTTCCATTTTATCATTAAAAAAATTCAGTAAAAAAAAGATTCCATACCTTTTTCACATTGAAAAGTCAAAAAGTCTTGTTGCCAGATCTTCTGAAATTTGGTAGCAGCAACACATTCAAGATTACACGTGATGTTTCACTGCATGACATTTCAAACATCGAGAGATGTGTCTAATGTCAGAGATTTGCCTTGACTGGATGTTTTGCTCATAGCAAACTCAAAAATATTCACTACATTACAAATGAGAAATATAACTGACCTTTGGAAGGCCAACAGACATACTCCCAAATCAAACATATTTTTTAGATACATAGCACACATAGGAAAAACCTGAATATCTGGCTTCTTATCCCAATTCTCCTGAAGGGAGTTTTTTTTGACTAGACATATATGAAATAAATGCAGGTTACAGACAACACAGGGAAGGCAGAAGCTTGCCAAAGCCTGATGAGTATGAAAAATGCTGGTTTTCTTGCTCCTGGACTTTCAGGAGTGTAGCAAATAACTCTTCCCAGCTACTGAAGAAAATAATCATTGCCATCTTAGAAAGAAGAACTGACATTGCTGTACAAACTGATAGAATACTTTTTTTTTTTCCTCTTTGGGTTAAATAAGAGGTAAAAGCAAATGAAACAGAAATCTAGCATTCTACAGAAGGAAAATGATTGGAAGCATAGTCTTCGTATCTTCTAACAAAGATCATCTGGACAAATTCTGAAATTACAGCTGATTTTCTCTATAAAATTAGAATCACTTCCAAACAACATATCCTTCTACAAAATATATGGGTTTTTTTTTATATTTTTTAAATCCTAGACTAATGAAAACATGGAGGGTTACCCTGCCTTAGATTTACAAGATGTAATTACTGCTGTGACTAGTTCCCTCACTAAAGCAGAAGTGTTCTGAATGAAGGTGAAGGCACAACACTGGTGGTGTCAGTCAACAAATATGTGTGTGTTTGTGAATGAATATTAAAATATGTGTATAAATATAAATTCTATTTACTTATCTATTTTTTTTCTTCCTAGAATGCAAAGAAAGCTATGAATATGTCTCCAGGTGAATAATCAGACAGACTATGAGTTTTTTTGAGGAAACTGAAAAGGAGGAAGTGTCATCACAGTTTGCTTCTTGATTTGTTCAAAAAAACATATTTTTACTTCTAGTTTCCCGATGAGGAATCACACACATAAAAAGATATCCGCACAGGGAAAATGATCTCACTTCTGCACACTTTGACATGTTAGTCATTCCCATTCGGTTCCTCTTGTTCAATAGCTAATCCTTGCCCAACTTAGGAAAAATTAGTTGAATTAGATTTTATCAGCTACCAGATAGGGGTTTCCAGTAGAGAAATAGTTCATGTTTCCTTTTGACATTGTGCCACTCTACTTGTAGCCAATCTACCCAACAGAAACTTGTGGACGCTCTTACAGAAGTTCCTCAATCACCGCACTGTGGACAAGTCACAATGAATTTATGTACTTCGATTTAACACAGATTTTAAGCAGCAATCGTTATGTCAGACTTATTTCTCCAGTTCCCTTGTTTCTCCTCCAGATGTTTCATCTTCTCCAGCACTGGTCAGATGAAAAAGGAAGCCCATTAGGAAGAATTAGGAACAATTGCACAATTTGCTAGTAATGTAACGAGGATCGCTCAATAGCAGAATTAAAGAATGCTCTGCTCTGCAAGCCTTGCCTGCTCATCTGTGCATGCTTTACTGAGGGCTCACCATGAGAGTCAGGAGCAAGACCACCAGTGCTGCAAGCAGGAGCAGGATTGGGCCCCACTGAGGTCACCTTTTTACAAGAGGACTGTGAGCAGGAGCACTATCAGGAAGAGCACCAAATCACGCTTTTGAGATCTATCTCATGTGCTAATCTTGTCTCTTTTAGAAACCCAGGAAAGCCATTTCTTTCCCCAGATTTAGTCATTACCTTCCTCATTTTACAGCACTCTTACAGTTCATGCTAGCCCAGATACCGTGATGCAAAGTGGAATAGCAAACTCAACAGAGCTCCAGTCTGAAATGCTTCGGTAACATTTTCTCTGAGTACTCAACTCTTGTCAGGCCAAGTCCCTTCCTACACAGAGCTCAGACCAAAAGAGCCGTAGGAAACATCATTTTTGTGTCTTCTGCCACTTTGTGATGCTTGATTCAGATTAGAAACAAGTGTGCCCCTTCAAGGCACATCCACCAGGCAGGGAGCAGCCCTCTTCAAGCATTGGGTACTGGGGAACTCAGGGGGACTACATGACCATCCCTTCCCTGAGCTGCAGGCAGCATGTGAGGGTCATCTGGGGCACCACACAAGCTCCATGGGTTGCCTGTAAAACACAGGGATTCTAAAGCCTTGGAAACTGCCCAGAGACATACCCCAAATCCCTGGTGTTGCATGACAAAGCAGTGAAGTAGAGCACACCCAGCAGAAAAGCTCCTCAAAATCAGGTGAGCTGGAGGTTTCAGAAATTCGTGAAGACCCTGTAGATAAGAAAGGCATAGATTGCTCCAGACTTTATTTCACAACATTTGTCTCGTCTGGAGTTAAGTCTTAACACTAGATTATATCACTAGGTAGGACTAACTTCATTCTTATCTTCAAGTAAATGCTGCAGTGTAGGCTCTCAGAACAGTGCTGGTTTGTTCAACTTGCAAGTGTTATGTGCACTCAAGCTTTGATTCAGTGTTTTCAACAGCACTGTGATTCCTGGCCTGTTGTCCTTAGGGCCAGGAACCCTACAGATCTCCTCTACTGAAGAACACAAACTCCTTGGGGATAAGTGGCCCCCTGAAGCCCTGGAAATGCCAGGCAGCTGTGCCAAATTGATGATCAAACTTGAGAAGGGGCAGGAACAATGCAACTGCACAGGGCACCTATTTCACAGAGCAGCTGAAAGAGCAGAAGTCAAATCTAGCAGAGATTTCAAAGAGGATGAAGAATTGATTCTGTCCACTGTGGATGCAAACCTAACTTTGGAATGATCCATGAACTCAGAAAAAAAAATACTGCTTTTTTTGTCTGTTTCTTTTGGTTTGGTTTTGCTAGTTTTGCACATAAATACTAAAAACTCTCTAAGCAACGGCTCTAAAACAGAACTGGGATAATTCACCACAATCATCAACACTCAGGAAATAATACATATCTTCTAGTGGCACCTCAAGACACAAAATCCAGCTCTCCCTGGTGCCATAAATCACAGAAAGTGAATCTAGATGAAAAATATAGGCTGTTATTGTGTAGTTTCACTTCCAGGCTTCAGCAGAACTAAATCATCTTTCTGTAACACAGAAAGCAACCTCAGCTAAACTAGCTAAAATAACTGAATGCAACCTAGCAGCAGAGAAGTGACTAAAGACAGAATATAAAGCCCCTGACAAGAGAAATCTAGGCTGTCACACAGCCCTTCAGCAGCAGGCTGATTGTAGACAGGACATGTGAAACCCAAGCAGGGTCTCTGTGTCTTAAATAAGAGGCAAAAAGGGAAAGATGAAGCCTGCAATAGAGGCAAAGGGAAACAAGTGTGTGACAGCAGTGACAGAGGAGAGGCTGTTCAGGAGAGCTGTTTTCTGTCTTAATGTTGAAAATATGAAGGAAGACAAACAGAATCTTTTTAAGACACCTGGGAAAAATGAAGAATTTTAATTAAAGTATTTGTGTATAGGAATCACAGAATCACAGAATCACAGAATCACAGAATTACAGAACCATTACGGCTGCAAAGATCACTAAGATCACCTAGCTTAACCAGCAACCCATCCAACAGCATGCCCACTAACCTCAGTGCCACATCCAAAAGTTCTTGAACACCTCCAGGGACAGTGACTTCACCACCTCTGTGAGCAGCCTGTGCCACTGCTTCACCAATCCTTATGAGAAGGAACTCTTCCTAACATCCAACCTGAACCTCCCTGGCACAACTTGAGGCCATTCCCTCTCATCCTATCACTGTTACCTGGGACAAGAGATTGACTCCTACCTCGCCACAAGCTCCTTTCAGGTGGTTGTAGAAAGCAATAACATCTTATCTGAACCTCCTCTTCTCCAGGTTGAACAACCCCAGTTCCCTCAGCAGCACCCCAAAAGACCTGTGCTTCAGATCCCTCACAGCTCTGCTGCCCTTCTCCAGACACTCTCTAGGACCTCAATGTCTTTCTTGTAATGAGGGGCCCCAAACTGAACAAAATACTCAAGTTGCAGCCTAGGAAAGCTATACGTGGCCCTAGAAAGTGGGAAACTTCTTGCTAGGTGGGCTGCCTCATGCTAAAGGAAGGCACAGGAAATGTCAAACAAACATGGGGAACAAATGGCCAGCGTGAAGGCTTGATGTCCTGGCAGCTACATCTGGCACCTCCTGTGGCCTTCTGCTTTTCCCCTTTTGACATCATGTATGGCACTGTGTAGCACTGAGCTGAGCTGGACTCCTCTTGAGTGCACATGGAGATGAGGCCATGTGCTGCACCACAGCTCCAGAGACTGAGAGGATCCATGATTTCTACAGGAAACTCCCTTTTCATTTCAGATACAGGTCAGTAATGGTACAGCAGAGTTGATAAACAACCCTAGGTTTTGTAATCTTGTTTTCACTTGCATGTGCATTCCTGATGTTCCTGCTGACAATGAGGACATAGGTGAGGAATTTCCACACTGCCCTAGTGGCCTTAATGACTCTACAGAAGAGGCAAACTGCACTCGTCTGCAGGAGAGGGCATTCAGGGCTCCAATCTCACACCAGAGATGGAGCCAGACGTGGTGGGGGGTTCAACATTCCACTTTTCTGACAACTGAGTACATCCCAGGAAATCCAGGAGAAAAGACTTACTGGAGATGGATAATGTAGACAGAGGAGCTCAGAGGAAAATTCAAAGGTGTTTTCTTCTGAAAAAGTGAACAGAAATATGGCTGCTTCTTCTTACTGCACTTGAAAGGGAACCTACCCCCAGGGACAGAAATCTGAAGGATTAAGAAAGAATGAGACTCAGCTAGGCAGAAGCTGGAATGAGAAGTCATTATTTTATTCTGCGCATTTCTGCCTGACTTTTGAATAGCTATGAAAAAAAAAATCTTCATTTCAAAACTTCCTGAGGCAGGAGCCACACCTTCTGTCACAGATAAATGCAGGCAGGTAATCCCATCAAAGCCAAATCCCATTGAGCTTGTTTGCTATACAGAGACCCGTTGATTCCAAGCCACTGTTTCCCTCTTCAGTTCATCACCTCTGAGACTTCTGGAGTGCACGTGTTATTACTACCACACAGATCCATGTCTAAGGCATAAAAGCCCCCTGCAGCCTTGCCCTACAGTTACCTATGGCAATGATTAAAACCTCCTTTAATATGTCATAGTGAAATGGAATATTTGCACTAAGTATCTGACGTTAGCCAGCAGAAGCTCCAATTAAGACTAGAGGATGTGATGTGATTTACTGACTGTCAGAAAGCTCTTGATGAGCCAAGAGTAACTGGGCTGAAAAACTTCTCTGCATCATGAGGAGGAGGCACAAGTCAGCAGGCGAAATTCAGAGGTACCTGGAGTTTGTAGACTCTTAACTGCACAACTGTAAGGAGAGAGGAAGGCAGACAAATGGAGCTGCTAGTATGGTCCAAAACTCCAAGGGAGCTCCTCAGTAAGCTTAACTGTCCTTAGTTCATTCATAAGCCAAGAGGAATAGTCAGGCAGGAGGTAGAGGAGAGGAAGGTAACATCTTTACATTAAAGAAAAATGTATTAAGGCTCACAAAGTGCTAAGATATTAAGGGATTGAGACCATGCATCCTCCTCTAAGGCATAGGTGTCCAAATTTTTCACTTGTCTGGAACCACATTGAGTGAAGAGGAATTGGGTCCAGGCTGGGCCCCATAGTGGGACAGAACAACCACCATGATGGTGCAGAACAGTTGGCAGCTGCAGGGCAGGCTGGGCCAGGCCATGTACAACCCATGGGCCAAGGGTTGGGCATGCCTGCTCTACAGTGACCTATAAAAAAAAAAGAGATGTCTGCAGCACATCATTGTGTGTGGCAGTGTGCTGTCACACACTCTGTACTGAGCAGTACAAGCTCTGTGTAGAAAGTCAGATTTGATGAGTATGACTAGGCATCACTGAAATGAGTTATTAGGAAAAGTGATAGATATGATTTGTCTGGAAGACGCACAGAAAGACATGAGAAGAGCAGGGAGGTTACAATTTGAATATCACATCAGAGCTTTGTTGATTTGGTTCTACAAGTGTGTAAAACATTTCTTCAATGGCTAGCTTCCAAAACAAAGGCAGGGCTTTCATGTGTCCTACCTTTATATGACAACAGGTAAGATACCTGCTTAGATAGCAAGTCACACAGGGCTCCTTTCACAGCTGGTGGAGAGAAACTAGCAGGAGGCAATTCATCTGATCTGATATGTGCAATAGGACATGAGTCATGCTCTACAGGTGTCTGAACCTCCCCATTGACTGCAGATGGAGCCTAGATGACTAACTCTGACATAGTTACTGTGAACACCAATTTTCAATCAGATGGATACCTTCCTACCTCCCACCCCCCAAAGTACTTCCCTCTCCCTAAGAGTCCACATGCCTCATTCTTAAAGGTATGGTTGGTGCTTTAATGCTTTAACTCTTTTTTAGAATTCAAATCACACCTGCTCTTCCAACCTGAAGACATCAAGGCTTTCATTTACATCTTCCTTCACCATCCTAAGGTGGTGACATGTCACATGGTGGCATGTCACAAGAGGACATCACTCCATTGTGTCCATCATGTCCCTGCACCTAGCATGGCTGCTGAGCCCTGCCCATGCTTTCTCACGTTAAGCTCAGTGAAGCAAAGGGGCTCTGCAGAAAGCTGCCTCTTCTAGGTGATGGAATGGGCATCCAAATGGACCAAGAAATCATACAGACAAGCTCAGATAAACAAAAGTCCACTGTATCTTAGCAATCCAAACTTTTCTAAATTTGTCAGACTCATCAATTTCAGAGCCTGGTTTAGCACAGCAGAGAAATGCATACTTAGTTTTGAGAAGATAATGTCAAAGAAAGGACTTAAGAAAGCAGATTACTTAAATAAGACCTCCACAGTGAAGTGTAGCACTTCAGCTACAAATACCTGGCTATTCTGAAATCTGCCACTTATTTGACTGTGACCAGAACTTCACCTCAGCCATCTCGTTGTTTTTGTGCACAGCCAATTGGTAAATATTAAAGTTTGAAGTCAGAGTCTTTATTATCCTGTAAACGCCATTTTGATAAAGCCATTCCCTTGCCCTTCCCTGTTCTTAGTTGAAAGACTAACTCTCTTTTACTACTCATAAAAATAAACCTGTATCAGATTCAATTTCTTTCATACCACTCCATCAGAATGTTTATTCTTCTTTATCACTGAGATCAATATTTATCCATGTGGGAGGAAACAGTTCTCTCTGTTCACCAAGCTGTTACTGTGTTAAAGTTTAACGTCACTAAGGAGGCAGTAAATGACAACTAAGCAGGCTTTATTTATTTAATCAAATAATGTACTTTACTAAGAAAGCCAACCATACTGTTCCTAGGCGGGATCCTAAACACATTTTTCACAGTAATGAGCCTTTAATAGCTACCCTCGTTTTAATAACATATCTCTACCTTAAGCATGATTGGATGTGACCTGGTCTTACACTAACTTTCACACCACTGCGACAGGTAACTTTGTAGTATTGGTGCTGACGTACAAAGACTTACAAGAACTGGAATCAGAGCTGCCACCTATGTATTGGTACCACATAGGTACAATATGCTTTCTTTCCAGCTTCACAGTTCCCCAACAGTCTTTTCAGCTTTGTAGTGTCCCAACAATCTTCAAAGATGAAGAGAACTAACAATTTTTTAAATTTTTTCTCTCATCCGAAGTTTTTCTAGTCTCTGTGCTGAGAGGAATATCTCCAGAACTCCCAGTAAAGCACAATTCCCAGGAGGGTTTTGTTTATGAATTAATTCATGATTAATATTACTTTCTAATTTTAACAAGCATTCTACATAGTAATTATTAGCCACCACTAGGGAAACTCTGAAGTGGCTTGGAGTTCGAGTTCAGTTCAGATAAACACACAAAAGTTCAGATGCTTATCCAATTGCTTGCACTTCTTGAATCAGCAGGGCAAGTCTGGAAACCTATCAGGTTCCCCATCTCTATGCTCCCACATGTCAAGTCATGCCAAGAATGTTCCAGCTGCATTTTTTTTTTTTTTTTTTTTGTAGTGCTTCTGCATGCCTGGTTTTGGTCCTGAGCTGAACTAAGAAATACAAAGGTTTATGACAGGGAAGGTGAGGCCCAAAAGGAAGTTCTGTTTCTCAGAAAACAGAGTGCTTTCAAGAGCCAGCTGTACCATAAGATTGTAGAATCATACAATCGGTTGAGTTGGAAGGGACCCTTAAGGGTCATATGGTCCAGCATCCTTGCAGTGAACAGGGACACCTACAGCTAGTCCAGGTTGCTCAGAACCCCATCCAGCCTGGTCTTGAATGCCTCCAGGGATGGGGTATCCATCACCTCTCTGGGAAGCACAAACTATCGCAAGACAAAGGGCCACCTTAAGAGAGGGCCATACAGCTTATGGCCCCACAAAACCTTCCTCCACAATCCCCAGACAGGATGCCCATCTCTTGTACTGATCTGGAATGTCTAGGTACCCCTCTGCTCTGTGCACGTCTCTTCTCTGGTGTCTTCAGCTTTCACTTTAACTCCACAGGTGTCAGAAATTGAGTTTAATCCTCTGGAGCACTCCACAAGCCAACCATGCTCAGAGTACAGCTAACACAGATTCCATTTCCTCATCAAAGGAATTTAAAAACACTTGTTTTAAATAGCACTTACAGCATGCTATAATGTGGAGATGTCCAGCTTATTAGTGTTCAACCATGCCTTCCAAGGAAATGAAAGGGCTGGAAACAACACACTCTACAGCCTGTGGGGAGTCAAATGTGCTTTCCAAAAGAGCACATTAATCTCCAGGTTGACTGAGGAACGCCATGCCCTCCTGTTAATGCTACATCCGTGTGAATCCGGGAAGGCATGTGCTGTCAGAGCTAAGACATGTGAGCAAGCAGTGGAGCAGCTCTGAGGGGCAGAACAATTTATGAGACCAGGGTTCGTAACTGCTTCTGAGTTCTCAAAACCTCAGATAACCTCATGATACTACAAAGAAAAGTATTCTATCTGCAATAGTATTGAGACAATTTCCAAAATGTTCTTGCTTAGCTCTTTTTTTTTTTGTTAATATGAGGCCTTGCCTTGTCCCTGAAGACGTTCGTGGCCAGGTTGCATGGGGCCCTGGGATCTAGAGCATGGCAACCCTACCCAGATCAGGGGGTTGGAACTAGGTGATCTTTAAGGTCTTTTCCAATCCAAGCCATTCTATGATTCTATGTTTCCGGAATAATATGATTCTATATTTCTCTGTTTTTATTAGTCCTCAAAAAGCAGTTTATCCAGCCTCAGAAGTGATAAGCTTACTGTGTTTTGATGGAAGTCATTCAATTAGCCACAGCACAGGCTTGAAAATGTAAGCAAAACTGAATTACTCAGCCCTACACAGTCTCACCCATGAGTACGGGATGCAGATTGACTGCTATCTGTGATCTCCTCACTAATTCACCTGCTGTGAATGACTGTTCTAATTTGTCTCAGAAAAGCTCAGGAAGGCCTGGGGAGAGGCAACACAAAGCAGGCCTGAGTGTGCATTACAGTTATGTTTCTAAAAGGAACTATGGAATTAAATAAGGAATTGGTCAAAATTGCTTTGCATGTATTAGTAATCTGCGTGCACAGGTATGATTACCACTAGCCAGTTCAGTTTTCTCCTTTAGGTTTCAAAACCCAAAAGAACTAGTTGGTGTCATGGCACCCGTGAGAGAAAAGAGAGTGGGAATTTGAAAATATTTGCAGCCCAATAAACCTTGGCACATTTTGATGGGAACAGATTTTCCCTGAAGGAACACGTATATAAACATGAATTGCAGAAGGAGGCACTAGGGTTAGGCATGCTTGCCCTTTCCATTTCTGCAGTAGCACGGATGAGATAAACATGCATTGCCTCGTGGAAGATGCCTACCCACACTAACATCCCTTCCTGCCATGCACAGGAGATCACTGCCAACATTTGTAATCTCACTGCAACCACACCAGTGTCTACTCGCTTCTCCACTCTCCTTCAAATTTCAGTTTCAGAAACCAAGAGATTGTGTGAAGGTTTTCATTTTCATATTCTTTTAAAGACGTGAAGTTTAGAGCTTTCGAGGCTTCAAAAAGTAGCTCAAAAAGATAAGGCAAATTCATCATACAGGCTCTGAAAACAAACTCAAAAACCCTCAGCCTATGTAAGAAATAAAATACAATCTTAAGCTCGACTGTACTTCCAAGGAGATACCCATGTTTTTTTTTTCTCTTTTTTTTAATATAAAAAACATGGCCATCTTTGTTCTAATGATTTATCACATTCATCTCTTCAAAATATATTAAAATGCCTCTGAAAAGATGCTAAACAGAATGCATTCTTTTGTCACAGTGAATTGCTAGCCACAACTCCTTCAGGAACAAGAAAAAAGCTTCTTTCTTGAAAGACTGACCCATCTCATATGACCTCCATTTTACTCCTAAGATAGAGAGAATAGAATATTTGCTTTCATGCAGATATAATATCTTCCCCTCTCTGAGGCAAAGAAACCAGAGCAAGACAAATCAAGAGTGTGTCTTGCATTGCAACTGCACAGGGAACCTGTGGATTCACTCCATGTCAAGCAACCCACCAGTGGTGACATGGATGAAGCCATGGTGCTGAAGCAGTATGCTAACCATAGCAACCTTTGGAACAGTCTGACAGTGAGGTTGTGGAGTCATTGTCTTTGGAGGTTATCAAGGAAAGGGTAGATGTCACATTGAATGTCATTGTCCAGAGTAGTCACAGGTATGGGCTGACATTTGGTCTACATAATCTTAGCGGTCTTTCCAACATTAACGATTTTATGATTCAAGCTTGAAGAGAGTAGATTTAGGTTATACAGAAAAAATCTTTACAGTGAAGATGGTGAGGCACTGGAACATATTACCTAGTGCTGTGGTTGATGCTCTATCCCTGGAGACTTTTAAGGTGAGGCTGGATAAGGCACTGGACAACCTGACCTAGCTGTGTTGTCCCCGTTTGTTGCAGGGGAGTTGTACTAGATGGCCTTCAGAGGTCCCTTCCAACTCTAAGGATTCTATGATTCTATGATTTTCAGACATCAGCTTCCAATGTTGGGCTGCTGCTGGCATGCATGGAGCTTGCTCCATGGAAATGCGTGCACACACTGCTGTGATTGTGAGGAGCAGCAACACAATTAAAAGCAGCAACAAGGAGGTGATGGGAAACGGAAAGATTAATCCCATTGCACTGCAACTTTTTTTTTATTTAGTGAAAAGGAAATACAATTAGGTGGAACACATTAAACGTACCTACACAGATATCTGATCATCTCCCTGGTGCACGAGAATTCATGCCTGCAGATGAAACAGGCAGGCTCCACTTCCTTAATCTAATTAGAAAACTAAACTTAAAATTATCCTCCTCCAGAGAGACATTTATACCTCCAAATATGTTCAGTAAAATAGAATATGAAGCTGAAAGGAAATCATTGAATTATTTATTATGGTTTTCTAATGTGCTGGGCTTACAGCTTCAGACAGTAAAAAATACAGTAGAAAATGACTGATTACAGTGTATACCGGAAATTTTGGGGAATTAAAAGAAAGCTGCTTTTGCATAATTGCACGCTTCCATTTCTTGTGGAAAATTAAAAAGCCATTGCTTCTCACTAAAGATGACTATAATTGCAAATAAGGGATTTTGGAGGCGGGAGGGGAAAAAGGAAGGAGGAGAGAAAGAACAGTGGCAAAGATTCACAATGTGCTTGTGGAGGCTAACGCATGAAATTAAGCGATGCTCAGAAATGCAGCTGAGGTACAGAGGAACAAAAAGCTTGCCTTCCACAACTGTGCCAGACAATGGGCCACTTCCATGAGTATGGCTCTGCCACAAGGCGCTTCAAGTGTGGGTGAGGGTGGGAGAGGGGAGTGAGGAACCATCAGCATTACTGGCTCGGGGAGTCTGCATTAGCAACTTGCAGTTGTGAATTGGAGAATGCAGGGACACATTATATATTCTGCTGCACACATAAGGGATGGTTTCTCTTCCTTCTTCAATAAAACAATTAGACACAATCCAAGGAGACTCAGAAAATCTCTCCTCTGGTCCTCTGAGGGACTTTCATATCAGAAACAGAAATCAATCTTTGCTGTTTATAATATTGCTGTGTAGGGATTTCTTTAAGTCTTATAGATGAATTAAGCATTACTGAGTGTAATAAAGTCTAATGCTTATAGATACCAAATGCTTTAGTATATAAATGCACCTAACGTAAGCAATTCATGCTTATGTGTGCGTAAATATATGCATATTAACACATGTATTTTTATATATTAGTGTCCAGTTACAGTAAAGCAAATTTACACATCCTAAACCTAATGCTGTATTTGTCTATGCTATCTATACTCAATTATTTTATGTTTACACATAACAGAAAAAAATAAGTCATTGTTAAAATTGCTTGCTGCTTTCCAAATTTCAACCTATAAAGAAATTTTGAGTCTTTTTGTCAGGCTATGATATTAGACACAAACAATCATGTCATCAGTGTGCTAAAATGCACAACAATAGACTACAGAATTTGCACCTGGACACTTTATTGAAGACAATATTCCCAAGCGGCAGGCAGCCCTACGACTCACAACCTGGAAATAGTCCCACTCAGGTTTCTGAAACAATCAGAGGAATTGCTCTCACATCTTCTATCACATATGTTTTTTCCTGTACTTGTTTGACACGGTTTTGTTTTATAGTAAAAACTTTAGCATGTCTGTACAAAAAATGCTTACAACTAGACTTCGGTGTCTCACCCACATAGCCAGGGGCTAGGATTCCCCTCAGAAACATTCTATTTCTTGGATAGTATCTCACTATTTAGGTAAATCTTCTGGCATGATGATGCATGCATGTTTCAGTAGCCTGCCTTTCTCCCTGAAAGGAGGTGGTGGAAAGATTCTCAGTGTTGCCCTAAAGATTTGGGCAGTCGGGAGGAATCTCTGTCAGCCCATTGGTTTTTCAGATTGCCCTGCATGGTTTTTGTGTTATGTTAGAGGTGCCTTCAGGGGAACTCACTGAAGTGCTGTCACGAACTACTCATGAATAGGAAGATGACTCCTGGATCCAATCCATTTTGAAGATGTTCCAGCAGAAAAGTTGGGTAATCTTTACATGGATTTCTTTCAGACAAAGATACATGTTTACTGACTTAGGAATCACTTCCAGAAATGTTCAAAAGCTTCCGTAGATGATGGCACATAGGTAACCGACTGCCTAGACAATCAAAACCATGGTTTACAATGTGCATTCTGGAAAGTTCCTCAAGACTGTCAGACATCAAACAAAAATTCAAACAATAAATAAATAAATAAATGCTAGTTATCCCCAGTGAAGTCAATCCTGTGCTCTGCACACCTGGAAATGCCCCTAAACAGTCATTGGGCATACTCAGAGCAAGTCTGTATGTTAGATGTCCCCTAGTTCTGAAGCTGCCAACGTTGACACATCTAGGCTAAAAGGAATTCACTGACCCTAGAGCATCATTTCTTCCTGGTTTCTACAGGGAGAGAGTAGATTTTGTAGTAGGCACAGGAGGAGGACCTGCATTTGGCTCAGTGAGGCTTGCAGTCCTACTGCCAAGATCACAAAGTGGCACAGGAACGTGTGGAGAGACATGTCCCAGCTGGAGCCTCCTTTCACCCACATACAAGCTTGTCTCACCAAACTGTCCCTGCCACCCTCTCCCACCCAGAGCCAACAGTTGAGGATGGAAAGCCACCATCTGCAGGGCTAGGTGGAGGAACCAATTGCTCCCCCTAAAATACAGATGGAACAGAAAACAGTGCCATGGGGGAAGCAGAACAGGTCCCAAAGAAGTATGGGTAAAAGCATGAGGGGACGTTATTTCCTGATGTTTGAGAGCTGTGACACTGATGCATTTTTCAACACAGGAACCCATACGTAAGTGAGTGACAAATCCACAAAGATAATCTCAATTTAAGTTAGTACAAAAACAGATTACACGGTGGTCAGGCAGTAAGTGCCAACATAATGGGAGGTTTTCATTTTGAGTCAGCAGGGAAATGTCATTTTTTCCCCTTTGTTCTACTTCCAGTCACCCAAAATCTTGCTGGCCCAACTTTCTGCCATAGATTATGTAACTAAACAAAAGCTGTTTCTTAATTATGGGAAAGGAGTGGAAGAATCTTCTTCCCCTCTGGACAAAGACAATTCACTCCCAGAGCCTTCTTGTCTTGGCTGGCAGAAGAGCTAACTCAGCACATCAAAGACAGACTCCCATCAAGTTTGCCTTTCGTTTTTCAAAGCTGTTATTCTGAAGTGTCATTTAAGGGAACGGAGAGAATTTACATCGTCATGGTAAAATAATGGCACTGACCTCATCAAATTATGGCACCACTGCGGAATAAGAACAAGATAGTCCTATCAGCAACGGTAGTCCAAAACAGGATATGTTAATGTCAGGGTGGAAACCACATCTTTGAGTTTTTTTTTCTTAATTGATATCAGGGAGAAATAAAGAAGTTTCACTTCCGTGCAAAAAGGAAAAAGAAAAAAAGCTTGTTCAAGAGATGATGCCACCGCTAATTCCAGTGAGAGTGTGACAGCCTGAATTACTGGGAGATGGCAAACAGAGCGTTCATTCATTGTTTCCACAGTATAATATGTGGAGAGGAGGGGAAAGGTACATATATTCTTTCTCAAACTGCATAGCTACACTGTGGAATTCATTACCATCGGATGTAATGGCAGCCAAAAATATACGTGGAAAGATTAATCCAATTCATGGAAGAGAAGTCCGCCACAAGCTGTTAAACACAAAAACACAAACATGGTCTCTGGATAAGGAAATCCCAGTGCAGCTGGCTTCCGGGAGTGGGAAGGATGCACTGGAAGAAAGGAGAGCATGTGCCTGCTCCAGCATCCAGTGGCTCCGGGGCAGGGCAGGTCTCTGGCAGCACAAATTTTCTTCTGCCACGGGAAAAATACTTAGGTTAAAACTTCCAGTTACCCAGGAATCTGAGTTGTATTCAACACTTGTCAAGCTCCCAAGTGAAAAATTTGTGCAAATGCTGAGGCAGTTTCCTTCAATTTCTATAACTGTTTTCAAAAATCTCATGTTTGCAGCATACAAGGGTGAAAAAATAAGCAGCAAAAGTGAGTGCAGTCCTCAGGGGAAGGTAGCCAGGAACTTGGGCACCCAAACACAACCACAGTGAATTGGTGGGATCATCTGACCATCTTAAAAAGTCTGAAAAACCTAGGTACAGTCAGAAATATATCATCTACATGTGTTCATTAGCTGTTTGGAGGAATGTACAGGTGGATTTCTTACTAAAGTCCAGTGCTGTTAGGTCTGTTGCAGCTTGGGAAAGGAGACACTATCTGCTCTTCTACTTTTCTTTCTGCTTGTTCTATCTATCTCTTGCCAACAAACATTTTTAGTATAAATTTTTAAATATTCAGAGATATAAATATCAGGAAATTCCCAGAAAATAAGGCAACTGAAGTCAATGCTTTACCATCTTATGTGTAAACAATATTTTTCCTGACCAGATCATGGGAATTGACTTTGTTGAGAGTTTTTACGAAAATTGTTTGTTAAATGGAAACAGCTTAAAAAAGACAGAGATATGCTTAAAAAAGAAAGAGATATGTGCTTGTTATGTAACTTATTTGAATCTCTTTTTCTCTTCTTTTTGCCAAGATCTGCTTGATAATGGGATGAATTGTTTAGGCAAGCTCATGCAGCCTACAGACATATGTACATACAATCTTTAACAGAACTTTCTGTTCCTTGTTCCCAGGTACACACCATACCATGTTGGATATTTAAAAACCTGCTATAGCCTGTTAATGGAGTGTGGAAATAACCCTGGAGGATAAAGCACACAGAGTTTATTACTTAAACGAAGAAATTTTGGCCAGGAGAAATTGTTGATCCTATTAAATACGTTTTAATGAAGTCAAGATTTAGGTGATTTTTATGATAATAACTTCATTCCAGTTGCTGTTTCAGCATGCCAAGTTCTGTATCCCATTAGCCCATTCATTACCAAAGAACAAACTGTTATTTGTGGACTTTACTTTTAACTTTTATTTTTAAAGGGCAGGATGGGAAGTCGCTTATGTTGGCCCTTTCTTCATACTATTATTCCCCCCAAAATCTGACTATAAAGGGAATTTCAGTGAAGCCATTAATAAGTGAAGCAATAATAAGTAGTTCTGAAAGAAAAACTCAGGGACTGTCCTTCACTGCAAGACCTATAGCCCAAATGCTGCCTTTCAGTGGAAGGTCTACTTTGCTTGCATATTAGTTACTTTTAAACCAATCTCAGTTGCTTTACAGGAAAAATAGGCTAAAGTTTCAGCTAGCACACAGTTTCACTTGCTAACAGAACAATTTTGGCAACTTTTTTTTTTTTTTCCCTGGGTGCTGAGATAATACTGTATTAAAAATTCACGGTGTTGTTCAAATTAATGTAGAAATGCCCAGGCTAAACCCTATAGCAGTCTTTGCATAATACATGCTTGAGTGGAAGACAAGCAGGTAATCAACAGCCCAAAATTCATTTCATGAAGGTGCTGCTTTTACCTACAATGAAGTAACATGAGGCCAGAAGGAGAACAGGGAATCAAACCTACCCAAGCAAAACCAAATCAAACCAAATCAAAACAAACTGAACTTTAGTTAATAACACTGAAGTTAAGTCAGCAATGAAGACACATCTTTTCTTTGACAGCAAACTGAAATAGTACAGCTTTTATGCCATGTCATTGGTCTTAGTACTGAAAGGTTGCACTTTGGAATTTTTGGACTGTCCTTCAGATCTCAACTGTTTTATACTCTGCTTTGAAGCATATCAAGCCTCATGTTTTTTGCTGCAATTGACTTCGAGGAAATGTTAAAATGAGAATACTAAATGAATTGCATTGAAATCTTTGCTTTTCCACTGAAAATAGTTCAGTGAATAACGTGGCTGAAAACTCATTAAATGTAGGAATCATCTGAATATCTTTATGTTTTTCATAGTATTTGATGAGGTATTCAGTCATGATATTTCTATTTTTTACTGAATATTCTTGATTACTACAGTAATGAAATCATCTCAAAATCCTGGTGAGAACTGGAAGAAATCCCCCTGTACCTACAAATGGATCCATGATGAAATTAGAGCAGTGTAAAACATAGACTGTATCTTTCCAGACATAATCTGGAATGAGTTTGACCCTCTTCATGTGAAGTTAAGATTTTCCATTTTATGCTGGTGTGCCTGCCATTGAGATGGGACCCACAGCAGAGCTAAAAAGTGAGATCTCTCAGTCTCTCTCCCCCATACTCTTTCTCTGAAGTGGATTTCCTTGGGCTACACTAACATGATCCATGAATGCCTCTTGTAGAGAAAGGCTGAACAACTGGATGCTTTTATAAATTAACTAATCTTATCTCTGAAAGAAGAGTAATTTACAGAACCCTTTGCAGTTTGCTAAATTCTTTTATAATATTTTTTTTCCAATACTTTTTTCCCTCTTTGTCCTGGGGTGTTCTGATCCTCACGCCTTATGGGGACCAAAAAGCCATAACCCCTAATGTTGTTTCATAGGAGAAAGCATGTGGAGTTACATATTGCGTAGATCTCCTGAGGTAAATAAATAGCCAAGTTCCAAAAAGCCATTATGAAAAATATAATAAAAACATTTGAGACTGGGTAAGATCAATTACACACTCATCAGTAAAACTAAAGACACTGAAGATTGCAAGAGCTTCATGTACATGTCATGGGGCAGGTTGCCAAATGCTGTGAGTGTTTCACCTGAAGAAACTATAAGCTACATTAGCATCAGGAAAAAAAAAAAAAAGAAAGAAAAGAAAAAAGAAAAAGGAATGAAAGGAGACAGAGCTACACTACATACTACAAGAGCTATTAATAAACTGTCCAAACCATGATACAAAAAGGCGTTTTCTTGTTGCTACAAGTTGCAATTCCAGCTCAACTTACACAGCTAAATGGAATATAACTCCATCAGGGGAACTGAAGTACATATGTACACATATGTACAAATAAAGATAGAGCTCTCTGAGTCCAAAATTGTGTAAGATTTGGTTTAAAGATGATCTTTCAAAGGTGACTTGTAAAACTCATCCTTTCCAGTGACAGCTGAAATTCAACACGTTACTTACAGACATAATGGTCTCAAAGCAGTATGTTTCTAATGTAAGACTTGCTAAATTCAGAATGAAACTTCCTTCATCCATCATCACAACAAACGTATCAGGATATTGCTGCTACAACAACAAAGCCTCCTGTTTTTTAATGTATAAAAATAAACACTTCCTGACCAGCAAGCTCAATCCATTGTGTTTCAGGTCTAATTTTTAAGTCAGATGAAGTATAGAGACATGGAATGGGCACAACTGCATTCAATAAAGGAAACAATGAATAATGACAGGCTCTCACAATAGAATCTGACAGATCTTGCTTCTGCGGGTTTCTTATCATTCTCATCTGGCTGTCCCGCCCTTCTGCTGAAGATAGCCACCCCACAGCAGAGATGCAAGAAGCCATGTGTGCATCCCAGCAGCTCTGCTCTGGTCCACTGCCTGCAAATGCCAACGGGTTTCTTTCCCAGGAATGTGGGGTTGCACCAATATTGTGAAGCAGAGTGAAAAGACATGGGTTCATATTCCACTTTTGGCATTGTTCTGGGAGCAGTAACATCAGTCAGAAGGGTAGGAGCAAAACAGCTAGAGCAGGCAAGAACCTCTTAAACCACCGCAGCTGTTTTCTCAGGGAGTGTGCGTCACTCTTTAATATAGCCTTTGTGACTTGTCATTATACTTTGGTTTCACCCTACTCCTACTGAAAATCAGCAAAAACTTTGAAACTGATTTCAGAGGGAGCAGAAGTTAGGTCTTTGCTGTGAAGCATAGGAAAAAGAACACTAAAAATGTTGACTTCTTGCTGTTTTCCCTGCCTTCTTTCCCACACCTCAGTAGAAGCATCCTTCATGCTTGCTTATGATCCCCAATTGAGCAGTGGTGACTATAGGAGCTAAAACCAGTGAACTTAGGAAGGCTTTATGGGCAGCTTTCAAGTGTCTGTCGAGCACTCATTTCAGCACGAGCAGCAGCCAGCTGGTTCTGTGCTCTCTCAATCTGATATTTGCAGAGCTCCTTTCTGCCAGATGACATTTAAGGCCTTGGATGGTTTCACTCTATTCGCTTGGTTGGGTTTCAAGTTTACACATAAACAGCCACTACATGAGACGCCAGCAAACTTTGACTCAATTCCTCATCAGAAAACAATTTTGTACTCCCACACTGATTACACAAATGCATCTGACTCTCTAATAAAGAAGCATTCAAAACTTGCTTTCTGTTAGAGGGCCAAGACCTGGCTGGCAGCAGAGCACTCCTCAAACAAGAAGGTGCAGAAGAACCCTCAACACCCATTTTGTAACTGAAGAGCTGTTAATACTTCATACAATGTTAATAAGAACATTGCTGTTCTTATCTTCTCTTGGGACCTAACCTTTTAGTAGCCTTACAGAGAAGGTAAAACCTCAATGACATGCTACCACGAAACACCAGCCATTCTGCCTTTTCCAACTCCTCCAGTTAATTTGTACACCAAATGACGAGTCAGAACCTACAAACATTACCACATACTTTGATTGGTACAAATGTAATTACAGCTGAGGTAAAGCCAATCTAAAAATAAAGCTGTGCCTAAAAACGATAGGAGAATTCATACCAGGAAAAAGCAGGTCCTGAACACTGGGCATCAGTTTACATAGCCAGTGGTGTTCAGGCTTTGAGTGAGTGCAGTGCAACAGGAAGGAAGCCCAAGCTTCCAGCTCCTTTCTCAGCCTACACTATTCACTCTGGCAGCTCTTCGGGGGAGGGTATCCCGATGTGCTTATGTGGCATATCAGACACAAGGGCAAAAGTTTCCATTGGGACCCTTTAGGTGACATTATCTTGTGAAAACAACTTGTCCCCAAACAGGCCCAACAGGCCGACCCTGTGGGGAGGGATTGCTAGGCTGAAGCACGAGGATGGCTGGCACGTAAGTTCACCCAGCACAGCACGCAAGGGGCTGGCTGCAGCAGCACCTGCAACCATGTATGTGACATGATGCAAGCCCTTCTCCAAGCTGAGACAGACACAAATGCAATCTGTCTTTCAGAACTTATCTGCCAGGTAGTGCTAAGGAAAGTTAAGGCATAAAAATGTCAAGGCACTGAGCTCAGGATGAAATATGCTCCAGCTCCTGGAGAGCTAAAGACCTCAGAGGCTTCCTTCAGGATTGCATAGATCCAGTTAGCAAGAACTTTGTGTGTACTGTGTGAGGTAACCTGCTCATTTTTAGTCTTCACAGTCCTGCCAAAGAAACAGATCCACCAGATGTGACAAGTAATAATTTTTGGATGGGGGAAGCAGAGATGAGCTCCATTTGGTGTGGCTGCAGCCAGGATAAGGCATACATCCGTAACCTGCACTTCAGCTGAGGGTTTAGGATTTTCATTTTCCCCATAAAAAATGTCAACTTCTTGAGCCAGTTTAATTCTTACAGGTTTAGTTTGTTCTGATTTTCTCTGTTTACCTGGTTTTGACCAGCTCCAAACCGCAAAAGTCAGTTTCTCTTCCTACTCTGAATTTTCTTGCCACAAAGAAACAACCCATGCAAAATCAGCAGCTGGATTGGGAAGGAGAGAGTGAGGGGACTGGAATGGCCTCCTCTGTGATGCACAGGAATCATCTCCATGATTTTCATAACCTGAATGTTTTACATAGGTGGGAGGAAACATAGATTCTTCTAAAACCTAGTGCTCATTTCAGTAGCACATATTCCTGATTAGGTACCAACTCTGTGATTCCCAGAAATAAGAAGTTTGTGCCCCTTCTCCAATTTCCAATTCCCTGTTACCCCAGAGGAATGGCCTGAACTAGAAATCCCTGGAGAAACAGAAATGGGAGAAGGACAGGAGATGAGCTGCTAAATCCCTCCAATTTCTATGCTCAGGGGTAGCAAACACTAGGAGCTTTCCAGACTGTCTTCACAAGTATCACTGACAAACAAACAAGAAGTTCAGACATCTCCCCTATGTTTTACAGAGTACTCTAACAACAACACTAATAATTCTCAGAGGATGCCACAGGGGAAAAAAAAGAAAAGAGGCTACTTTTGTCTATGAGCTAAACATCAAACTGAAGATCAGACTACATCTGTGCACCACAATAGCTGAAGTCTTTCCGGTCCAGGAAGCTGAAAAGCTAGCCCTGTCCAGATGTTTCCACACCATGCTAACTGTATCAGACATTCACTGAGACACCTTTGAGAGGATTTCAAATACTCAGTAAAGTTTAGAGGCAGCAGGATCACATAACCCTTTTCCATGCAGCACTCCCAGCTCTGGCCTGGGAAGTGTTCAAGACAGCACTTAACACCATGGGTTAGAAAAAAAAACAGAGAAGAATAACAGTCTGAATTGAAAACCAAGGAAGCTAGGCAGAAAACAATGACTGAAACTGGAACTTAGCCAGAACTGCCTGGCTGAACAGTCTTACCCTTGCACTCACACATAAAAAATGCCATCAGATAGTTATGAATGATGAGTGGCGAAGATCTCAATTTTCTATCCCCTCCAGAAGACTGCAGAGTCTTATTGGTGCTTCAATGGGACAGAGGTTCATTAATAGCTGAAAGACTGTCAACTGCTTAATCACCAAAATGCTTCCTGCAGCACCCACAGGCTGTGTGACGAAATTGCACCAAGTATTGATTAGTCCCAGCCCTACTAGGCATGCAAGATCAGATAAGGTCACAGCTCAAAGTGATTCATTGGTAACTTGGAAAAAACCTTCACACAAGGAGCAACACTCATTAGCTACACTACTTAATGGAAAATATGCATTTTAGAGGAAAAGAAAAACACTGCCAGGATTACTGTTCTAAATCCAGTTACACATTGCTAAGCATGAATGAGCATTTACACACAGCTTTAAAATAGTTTCCGTTTTGGAAAACTCAGTTCATATGGAAGATCTCAAAGATCTGCAGTAGTAGGGTATGAGATGAAGGTCTCCAAAGTCTGATCAAACTCTTAAATGTTCTTTAACAAATCAACGTATCACAAATATAAGTAGTAAATGCCATCAGATCATCCAGGTCCTTCTGTGAGTCTTTCATTCAAAAGCATCTGATACTGCTTACACTGACTCATGAATACACCAGGCTTTTTCATTTGTGCTTTGTCTTCTCCCAGATTACAACCAACAAAGAAGAGTGACTGATTAGAAAATTCCGACTTTAACTTCTATCTTACCCATACACAACTTCCACCACCTACAACAACAAAAAATGTTGTGTTGAAAGTTTCTTGATGACAATCAAAGCAAGTGCAACGTGAAATAAAAATACAATGAAATGAATCAGTCAGCAGAAATATAACAGCCTTTCAGTACAGTACAGCTCGCATATATCCCAAAGAAGAGATGTGTTAAGAATGTTTACAAGGTAGAAAAGTGAATGCTTAGTTCCAAGTTTATTAGCATGAAGAGGAATTCTCGAGGGTTAGAGCTTTTCTGCAACAGATGTTCTTCACTACACAACCGGGAAAAGGAAAGCTTCCGAACTCAAGAAATGTGAAAGTCTCTCAGAGCTGTTCATATTCTCCATTATCTTTCCACTCTGTACTGTCCCACTATCACTAGATTTTCACTGTTATTAATGATGGGGCATAAAAGCAGATACATTGCTCTGGTAGAGTGGTGGGACCCTCCTCATTTAAGGATGATTCCTTCAAATTAAGGCAAAGAGCCTGTCTTCTGCAGCTACTGCAGCCCCTTCATACTACTTGAAGAACATAAAGGGGCTACTTTGCTACCTGGACGTTCTTTGGCCACATAGGGAATCTTTGCACAGTGCATGTGTTTACATGCGTGGCATACCTGTGCCGTTGGTTTTGCAAATCCAGCATAGACCTGTTTCCTAAGGAGAGGATGTGTGGTTGAGGGAACTTATGTAGGCATCTTCTCAAAGCCTCCGTGCAGACCACTATTCCTCAGCATTCTTCAAGGAGTCAAATCCTCTCTCTGAGCAAGCTGCACACATGGGAATATCATCCTTTGGTATTATCCTTTCTGATGAGGATCCATGGAGCTCTGGGGAATAATGTGGCTCTCTTTGACTAAACTGTTCACATCAAATGGAGTCAGAATCCCAGACCCTTTTTGGGGTCAGCGGCTAGGGAAATTGGACTGTTTATTTTAGTCAAGTTTCTTTTCATAATGTACAGGAGAAGTACATGCCCTGAGGACAACCTCCATGCCACGCTGGGAGTCTACTCAGTATCATGATCTCTCCCTGTGCTGACCCATGGGCCATCACACTGAACAGTGAGCATGTTGTGGATATCATCATATTTTGCTTGTCTTCTCAGGATGTTTAACTCTTGAAAAGCCAAGTGTTTCCACTGAAAGAATATTGACTCTTTCATTTCTTTGTGATTCTGAAAGCAATGTCAAAACTAATTTCAATGCTAAAATGAGATAACTTTACCTGAAGACCTGAGTAAGTCCTGCTCTAGGACACATTACATGAGGACTAATCAAAATTCCAAAGAGAAATAAATGTAGGCTCTCTGTCAGCAGGGCCAGAATTTCCACTGGTATGGGCCGGCCGAATTCAGTGAGGAGAAGCTGACACAGCTGCACTGTATGAAGAATGATAAAGTCTTGCTTTAATCTTTGGCTTTTAGTACATTTTAGTGCATTTTAGTACATTTCAGCAATTCTGTTTTCTGTTTAAAAAAAAAAAAAAGGTGTTGGAGAAAGCTGCACTCATTTTTAAGTGGGTCTTTGCTACTGTAATAATTGCTAGTGAGCACCAATTTGCCTTTAAAAATAACAGCGAAGCAGCAGAGGCACATCTGGGCAGAGCTTAACAACACACACTGCACAGGAATGCAAAGAGACAACTTCTCAAGGTGCCCACAAAAGCAAGGAGCATGAACCCCCCCCCCTCGCCCCATTTCACAATCCTCCTGGAAGATCCAGGAGGGGAATCTGGCGGGTACATTCAGGGAGCATGGGCAAGAGGAGAATGGGCAGCGGGATGGCTGTGCATCGTGCTACCCCTTGTGTGTCACCACCGTGACCATAAATGGTGGTGCCAAAAAAAAAACTGGTTTTGTCAGCTATAAGATGACCATATCAAATAGGAAGGAAGTTCAACAGTTATTCCCATTGCTTAAGGTAGGGGCTGACAACATTGAAAGGACTGATAATTAAAAATACAGCAATGCTTTCCTGAAGTCTTTTGCAAACTTATTTCCTCTTCTGTGATTGGTATTCTACAAAGCATAGTTTTATCAGCACCTACAAATATCTCCACACTGCTTAGCGGCAGTTCCCCTTGCACAGAACACCAAATGGTGAGCTTTTGCATTCTGTTTGCTTTAACTGCATAAAGAACTGAAGCAGAGATAGGAGTGAGGCATTCTGTCAAGGTCCCATCAACTTGTCTTTGTGCATGTGCCTAGCATTAACTTTCACGCCTCCAGGGATTGGGCATCCATAGCTTCTTTGGGCAACCCCTGAAGAACCTCAGATGCCCTAACCCTGGGACGGGAGTGGGCAAGGGGGAGCTGATGCCCCCAGGTACAGCCCTTTCTCTGTACGGCACTGTGATTGATACTGGATGGTATCATGACACGTTTATTTGGCAGGCGAATTGGGAAAGATGCAGATAACATCGCCCATCACCACCCGATGATGGCATTGAGCAAGACACCCGACCGCTGTCCTAGGAGGCTTGGGGCTGGCTCTCCTTCCTGGGGCTGGCTTGCTTAGGCAGCTCCTATTTGCATCCTCTGAGTCATGGATGTTTCCCGAAGTAGGGATCAGAGGCTGACACCAGGCAGGAGGGCTGCGCTATCTAGTTCATCTACCTCAAAGCCAAGTGCTGGCAGCCCTGGCTTGGGAGAAGTGTGCCTCTTTTGTAAGTCCAAGATAATGTAGGAGAGGCAAGAGGGGAGGTTTGTTCCAGTTTCTCCTCACTGTGTGCACTAGATGATGTATTCCCCTTGATTTCTCCTGCACGTGACACGATCACTCCAGCTGTGGCCAGTGAGCACATGATGACAGAGAGGTGAGTTTGCATGGCGTGGGTGTATGATTCCCTCACACCCTCCTGAAATAAGTAATGAACAGGGAGCAGGCTACGGGAGGCATGGGGACCACAGAGTAAGTGCCCTGCTGAGGCACAAGCACCAGCCCCAGCACGCTCAGGAGTGGTAAGGACTGTTACTCTGCCAGCAGCACCATCCTGACCACACAAATTAAGGATTCTAATTCAAGATGATGAATGCTAAGAGAGGGAAATGTTTCAATAGCTCAAGGATTCATGGAGATACCCTAAAATGACCGTGTCCTGACAGCCTCTGCGTTGCCCATCACCTCAGTGGTTGCCCACAATATCTGAAAACTTGAAAAAGCAGATTTTGTACTTGCACCACCTCACTTAATTTATATTTACAAAATTAAATACCAAACTGATGTTCTGTCCATCTCTGCCTAGAAGATTAGCAATTATTCCATATTTTCAAGAAGCCGTATTACGAATAGTCAGTTCTAACTAATTGCTTTAATTATTCAACCCCTGATTTAAATGCAAGTTTTTCAGCATTACTGCTGGTGAGTTAATTAATTGTAATTATGTACAGGTCACGTTCCAGATATATAATCTTTATAAATGATAGGCAGATGAGTAAGGATAGGAATCCAGATCGCCAAACACAAGTTCAGCCCCCAATTAAAGAACTGTGTGCATCCCAAATGTAAATGCTGCACACTAATTATTTCTATAAATAATAGTATCTGGAGAAGGAGCTGATGACAGAGCCGTATCCCAATAATTAGGAATGACTCCAACTTTGTTTACTATTCCCTCGAGATGCATGCCTATTGCTTTGGTTTCTAAATTAGATGTTCATCCAGGTACCTTGGAGTGTGCTATCAAATATTCAAACTGTCCCTTCACATACCTGCTCCTCACAAGCACTGCCTCTCAGGGACGTCATGACTGGGGCTGAAGCAGTGTGTTGTCCCCGCAGAGGAACCGAAGCATTAGCCACCAGCACAGCACATTAACAGCATTTCTCAGAGCTTATCTCATAAATACAGGTTCACCAAAAGCCATTTCTGACATGTTTTAATTCAAAAGAGTAAAGTAAAATGTACTATGTCTTTAAGTAAAACATAGATAATGTGATTTGCTAATGCGAGTCAAAAAAACACTACGTTGATTCAGATATTTTCCTACTTTTTTCATGTTTTTAGAAGGAAATAATCAATCACACGATGCTTGAGGTGACCACTTTCCTTTAAAAAATGTTGAACCCTGAGCCAACTGCAGTCACATTTGGCAGTGTACTGGAGGTCTCAAATGAATTACATTGATACACTTCCTGAAAATGAGCAACTAGGTAGGACAGGGGGACCTTGTCAGTGTCCCCTTTGAAAGAAATGTGATGAAGCCTGAATAAATCAGGAATCCACCATGGAGAGACACAGGAAAACAGGCTTCATTTACCTGTTTACAGGCTTTTAGCCATTACCCTGCAGAGAAGAGACATAATTCTTTAGACGGGCATTTCTCTTTGAACATTTGCAGTCTTTTCTCTGCCTCTTTCCTCTTGAATTCTTCACTTCAAGTCCTACAGTAACTGCTGCCTCTGAAGTCATCCTAGTGGTTTGTCACTTCACCACCTTTTTTCCCCAAGGCTCTATATCACATTAGCCACAGGCATCCAGCCCTTACCAGGGACTTGACTCATGACATTTAGTCCTTCCTACACACCAGCCTTTGCACCTTCTCACCTGCTCCTGGAGCCCCTATTGTATTCCAGACCAAAATGACTTTGTTCCTTCTTCCACCTGAAAAATACAAAGCATCTGGCTATCCACTGGGCTTCTTCCTGAGGGTGAACACACACACAGACACAGAGTAAAAAAAAAAAAAAAAAGGAAACAAGCAAACATTATATAATGGAGTTAGACAACTAGTTGTTATCCTCTATGCATTAATTCACTTCACCTTCAAAAATCTTGAATTGAAACCTACCAATTAAACACTACAAAGTTCTAGTCATGCTTGTAGTTCACTGCCATCTCTAAGCTGGATGTCAGGTCTTGGAAAAGGAATTGATTCCTTTGTTTGTACAAAATCTGACACAGATAAGAGCTTCACAGAATCGTTAGGACAAAAGCAAGCCAGTGAAATGAAAACTGAGACCCAGAGGATGGAAACAAACACAGAGTGTAACTGATGATTTAACCTTTGCGGTTGATAAGAGTAAGATTAAGAGCTCTACAAAGTTTGCTCTTAAATTTACTGTTTACAAAAGATGTCAGAAATCTAAATAAATAAATAAATAAATAAATAAAAATAAAAATTTGGAAGTCCAAAGATAAAAGATGTATGGATTCCAAGTTCCACACTGCTAAGCACACATACTGGAATTAAAATCATTATCTGATGATCAGTCTTAAAAATATCAGAAATCAGAATGCATCTTCTATCCCACCACTTCTGGGTAAGGAGTATACTCTTTGTAACAAACATATATATGAGAAATTCTCCTTACTGAAATATTGAAAAAATGGGAAGAAATTGAGATGAAGGTTAGGGAGCACTGAAAGAGCTGTCACAGCAGGGAGAAGAGTGCAGAAAGAACTCTGCCACTTTCCTCACTTCCACCATGAGGTTCTCAAACAACTCAAAGAAACTGCACACAATAAACAAACCAACACAAAAAAAAAAAGAGTGAATGTAGGTATTTAACTTCCTGATTTGAAACAAGATACGCAATTCACTCTCTAGGGATGGATAGGTGCCCATTTACTATTCTTGCTAACTCATTCCTGCTCAGATTTGGCAAACCTAAGTATCAATGGCAGTGACCATTTGCCAAATAGGTTCCCAAATGAAACTGCCAACTCACTAATTAATAGCATTTGAATAGCCTTCAGCCAGTAATGACATTCAGCCACTGTTGATCTTGTCTGGACAGGAGCGTGTCCATTTGGCATCTCCCCATGAAGCCTGGGAGGCACCCAACCCCACGACTTGTACTCTTGGCAAACAATTTAAGGTTGATCCTAGCAATTCAGCTCTTCAGTCAACAATGAAACAGCAACAAAAGCCCAAGTCTCCTTTCACATCTCATCAAATATTCCCATAAGAGAGCTGTCTCAGACAGAGCTTCAGTAGTGACGAGAAACCACTAAGTAGAAATAAAATATTACACTTTACCAAAGCAACAAGTAGTTCTGCAAAGAGGAGAACAAATGATGCCTTGCTGCTGTGATTCGTGTTGTAGGGTGACTTATCTCACATCTAATAAGCTCCAAGCTCTTATCTTAAGCCTCATAAGGTGTGAGCTCTGATCAAAGGTCCTCCTTAATAGCATTTCTTTCTTGTGTGATTCTCTGGAAACAAACACAGTCGAGCCCATGTTTCTGCCTTTATCTCCATGGGGGCACGAGATCTGGTGTCTTTTATCTACTCTGCTGCCTTTTATTTCTGAGAAGTATATGAACTTTATTTCCCGTAGGAACACGCGCTCCCTCCCAGGGTTGATTAAAGCTGACCAAAGGGTTCAAAAGTTGTTGGGGGGAAACAGGAAGCCAGAACAAAAAAAATGCTTGAGTGACTCCGTGACTCTCATTTCCTTGAGCAAATCTCAAGCTACTATATATCACTGCAGAGAAAGAACAAACCCAAATAAAAAATATTTGATAAACAAACTACGAGGATGTATTCCTTACAAAGGAAGAAAAAAGTATACGTGTAGAGACAGACAAATGAAATAAATAAGCTAGAAAAACTAAATTCATATTGTATTCTCAGAATCCCTGAAAACAGCAAAGGGAGTGAAATAGGCTCATTGAGAATCTCTTTATCCCTTTATCAATAACTAAACTCTCCACTGGAGCACAAAACAAAACAGGATACAGAGGGCCAAAGAAAGTGAGGGAACCTTTAATTGTTAAGCGTCTGATGTGGGGAGCAGGCATAGCACTTATGGGGCAATTTATACACAATTCTCAACTCTTTTATACGTATGTACATATACAATAGGAGGCACACAGGAGGCGCATACTGCACAAATGCTGGCCTTTGCAGTTGAGAGTCCAGCAAGGTCCTTTTGGGAAGCATCCTCATATTGCAGATTTGCCTGTGCTTTGAGGCTGCCAGCAGCAGCAGCTCGACCAGAATAAGGCAAGGCTGCAGCTGCACAAACAGTGGGAAGGCACGAAGAGCCCAAGAGAAGGGAAAGGGCATTTTAAAGATGACTGCTGACCTCCAACCCTGGTACAGGCTGAGTTTGTGTTCCCAGAAACTCTGGGTTCCTGAAGGAGCCCAGGAGGAATTTAAAGAAGGTGGGTCCACAATCCTTGTCTTCTAAAACCAGTTTAGTTTGCTTCCTGCATGACCAAAGCATGTGTTCTCCTGAGATAAGAGCTCCACACCGCAGTTAGCTTTTCCTTGGTTGACTTGGGAACATTAAAAGCAATACAGATTGTGCTTACAGAAACCCAATGGAAATCAATGGAGTTCACCACCCAGATGGGATCCAAGAGCACGGCTTCCATACGAAGAGTTCAGTTTCCATACAAGCACAAAGTTATAGCCATATTGTGGTTAACAATCCCTTGGATGACAGAGATGAAAAAGCAAATGAATGATTACAGTAGAGGTCACAGTAGAATATATACACTTATTTAAAGTCTTTTATGCAACCATCAGCCATGTTAAAAACAAAACAAAAAACAAGTGCTTTGTACAGGGATGAAGGAAAGATATTATAATACAAAAAAAAAAAAAAAAAAAAAAAGAGAGAGAGAAAACTTGTAATCAAGCAGACAATTTATTTCTCTTCCAATTAAAACATTTCTAATGCTGGGGAAAGGCAGTGAAATAACTAATTCCTATGGTTGCTTCTCTGGGCAATTCACTTCACACCTGCATCAATCCAGAAATCTCAGTGCTGTCAGCAGGACCAACCCTTTAATGATGGGACCACTCAGCTGTAGGAGGAGAATAGGGCATCTGGCCCAGAGTGGGGGAAAAGCTGCACAGAGATTTGTGCACAGAGAAACTGTCTATAGTACATTCTCACAAGATGATTCCTTTGCTTGGTGTGTCCAGAGCTCCACCAAAATCCACTTTTGTAAAAAGCCGATTTAAAATAAATACATTAAAAAAAAATAATAAAATAAAAAAAAATCCAGAAGCAAAAAGAATGTAGAGGTTTGATCAAGCACAGCTAGATTTGCTTTGTTTTTTAAGGGTTTTGTTGGTTTTTTTTTTTCCAAAATGCAATTCACAGAGTAGTTTTGAGACCAATTTTGTTGTTCCTGTGGGAAAACTGCCCAAGCTCCAACATATTCTCATGGATTTCAGCCTTGCTCTGTGTCAGCCTGGCACAGAGGAGATGGGTTTTATGCTGTATGCCAGCAGTGAAGTGCCTGCAGAGCAGTCCCAGCACCTGGGCTTCACATGTGACCAGACAGCCACAGCCACGTGGGATATGGCCACTCCATGTGAGAACATCTGTTTTGCTGGGATGCTGTTCAAAGAGCAAGGGGACCACCATGCCCAAGCTTCTGCCATGAACAGAACTGCACGTGGGATGTGTATCCTGGCCCCAGCCTGACACTGCTGCAGGATATCAGCTTCCCCCACACCCTATAATCACTCTCCCCTAGAAGCTAAGTATTTTGAACTCCAAGTGGGGAATTTTCTAACTAGGGTTAATCAATGCAACTAAGCTCATTTTTTGTTCTGCTAATAATAACCAACCGGTATGATTTTCAAGATTCCTGGTACATGGCATATGTCGTTTGTCCTCCACAAACATTAAACATACTCCCACCCATCCCTTCCATATTTCTACTTCATTTACTGTTATGACACAGATATTCTTTAATGAATCTTAATGACTCACCTCAACTGTTGTTTTTTTGCATTCTGATAAGCACTGGGCGGGATGACGAATATAATACTACATGCAACACCTAGACAACATGAGCAATTCAGCGTTTGCTTAAGCCATATTAGACACTGATAACAGACATAGGCATTGCACCTGCTCCACTGTACAAAGCACAAAACAAAATAAAATGACACCACAGGACAGATAGAGCAACTGCTGCTTCTATTTGTATAAAGCAAATTTGTCTTGTCAGAGTTCCAGAGAACGTATGTTGTGGCTATTATGAGCCTTTCTTCTCTTATAAAAACGACTAATTTGATGTTGTGCCCCTGAGGAAGAAAAAGCAAAAGTTAGCCAGCTTGGCTAGGACTGAGTAGTGTTTCACTGTGAAGATGTCTGCTAGTCAAAGGTGGGTGGCTTCCAAGACTACCCATGTACACAGTGACGGACACAACAACATATATACTCCCTTATGGCCAAAGCTGGTACTCCCTTTTCTCTTCTTGCTTCTTTGAGATTTAGGTTAAATTACCTGAGATAGAAGGCCAAATAGTCTTTTAACAGGAGAGTATTAAAATGGAACATAGGTTTTGCATAGGTACTAGTTAAGGCCACACAATAGGTATCTTCCCATCAAAATGAGATCCTCAGCACTGAGCAGGCTGGATGACCCCAACTACAGTGTTCTGTGCCTAAATTTTTGCTGAGGTCAAGAAAGAGGACAGCATCTTCTTCTATAGGTCCCAGCATGTGGTACCAGCCTGGCTCAGATCCATAATTTTAAAATACTGTGTAAAACAAGATATCTCTCTTATTCACTGACCACAATAAGACTCACCGCTGCTCTTTATGTAAGAATGTATGCAGACATTAAGCATGCAGCAAGAGGACACATGGATGCAATCATTGCATTTTCTTGTCAGAAAGAAGCAACCAGTTAGACATGATCCCACGCTCCCTTTCTGTTCCACAAGTTCTGCCAGCACCTAACTCTTCACTTGTACTCTCGCTATATAACAATAAGTCGATGAAATAAAAAAGCAAACTGTTGGGATTTGCTCTGGAAGATAGGAGATGGGAAAGAAGCAGGCTGAGAGATGGTAATAGATAACATAAACGGGCTTCCTAGTAACGGTCCTTCATATTCTGTAGCACAAACGTCATTACCAATAAACCTGGAACAAACTTAAGTTTGTAAAGTGCTTGTGGCTTCTTACTGCTACCAGCATGCAGCTTTACAGCCACTGACAAACAGGCAAAACTTTGATGTTTTTGGAGATGGGGAAGGAGAAGAGGAATCATGTCAACTACAACGCAAAGTACTGCCCTGGAGAAGCACACTTCTGTCTACCCAGATGGGAGAGAAAATGTGGTGATGCAGGTCACCTCACAGTTATTCATGAGCTGAACAAGAGGACCGTAAACCTGGACACAAGCAAGGTAGTTTTTAAATGAAACCAGAAGTATGCAAAATGCAGGGAAAAAAAGAAAAAGCTCTGCTGCCAAAGGATGCTAAAGTGTATTTTTTTGAGTACAGTCATCCAAAAGTAATTATTAGCTCTTCAGTTTCTGAATACACTTGGCCTTAAAGTATTAACATGTGCTTTTTATTTTATGCCTCAAATTGCATGAAATGAATTAAATACACACCAAATGGTATGAGCAATCTCTTAAGCACTAGCAAGTTCAGTGACTGATCTTCTGCTTTAGTATGAAGGGTAAAGGTTTATTTTTTTCTGTCATATGATCCATCATCATACAGTTCATGTGTTAGGAATCTCTCTCTGTCCACTGGCAACATTACTTGAGGCATGCTTGTAACATTTTCACTCGATTAAGAAATGAGAAGCAGGAGATACACTGCGGAGCTGGCAGTTTATTTAATTTTCTTCAGTTTTATGCAACATGAAATGCAGCAATTTTTGTTACCGCTCAAACATGCTGACAGAACTTTGACATAGTATTTTTTTTTTCTCCGTGGTAATTACTAGTGTTGGTTTGCATGTGCTAAGAATAATGACACACATGAATAACTTGCTACACTTTATGACTCACAGAGATGCCTTCGCAGAAATGATCTTGGTCACAGTGTGTTCGCCATGCACTGCGTGGAGAGCTTTTCAGTGGGGATGGTTGGTGGTGTTTTATTTTATCAGCTTCTCCCTCATCAGGTGAAGAATACACTACCTATATAAAGACTGCTCGATACTGCCCTTCCGCCAGCCCTGTATATATATTTTGGTTTAGATCCATTTGAATCACAGAGACAAGGAGTTTCATCCTTTGTTTCAACCATAACAGTGTGTTGTTTGAAGTCACTCTTTCAAGCTGAGATAACCAGGTCTCTGCTTTCCAAAGCTGTCACTTCCCGAGACCCTTGAGGCTGTGATCTTACAGATGCTCCCTGCTGGCATTCCATTGGTAACTGTTTTTGGGGGAGGCACACATAGGCAGCCCCCCGTTCCCAGTGCAGGGGGAGGGTGTTGTTCACCTTACTGGCTGCAGTGGGATGGGGTGGCCAGGCACCAAACATAGCCCTGTATTGGGCGCCCATGCTCCAGGGCACCTGGAGATTCTTCAGCCCACGCAGCTGGGCAGGAGGAGGAGGAGGCACACACGTGCACCAGACACACTCAGGCAGGGGAGCTGAGCCAAAATGCAGATGAGTGCACGGCACATACTTTGAAAGCACGACAGGGTTTTCACTCCTGAGTGTCCTCTCCAGTGTCGCAAGAGAAATTCTGGAGGAGTAAGTCATACCTTCGCTGGAGTGCTGGCTGCAATGCAGCTCTGCCACATACCTACCACCTCTCATTCCCTCCTTGTGCTTTAAACCTCTACATTTTTAGGATCTTATTCCCACTGTTTTGGCAGCGGTGAGAATACTTCCCTGGGATGCCCCAACACTCAGCTCTTCCTCCTCTTCTCCAGTGAACTTCCAAATGAGCACTGTAACAGCTTGGAGGGACAAATCATAGCCTTGGATAATGGTCCATTGTTTTCAGCACAAGATGTCACGTACCTTAATATTTTTAAAAATGCTAACAAGTTTCTTTAATTCAGTATGAGAGAGTATTTTTTGGTCTAATTCTGAGATATCATTGCTGAAAACAACGGAAAGCATCAGCGGGTCTTCAACAAAACATCTCTAAAGTTTACAGCCTGCTGCTGACACCATGATTGTGCATTAGGTTATGCAGAACTCCTGTCATCTCTCATTGACAGTATGTCACACAAAAGCACAGATAAGGACTAAAGCGATTGTGAGGACAATGAAGCTTCCTAAAAGAGAATTAAACACATCGGTACAGTATGGAACTATTTCAAGACAAAACAAAAACTATTTTTCTTATCTTTGACTCTCTAGCTTAAACATTTTGAAAAAGTGTAGTACAGTGGGGTTATAGAGAGAACAATAGAGAATAATTCATGTTGGGAAGGAGCTCTGCAGGTCTCTGTCCCAATCTGTTCAAAGCAGGGCTACATACAGGGCTCAGCCAGGCTGCTCAGAGCTTTGACTAGCCCAGCCCAGAGAAACCTTCAAGGACACAGTTTTCCCTTGCTCTGGGAGCATTAATTTCTGTATATCCAACTGGCATGCTCTCTGTTGCAGCTGTGCTCCTCTAAGAAGAGACTGGCTCCTTCTTTTCTAAAACTTCGACTGAGTAGTTGAAAACAGCAAGAAGATTCCACATTAGCCTGCTCTTCTCCACACCAATGGAACCCAGATCCTGCCTACTAATTGCATACCACTTGTAAAGGAGTAACAGTGAACTTTACACTAAGTGGTAATGAAATTAAATGCCTGTATATAATAAGAATTACTTTAAAAATTAGAATTTGAATAGAGGAAAATACAGAAGGTACAGCCAAGTTAATAATTTTGCTCTGGATCCGGAATATCAATTTAACTAGAAATAAGTAACACCCAGCCTTTCATCTTATCTTTTTGACAGATGTTTCCCCTGTATAAAGGGTGGCACAATTGTTTTTGTCAGTATTGTAATTAAAATTGCTATCCAGCCAACACAAAGTTTTTAATGGTTTCCCTTGAGATTATAACAGATGTTGCCTTATTAGATAAGAACTCTCCCAAAGTGAGAAATGTTACTGGCATAAGACTTTTCATCCAATCTCAACGCATGCTGTCACAATTCACCTGGTAACATTTGGCCATAAGGAATGAAGTACCAGCCACTGTCCTAAAGAGAGAGAAAAAGGCATCCTGAAGGGTTTGGAAGAAGTACTAGAAAACCAAGTGTTGTGGTCTGACCTTTGCTGTGGCCAGAATTAGATGGAGAGCATAGAAGGAGATGGCCTTGTCAGCTGCACCTCCACCAGCCAGATACGACAGGTTCTTATAAATAACCATCATTTAGTCATCTGGCAGAGGGTCTTCGGAAATCTGGTGAGTAGCAGTTATCTGGTTCCTGTTACAAGAAAAGATACAACGGCATGATAATTTGAAATGGCAGCTAGTTTAAATAAAGCAACACGCAACGGTGAGCTCCAAGAACAGCTTTGCAAAGGCAGCTTAGGTCCCTGACTCTCACTGAAGAGCTGGAGAAGCGGAGGATGGAAGTGCTGAGGTGCTGTGGTGCTCACCCTGCGTGTTGGTGGCACGGGGTTACCAAGTTTGTGAGAGGTCTGAGGAGCTGCTTAGCCAACTGTGGTGTTTGGGTGTTACCCATCATCAAAAAGTCCCCAAGACATCTACAGAACATGCAACATGGCAGAACTGCTGAGTTTCTTTAAGTAATATGTGTCCCAGTGTATTATGAAATACACTAGTCATACAGATACTCGGGATTTCATGGGTTGATTCTCCTAATCTTAGCCCTCCTGAGGACAGGTATTAATTAAGCATACAAAAACATTTGCCAAGCACTGGCACAGCTGCCCAGAGAAGCTGTGGTGCCCCATCCCTGGAGGCGCTCAAGGCCAGGTTGGATGGGGGCCTGGGCAGCCTGAGCTGGTGGGGGGCAGCCCTGCCCATGGCAGGGGTGGGGGTGGGTGGGCTGTGAGCTCCCTTCCAACCCAAACCGTTCTGTGATTCTGTGATCTCCTGTACAGCAAAGGGAATGAAGCGACCCCAAAGATCCCATACTCTTCCCATGCTCCCCAGCGAATCCCGCAGGCCCTACTCTGAGCACAGCGTTAAACCAAACACTCCTCCCTTTGCCCGGAGGGAACCTCACTCTTGTGCTGACAGACACACACACACACACACACACACACACACAGAAAATCAGCGGGGGGGTTCACAAGCCCTCGGGGCAGCCTCGCCAGACACAGCGAGGCCTCCTCAAGGCCGAGTCCCGCCCCGCTGCCCGCCGCCCTAGATCGGCGCCGAGGCAGGCCGCACGCAGAGGCCAGCCTCCGGGGGGCGGTCCCGCCGGCGCCCCCGCCCCCGCCCCCGCCCGCTGAAAGCGCCCGGCAGGCCGGGCGGCGCGGCACAGCGCGGCATAGCGCGGCTGAAGGTGGCACGGCCGTAGGAAGCGGCCAGCGGCACGGCCGGCAGCGCCCACGCAGACGCCCGCCTCCCGCCCGCCCCTTTTCTTCTTCTTCTCCTCCTCCGGGACTCTCCGCTGGGATCAAGCCGGCTGTGCCGCTGTTGTTGTCGGCCGGTTGTGCCACATCGAGGATATTTTAGCTCCCGGAGAGGCGGCGGCGCTTCCTTTTATCCGTTTTTTTGGGGGGAGCTGCGAAGCGGAGGAGCAGGTGAGCCGGGCTGCTCGCCCCGTGCCGTCCCGCTCTCACCCCCGGGCGGCGGCGGGGACCTGGCGGCGGTGGGGGGAAGGGGTTAATGGGCGGAGGGCGCTCCGGACCGGCTGCGGAGGGACCCCGAGGGCTGGGCTGTGCCCAACTTTTAGGTGGGCGAGAGTGTGCGTGGGGAGGCGAAGCGGCTCTCTGTCGCCGGGAGCTGCCGTGTCCGAACCGATCGGGAGCGAAATCCGTCCGTCGGCTTTCAGGACTTGCCGTGGGATCGTGGCGTGCCGGCTGTGGGCGCGCACCTGGTCCTCGCTGAAAGGGAGTCGATCAGAATTCAGAAGTATTAGTTAATAAGTGCCTGATCCTGTTGACCCTGTTCTGGTTCACCCACTCAGCTATGCGGGGGAGGCGAGGAAGGTGTCCTGCCGGCTAAACCAATTACAGCTGGCAGGGAGCAATCATCGGCGTTGCTGAGGAGCTGGGAGCCAGGCCCAGGCGCACCGTGTCTTGTCGGAACTCAACTCAAAACCAGCTGCTGCTCTCTGGAGCTGCTCGGCCCTCTCGGTGCTGTGTTGTGTCCTCAGCTGTTTGGGGCTGGTGGTGCTGAGGGGTTCGAGCTGAGGGAGGGAGAAAACCAGAGCGAAAGAGATCTTCTTGTGTTGTTGGTAGAGCAGAGCGCTGCGTGCCTTGTGAGAAACCCGATAGGAAGGCCACAGAGTGAACAATCTGACATAGAAATACAAGGAGCTGGGTTAATGAGCAACGCTGGGGCAGTGAGGGCTTCTTGGAGATCTTTTGTCTCAGCACCCAAAGTGCTTCTGAGGAAACGGACAGAAAAATTGGGAAGGGCAGAATCTCCTGATCACAGAATTGTAGGGCTTGGAAGGGTCCTCTGGAGATCATCTAGTCCAGCTCCTTGCTAAAGCAGGCTCCCTTCAGCAGGTTGCGCGGGAGAGTGTTCAGATGGGTCTTGAATATGTCCCAAGAGGGAGACTCAATCAATGGGAAAGTACTAAAGAGGAGTCCTGTGAAGGCCTGGGTAGCACCTGAAATTGTCAGAAATCCTATCCCTCACTGGAGATCGGATCTAGGATTACTATAAATGTGTGTAGTGTCCTCATAAATGCCTTCTGATTGTTGAGGCTTGCAGCTAGTTTTCCTATGTACCTAGTTTCCTATGTACAGGTTCAAAGGCCATTAAAAATTCCATATACGTAGGTGTTTGGGTTTTTTTTGCTTAAAAAAGAAAAGCCCACTTGAATTAAGGATGAATGGTTGTTTAGACTGGTGAATTTAATGAAAAAAATGAGGATGCTTGCTGAGTGAGACTCACGCTGTGTGAAATTCTTTGGTGCTCAATGAGATGTGTAATTTAGATCAAATATTAGCACATGCTATTTGAGGTAAAACCCATCATTCCGTGGATTGCACTTTTGGGTAACATTAACGAAGGATAAGTGGACTATTCCTTTTATATTGGGCTGATTTATGTTGCTTCAGTGATAAGCACCATACATCTAATAACTGTGAAGTTGAAATGGGCCTCTCAGGTTGAGGACTCTTGACTTTTAAGTGATTGCAAACATAGGAGGATGAAAGGGATCTGTGGCTGTTGGGTATTTTTCTTCTGCTAGATGGACAGATGTTGAATGTGTTGTCACTTTAGCAGTTCCGCTTGTTTTGTGGTTTGGTTTATTTGTTGTTTGTTTTTTTTTAAGCTCTAATCTGTCATCTTTTTTCAAGTTCAAGATTGTATGTTGATTTTTGTGTGTATTGAAATGGCTTAAGAGAAATTGCTTGTATTTAGTAATCACAGTTTTGTGGCAATAGTAGTGCCCTCAATTGCTTTGTGTAAATAGGAGTACACATTTTCAGACTGTTTCTGTGGAACAAAACAATGCAGCACAATGCAATGACAAAGTAGAAGGAAAATTGTTGAGACAACTTGCCACAGTCTAGCCTGATAAGGTATCATTTACCGACACCTGAATTACAGCATCGTGATAAACTTGAACAATGGCAGTAAAATCTGCATTATTCATTGTATTTGATCTCTCATGGGATAAGGATTTTATCACTGTGTTCCTTGAATCATATATAAGAGAACATGTTATACAGCCCTCGCACAACCCTGCTTCTGGTGGCCCAGGGAACTTGATAGCTTTGACTTGAGCAGCATGAAAGTGTTGTTGGTGGTCTCAGATCTAAGAAGGGCGTTTTACTGCATGAATCCTTTTTGACTTGTATGCCTTTAGTAGGCTCAAGTTTAAGTGTACTTGTGCTCATAAATAGGCAAAATAATGCGTGTCAGAGATGCTGTTTCTAGTGAAGGAAGCAGGTTGTTGGTATTTGGAGCTGGTTTTCAGAGGTAGTTCATGAGAAGAGTGAGCAAGGCAAATATCAGTCTGAAAGTGCTATGGTGAGCACTGCTGCTTCTCTTCAGAACCTTAAAGGCAAAGTCCAAAGTGAATTGTGGTGTGTGAGCATGAATGTAGTAAGTGAAGGTAGACAACACTTCGTGTTTAAAAAATAATGTTTGGAAGGTACAAAATAACTGCAAGCAATAGGTACTTGATGGGCAAAGGACTTCTGAAGGCTTTCATGACCATCTAATGGGATGAGCTACTGAAAGCACTTACTTAGAGTACCAGAAGTTAATCATCCTCTTGTGCACTCGTTTCACAAAACTGTGCTGATTCCTGGGAGAAGTCTTCCAGGAAAAGCTGTGTAAGCAAGATGAGAATTTTGTTGTATACGATTGGGATGCAAACAACATGAGGGGGGGGGAACAGAAACAGCTTTGCCTTTATCACACTCAGAGCTGTTCTGCAGTCTGTGCTAAAGCAGTAAGATGCCTCTTAACATCCTTGCTTTCTCAGTAGCAGTGCATCTCACATAACCCTTCTTGTTTTTCAGATGAGTGAATTTGCAATCAGAAACATGGATCAAGTAGCTCCTGTCTCCAGTATGTACAGAGGAATGCTCAAGGTGAGCTCTCATGAGTGAGCAGCTTCTAAACCCTTCTGCTGTCATTAAATTTTTCCTAAATAAATGTCCCAGGGCTGGCAGCATGGTTGTCTGTTTTGAGGAGAGTAGTGAAGTGCTGTTCTGATGTGACTAGTTAAGTCTGATTTGTTCAAGAGAATTTTATGAAAAAAGGAGGTTATTCTCTTATTACATGCAACAAAGTCCAGCACTTAGTAAGAGACCAAGGCTAGTTATTCAGTATATTTTTATTGGTAGATAAGCTGCCTCTGTTACCTTGTTTTGAAGTGAACTTACAAACTGAAGAGAAACCAGAGGCAAACTACAAAGATTCCATTTATTAAGTGCTTCTGTTCTCTTATTCACACCAATTACTTTTTATCCTAGTGCCATTTTTTTTAACACACATTTATTAATGTGAACCAGACAAGGATTAGGAGGATGCTTTCAGCTCTCATTAACTTTGAGCACTGTATGTGTTTTGAAGAATCATTTAGTGAATCTTTAGTATTCTGACTCCTGATGTTTTATGGCTTCTCAACTTTTTCTCTTGCCCAAGCAACAACAGTAGGGTACAAAAGAGATCCCCTAACTTGACAGCTGTGTACTCCTGGACATAGTAGCTGTTTTTAAGCAGATGCTCAGTTGTGATATAATTAAGTCAAAATCAATATGTAGATTCTACTACTCTGTAGCTGCTCTCTTTTTTTTTTTTGTTATTTTGTTCTGTGATAATTAGTCTTAACATATGTTGAATGGCCACATAAAGCGTTTGCATGGCTGATAGGGCAAGCAGAGTTTATTTCTACATTGCTTTGTTGTTTTTTTTTCCTTCCCTTTGGTTACCATTAAAACAAGAACCTATTTAAACACTAACCCTTTTTGAAATATGAAACTAGTACAGTATAGATTTTACTCATTCACATGCCACAGCATTTTTTCCAGTGACTCAGGATAAGGGTCAGCTATTTACACAAAATGCAGGAGTTTCCAGATTATGTTGAAAGAACTTGCCCTTTCTTCTAGGTACTAGTGATGAGTCAGTGCTTTTATCTCGTAGTGTACCAAGTATTCTTTATTAACAGTTGCCCAATGTGCCAGTAGCTTGTTATGTGTGGTTATGAGCTTTTTTTCCATGGGTTGGCACTGACTTTCCAGTACCTGTGGTGGGCACCTGGGCTGACTGTATAGAATTTGTCTCCACTATCTGGCTCTCAGTGGGGATCCCTGAAGCCAGTTAACCCCCAGAGACACGATATTGTGTTCTTCCACAGCTTTTTCTTCTGTTTCTTCTATGTCAAAGCCTTACAGTGACACCAAAAGAAAAGTTAGGGGGTACATGGAAATACCCTTGCAGTGACAGAAAAACGGTTCAGGTTGCTTTTGCCTCATACTTGAATACAGCCCTGAAGCATCTTTGTACTTTGCTTTGGCGTAAGCTGGTATACCACTGCATGTACGAAAGAAGGAAGTGTTTGCAAGATGCCTTAGTCTCCACATCTCTGAGCTGCAATAGCTGCTGTTTGTGCTATGGCTTTTCAGAACAATTTTCTATCTTCAGATGCTTTTAAAATCTTGGGGGCAACTTTTTACCTCTTTTTGCTTCTGGATATGACAGATACTGTTTCCTTGTGACTAAAGGGTGAGCTGCATAAGTTGTTTTTTAAAGTTATTTTCTCCCCTTTTGCATTTTCCTCCCTTCTCCTTATGAGGCTGGAGAGCTTTAGTGGTTGTACTCTGTGTTTCTAGGATGCACAAGTCAAGTATACAGGAAACTAAGTTTTTAAAATGTATCAGTATATGTAAGGCTGCCATATATGAGTAGAATTTGTTTTTATCTGGACTATTTTCATTATGCTCTTGTTTATCTCTTTCTGTACGATTTAATTAGCAGTATTTCACTGAATGACTGCAAAATGTAGTGGCTGGAAAATCATGTAACTCACAAATGTAGAAGTCCTTAAGTCTTCTAAAGCTGGCTGTATTGTTTGAAGTGATGTGCTTCATGCTACGGTTCTGTCTTTTTTCCTGAAAATTGCATATTCACCTATTGTAGGTCATGCGCTACCAATTGCTTCTCCAGCACTTAGACTTCTGCCATCAAAATCCCAAGTGATTAGTGAATTTTGTAGGTTAAAGAAATGCTAAGATTTCTTCAGAGCATATCTGAGAGTGTGTGTATAGATATATATGCGTTCTCTATTGTTAAAAGATTCAATCACAGGAAGGCTTAGAATAGCCTTCCTTGGCTTTACCTGACTTGTAGAATGTGCTGCACAGTTAGTACTGTGGTGTGAACATTGGCTTCTTGTACATGAACACAATTGCAACATGGTTGTTTTCTATTCAAGTATTTCAAAGGTACGGTTTAGTTGATTTGAGGTAGTGGTTATGCATGATCTCAAAGTCTAGGAAGTGGTTGGGTTTGGTTTCCTAGCAGCACTGCTCTAGAAAAAAAAAATCTAATGTTGGGGCTTCTGTTATTCTGTTACTTTGCAGCGGCAACCAGCATTTGACACCTTTGATAGCTCCAACTCCCTGTTTGCTGGCTATTTTTTATCGCTAAATGAAGATCAAACACTCCAGGAAGTGCCGACAGGATTTGATTCTACTTCTTATGGTAACTTTTAACTCTGTTTCTTGGTCCAATCCATAGGTCAGAAAGAAATATGTGGAGTCTGAGTGCCAGATAATTTCCCTAAAAAAAACAAAAAAAAAACAAAAAAAAAACCTTGTTTTATTACATGGACTTCTGTGTACATATTTGATTTAAACCATGTGAGTTGCTCTCTTGGCATTGCTGTTATCTGCTCTGGAAAAGAGTGGGAACTGGGACTAGTTTAAGATAGACTGACACTCCATGTAAGAAGCCTTAACTGTTATTAAAGTAGGTCTACTTCAAGGCAGTTTAAAATATTTAAATTTAAACAAAAAATTAAAAGTATTTAAACTTAGAAATTATGGTTGAGACATTGCAAATATTCAGTATGGTTGAGACATTGCAAATATTCAGCAAGCTCTTTTCTTGACGCTCTTGATCCTCTGGCATTAATACCCAGAACACAGAAATGCTTGTTCCCTTTCCTACTTCTTCTGTTTTCCCTAGGAATTTGTTTTTAGTCCTTACCTTAAAAAACAGGATGTTTACATATATTTGTGTGTGTGTCTATAGGACAGTACCTGCCAGCAGTTCTGTGTAAATCCTAGCCTGAACTCCCTGACTAGCTTATTCTAACTCCCCTTCCCCCCCAAAAAAAAGTCAGTATTCTATCCAATGCTGCCTTTGTTTCCTACTTGGAAAATGGATTTGAAAAAACAACAACAAAAAAATGCCCTAAAACCTATGAAAAACTGCCAGTCCTTTGTTCTGCTGTGATTCTAATCAGTCACCTTCTCTGGTCAGCAAAGCAGGTCTTAACTGATATTGAGGATGGGTGTGGTACAAACAGAAGCAAAAACGTGGCTGGTACTGAGCTCTGCTTGCTGGATCAAGTGGAGCCTGTACCTAGTCAGGAGCTAGGAAAACAAGAAGAGCCACACACCTTCCTGAACTGACTTGAAGTCTGACTTCACATACCTTGTCACCGTTATATGCTTCTCAAATAACAGAATTTTCAAGTGCTTCCTGTGTGCTAGTTTTCAGAGGCTCCCAAATATTATTCAGGGGTACCATAGTGATGTGATTCAGGTGTCTTTACATTACCTCTAGCTTAGCACTGTCAATCACAAACAAAATACCATTCAAAGCTTTTTTTTAATCTGAAACATTCTGGTGGTGTGGTTGACTTCTTTTCTTCATCATCTTGTGAGGACTTTCAGAATAATTTGAGGCACCTTCCCATGAGAATTCTCCAACAAGATGGAGTGGAAAAAAAATTTGCCCAGATTTATTTTTATGGACAGCTGATTTGGCAAAATAAAACTGGGCAGCCTGATTTAGTGGTTGGTGACCCTACACATAGCAGACAATTAAACCTAGATGATCTTTGAGGTCCTTCTGAACCCAGGCCATTCTATGATTCTACCCATAATAGTAATCATTTCTCATTTCAAATCTAGCTTGAATATAACCGATTAACAAACATAAAAATCAATCATGTGGATTAGTAATTTATGAATGATGCTGTTTTTGGATTTCATTGTATTATTTTAGGCACTGAGTGACAGCTTGTGACCAGTCACAGCTGTTTGGTTGAGGTGATTTGAGGGATACATGGGAAGGTTGGAAACAGTCCACTGGATCACACTGTTGAGTAGTGCATGCTAGTTCTTAATAACCCTATTATCAGTTGCATAGCTCTCCAACTAAATTAAGACTGTCTGGAGTTATAATAAAGAAGTCTGAGGTCAAATTATAGATGAGAAAATAGAAATAAGCAGTCTCATATTTCCTTTAAAGAAAAAATACAGTAAAATTTCACTACAACAAAGGCATGTTGTGCAACTGTGAAGAATCAGTAATGATCTATGTGATGGGCAGCAGCAAAGCTTTAATTTAGCATGATGCAATTTTATCAACCCAGCACTACAAAGATTTTAGTGTTGAAAATATGTTAAGATGATTTGAAAGTGGATCTTCCTTGTTTGTTTTAAAATACCTAGTTTCTAGCAGCCTTTTCTTATTCTTCAAATAGTATAGCAAAAACCTGCCACTTCTTTGACTGGCCTAAAAGCTAATGCATCTCCCTTTTCCCCTCCTCCCCCTATTCTTTCTTGTAGAGTCCAACAACTGTGAATTGCCTCTGTTAACCCCGTGCAGTAAGGCTGTGATGAGTCAAGCCCTGAAAGATACTTTCAGTGGTTTCACAAAGGAACAGTGTCGGCTGGGTATACCAAATAGTAAGTGTTTTCTATTTATAAGGTCTTTTTTTGATGCTAAGGAGGACACTGAATAGCGGTTCTTTGAAAAGAGAAAGAATGATGTCAGTAGGGAATACAAGAATGGATCCTATGTGAATCTGGCACAGCTTGACTTGGAAGAAGTAAACTTGCTGGTATTAAAAATGGGTGCATAGACAGCTCATATTTTGGCAGCATAAGAGAGTCGATGAAGCTGAGGACATCTCTGATTAGAAGTGAATGCAGTAAGAAAATAGAGAGCTGCTTTTCTTCAAGTTGAAGAATACATTCATTCTGAAGCTTAAACTTCAGAAGTAATTGGTTAAAAGTTTCTTTCATTCACTGCCTTTTAATGAAGACTATTTCAGGAGCTGACAAATGTTAGGATTTCTCTCAAATGCTGGATGCTTTCTGCCTTTCAGATCCCTGGCTGTGGACTGAACAGCAAGTTTGCCAGTGGCTTTCGTGGGCTACCAATGAATTTAGTTTGGCAAATGTGAACATCCATCAGTTTCTTATGAGTGGCCAAGACCTCTGCAACTTGGGCAAGGAACGCTTCCTGGAACTTGCGCCTGACTATGTGGGTGACATTCTGTGGGAACACCTGGAGCAGATGATAAAAGGTATCTATGGAGCCAGAAAAAGCTAAGGCTTTTTTGACAGGAGCAAAAATAGGACTCCTTCAAAAGCTAATGTCACTGTGAAGGATTTTTGTTACGTATCAAAAGTCAAGATGAAGTGTAAAGCGTGGTTGATGAAAGCATTATCAAAAGTAGTACTGCATCCATCATAAACAAAGTGCAATTGCAGGTATCTGCTGAAGTCATTCTGTGTTCAGGCAAAGTACCTCTTGCATTCATGTTTTATTTGTATTAATAATTGAAATAATGAGATTAAGGCTACTGTAATAATCATTTATTAAAAATACATGTAGTCAACCAGAAGATAGGCAAAACTTGCTGACAAAGTCACAGGTATCTGGTTTTACTCCTTTTATATCGTGTTCTGAGGTTATTCAGTGAAGGGATGTAAAGGATGCCTTAGAAAGCATCCAAACTTGTTGCATATAGAGTTTTAGCAACATCATCAGTGTTCACCCATGTGCTCCCTTGTTTTTGGAGCATAACACTATATAGCTGCAAATGTTAAGATCTGGACCTTTAAATTACTGTTGTTTCATTGTTAAAATACCATTCATATGGAGGTTTTCAAATGTGCTGGAAGTTATGAGGCTTCTTTTGGTGTTTGTTTTTGTGGGATTTTGGGGGCATTTTAGGGGTATTTTTTCCCCTCTGAAAGAATTTGATGCAGTATGCTAGTAAAGCTTATGTAAATGATGACCCTAAATGCTTGAGTCAGAAACCTTTCTTATATGTGTCACATCTTTAGGACTGTAAAACCAAGCTTTCTTTTTTCTCCACCTTTCAGATAGCCAAGAAAAAGCACAGGATCAATATGTGGAGAGCTCTCATCTCACCTCAGTTCCTCACTGGGTCAATAATAACTCCTTAAGTAAGTATCTTAAGAAATTTGACACTTCAGATATCCTAAGTTTAATCTAAGAATGTCACAGATCCTTTTTTGAAAAAGGCACCAGAATAGTTACTGTGCATCAGAGAACACTTCAATTGCCGCAGTTCTTTTTCCTAGTATTGTTTGTCATCTAACTCATACCAGAAATCTTTTGAAGGCTGAAGGGTATGGGGAAAAAAAAAACACAACAGATTTCCTCTTGGAATGCCAAAGCCTACATCTGTGGAGCAGAGTGACCACTCCCACCTCTAGCAAACAGCCAAAAAGCAGCAGCAGGAGCTATGTTTAGCTTTTCTGAGGGCTGTGGAAGCGTAACAGAGCTTTTGACAGTGTATGGCATAACCATAGAGACCAAGTGCTACATCCTTCAGATTGTGCTTTTGGTGCCATATTTTACTGAACCACAGTTTGATCTCTAGATTAGCCTTATTGCATCACTTAATGATGAGGGCCTGCCTCAAAACCACTTAAGTTTCTCCAGCTTTTTCTGCAGCCCTGTAGTGTCTTTCAAGAACAAACAATATACGTATTTGTGGTGTGAAGATACAGATGGAGATTAAGAGAGTCTGACTTGGAGACCAGTAAATGGGAGTCTTGTCACTGATGTCAGTAGCCTTTCTAGGAGGTCCATAGCATCTAATAGTGTTCTGTAAGATTTCTAAAGAGGAAAACTACTTAGTGGCACAGCTGTTGTGGGGTTTTCAAGGTGTATTCATCTGTTTAAGGAGAAAACCACTTAATTCATTCTTTCTTTTTTTTTTTTTTTCAGCTGTTAATGTGGATCAGACCCCCTATGGCATGCAGATGCCTGGGTACCCTAAAGCCCTCAGTTATCCCAAACCCAATCTCCTGAGTGATATCTGCCAGACTTCCACAGGACCAAATCTCCTTAATCCAGAACAAGACTTTTCATTGTTCCCTAAAACCCAAGTAGATGCAGTTAGTGTGAACTACTGTGCAGTAAATCAAGATTTCACAAGGAGTAATCTGAACTTGCTGATAGATAATTCTGGTGAGTTACTGTCTGTATGACAATAATGGATTCAAGGCCATATTCTTTGTCTTTTCCTCCCTTTCATAGTTTATATATACAAGAAGAAAAACATTTTTCTCTTTTCTTATGAAGGTAAACTTAGAGAACATGAATCTAGTGAGAGTGGTGCAGAAAGCTATGAAAGCTCAGATTCAATGCTGCAGTCCTGGAACAGCCAGTCATCACTAGTGGATTTACAGCGTGTGCCATCCTATGAGAGTTTTGAAGATGACTGTAGCCAGTCCTTGTGTATGAGCAAACCTACAATGTCTTTTAAAGACTATATTCAAGATCGAAGCGATCCTGTAGAACAAGGGAAACCAGTTATACCAGCAGCGATTCTAGCTGGCTTTACTGGTAAGTAGTGAAGCAAAATGGTCACTACTCATGCAACAACAATATTTTCTGTAAATGCATATCTGTGCTGATAGAGTTGTGTAGTTGTAAATTATGTCTTGTAGTGTGGTCAAAGTCCACAACTCTTGAAGATTTTCAATTTTAAGTGTACGTAGGGGAAGTCTTATGGGACTATCTGTCTAACCCAAGAAAACATGGGTACATCAGAATGCGGTAAATATCAAATGCACCTTCTGATTATTTTGGAAAAAGGAAAGCTTGGACAAAGCCTTCCCCAGTGGTGGATTCCTGCAGATGTTGGCTTGCCTTGTTCCTATAGTCCTTGCTGAAATCAGATTTTCCTCTAGAAAGTCTGCCAAGCCAAGGGAGTAGAAGGGAGGGATGAGGAATCTACTTGCAAACAATGGAAGACATAGCTTGCATCAGATCCAATGTTTCCATGAAAAAATTAAAATTTAACCTATCTGTGAACAGACTTGTAGAGGAAAAATCTTACAATAAAGCTTTTTTCCTTCTAATTAAAAACAAACAACAAAAAAAAATCAGACTAATAACCAGATTGACCTTGTGATCTGAATATGGTTGCATGTATTGATGGTGATATGAGCTTGCAGAATTATTAATTATGACTCCTCCCCACCCCTGCTCTCTTAACAGGCAGTGGACCTATACAGCTATGGCAATTCCTGCTGGAGTTACTGACTGACAAGTCCTGCCAGTCATTTATTAGTTGGACTGGAGACGGATGGGAATTTAAACTTGCTGACCCAGATGAGGTATGTGTTTAATTGCGGTGTACAAAAAGACTTTAGGGTCTCATCTGCTATCTGTGGGCCTCCTCTTGACTATAAAGCATTCGTGAGATCAGACGCTTGCTGAAATCTCTTCATCTGCAAATACTTTACTGTGTGGTCAGGACTGCTGTGGGATGCTCCCCCTCCCTTGGGATATCAGCATTTGCTTATAGTAATGAGAACACATTGCATAGCTTGAAACTTAAAGCATACAAAGTTAGATGTTTTGACAGGCTAAGCAATACTGTAGGCTAGCTTTCTGAATACAGTTGAATCGGCAACATCTGGGATTGCACGAATTCCCAGGGCAAAGGCACTGAAGGGTATTATAGCTCTTGTAGTAAACAGCAAATGTGATAGTGCTGCTTTTTAAACTTGTTGGGAGCTTATGGCTCTAGTCATGAAAAATGAGGAGACCATACCTTTGTTTCCTGATTGCTGCTACCAGTAGGGAAGTTACTGTATTAAGAGATACGATTTAAAGTCCCCTGAATCCTGTTTTATTTCAAGAAGGGAAGGGGAATCATCAACTGCAAGGAATTTCTTACAATTAAACTTCCATTTAAAAAGTTGTCCCTTGCTTCTCAATAGCAAGTTAAATCTTTAATTGTGTCCTGTTTGAGAGAGGTGACTACATTTCACTTAAGCTTGATCCTCTTAAGGATATTGGGCCCATCCTCTGCAAGGAGGTGTTCTTGCTGCCACTTGCAACAACAGCTTTGTCCTGTATGACATACTTTGTCCTGTAGCTCATACTTGTCTTGGGGTTTGAGCCACCAACTCCTGTATTATCCAAGTTTTGGACACCCAAACAACTAAACTGCTTTGATTGAAAGGGGTTTTAATAACTGCCTTTATAAGCTGCTGACCAGAAAATTGTGACTTGAACAAACCCTTTACATTTGTTTTTCTTTTTGCACCGGCAGGTGGCACGGAGGTGGGGAAGGAGGAAAAACAAGCCAAAAATGAACTATGAGAAACTCAGCCGAGGGCTGCGCTACTATTATGACAAGAACATCATCCACAAGACCTCGGGGAAGCGCTACGTTTATCGCTTTGTGTGCGACCTGCAGAACTTGCTGGGGTACACAGCAGAGGAGCTGCATGCTATGCTGGGGGTGCAGCCCGACACTGAAGACTGAGCCCGACCATCTGGTCCTGCACCTGCAGGGAGTGCTTGTTGGGACTGTTACCAGGAGCCGTCTGCAGTCAGTTCTTCTGGCTGTTCGGATGGGTGCAAGTGTGGTGAAATAAGGACCTTGACTGATTTTGTAACCAGGGAAAGTTGGAAGGAAGTGGCCTTATTTCATCAGTGGCTTCAGATGTTGCTGTGTCAGGCACTTGAGCAGCATGGAAGTCGATACAGATCACAGCTCTGTCACAATGACACAAAAATGCTTTAAGGTTAAGCATTTTGACCACCTATTCTGCCATATAAAATGTTTTGGCTACTTACACTGCCATGTAATGATGGGTTGGCTTTAAAACCAAAGGTTGGATGAGGAAACTGGTGATGGAGCAGAACAATTGCTCAGATTCTTTTTTTCACGTGCCGTCATCCTTGCTTCCATCTCCTATCATGCAATTATTTAAGAAAAACTAATTTATTTTAGAAGAGCGGTAAGAAGAATTGATATTAATGTCTTGTTCTCAAGCATGTTTTTTTATTGTATTATTATTATTACTCTGGAAATGCACAGGTACATCAACACTCTGTGTCCAAAACCAGATGTAGCAACTCTTTCAAAAAGTAAAAAACCCTCATGAGAAAGGAAGGAAAATCATACCATTTCAATATTCAGTTTTGTACATATTCTGTGATTCTTTTTGCAACTACGTAATGTTCCTATTTAACAGATACTGTATAGTGTAAATTAAACTAATTGTATGTGTGGTTTTTTTGAATAGGATGAATGTAAACCTATTGAATGGCTATTTCATGTTTGTCTAGGATATACAACCTTCTGCAAATATTTAATTGGCCTCAGAGACAACATAAGTACTGAGTATGCATGCATATGGTATGCCAATGACATGACACTGGGGGGGGTGGGTGCGGTGGGAAGCTGGCTCAGTGTTAAGACTGAAGCTGGCAATTCTTTGTGCGTTTTGGCATTTTTACATGAAACTAATATCATATTCTGGGACATTAAGGGCCTATTTGTGGTTTTTTTTCTTTAACTGAAAAATGAAAATACTAATATGGATAAAATTAACTTTTTCCTTTATAAATGGCATATGTTTTTCAACTTCTATGCATGTCCTTTAAAAAAAAATTTATATACAAGCCTTATTTTTTCAGTTGACTTGTCTCTTCTTCCTGCAGTTTATCCTGTATGATTAAGATATGGATTCTATTTTTGGAATAACTGTGACTCCTTTTCAGAGAACAGGAGGGATTTATGTAGCAGCTATTTTTACTGCACAAAAAAAAAAACACACCATAAAACAATTCACTGGAAAAATGTACTTTGTAAGAAAGCTTTATTTTTTATCTGAGCTTGGTGTACATTTAAATGTTGTAAAGTGTGAGAGGTTTAAAAAATGAGTCCTTATTAAAACCTCTTGAACAAGGGAAAGAAGGTATTGTGCTTCTTTACCTCGATATTACAGAGTGTAAGGGAGGGTGGGGGGAGGAAATCCTCCAGCCTGCATCTCTGCAGAGGTGTATGGGGAAAAAATAGTAAAAATAGGGCAGTGGAGAGTTTGTTAGAGAAAAATTTGTAAGACTCTTGCAGGCTAATGGCTTTGGACCAAGTTGAAGGTATGCCAGCGTTCTCTGTTTAGGTATAAATTACAAGCTAATGCCTTTGTTCTGTGTGTTTGAAAGAAAACTGGTACTTCTGAAACACCAATACTGTGTATTAATGTGTAACTATGGGTAAATATAGGAGAGAGCAGGTGTGTGAAGACTGCTAATGCTTGACCTGTTCCTGCTTCTGTCTCACACAGTGAAGCTACTGTTGTAGCTATCTTGATCTTGTATTCTTCTCCATCCCTCCACATTACAGAAAAGCAGGAAATAAACAATTCACTTTAAATCATCTATTAAAGAAATAGGAAAATGCAATGTTAATTGCTTTTTAAAAAGGGACTTTCCCTGGTTTCCCTAGGTTTCTTCATCTTTCTATCAAAATGTGGCTGTACCTTGGTCTTGCTTTCAATATTGTCATCCCGACATAGCAGCATGTTAACAATGAGATGTTAACATGGAGAAAATGGACATTTTTTATTTTTATTTTTTTTTTAAGAGTGTGCCCTTCTAAATGTCTGGAGCTGGAAAGGTAGACCTGCATCTTGCAGTGTAGCTGCAGTCATATCTGTACACTTGCAGACAGCTTCCGTTAGTCTTACTTTTATGATCCCTGTGAAGGAAAAGGAGCCTCCCGCATCCTTCCTCCTTCACCCCAACCACTGCTGCTGGCTTAGGTACAATCCACTGAGTGCTGACCACAGATGGTCTCATTCTGATGGTGAAAAGGCTGAAAGGGCATAAAGCAGTCTGCAATTCCATGAGCTGAGACAGAACTTGGCAAAAAGAGAAAACAAAAGAACAAAGTTTTCTTGGGCTTTGGGTAATATTCCTAGAAAGATATTGCTACATTTTAGCTGCTTTGAATGATCTGTTCTAGTCATCTAAGTTGGTTCTTTTGAGATGGGATACCTCATTTTTCAGGAAATAATGTATAGTCTACAATGTTTTTTTTTTTCTTTCCTGGGTGTCTTTCATCTGGGCTACAAACCTGTAATCTTTCTCCCAGTCTGTAGATTGAAAATGAAACTTCTGTTTCCCTAAACACATAATTGTTTTTTATTTAGACTGAAAGATAATTAGCCTCTTGCTTGCGTGGTCAATGCTAGCTTAAACCTAGAAACTAAAGGGAAGTTATTTGCTTTGCTCACTCAGCAGAAAAAGCAGAAGCAACCAACCATGCTGATACACAACCCCTTCCCCCCCCTCTGCATCTTCAGAAGCGAAATCTGGTATCCTTCACTGGGTTGGGTCAATGCAGTGGTACAAGCTGCAACTCAGTGTGACCCAGAAGACAATCATTAAAGGGTATTTTGTCAGAGCACACAGAAAACACTGCTCTCTGTTTTCTCAGCCACCCAGAGTCAAAGAGGCTGTTGAAAGTCTGGCTAAATTCTTCATCTTCTCCTGGACATGCCTCCCTGCCATTCCTACTGCCAGCTTTCCTCTTGAGATGGCAGCCAAAATAAAGTTGCAGTTGGCACCTACGCATAGTTGGCCTGTCACCTCCAGTAACAAAGTTTGATTTCAAAGCCCTTTTTGCTCTTTTATATATATGAAAAATAAAAATAGAATTTCATTCTTAAAAAAAAAAAAAAAGACAGCTCCACCTCCTCTGGCTTGGAAAGTCTGCAAGCCATAAGGGCTTGATGTCCACGAGGCTATTTTGGGAAATATTTATCTACTGTGTCCTAGTTGTAGGCTCAACTGTTGACCACAATCAGGTACAGGATAGGAGCATCAGAAACACGGCAGATGATGGATTGTTCAGCCCAGTACTACATTCTGCAAGACTGAATGAGCAACCTGTCCCTTCCCCATGGACTCCTCTACCACCCTGCATTTGGTATGCAGGGGGAAATACCCTGCTCACATCTTTTACCACCTACTTAAGAATTTCTTGCCTTGCTTGTGCTGTAAGGAGGCCCCTTGACCACCCTCTGCTGACTTACCCTCAAGCAGGGAAGACCAGCCCCTCACTCAGGGGCTCACATAAGAGTACACCAAGATTTAAACAGCAGCAAAATAAAACTCTCTCCTCAGTACACTTCCTCATGATGGAAGGCCCTTTTTTGGATTTTTTGGTAGTCCCTGCACACTGAGGTGATCACTTCACAGAGCTATCAGTGATGGCTCTGCAATCAAGGTTGACATCATCTAGCCTTTGTCTAGGTTATTTTTCTTTGAGTGTGTTACCTTAGATCAATCTACACTGACTTTCATCTGCCACATTTTGTCCACTACCTTCTGGAGTTTCGCGCTGTCTCTGTGATATTTGACCACTCAGCATTATCTGCAAACCTGGAGATTTCAGTGACTGCTCATTAGTCCAGGATTAGCCACGATTTCTGCCTCTGGTCAGAGCTAAGGTGGCTATTCTTATGCTATGTGCCAAGAGGGCTGATGGAAGATTCAACACAATTTCTCAAATTTGAGATCCTTAAGGTATCAAGCAAGATTTAGCAGCCAGCTTGCTACTCTGGACTTTAGGAGAGCAGACTTCGACCTCTTCAGGAAACTGCTTGACAGGGTGACTTAGCATAAAGTTCTGGGGGGAAGAAGGGCCCAAGAAAGTTGGTAAGTATTCAAAGACCATTTCATCCAAAGCCAGAAGCAGTGCATCCCGAGAGAAAGGAAGGTAGGCAAGAATGCCAGGAGGATTCTGGATCAACAAGATGCTCCTGGACTTACTTAAGTGCAAAAAAGAAAGTCTACAGGGAGTGGAAGTGGGAATGGGTTACCTGGGAGGACTACAAAAAAGCTGTCTGAGCAGTCAGGAATCAGGTCAGGAAAGCTAGAACTCAGATAGAATTAAATCTAGCTAGGGACATAAAGGGGAACGAGAAGAAATTCTACAGGTTTATCACTGATAAAAGGAAGGCCAGGGAAGATGTGGGCCCTCTCCAGAAGGAAACTGGAGACCTGGTCACAAGGGATATAGAGAAAGCTGAGGTACTCAATGACTTCTCTGCCTCAGTCTTCACCAGCAAGGGCTCTAGCCACACTGCTCAAGCTGCAGAAAACAAAGGTAAGAATCTGGAGAAGAAGATCTGCCTGCTGTAAGTGAAGATCAGGATCAAGACCAAATAAAGAACCTCTCACCTCTGTGCCTAGCAAGATCATGAAGCAGATCCTTCTGAAGGCCCTACTAAGGCACCTGGAAAATAGAGATGAGGTGATTGGTGGTAACCAATGTGGATTCACCAAGGGCAAGTCATGCCTGACAAACTTGATGGCCTTCTGTAATGGAGTTACAGTGGATAAAGAGTAACTGACATCATCTACCTGGACTTGTGCAAAGATTTGATGCTGTCCCACATGACATGGTCACCAAATTGGAGAAAAATTGATTTGATGGATGGATTACGCACTGGTTAAGGAATTGGTGGTCGCACTCAATGCCCAAGTGGAGACCGGTGACCAGTGGCATTCCTCAGGGATTGGTGCTGGTACCGGTGTTATTTAACATCTTTGTAGGTGACATGTACAGTGTTATCGAGCACACCCTCATGAATTTTGCAGACAACACCAAGCTGAGTGATGCAGTTGACACACTAGAGGGAAGGTATGCCATCCAGAGGACTTTGGACAGGCTTGAGAAGTGGGTCCATGCCAACCTCATGAAATTCAACAAGGCCAAGTACAAGGTCTTGTAGCTGGGTTGTGGCCATCCCAAACACAGATACACACTGGATCGAGAATGACTTGAGAGCAGCCCTGAGGAGAAGGATTTTTGGGTGTTGGTTGATGAAAGGCTCAACATGAGCCAGCGGTGTTTGCTTGCAGGTCAACCGTATCCTGGGTTGCATCAAGAGAAGCAGGTTGAAGGAGATGATTCTGCCCTTCTACCCTACTTGGAGTACTGGGCCCAGTTCTGGGAACCCCAACACAAGAAGGACAATCGAGCTGTTGAAGTGGGTCCAGAGGAGAGCCACAAAGATGATCAGAGGGCTGGAACACTTCTCCTATGAGGACAGGCTGAGAGAGCTGGGGCACTTCAGCATGGAGAAGAGAAGGCTCATGTGGGACCTTACAGCAGCCTTCCAGTACCTGAAGGGGGCCTACAGGAAAACTTGGGGGGGACTTTTATAAGGGCATGTAGTGACAGGATGAGGGGAAATGGCTTTAAACTGGAAGAGAGTAGATTTAGACTAGATATAAGGAAGAAATTCTTTACTGTGTGGGTGGTGAGACACTGGAACAGGTTGCTCAGTGAGGCTGTGGATGTCTCTTTCCTGGAAGCACTCAAGAGCAGGCTGGATGGGGCTTTGAGCAACCTGTCTAGAGGAAGGTGTCCTTGCCTATAGGAGGGCAGTTGGAACTAGATGATCTGAAAGGTCCCTTCCAACCCAAACCTTTCTATGATTCTATGATTCTGTGATTGTGTGTGCTATTACTGGCCCTGAGGCCTTGTTTTGCTAAATCATTTGTAGGATTTCCCTCACCATGAATAGGTTATAGGCCACCATTCTTGTGATGTGGGACCACACCTGGCAATGAACAAGATCAACAGCAGCTTGTACACTATGAAAACATGACATCTGATTCTCTAGAGGGTTCAGCACTCTATGAAGCTTTCTGAAAGTACCTTATTCTATAACCTGACTCAGAAACCGCTCATATTCTTATTGAATTAGCCTCTTGGAATTGAAGAGGATGCAAGAACTAAAAAGGGATATACACACTCATAGAATTGCAAAATATCCCAGGTTGGAAGGGATCCATAAAGTTCAAATTCAACACCTGGCTCCACAAAGAGTCGTCCAAAAATCAGACTATCTATCAGAGCATATGTTCAGAGCGCTTGTTGAAAGTATTTTTGATGCCCTCTTCAAGGATGGTCCAAATTTTGACAGTAAGGAATTGCCTGATGTCAGCTATCTCAGTTTATCTTGTCTCATGCTTCTTTTTTCAGCCTGTGTGAAGCTGAACACCAGTTCAACCGCATGTGTTCACATGGCCATGTGACTCAAACAGGCTTCATGTGCTAGACATGTGAATGGTCAACATGCTAAAGAGGGAATAAAAGACGTCCCTGTAAGCAAGAAGAATTAAAAATTCAGCCCACTGTGTACAATATTTGAGAAAGATTTCTAGTATCTCATTTGTAATGGGTGCCATGTGATGTGTATTCTGAAACCACAGAATACAGAAAGATATGAAAAATAAGTAAAATACACTGGTCAACATAATATGCTCTGTGAAAACTGAGATTTTTGAGTGATTAGTGTCATTTATGAATGGAAGAGTTTGACAACAATTCTGTGTTTTTGGGATAAAGCATAAGATCTCACTATTTTTCTCCCTTTATGTCTCTAAGTCTTTTGGTATTTACACTGATGTAAATAATAAAATAATAGAATAATAGAGGTTGGAAAGACTATTAAGATCACCTAGTCCGACCACCAGCCCATCCCCACCATGACCTCTGACCATGTCCCTCAGTGCCACATCCACACGGCTCTTGAACACCTCCAGGGACGGTGACTCTACTACCTCCCTGGGCAGCCTGTTCCAAGAAAACGATGAATTTAACAAAATATAATATGTAACAAGCATAACAAGCATAATGAAATCACTGCATGAGCAGAAAAATAGGATATAGTAACAAAATGTCCCACTCTCTCATGTAAAAGGTTTGCAGTGACTTTCTGCATCACATCCTAGAATGGGATGTATCATATTGCTATTCCTCTGAAGCCTGAATATTCAAAAAGACTTCTTTATTGTTTTCTTTCACTGTAAGGAGAACAAGGAGAACCAGAACTGAAAACAGTTTTGGATGTGTAATATGTAATATACCAGTGCTTGGGCTGTGGTGTGAAAACGAGCTGAGAAGGAAATGGGTAAATAGAGCTGAAAGTGAATGATGGAGAAATGGAAGGATTCAACCCACTGAGCAGTAAATGCCTTCCAGCTCAACATCACTGTGCACTGGGGCCCTCCTATACCAATCCAGATACTTGCACATGGGCCTGAATGCAACACAGGCTGATGCCATACCTGACCTTCCAGGAAAACAGGGGCTGAGACTGCCATGCTTAAGTATGGTCAAAGAGGATGCTGGTGGAGAGGTGGCTCTCACTCACCTTGGTGTACAACCTGCTCACTTGCATGGCAAGGTCTGGGATCAGATTGCTGTGCCACAGGAACATTTCCAGTGCCCATTTTCCATCTTCGGAATTCAAGCAAAGCCATGTCATTATGAAGAAAAGGAGGAAGGAATTATCTATGAGGTAGTAACAAGTTAAAACATGATTTCAGGCAACTGTCCCCTCTTTCAGATGGATATCTACTTTTTAGGCTTAAGAGATGTATCTATTCCTTGGGTTTCTTTGACTTGATAAATCTTGAATCAATAGTCTCTTTTTTTTTTCCCCTTAATCTTTTTTTTTCCTTTTTTTTTTTTTCTTTCTTTATTTTTGACAGAGGGCAAAGAGCAATTTAGCAGATGCAGTTCTTCCATTTAGCTTCCTCCCATTTGCAGGGAGATTTTGTTCTGTTGCAGCACACCAGTTCCCTTGAGGAAGAAGAGAGATTCCAAAAGAAATTAGTCCTCCTGCATGCCTTTGAACAGATCTGTTTGTTTGTTTCCCCATCCTGAGTGCCAGCCCCTAGGAGAGTACCAGCCAAGAACCCAGGTATCATTTTGAAGTTAGGACCAGGTCCCAAAACCGTGTTCTCATGCTCTACCCTCTGCAGAGCCAGCACTAACTCAAGCTAACACTGCTACTGGTAAGCAAACAGGGACGATTTCTTGCATAAGGATGAACTGTTTTTGAACAGTTTCCCCAATGTCCTGGACACAACGCTCCTTTTCTTCCTCACCAGGACTCTACATCTGCTGGCTTCCCATTTTTTTTTTTCTTTTAAACAAGTATGTGCATTGTTGCTTATGCAGGGAAAATTCCACTTTCTCCTGCAGGGGCTTTGCCAGCAACTGAAGGCTCAGAATGGATCTTTTCCACAGGCAGCTCCCCCCAAAACTCAAGGCTCTCTCCCCTTTTTCATACACATGAATTTTATTTCACTTTTCTGAGCAATCTATGGCATCTACAACTAGAGCCCAGTGCCACAGCTGAGTTCCCATCTGATGACTTGCACACTGCAAAGGAAGGACACTCCCCCAAGCCTGGTTCATGGCTAAGAAGGAGCAGCTAGAGTCGCCAGAATGATCTTTCCTTGTGTGGTCCTCCCTGTTTCTCTGCCTGATCCAACTTTAAGTGATTCAGAAATGGGAAAATTTGTCATTTCCCTTGAAGTAGCTTTGTTCAGACCTTACCAATGCTCATTCAAACGCTGTTAACATTCATGGTGCCTGCTGCAATGCTTTACTAACATGTAACCACTGACTGTTCTCCAGTGGGTCAGTACAACTAGTTCTCAATGGAGTTGTTACTACCACTCATGTATTTACCCAACTTTGAAGACCGCAGTCTAAAATGACACTGGTAGCAGTAACACCAGTGCTTGGGCAATTTTGGCCACTGCCATGTGACTTTTCCCAAATCAGTCATGAGCAATTATTCATTCAGAAAAACATCAGTGGAGACCACAGAGGTCCAGATATGCTCCATCTTCCCTTCCTAAATGAGTGAATCTTTCCACTAGTTTCAGCACAGAGATGTTTACGAGGAGCCAGAGCGGCAACGATGCCAGTTCTCTTCAGAGCACAGCAACAGAACAGCCTCTCAGGGCAGTGCTTTCCACTGCAGTGTGATTGGACCCAAAGCATTCATATTTTATTGCATCCATTTTTCTCCAAGAAATATTAAAATGCTCTCTCTATGTAAAGGGAGGAGGGGAAAAAAACCACAAGCTTCCTTGCCATCCCTAAGCAACCTATCAAATAAAGCAATAAACCATTAGTAGACAGAACAGTTTTAACAGGACCCACAGCAGATTCAGGCTGTCAGGGGAAGAATAGGAATGGAAATGATTCCGAAAATTATTAGTAGTACCTTAACAGCAGCCCTTTAATATCTCCCGTGGTATTCACAGTCATTAGCACAGCCAAGATGCTGTTCCATGTCAATTACTGTCCTAGTTTTCTTCATACTGAAAAGGGATATGCAGTGAATCCAGCTGAAGTAACGTTTCCCTGAGCTTCTGCTGCCCTGCCCACTCTCTGCTCTCGCACCAGCAGTGGTGGGTGGAAACTCTCCCAGCTCTTCCCATAAGGCATTCTCCACGTTATGGCTGTGACAAGGAACTGGTCACCACAGCAGTGTTTCTGCAGTTTCTTTCCTGCAGGGATTGACTTCTCTACTTTGTGGAAAGAGCAGTGGATGTTGTTTGCCTTGACTTCAACAAGGAGTTAGATATCATCTCCCACAACATCCTTGTTATGAAACTTAGAAAGTGTGGGATAGATGAGTGGACAGTGAGGTGGATTGAGATCTGGCTGACTGACAGAGCTCAGAGGTCTGGTTGAAGGCCTTTAACTAGCAGTGTTCCCCAGGAGTTGGTGTTGGGTCTGGTCTTGTTCAACATCTTCATCAACATCTTGGATGAGGGGATGGAATCCACCCTCAGCAAGTTTGCTGGTGACACAAAGCTGGGAGGAGTGGCTGACACACTAGAAGGCTGTGCTACCATTCAATGAGACCTGGACAGGCTGGAGAGGTGGGCACGGAGAAAACTGATGAAGTTTAGCAAGACCAAGTACAGAGTCTTGCATCTGGGGAGGAATAACCGCGTGTATCAGTAGAGGTTAAGGGAAGAACTGCTGGAGAGGAGCTCTGTGGAGGAGGACCTGGATATTCTAGTGGACAGCAGGTTGGCCATGAGCCAGTATTGTGCCTTTGTGGCCAGGAAGGTCACAGGTATCCTGGGGTGCATTAAAAAGAGCGTGGCCAGCAGGTCGAGGGAGGTGATCCTCCCCCTCTACTCTGCCCTGGTAAGACCACGTGTAGAATACTTGTGTCCAGTTCTGGGCTTCTCAGTTCAAAAAAGACAGGGATCTCCTGGAAGGAGTCCAGCGGAGGGCCACAAAGATAATAAAGGGCCTGGAGCATCTCCTTTATGAGGAAAGGCTGAGTAACCTGGGTCTGTTCTGCCTGTGGAAAAGAAGACTGAGGAGGGGAGGTCTGATTAATATTTATAAATATTAGAAAGGAGGTGGGAGGCAAATTCATGAGACCAGGTTCTTTTTAGTGGTGCACAGTGATAGAACAAAGAGTAATGGCCTAAAGTTTGAACATAGGATGTTCCATACAAACATGCGGAAGAACTTCTTTACAGTAAAGATGATGGAGCACTGGAACAGGTTGCCCAGAGAGGTTGTAGACTCTCCTTATATGGAGATTTTTAAGACCCATCTGGATTCCTACCTGCGAAGGTAGGGTGCTTGCTTTAGCAGGAAGGTTGGACTCAATGATCTCTTGAGGTCCCTTCCAATTCTTGCAATTCTGTAATTCTGTGATTATCACTAACAGAGCTGCAGGGGACAATCAGGAGCCATTAACAACACGCATACAACCCAAACCCTCTGGGTTTGTCAGGTTTTGTTTTTACCTTTTCTCTCATCCTATGTTGTCACAAAGTACTTACAACAGACATGCCTTCTCTGCAAGCTCATGTAGTGTTGGAGATGCCCTGCTTCAAGCAGACACTGCACTACAGACGCTGCCAGCCTCAGTTATTGCATGTCTTGGTCTTTTGTTTGCAACAACCCAACACATCCTTCACTTACAAGGTCATGCCATGACAACAAGAACAGCTATTTTTGTTGGCTGCCTGTCTCCTGAAAGCACCTTTCTTCACCCAACTGTGTGAGGCAAGTCTGTTGTATGGAGTCAAGGGACTGCAAAATTTGTGCCTTGACACTTTCTCAGAGATGTGGGATGTCCTCAAGGGACAGGAGTGACCGTGGTCCAGCATGGCAGAGGGGCCACACAACAGTCACTGTGCTGCTGGAGCTGCGGGGCTTCCAACCAGATGTAGAAGGCCTAGTAGTAAAGTCAGCACTTCTGAGCCCTTAGAAACTCAGTTGACTCTTAAACTGCTCACAGTTGCCAGTATAGATGAGCTCTTCCACCCTGCTAGTGAGCCCTGCATCTCCAGATGTTAAAATAAGGCATGGAATAGTGTTTTCCACCTTACAGTGTTACAGTGTTTAGTGTTTAGTTTTATAATAGTGCTATTCCACCTCCACCTTATCTCTGGGTAGAACATCTCCCTGATAGGGCTGCTGCCACTCAGCTTGCCTTCTCCCATAATACTTTTTCCTTAGTTCCATACATCTGGGAAAGTGCCTGGAATGCAGGCACAGAGCAGACTGGGACCTCACTTGTCCCTCATTCCCACACGTGTGGTTGAAATGCAAGAGCAACTTCCTATCAGGCCTCTTTTACTGTAGTGTGCCATGGCCAGCCCTGTGGTGCATGTGGGCCTGCCTGGGTGGGAAGGGGATGCTTCAGGGACACAGGGCCTCGAGGCCCTGGGCTTGCAGGGCTGTTTACAAGGCCACAGAGGAACAAGAACAGCACCTGTCAGCTCCGCGTGCAAAAATAGAGGAACCAAAAGTTGTACCCAGATGAAGACATTGGGTGATAACTATGTGAACACAGATTTTTTCATCAAGTTACGAAATGCTTCCTGAACTGCTAGGAAGGAGTTGTAATGTTGCAGTACAGACTGTGAGCTGGATATTGCTGCTCAGCTGTTATAAAACAAGGAAAGTTGCAACATGCAACCACATTTACAAAGTGTAGGAGAAGGTTACATCATGGTATTGTAAATGTCCCTACTATTTTGGCTCTGACGGGCTTGCATGTCAGGAATAAGTGCTGGCTTCTTAAAGTAATCACGTATGTCAGCATTCAGAAGGCATTCAGCAGCATCACAAAGCAGAAGCTGCTTTTCATATTTTCAGTTTTTCTATTTGTGTTAAAACTGTTCTGTCTTGCCTCTTTCCTGTAATCTTGTTTCAAAACGCTTTCCCAACAGATTTGCTTTTTCCTTTCTTTGTTTGTGCCTCCCTTCTGCCAATTTTGCCTGAAATGAAAACTTGAAAACAGAACTTTACATACATTATGAATGAAGTGTTTTATCTGATTGAAAATAAGTGTTATATTTGGGGATGGGGAAACAACACTCAAAAACACAGTTTTATTTTTGGCGTTCTAAGCAAGGAATGTTGTATCTTTATTGACCTGTTATTTGAATAAATTGGGAGATCATGAAAACCAAGATAAGGTATTTTAGATGGTTTCCTTGCTGGAGATGGGGTGTATTTGCATGCAGTGCACAAAGCAGTTAAGTGTTACATTTTAAAATATATATTTATGTAATAAAATCACTTGCATCATTATGTCTTCATTTCTAATGCAATTCTCTTTTGTACTGATGGAAAAGACAAGCAAAAACAAGGCAGCGTAGCTCAGCCCATGAAAGTCCTGACAGCATATCCGTTCCTCAACTGAGTTCCTCTTTCTCATCTCTCCTAATATAATATTGGGCATTGTTAAAGGCTCCAAGTCTGGACAAGTCCTGAATTTCTATGGAGGAAAACAAACAAACACTGATAAACCTAATTTAGAGAAGCAGTCTGTTCTCTGGTTGTTTGTTTATTTAAAAGAAAACAAGCGGCTATGTAGCATTTCACAAGAAAATCTGAAGGGATAACAGGCAAGAGGATTTCAACTGTTTTTTTTTTTTCTTAGATCTGGCAAATGCTTTTTATCAGATTTAGTGAAACAGGTTTTGATTATTTTCTTAGTGTTGTTCTTTTATTTGTAAATTCAGATAGAAACATAAAGAAATCTAATTATTGTCCATGATTTTGATCATAGTATAAAAAATAATACTAACAGGAAAAATTATCTGGATTTGTATGCAAAGATGAGAGTAGATTCCCTGCTGCAACTGCAAACATTTTACTTGTTGTGCAAATTTTGAAAATTTATCAGCTTGGACACATATCCCATTCCTGACATGATACGCAGCTTGACCAAATGCACTTACTACTCAGAAAACACTTGTGAGATTAACTCCTCCCTGTTCTGGAAAATGTTGGAAACAAAGTCTGAAGATCTATGACAGCCCCATCTCCCCTGGGACTAGACTGGGACTGGACCTCCAGAGCTGGCAGTGCGTGCCTATTCAGGGGGAGCAAATGAGGCACCAACTGTGGTACAGTAGCCTACAAAGTCCAGAGTCTGGGAACACAATGACCTGCAGCTCCTGCTCACCCACTGGTTCTTATCTGACCAAGGGCTTTGACCTTCATACCTTGCTGGGAGTCCAGTAACAAAGAAGATAACTTCCTTAGATCTCTGCTTTGGGTTTCATGACTGCTCCAATTACTGACTTCCAAAACAACACTGAGGAGTAATTCCCACAGGCTACACAAGGCTACACTCCAAGAGTGGGCCTTAAAATGGGATTGAACTGCTGAAACTGTGCAATGCTGTCGTCTGGTAAATGGCAGCACGTGTGACCCAACATCTGCATTTCCGTAACTGAGCCTTCTAAGATGGTATTTGGTAACAGACTGCTTACGATGCTTGTAGCAGTCACTTTTTAGTGCTTTCTGCATTTCTCTCTAAGGAAGGAAGCAAACTTAGTGCAAAAGAGTCAGTCTCATGGAACATTTCTGAGACCTGATAGCCATCAAGGAAGATAACAGACAGAACAGATTATTGATACGGAGACATCTGGTAAGATGGAAGCAATAAACTGTGCATATTGAAACAGGTATGAAAACCATAAAGCCTGGGGCAAGAAAATATATAGGCTAGAGAGGAAGAAACTTTGATAATGATTATGTCTCTTTCAACCAGATGTGTATATCATCACAGTATGACATTTGACTGGAGAGCTAATACCATCTTTAAGTGTGTAGGGAGGAGAACACCAAAATTAAAAATAGAAAGCTGATTTGCCTTCTGAGTTTAAGGTTTCTAAAGCACCAAACTTCTTGTCTCACAAGACCACCAGTATCTTCAGGTCTTACAGTCCAAGAGTCAAGTCAGATCTTATTCCTCTACAGCCTGTTTCTGATTCAACCATTTCCTCAGTGTACTCTGGGAAGGCAATCAGTCTGATGGCTGGTTCATGGCATGTTCTCTTATTACTACACAGTGCTACAGCTTGAAGACATACTTTCTACATGATGAACTACTCTCCGTAAACATTTACACATATTCTTTTCTAATTCCTTTCCAGCCTTCCACCACTGTGCTCACTGCCAAACAGTTGGCAAAAGGTCCAACTGCTTCAGGAACTCCATTATCTGCCCTAGCAATGCTGCCATCTCTTGTCTCCCTGCCTTGCCCCCAGCCATGGTTAGCATTTGTACATGATGAAATGTAATGGTGTCCCTAGGCTCCCCAAGTATGGTGGCTAATTCTAAAGGGGGGTAGTTTGGAGAGCAATTCTGAATTGTGGTTCCTAACATGCATATTGCCCATGACCAAATGTGGTGAACAGGTGATGTTGTGTGCTAGTTACCCTTTTGGACTGCACAGACCACCCTTTGTATGTATCATGGCTGAGCCTTCCAGTTGGATCTAGTGGGGTACTGTTACATGGATATTCACAGCAAGACTTAGCAGGACCATTAAGGTACAAGGGGCTTCTGGTACAACAATTAAATGTAATAATTGTGTAAAAGTGTATCAGTTCTGCGCAGCTTTCTAGGAAAAACAAAAAGACAAACAAAAAAACAACAAGCTTTTAAACAGAAACTAGTATTTTCTTTGAAGAACTTCAAAAACTCAGTCTAACTTTCTTAGCAAAAAAAAAAAAAAGAGTAATGGGTCAATAGATGTGTCCTTGGAAAATGCAAATTAGGTGACAGTGAGGCTGATGAATATACAACAAGACTCAGTGTCTCAAAACTAAAGTCAGATATGAGTGAAGTACAAAAAATAAACACATTTCTCATAATGAAGGGAATTAACCAATGTAAAGCATCTCATGTGGTGTGCTAGATTCCTGATTTCTAGAAATGTCATCATCAACACACAGAAAGGGTTGTTGCTTTTTTTTTTTTTTTTTTTTTTTGCTGATGCACTTACGTTTACATGAACATCATTTCAAGGGAAATGCAGTTCAAGGAAATCCAAGAGGTGACATGATATTTCAGAGATCAGACGCTGTCAGAGATCAGGTTGGTCCCATAATCTCTCTCAGTGGGAAACCTCACAGTTCCTATCTTGTGCTGTGATTCTCTCTAAGCTTTAACCTTTTACAGAGTGGCAACGGAACAATTTTACAATCCTTCAACAGGAACTTGCACTTGGGGGACTGTGCAATAGAAAGAAAAGAAGAAATACCTCCTCATCCTTTCTTTTGCTGTCTTCTTCTTGTGCCCATTACAGCCTCTCTGATCTCTCTAAATTCTCCTTGCTTTGCTCACCAAATGAAGGCTTTAGTTTGGCATGCAATTTAATGGAGCTTTGTTTGTACAAATGCCTGGAAAGACTTTCTATAAACCATTTCTACCAAGCATTCAAAGTAATGCTCTAACATGCAGGCAGCCTCTCAGTGTTGCTCAACATCATTTGATGTGTCATTAAAGAGGCATTGCAGTTTAATCCTCATTCTTTCCATGCTCTCAAAAGAATGACATTTCAAGAAAAGGGGCAGGTTTTGTTTCTGGAAGTGGTTGTACTCTTTGGTTTCCTGCTGAGTGTCACGGCAGTCTCACAATTAACAGGTGCTATTTTGAGATTGTATAACTTTGCCTGCAGCACTGTATTTCTGTATTTTGGGTGTGCATCACACCGTATTAACTGCAGCACAACCATTGGACATGGGAATGCTTCTGACACTTCACAAATGTGAGAGCATGGGTGTATTCTCTTACCTTCTACACCCTGGCCGCAGTGGGGAGAAACAGCTAGAGATCAGTAGCCATTGCATGACCAGCTTAGAAACAAGCTGCATGACTTACACTTGTTACAGCCAATAATTTATTGTGGACAAAATGGGATAATGAAAGTAGTTAATTTTAAAAAAAAGAAAAAAAGAAAAAAAAAAGTAAAAAGGAAAAAAAAAAAAAGAAAAAAAAAAGAAAAAAAAAAAAAGAGATGCTTACAGGATTTGGCCTGCCAGTGCTGTACTCTACACTAGTGTCCAGTCTGAGACTAGCAGTATGGAGACAATAATTAAGATACGCAATCACAGATCAAGCCCTCTTTTTTCTGATAGTGGGAGGAAGAGACATACCATCATGGGTGGCATCTCCTGGGAGCATAGTTGCATGGACCTTCTGCTTGAAATTCATCCGGACAACACAGAGAAACCAGCAGAAGCCATGACACACATGTAGAAATGTTATCTGGTTTCATTCTTTCACCACTTTTCCAAGTTTGGGGCAGCAAGACACAGCAGGAGTATCTGAGCTGCACTCGAATCTGAATCCTATGTTAAAAGGGTGGGGAATGTTTTCTATCACAAGACTGAAGGATGCAGCCAAGTAATAAGATTTGGTGTCCCACGAAAATCCACTTTTCTCAGAAAATGTGTGTGTGTCTGAACACCTATGGCTTTGAATTGGGTATAGATCACCACTCTGATGCATCATTCATGGACAACTGTCAGCTAGGCATTCAAAAGGCTGAAAACCCCCTCAAGACAGGGAAATAGATTGTAATCAACTGTAGTTACAAAGATTAGACACACATTTTTTACAGATGTATCTGTCAGAGCAGTACACAACACACATCACAAGCTCTTCTAGTGGCAAAGATACGTTCAATTCAGAGGACAAGTTAAAAAAAAAAAAAAAAAAGCAGCATGTGGGTTGCATGGTCTGTTTCCTTTCAGTTAAGAATCACAAATCAAATGGATTACGAAGTCACAAATCCTTACAACAAAGCAAAGCAAAGCCATATTTGCCCATACTTTGAATTGCTTGTTTCAGAGCTCTTGACTTTGAAAATTATTGCAGCTCTGAATTGCTTGTTTCAGAGCTCTTGACTTTGAAAATTATTGCAGCTATTTGAGGGGGAACCTTTGTTCTTTTCTCTTGACCACAAATCCAAATGGTCCAGAGTGAGAAACTTGACTGAAATTCTGCTGAAGACAAATAAGTGATCATTTCAAGCCGTAGGACCAGAGTATTTCATCATGAAATAACATGCAACCCAACAGCCTAGGAGATGGGCCATCAATGTGATGTCTCAAGGAAAGTTACCTCTCATAAAATTGCTTAAACTGGCTTCAGTGTCTAAAGAGGAGAAACAAACAAAAAACAAACAACTGTACAGAAATCCTTTAGTGAGCAAGCCTCTTTTCTTTCACCATGTTCCTCATAAAGAGTGGAAATCTTTTACACCCACGAGGCACACTGTTCATCTTATGGAGGGTTATGGTGGCTTTCTTTTGACATAACCTAGTGATAACTCCTTTCTCACTGTGATACCTGAAAATGAAAGAACACACACACAAGGGACCTTTTTGTAAGTCTTCCCTCAGGTGAAACTAGACTGTGACTCACCATTCAGGTAGACAGTTCAGGTGGAACCCAAGAACACCTAAAGGGTCAATCAGTTATCAGAAACCAGAGTCATAAAAATACCGTGAACACTTTTGTCATTAAAATGAAACGGTAAGTCTTGCAAACCTTTCAGCAGCAACTACCCCTTGAGAAATCCAATCCAGCTTTAAGTAATGCCAGGCTAGGGAGTCTACCCCAGCTGGATTAGCTCCCCTGCCACTTTAGTCCGAGTACTTCCAAGAGGCATTGCATGCGCACAGAGGACAAAGCTGAAACTGCTCCAAGACTGCCTTAGAGTAGAACTACTCTTACAAAAAATCGTTACAAATGTCAAGCTGTGGGAAGTGAACTGAGGAGGAGGACAACAATAAGAGCTAATACTTTATGTTTCTCACGCGTGCAGTTGACATGAATAGCTATTACTAGGAGTTGCTTCCATATAGTGTGATGTGGCCATGCAGTTACAAATGTATGACTTTAGAGAGCATGTGGAGTTCTTTAGAAGTTATAACTTCAGAAGTAAAATAAATTCACACAGCTTCAAATTTATCTGTAAAAATAATGAAATTTGAAGAAGAGGAAGACCCTTTCCTTTTGAAGACTTCAATTTGTTGTACTTTCACAGACCCATGTGGAAGTGAAGATAAATGTTCTTGCATTTAGTGCTTTGTGAATTGCGTTGACACATGAGCTGGAGGCAAAACACAGTATGCAGTTTAGCTGAAGCAGTTGGACATAGATATGATACATAATCATTATGGGGCAGATCTTAAGTCCCAGTCAGGGAATCCTATGTTGCTTTTGGTTAATTTCTGTTTTGTCTTATAAAATGATGGCCATTAAACAGTACAGTTTACTGACCAAAGCAGGTGGTTCCGAACACTGAACCCTTCTGGCAGCTTGCCATAAAGTCATTGTGTAAAACTCTTGAATTTCCCAGTTGAAATCTCTTGATTTCAAGCAGTCCAAATGCTCTGGGTTGCCAGTAGGAAAGTATGACAGGAGGTCTGTGGACTGCTTAGTATGTTCTCATGGTACCACTTCCAATAAAACAATTTAGAAATAATAAGAAACTCTACTTAGAAAGTATTCAGGATTGGAAAGAAGTTGCCCCATACTGTTACTAAAAGCTGTCTTTGGACCTCACTCTTCTGATGGAGCAGAAGTATATGGTTTCTTTCATAAATTCAGTGAAGATAAGTTTGTATGTTCCTCTATCCACACTAATTTCCATAGCCATTTATTCCCTACAGGAATGAAGAGAGTACTTGCAGCCATCTACGTAAATAATTCTATATTAGACATACATATAGTCAAACTGGTTCTTTCTTAACCTCTGTGTTTATGAGTATCCAGCAGTATGATGGAAGAGTGAAGCAGTGGAATATTCCTCTTTTTTTAAAAAGAGTCTTGATAAATGAGATACCTTTGGGGGATATACTGGCCATAGGGAAATGACTAACAGAGAACAGCAACTCTCTTTGTAGGCCAAGGGAAGAGTGTTATTTCATAAAAGCACTCCAGTAATGCCAGGTATGCATACTGCAATGAGAGCACGGCAAGGAAAATCACACTCAGTGCAACCCATGAGAATACACATCACTAACAACCTGCCTTTCACACAGACTCTGTGAACTGTGGGTGTTTAACCCTTTTAGATGGATAAGCCAAATATGCCATCTTGTGATTCAATAGTATTCCTGTATCGGAAGCAGCCCAGGCAGCACTGATTATCTGTAAACATTTATGTAGTACATCACAAGAAGGATGAGCAAATGGCTTTGGAAATTTGATTTAAATTCTCCATACACTGCCCATCAGCTGAAAATTTAGTTCCTGTACTGGACACAAGATGCAACGTTACGACAAACCGAATGAATTTATGCATGATCAGGCCCTGCCACACAATCATTTACGCTGGTAAAATAGAAGACAACCTAAATTCAATGTTTGTCTAGCACTACACCCAAATAACTTTGGGGCATGACTTGGTAGAGCATTTCAGGGATCACTCCCAAAAGGTGCACTTGCACACAGCGACTTTGCTTTGGACAGTGAAGTAGTTTACCATCTTGTCTGATCTGTGTCTGCGGGTGTCAGCCCTTGGCAATGTTCCTGGTCATATTTCTTTTATCAGAACAGACCAAGTCAATGTTTCTCTTTCATTAAAACCATTTTGGAAGCAAGTTCAATTCTTTCATCCATTTGGCACTAATATCAAACATGGTATATCAAGTTGCCTTGAAAGAAGAAGAGTAGTTAAGACAAAAGTTTATGGCAACTGAGTTTGCACAGTTAATCCCTCAAGCAAAGCCAGCCTCATTCAATGTACTGCCAAAACACGATGTTTCCATGTTAGCCAAAAATGTGATTTGGCACTGAAATACACCAGCCTACAAGGTCCTACAGATGGGAAAACCTCTTCCCATGTTTTATTTTTTTAATCGAAATCAGACGTTTATTATTTAGCCATTGCAGAAGGGTATAGGAATGACTAAACACAATAACTTGATCTTTAACAAAAATAATAAGCACACCTCATAGCATTGAAAACAAAAAGATACATTGTATGCACTATGTACATACACATGTGCCACTTATATTCATATACTATATTTTATAGAATAAAATGCTATATGGTTATTTTAAATTCACTTAGGATGCCAAATCAAGACTCTCAAACCACATTCATATTGCATACGCCAAAGAAATCAGTAGGAATGACACATATGACATGAATGTAGACCTACACAAGGATTGCTAGAAGCACCTTTATAAATCATAGTGAGTACAATGGATTAACAGCTGGGAGAATTTTGGACTGAAGATTGCTGCATTTCTAAAGTGGAGGCACAACACCTCCAAGAGATGCTAGTTCCATAAACCACTGTGTTTGGACAAATTCAAAGTTCATATCACAAAGAGAGCTCCCTGAAGGTCACATTGTATCCTAACACCAAGTATCGGGAACAAAAGCACATGCAAAGATGTATATGAGAGAGATCAGCTTAAAGCAATTTTGGAAAATAAATCTACTGATGTCCTGGCAGAAGAGATGCAAACTTACCTGTGAAAATCTATTAGTTGGACCTACAGAATTGGTGCCGAGTATATAGTGTAAACACATCTACAGCAGTACATAGGCTTATAGTTAGGATGAAATTATCAAATGCTGTGTGAGATTTTAGTCCTGGGAAGGTTAGTCTCATCCTAATTATGATAAAAATCTCATAATTTTATCTTCAAAATAGTTTGTAAGGGTTAGAAAGTGAGAGAGAAAGAGGGGGGAGAGAGAGAGAGAGGGAGAAAGAAAAAGAAAAGAAAGGAAGAAAGAAAAGAAAGGAAGAAAGAAAAGAAAGAAAAGAAAGGGAAGAAAGGAGAAAGGAAGGAAGGAAGGAAGGAAGAAAGGAAGAAAGGAAGAGAGAGGGAAGAAAGGAAGGAAGGAAGAAAGGAAGGAAGGAAGGAAGGAAGGAAGGAAGGAAGGAAGGAAAGAAGGAAGGAAGGAAGGAAGGAAGGAAGGAAGGAAGGAAGGAAGGAAGGAAGGAAGGAAGGAAGGAAGGAAGGAAGGAAGGAAGGAAGGAAAAGAACTGAGAACTGAGACCCAGTTCCGGAAGAAAAAAAAAGAAAAAAAAAATATTTTTTTCCTGTCCTAAAGAATATATATATATATATATTTAGAGGAAACTGTAATAGAGCATGGTAGGCTCCTTTGAAGAGGGTGAGAGTAGGGACAAAGGAGGACATCCTGGTCCCTCATACCAGTGAAAGAAACTTATCCCCTCTCTTTTAGCTGGGACAAGGCACTGAGTTTCTCTCCAACCCCAGTCACATGAATGTCCTTCCAGACAAAGCTGCTGTTTGATCCCAGGTGACAGGGACAGGTTTAGTCTGGGCCCTTTGTTGGAATTTGAACTGTTGCCACCTTTGCGTCCCAACTCTGCAGCAGATAAACAATGTTTAGAACTTAATAGCTACCAATAACATTTTATTGTCTGCAAAGTGTATTCAGAAAAGATGTTTTTGAGTGAATATAATCTTCACAGGAAAAGCAAGCCCCATCCGGTAATTATCTCTGACAGTTAAATCAGCCTTTAACTAACTTGAAAGTGATAGATTCTGGCAAATCAGGAACAAGCCTTTGCAAGCGAAGTCTCCTCTGGAGCACGTGGAATCTGTTTTTTCCCTCTAAGAACAGCAGCAGTCCTACTCCACGTTCCCTGGGGACTCAAAACATAACTGAAAGCGATCCGCAGAAGCAGCATATGTGTAAGGAGAGGATTGGCTGAGCCTTTGCCAGCCTATCTGTTCAGCTATGCTCCTCAAGATCGCTAAAACCTGACAGAACTTGTTTCCAACTACTAATAACATCCAGAGGGTTTGGGTTTTGTTGTTGTTGCTGTTTTGTTTTTGTTTTTATGGAGCGGAAGGAGGGTGGGCATGCAAAAGCCCAGCACGGAAGACATTCAGGGTTAATGTCCTGCAAGGCAGCCTCAAGCACCTTAGATAGTCTTCTTTCCCCTACTGTGCCCCTGGAAACCAACGTAGCTCTCCAGGCAGCCCACTCAAAACCAGCCTGGAGTTGTGCTACTGTCTTGTGCCTGCCTTGGCCAAGATTAGCTCTCTCCCAGCTGCCTGATACTGGCATAGGCAATGAAGGAGGGAATGCTCTGTGTGCAGTATTTTCTGGGGGTTCACCAAAGAGCTACACAAGCAACCAAAGAGCCACTCTGGGGCCACCTGGGGCAGTAGGGGACATACAAAGGACAGCAGCGAGAGTCGGATATCTTTACAAGGCTGCAGTTATTGAAGTAGCACCTACTTACAGATGCATACAATATAAGCAAGGGTGTGTCAGCTTTTACAATACTCTCTGGATTTCATAAACCCATTTTATGACTTGACTCAGAAGTGAGGCTTAGCACCCTAGGTCCTGATCCCTGGATGAATTAGGGACAGTGAGCAGCCTTGTCCTTGGAGTGGAAGGAGGGGTAGGGAGCACCAAATGTGCCGGCTCTCCACTCCCCTGTCTGAACAAGCAAAGGTTTCAGTGCTTTGCTGTACCTCCCAGGACTTCCATGTTGGGCAATGGTGCAGCAATTAGTAACGCCGATAAGGCTGTTGAGGTGTTGAGAACATCATGGAAAGGAGTAAAAAGGCTGCCCAAGCCAGCATTTAGTAATGCTGCCTGGTGGATGACCTCATTTTACAATTGGACATCAGTAGCCATCCCTAGGACTTCAGTTTTTTTCTGTGTTTATTCACAGGTTGGAAAAGGCTTTAAACACAATTGGGAAGGATGTGGACAGGATTCTGGCAGAAAGAAAAAGAGTAAGAATGAGGCAAAACTGAACTGTTTCCAAGAGAGGGAGAAAGAGGGGAGGAAAAACCCCAAACCCACAGCCTGTCAAAGTACCATGCCAGCAGCCAGCTGCTTGCTTTCATCCTGATGGAGCGAGCTCTTGTGGGTGCAGCTCCTGGCTGGCTGCCCAGCCACGTAGGAGGTGTTCTCTGTAGGAAAGTTCAGGGCTGCCAGATGAGCCGTATCACCTGCCGGGGGAACTTTGTCCTTCCAGTCTGCAAACTGCTCACCTCCTTTAAGCAAGTATGGCCCTTATAAAGCAGAAAGTGGGAAGCTGTCAATGTTGGTCACTATCACAGGGGGTGATCATAGAATCACAGAATCACAGATTTGTAGGAGCTGGAGAGGACATCTAGAGACCATTGAGACCAACCCCCTACTAAAGCAGGCTCCCTACAGCAGTCGCATAGGAAAGTGTCAAAATGGGTCTTAAATATCTCCAGAGAAGGAGATCACACCACCTCCCTGGGCAGCCTGTTCCAGTTACTCTGTTACTCTCACAGTAAAGTTCTTCTTTGTGTTAGTATGGAATTTTCCAGCCTCTTCCCATTGCCCCTTGTCCTGTCACTACTCGTCACCGAACAATCTACCCCCATCAGCTTGACTCCCACACTTTAGATATTTATAAACAGTGATGAGATCCTCTCTCAGCCTTCTCTTCTCCAGACTGAACAGTCCCAGGTCTCTCAACCTTTCCTCCTATGCTCCCAGCCCCTCATCATCTTCGTCGCCCTCCACTGGATTCTCTCTAAAAGATCTCTGTTTTTTGGGTTTTGTTTTTTGTTGTCTTTTTTTTTTTTTTTAATATGAGAAGCCCAGGATTGGGCGCCCCAGATGTGGCCTCTCCAAGGCAGAGTAGAAGGGGAGGACTACCTCCCCTGACCTGCTGATGTTAACTTCAATTCAGGAGTGGAGAACAGAGGTGCCCCAGGATGCACAGGAGGGCTTGGGGCAAGCTCAGGGGTGACCAGGGGTCAGAATGTGACCGTAGGAGGCCTGCAGGTCTACCAGACCTGCTCTTCTCTTGGCCTACTGTGGCGCAGAATCTTCAGTTTTTGTTCAGTGCATTTCACACTGTTCATGTTGATGGCGCAATGCCAGCAGATCACAGACTTGGTGGCTGTACCACCACAGAGCAGCTTGTAGCGGGGTGAGCATGAGGAGGAAATGTCCCGTCACGCCTGCTGCAAATGAAACTGAACTATGCTCCTCCTGGCCATGCCAAGGTACAGAGGAGAAGCACGGCCTGTGCGTTTTCAGGTGCTGAAGGAGGTGGAAACTGTGACCTAGGATGTTCTGCTCCTGTCATGGGACTGCACCACGTCACAGAGACTGCGTCACCTGACTCATTTATCTCCTGTGATCCACTCCCTCACTGCTACACAAGCGCTCACCCCTCTTTACACACTGCTGAAGGAAAATTTTCTCTGCAAGACAGTGCAGTATTTTCAGCTGACTAAGCACTCTGCAATTGTTAAATCCAAGGCCAGGCTGTGCAAATTACATGGTGGCTTCATCAAAATAACTATTCACAGCTAGGAAGGCACTGGGTTAGGAAAGACTTCCATTCCCTGCAGCTGACGGAGGTCGCATTGCACAGCAACACAGTGCCATGTGTGGCCCTGGCCTCACACTGCACATCAGAACACACACTAGAGCTCTTCAGATGTCCAAGCAATTTATTCTCACATAGTTCCTGCTGGATGCCTATCTCAGAGATGGTCACAGCCCTGGGACAAGTTAGAAGGGATGACGTGGCTCTATGTGAGGCCTCCCAGTCCATGTCATAGGCATGGGATGCATTGGTACCCTCTCACATCAACTCTTAATAACATTCCATGTCTCTTTCCCCATGATTTTTGCAGAAGTCAGCTCCAGCTCCCTTGTATAAAGCAAGCAGATGTCTCTCAGTACTTCATCCTGAATATGATTGATGTTTTATAATCCTCAGCACTCTCAGCACTTGTAATGTCAACAAAACCAAAGACATCTGCCATGAAACAAAGCTAGAATGAAAGGCCTCAAACAATTGCACTGAACACTCACCCCATGGCCCCTGAATGCAGCACCAAGCACCATCCTGTCTCCCCTCATGGGTCAACATGCAGCATCAACTTGCTACCCAAAACCCTTAATGAATACCTGGAAGACTGCCTTGAAATAACCTCTAGATCAATTGTCAACACATCAAAGATGTGTTATTTGACAATTTATTTGGAATCTTTTAAAAACAGGCCCTGGAAAGGAAAATTGCTACTGACTGAGACTCTGGTATTGCTCCTTAAAACTAAAGAGACACATAGGAACAATACAGTACAATAGGATAATACAGGTTCTGGGGGGAGGGAAGCTGAGTTTCTTTGCAAACACATCAAGACTTCACTGGGGATATATTGCCACTTGGTCAAAATAGCTGTTTCCTCCATCTTCTTCTTCCACATACTTGGGGATGAGCTATTTAAATCATCAAATCACAGAATATCACAGGTTGGAAGGGACCTGTAAGGATCATTGAGTCCAAATCCTGGCTCCACAGGAGACAACTCAAAAATCAGACCATATATCTGAAAGCTTTGCCACTTCTTGAACTATGCACAATTTCAGTATTATGGCTCTACCAAAGACTCGTACATGTAAGTTAGAGTAAATTCCCATAAGTATCTAGATTTTTGGAACTGACAACCAAGCAGCTGATTGCCAGGGCTATGCTAAAAACCAGTAGCCACCTTTTGCTCCCATCTACTGCTGAGTTCCTAATTCCTTAAGCTCCAGATAATAAGCCCTGGCCCTGATTTTCAAAAGTGCTCATAAAAGTCCAAGGGAAGCCTGACATCTTCTTCTAGCTGTTGTAATGCACTTAACAAAAACCTCTCATTAAAAAATTAATTAAAAAAAGTCTTGGCCTGTGTATCTCCACTGCCTACAATTGTTTGCCAGTTCTCTTCAGCTGCCTTCCTGGGAACACTTAATGACAGTTTGCTTTGCTCTACATGCACAGGTAATATATTATCCTTGTGCCACCACTTGCTTTGAGTGTTCTTCATGACTGGAGGCATTTTTTTTCCTTCTTGCTTTTGATCTCACCAAGACTGTTATTCTTGTAGTAGCAAAGCTATTTGTCCTTTTAAGCAAGCATGTGGTAATCCACAAAATTCATGATTCATAATGAAATTGGCTTCAATCTGCAGGAGTTTAATGGCTGTCCCAACCCAGTACAACTGGCAATTTTGGCACTGAGCAGCTGCAACCTCTCCTTCAAGTAATAACATCTAAAGTGCTGGACAACTGGCTAGTTGATGATAACTAGCATAAAACATGATATATGGCATAGCTCTGGGTAAATTAGAGTGTGCTTTAATTTGTGCTTGTACAACCACGTCTAGCAGCAGTTAGTGTTCTGACTGTTTGCATTAGTTGTAAAATTAATGCTGTTGGACGTGACTGTTAAAGTTTGACTTTGAATCTTTTAAGACCACCAGCTATCCTATAAACTGAGCTAGACCAACTTCTATGGAAAAATATAGTGTACTTTCAGTGATGCTTTTTATTTACAGAACAAAACATACTCAAACTGAAAGTGTACAGTGAGCTGTAACATTTTTAAATTATTATTCTTAAGGGTTATATACTTGATATGCTATTACAATATATTTATGTTTTTGTATTTAAATAAAAAAATCTGGGAAGGTGTCTTGGCACTACAACTCACAAAACAAAGCACGATGTCCTTCTACACAAATACTACCATGCACAATTTTTTTTCCCTTCAGAACATAGCTAAATAGCTAAATAGCTAAAACATAGCTAAATCATAGAATTATAGAATCATCAAGGTTGGAAAAGGCCTACAAGAACATCCAGTCCAAATGTCCACCTATCACTGATAGTTTTCACTAAACCATGTCCCTCAACACAACATCTAAACATTCCTTAAACACCTCCAGGGTTGTTGAGTTCACCACTACCATCAAATGCATGTGCTGTGCTGCTAGTATCATGTTAAAATGCACATCTGAAGTGGTATTTTCTCCTCCCATTGCCCCACAGTATTTTCCTAAACCTGACATGCTAGCATAGCTGACCTGCTAGCCCTGATTCAAATAAAATAATTTGTTCCCTGCTTCGGAAGCTTTTACATACTGCAGTTCACAGATGAGAATTGGTTGAGATTTTATACTTGGAGGAGGAAAACAATAGTCTGTTTCTAGTTGTTTCTGAATATATACAGCTTGCCGGGGATGGTGAGTGAAGCCCAGCCAGGCCTTTGTTTCTTTTGATCCGCTGCAGCCTGAGCCTGTTTCCTTCTGCTGAAGCAACACCACAAGCAAGAGCATTCAGTGTGCTGCCTGCTTTCTCACTCCCTGTGCTCCTGTCTGCTTCCTGTTGATTTGAAATTTCCCAGGATTACTTTTAGCTCATAAGTGATTTTTTCTTGGAAAGCCCTTGCAAAGGAGTACTTCAATGAACTCTCTTGGTACTCTAAGAATGGAGACCATGTCCCTCTAATAGTAAAATACGTCAAGTGGTTGCATGCTTCAGTAGCACCAAGGGAAAATAAAGCCATCATTAAATTGACTTGGGTGAATTTGGAAAAGACCCATCTGAGAGGTTAAAGAGAAGAAAGAGGATGAGTGGTGAAAACACACTTGTACAGAGAGTTCCATATTGTTGGTCTTTCTTGACATTTTTCACAGGTACTACCAAGGAGGGAAGGAGCAACATCGGTGTTTAGAACCACAGAAAACCCAGTTTCTTTGCTATGTTCCTCATCCTGAATGGTGCAAGCATGGCTGTAAGTTTAAAATGACCATACGCATCTCCTTGAGGCTTTAGAAACACCCACAAAATCTGTAAGTAAATATGAAGATTTACCCAAACTTTACCCAAACTCTGCTATTTTTGGCATTTTCATCTTCCTGCATAACAGCTTTTAATCCAACAGCAGTGACTGGCTGGTTTCTGTGCTAGACCCAGGCAGTTCATGCTCATTTTGTGGTTTCAAATTCACCTGCTAAACTGGGGAGAAGTGCTAGCATTTCAATAAGACTCTTGGAGATGTCCCTTCAATAGGATCCATACACATACAGCATTCAGCACCCATGTATAGGCAACCCAGGTCCAGTGAGATACAGTGCACCATGTGGATGTTGCTGACATTAAAGTCTTGCTTTGCAGTGTGACCTCTGCTCATTTCACTTCTGCTCATGCATCTGAACCTAAATCCCTTTCTTCTCCTCCAGTCCATGAACCTCAAGCAGTCAATTGCAAAGCAAATATATTTGGATCTACTGGCAGTGGTTCTTTTTAGGTGGTGCAGGAAAATAACAAAAAATAAGATTGTTGGGGTGCTGAGCCATGATAAAGGAGGAAAGTAGGTGGGCTATAGCCACTCAGATAGAGGACATCAGTTCAGGAATTGCTGCTCGATGAATAAGCATACCAGCATGCCTGGCCAAAGCCCTGGGGACATCATTTTGTTTGGGATGTTTTTTTTTCTTTTATTTTCCTTTTTTATTTCTTTTTTCCATGTTGGGATTAATGCTGGGCGGGTGTTGCTGTAGTTTGTTGGGACTCTATTTTGTGCAATCATCCTTAACCAGCCCAAGTCCACCTTCCCAAATTGAGGCTTAGTGCTTCAAGTTCACGTGTCTTCCAGGTGACGTTCTACAGCATTTCTTTCTGTGGGCAGCTTGCAAGTATCATTTGCCTTTGTAGTATATTCTATGTTATATTGAATTAGATTTCTCATTAAAAATAAGTCAACAAAACTTCCTTTGTCCTCCAAACACATTTGTGTGAGGGTGGAGAAAGAGAGAAAAAGCCTCCATGAGACCCTCTTGGTGTTACAGGGCCTGCCATCACCTTGTCCATAGATCATTATGTAATCTACAGAAGAGGGAGCAAGGGTGTGAACATCCACTCTTCCACTGGTTTGCCAAATTGGAGATCAGTTTTGCTGCTGGAGGCTTTGGATGCTGCCAGTTCACTCACTCAGGTAAACGGGTTTCTAGAAAACCCACCAGCCTGGACAGCATGGCAGTAGCACTGCAATAACCACATCATGGTCTTCTGACAAGAAGATGTGAAAAAAATGAAAAGAGAAACTACTATCTTTTCCAAGTGATTCTCACTGTTTACCTTTGAAATCCTGCCACTGCCTCTTTTGCCCAGCTATTTTCACTTGTCCCATCTGATCAGGGCAGGCAGGTTGCCAGCATTGCTACCCAGAGACGTGACATCCCATGTGAGCAGCTCCTCATGAGGCAATTGGAGCCTTTAATTTTCAAAGATGATGTATTTGAGACATCTATCTGGGGAGGAAGCTATCTATGCCTACCAGTACTCCACCCAAGGAGCAGTTTATCCCTATCTAGATAGGTCTAAAAAGGCACTTGTGCCATTTGTATGTGTGGGCAGATCAGATAAAGGTGACTTAACACAGAAAAGGGCAGAAGAATTACCTCAGACTGCTGCCAAAGAACTAAGCAAGAATGAGCTTCTGCACCACTGGACAGCACGACAGCATCTTTTGGAAATCTTTCAAAATAAACTCCCAGCAAATAAATGTTCTTCAAAAATCTGGACTAAGCAGATGATGGAGATACAGCAAATATGTTATGACATAACTTTTTAAAATTTATTTGGGAACATAAATAGCTTTGTTAATTGCAGTTTCTTTTGAAACACTGGAAGACATAAACAGTGGTTGCCAGATGAGTGGGGAAATATATTGGAATTTCTTTGGTAACAAGAGAGAATATATTTTAAAAAACACCACTCAGAAAGGGCTTTCCAGTATTCAGAGTGGAAAATAATCAGCATTTTATCTGTCTGTCTGTCTGTCTGTCTGTCTATCTATCTATCTATCTATTTACAGCTTTTTTGTTTTCTTGTTTCCAGCCCTAGAATGTAGAATCATAGAATCATTAAGGTTGGAAAAGGCCACTAAGATCACGTAGTTCAACTACCAGCCCACCCCCACCATGCCCACTGCCCACGTCCCTCAGTGCCACATCCACACGGCTCTTAACACCTCCAGGGATGGTGACTGCACCACCTCCCTGGGCAGCCTGTGCCACTGCCTCACTGCTCATGCTGAGTTTTTCCTCATGTCCAACATGAACCTCTTCTGGCACAACTTGAGGCCATTACGTCTCATTGTAACACTGTTACCTGGGAGAAGGGGCTGATCCCTACTTCACCACTTCCTTTCAGGTAGCTGATATGTAACATAAACGTCTGTGTCCTTGAAAGATGGTGAAGCACAAACTTTTGTTTCAAAAAAGAGAGTACAGTAAAAAAAAAAAGAAAAAAATTGCCTCTCCAGTTGACTGTTGAGACAGTCTGACTTGGGCTCACAGTGAAACACTCAGCGGTTGGTTCTGGTGTCAGATCTTCCAGTGGTGGTGGCAGGAAATGCGCAGCCATGCTGGGAACAAGAGCTCGAGAATCTCAGGAGGGATGTCCCATACCTACAACAGGTACTACTGAGAAGGTCCCCACCTGGATTTTAGGTTTGTCTCCAGTTCTTCTTCAATCCACACATCATTTGACTTCAAGGGCCCCAGGGCCCAGCTACCACTGGAGTGGATTGATCAGAGAACCTCAAAGGTCCCTTAAGCCTACACAAAGTCACACCCCTCTGCCACAGTGAGAGAGGTATACACACCTCCCTGAGACACTCTGCTGCCTTTCTTGCCACATTAGCACATGTTCCTTTATTCAAAACCCACAGCCATTTCCCACTGTGTGTGGATCCCATGCCACTGAAATGGAAACTGCAATCCCAGGATGCTCCTCCCCCATGAAGCAAGCCAGCTGCATGCTTCCAAGGGCGCGGTGAACTGCCTGCTGGCTTTTTCACTCATTAAGTTTATTTTATTCACCTCTGTCAATGATATTCATGAGTAAGGCTGCTACTGCAATTCATGGAAATTGCATACAACACCCCTCACAGATATGTATTTTTCCTTCTGATGTCGTGGTGTCACGTATGTCTAAACACACACGTTCAGCTCCTGAGTCATTACTGAAATCAGTGGTCATCTCCACTGCATGTTTTAAATCCTTATTTATCACCATCACCTCTTCTTCCTGTAGTCCAACAGCTTCACCTCCCTTTCCTCATGCCACCACCTCCCACGTGTGAAGGACAGCAACACCTTTACTGCTGTGATTCTCACTCACTCTAATCTACACCATTGCCAACTCCATTTTTGTTGTTGTTCTTGTTATTTGCTTTGTATAATAAGTGAAATCAAACTTCTTCCCATCAGTAAAAAGTCTATGTCTGTTGTTCTAGTACATCTTACATTTAATTCATTAACCTACACATCACCTCCAACAAATGTAGTAGTGGAGAGCAGAGGGTTTCTAATTTGGTGATATGTTTGCACACTTTTTCTATGTCAAACAGATGAGCTTGAAAAACATCCTGATATACAGTGTGAAAAAATTTCCAGGGAAAAATCTTCAATCTCTCAAATTCTGACATGAGAGGCCATGCTCCATTGAACTCCTCCCTCCAACACTCACAGCAGCAAGTGTTGGTACTATGCGTTTCTCATATCACTGCCATCCCTTAAACATTTCATTTCTTGCACAACCTTCATGTGCAGGCTGACCCATAGCCTTGTAGCCAACATCATTTCATTGTGCTTTGCTTATTTGTTTTGTAACACATGCACTTTTAGGCCACATATTTTGAAGTCACCTTTTTCACCTTTTTTCATCTCCCCGTAGTGTTATATTGGAACTATTACTCTTTTTTGCTTGCTTACAACCACAACTGGAAATCCCTGTTCCACCATTTTAAACTTGGGCTATTGCAGCTTCCCTCTTTTTCTGTTTTCCTAAGCTTCAAGCAATCCAACATACTGGAAATGGCAAGGTGTCCAACGTATTGGAAATGGCAAGGTGTTTCATCAGTTGTCTTTCTTTTCATTTGATCTTCTGCAGGACACTCACAGACAAGTTGATTGTGAAAACCTGCTGATGTTTAGTCACAGGTGTGTACAGTACAGTACAATTTGAATCTAAACCAATCAGCCCCGGCCTTGTGGGTGGATAACAACTTGTAAAAACTAACTTTTAAAGAAGATTGAGTAAAGGTACCATGTCATCATAATGAATAAACAAATACCTTAGTATTCCACTGGAGGAGGCTTTCTAAGAGAAAATTCCTTTTCTGAGCCACATTTCTGATCTCCCCACTGCAGCTCTTGAAGACAGATAGAAGGATATCTGGTCTTTCTGCAGGTACAGTTTTTCACAATGATGACACTGAAAAAAGGGGACTGCATAAAAATACATTTTACTGTTGCTGGAGAAAAGTTATCTTCCAACAGAAGGAGTTAGATTCTGGATTCAGTAACCATTATTCCAGACAAGACTGACAAGGGAGAATTAGTAGAAGCTTTTTGATGCCATTTCTCAGGTGTTTTCATTCATCACTGCTGAGCACACAACTTTAGTCTCCACTCACTGTGGGCAGGTACAAACAAGATGTTGATGACATAGGGCCATTTCACACCTACTGGAAAAGCTCACAGCTGTGACTGAGGACTTTCTGAGAGAGCAGTCTCCGTGGTGGGGTGATGGTGTCAGAGAGCAGGCCACAGCAAGCATGTGCCCAGGTGACAGGAACAAAGCAAGGTGAAACGTGGGCTCTGAACACAATTCAGAAACCTCTGCTGTCCCTGCTTTGGTTTTCACAGGGTCACCACACACCAGCTTCTGGCTTCCACGTACACCCCAGGCAAAGTGGATGCGAAAGTACCTCCACATTGATGTGCTTTCTCAACAGCTGAGAATGGGATTCCTCTCGCCAGGTCTGAGATGTCACAGTCAAGGGGATAATACCCCTGTGCAGTTAGATCTTCTGGTCCATTTTAGGCGCTCACAGTATGACGGGGTGATTCTTGCTCTAGAAGGACATTGTCTATAAAGGTACATGTGTGATTAGCTGTGTTCGAGACACATTGTAAATGTCTAAGGTCAAGACAGGTGAATCCTCCCTCATTTCTAGAAATAGGTCAGACTAAAGGAAGAGGCTTGAATGCACACACATCTGTATTATATATTCTTATTTCCCTGTTAAACGAGACACATTTTTATTTGCACATTTTGGGAACACAGGACTGAAATCAAGGTCTATTTATTTGACTGCTCAGCCAGAAGGCACAAAACCAGCCTGAAGTTGCCTTCTTAGAGTAAATATTTTCACCATATGGACAGAGGGGCTGCCAAGTGGGGGAGAACATTTACTAAACTGCATCACTGAACACACTGACAAATACTCACAGGTCCCTCATTCCTCACCTCCTGGGGCTGGCTCTGGCAACCTTCGCTTGCCAGAGCGATCCTGAAGCCAAACAAACCGCACGCTCAGGTAAGGTGAGCCCAAGGTTGGCTCCATCAGTCAGAGAGGAGGAACACAGTGCCAGCAGCACTCACACTATTATCTGGCTCAGGTTTTGAAACCTCTGTTCAACAGAGATGATTCAGCAGTTGATTGTTGTTCATTTACTGGAAACTGCTTCTTGCCTCTCAGAAGAAAAAACAATTGGAAGGGGTTTATATCACTCAATTTTACAATAGACGAGATCATTACAGTAAATTGTAAGCTTACAAAAAGAAAAAAAAAATCTACTGGAAAGCTCCAAATTCATTTTTTTCTTTCAAGATTCTTTCAATTTTCATATTAATATAGTGTTCCTTTTATTTACTCGCTGTGTTTTTGGACTTCTACGTACGCAGTTCCCATTTTATTCTGATCTCTTGAAGACCAGAATATTTAGTGTACATACAGCCCAAACTTAATCCCACAGGCACATACACATGTGAAATTTCTTCATGTAACTAACTGTGTGCTCAGCACTGCAGGAAAAAAAAAAAAATACACAAAAAAACCCCAGAAATATAGTCTTTTGAAAGATCCAAGAGAATTCACACAAGTTTGTGTTGTACCAGGCATTGAAACCGGCTTATCAAAGACTAACCTGAGACACTTTAGAGCAAAATACATGGGTGGTTGACTCCTGTTTTTAACTGGAGCTGCCACACATATATCACAGTCCATGAGAATGCAGGAATTCACAAAGCTCAGTCTTGAGCTTGACTAAGTTGGCCACACTGTAATTTCAGAAGGTTATGTCCCTGGAACTGCTGCTTCAGCAAATAGTAATGTCAAGCACTGGAAGTATCATAAGTATCATACAGAAAAGCAGTGGCTTGATCTGGTGTCTTCACTGCACTGTTTACATATATAATCTCTCCACATAGAGACTGACAACTTCTAGGATCTTCTCCACAATTTTTAACAGTTTGCATTTTGTGATTTAACTAGTGTTTAGGTGCACAGTGTGACATAGGTACATTTTAGAAAATACAGCAATGGATCTTTGCCATTCAGTGCTACTGCAGTAATCTTCAAAGTAATGCAAATACCAGTTGTTAACTCAGAAACAAAAGTACAAATAATACTTTGCAAAAATTCTGTTGTTTCAAGTCTTTCCTTTCTTGCCAGGTCATGAGAGTTCATGTACCAGCGACCAGGTACAAAAGTCTTTCCCACTAGCACGGTGATGTTCTGAGCATTCACTTGGGCCCCTTGACACTGACACAATGCCAGCAAGGGAAAATTCCTTTGGCTGTTTGAATTCCACATTACTCTCCATTTCTACAGTATCTTCCTGCTCCTACACACACGTCCCTTTGGTTTGGCCATAGCCCCCTTCCCAGTTCTAACAGCTATGTTTACACTTACATAGCAAACTAAGGACTGTGTTGCTCATCACAACAGCCCTTTCAAGAAGATGAAGTGGTACTATGGCTTCATCATGTTTGACATCCCATCCATGCTGCCTACAAGTCTCTTATGATGGGTGGACAGAGATTACAACATTTGTCTGGAACACGTGCTTGCAAAACTTCTACTACGCAGGGCTGTCCATGCAACCTGCCTCGTTTCGTGACACTTAGGGCCACATCCTGCAATATAAGATGTTTTTAACAGGTGTGTAATCGTTGCTAATGAAGCTAACCAGTGGGAGTTGCACCAAAGGATCCCACTTGTGTGATATCATCTTTGCAAAGGGAGGTACCCCAGAGTTACACTGAGCTCACTCGCAGTGACTCTCAGCTTGTGATTTTTAGTCTCTTTTGGGACAGCTTGTTTTGTTTTATGTTCATCATGGAACCAGACCGGTAGCTCTCCTCAGTTCAGTTCTTCCAGGATTTAATAATGCTGTTGTCAAGAACAGCGAAGTGACCAGTCCTAGGGATAAGATCCTCAGAAGATGTAGCATTTCTGTAGGTTCAGTTATGGGTTTCACAACTTCAGTCCTTGTTTACCAGAAGAATATTTACATTCTTATTAAAGAAAAGTTCACTCACAAGTGTATATTACAAACCCATGCTTTTTTGTCTATGTAATGCATATTCTGAAATGCTGCCACATACTCTATAAATGCAATAATAACAATGATTTATGCCTGAAAAATTGTCTTCTTTTTCCCCAGTTTTTTCACAACAACAGAAATACTCTCTGGCCAAGTCCATTCCAACCCCACATAAAGCTAATACAATTGGCTAGTGGTGGGCCAGGGAAGAGTGGCCTAGAGGCTTCCCTTGTCTTTTGGGGCTTGCCTTTTTGTTTCTCTGTCTGGTAATCCCACTTTCATCCCTGATATCCATCCCAAAAGGGAGCTCAAGGGAGCCCCATCCCAGTCACTGTGAGCATGAAACTAGTTGAAGGGATGGTGGCATGAGGGATGATAGTGTATGCATGAGCTCACTCATCTAGGACTGGCAGGAAGCCCAGGCCCCCAGCATTGTCCATTTCTCCCCATAACTTGATAGGTCAGCTTAGAGTGGCAGCTCACTTGGATACTGCTGGCACGCAGGAAAATTAAACTTGGTCAGGTCACTCAGCCCTCCTCTCCTCAGCTCTCATCACTTGCAACCATATCCCCAAACCTCTGCACTTCACTCATGCTGGACCTGCATCCAACACTAATTTCTCTGTCTCGTAACTACCTTATAATTTCTTTCCTCTCGTGTCCTATTTTTCACACCTTGCTCATCCTGGGCAGTAATTATATTACTCATGATAGGTCAAGAAAATGTGATGTCATAGGGCTGGTAAAACCTCTGGTCAGATTTGCCCCTTGCTAAGCCAGTATGATCTGATTTTTGGCCTCAACTCTATAAGCATGCACATACTTGTTTAATTGTATGCATGAGTTGTAGTGTTACCTGCATTGGGACCATGCCCATGTGTGAAGGGAAGCACGTGCCCACAAGCACAGAGCTTCATGGCCACAGAAAGGGAAGGGATTGGTCAGACTGCTTTCAGATGCAACTATGTCTGGCAGTCTTCTAAGTCCTACACTGGGCTCTGTTGTCACAGGCAAGAAAAGCAGGAAAATACATAGAATCTCTCCAAAGCCTCAGTACATGGCTGGCTCAGGGACCTTCCCTCACAACGAGGAAGGAAAAGTTGTAAAGCCCAGCAGTTAGATGTCTTCCAGTCTCATGCAAGTCTCATCACCCACACAAGTCACAGGATCAAGATATAAATAAATCCCACTGCCTGTAATTGTGTATTGACATTCATCTATCACCAACATTATTAGCTAGGATCGAGGTGTAACACTGGAAGGCATTTAGGATAGACAACACTTTCTTCTGACTTAATAGTGTCAACTGCAGACTAACTCGCTCAGCTACAAACATGATAACCTGCACATGCAGTAGGCTTAAGGGCCAGACAGGGAACAAAAGGCTCACATATGTTCTGTAAGGACTTGTCTCTAACCAAAATGAAGCTGTCAATGCATGCCAGCCCTTTATTCTTCCTAAAAAGGGGAGAAATTCAGTCATGATTCTTCCACCATCCCTAGTTCTTCCAACAGCCTGAATATATATATAAAAAAAAAGCCCAGTCTAATGAAAAAAAAAAGTTATTTGGAAAAAAAAACAGTAAGTGAAACAAGTTTCCATATGTTTACCATAAAAATAACCTAGACTCCACCTTGGGGTGTATAAAAATACAGACTACAGATTGTATATTTTGGCATTAGTTAAAAATGCCTTTGTAAACATATCCTATTAAAATTTAACTGCAGCTTTTATCATTTACTCAAGTAACATATGAAAGGGCTTGAGCACATTTATCACAGAAGAAGTCATTTTATCGGGGCTTAGTAATAGCAGTGATGTATTGTGCAATTTGCAGTGCATGCCTGGTTTACAATACAGTACTGGTGAGCAGTATCCATACACATGTGCAAAGTGTCCTTTAAAGTGTATCCAGAAACATTAACACCTATAAAAGGAAAAGAAGTAATGGGAGCAGCAGACTTTTCAGTCCTGTAGATAAGACTGAAGTTAACGTATGTAGTTTGTGTCCAGACTGCTGGCCAAGAAGAGCATGCAGGCTATACTACAGTAGGAAAACATTTTCTTTCTTTCTTTTTTTTTCTTTTCTTTCTTTTTTTTCCTTTTCTTTCTTTTTTTTTTCTTTTCTTTCTTTCTTTCTTTCTTTCTTTCTTTCTTTCTTTCTTTCTTTCTTTCTTTCTTTCTTTCTTTCTTTCTTTTTTTCTTTCTTTCTTTCTTTCTTTCTTGTGTGCTGAACAAGATGAAATTAGGACAAACATGCACAAATAGCTCTAAATTGAGATTTAGCATCACTTTTTGGCTATAGGTTTTATGGTATCAAAATAAATGTTGTAAGAGTTCATACGACTCATTCAGCAGACAGGTCTGGGTCCTTCCCATTCACTTTGGATTTTAATGAGCCAGAGAAGCCTGAAAGATTTCAGATCTTCTTAAGAAGCAGCTTTGCATGAGTCACTGGATTTTGTATTACCCCAGCAATTGCTTGGCAAAGCATATTTACCACCCACAGCCAGTGGCAAAGCTTCAGCTTCCCTTGGAGCCAGAGGTAAAGCAAAATCAAGTGGGAATGGCCACGAGAGCATTTAAGCTCTGCCTTTCTGCAAGAAATGTCTTTAACAGACTAATTCTGAGCCTCTCAAAGTAGTCACTAGTTCTACTGGAAACACAGCCACAAGGAGGGAGAGTTTCAATGAAAGAGCTATATTAAACCATCACAGCTACTAAAGTACAGCTGAGTAATTCCCCAGATAGTTTACTAAAGCAGCAAGAACCATATGAGTGCCATACATCATTGCTGTATCACAGACCTGATGAGCATATGTATAGCAATGTGCTTGAGTAACACATTGCAATGGCAGGAGGTGCGCACAAGTCTCTCGTGTGATGCCCACGGGGACCAACTTTTTATACAGTCTGATAGTGATAGAACAAGGGGGGGGATGGCTTTAAACTAAAAAAGGGGAGATTTAGGCTAGATGTTGTGAAGAAATTCTTTACCCGGAGGGCGGTGAGGCGCTGGCACAGCTGCCCAGAGAAGCTGTGGTGCCCCATCCCTGGAGGCGCTCAGGGCCAGGTTGGATGGGGCCTGGGCAGCCTGAGCTGGTGGGGGGCAGCCCTGCCCATGGCAGGGGTTGGGATGAGATGATCTTTAAAGTTCCTTCCAACCTAAGCCATTCTATGATTCTATGATTTTATTTACAAAGGAACTAGACACCGTGGAGCAGAGGTGCTGAGCATCTTCCTCTTTCAGCTTCTTGGAGGTTACTCTGTCAAAGAATGAAGGCTCCTCTTAAAAATAAACTATACTGCCTGGAAATTTAACATATTAATGTCTGCAATTTGCTGTTTAAATAAATAAATAAAAATATATATATATAAAAAAGAAAAGCCTTTCTGTCCTTTCAAGTGGGAAGCTTTCATCATTACAAAAGAGGAGAAAACAGGAGGAAAGTTAAGAAGATCTGCAGATGGACAGCACAGTGCTTTCTTTGAGTCGAGGGGCAAAGACAGTTGCTCAATAAACACTCTGCTGTTTATTTTTTCTGAATGTGTGTGAGTTGGGGAACTCAAAGAATTATATTCAGTACTGCTTAGTCTGGTGAAACACAGATTCCAAGACCTGCACGCATCGCCAAATGTTACAGTCCATTTCACCAGACTTGAATATATCACTTCTGTTGTTGCTCCTGTCTCAGGAAAAATATCCTGAATGCAGGACACTTATTTTGTAGCAGCGCAGAGACCGGCAATATGTACGGATTAACTAATTCTTTCTGTTTACGTAAGGGAAAGTTTGTTTGATGTAGGATGAAAATGACCAATCAGATATTTCATTTCTTGATTCACTGTGTGCCAGGCACACATTCTAACAATATCCCCTGGCCATCCATCACACGTTATGTTTGCTGTGGCTTAACCCCTTGCCACACAAAAGCAGGTCACTCTTGCCAGGCTGAGAACATGCACGGTACACATTTCTTTAAAGGCGCAACACGTTGTTGTGCTCCAAACTGTTGTGGGGTTTGTTGTTGTTGTTGTTGTTGTTGGTTTTTCTCCCCTCAAAGAGAAGCACGGAGCCTCAAAAAAGAGGGCATCATTGGGTACTGTGTAGTTTTGAGCACTATAGTAGAAAAAAAGAACATAAAGCTGTTAGAGAGTGTCCAAAGGAGGGCTACAAAGCTGGGGAAGGCTCTGAGGGCAAGGGGTGTGAGGAGCAGCTGAGGCCCCTTGCTGTGCTCAGCGCAGAGCAGAGGAGCTGAGGGGAGGCCTGATGGCGGCTGCAGCTCCTCACAGGGAGCGGAGGGGCAGCGCTGAGCTCTGCTCTGTGTGACAGCGACAGGGCCCGAGGGAACGGCATGGAGCTGTGTCAGGGGAGGGCAGATGGGGGGGAGGGAAGGACTTGCACCAGAGGTCGGTGGACATGGAACGGGCTGCACAGGGCTGTGGGCACGGCCCCCAGTGCTGGAGTTAAAGGAGCGTCTGAACAATCTTCTCAAACCTATGGCCTGATTTTGGGTGGTCCTGTGTGGAGGCAGGAGCTGAATTTGGTGATCTTTGTGGGTCCCTTCTAACTCAGGATATTCTATGATTGTATGGTTCTATGATTCTGTGACTGTGCTGATGACAGAATTCTTTCTGGGAGCTTTTTACAGTTAAATGTAAGGGAATATCCGACAGGCAGCCCTGTTTGTCAAGGGTGCCAGGAAGGGAACTAAACCATGAAAGCACAAGGCATTCCCTCAGCACTGGAAAGCAGTCACCAGTCCATTTTTATTTGTTGCTGTGTGTATGTAACCCCAAGCACCGTTTAGACAGCTCAGCTCTGCTCCAGTCTCACTGCAGATCTCATCTGTTCTGCCTGGGCACCTCCCAGCGACACTCATTTGGGTACCACCTACAGGTGTTCTTAGGATTTCTTCTTATTCTGCTGCACAAAAAGACCAGTGCTCTCATTAGAAGCAGGAAAACTGTTTTTGTTTTTTTTCTCTCTCTCTTTTTTTTTTTTTCTTTCTTTTATTTTCTAAAGGCCAGGAAGCCTTTTGACACAATTTAACGCTTGATATTCAAAGAACAGATACCATGCATTCATAAATTGCCCAGAGAAGCTGTGGTGCCCCATCCCTGGAGGTGCTCAAGGCCAGGTTGGATGGGGCCCTGGGCAGCCTGAGGTGGTGGGCAGCCCTGCCCACAGCATCCCTGTAGTCTTTTCACTAAGGGCAGATGGGCTACACAGCTAGCTGGTGGCTTATAACCCGCTTCTTCTTATAACCAGCTGCATGCTGACGCAGGTTTCAGGTGGACATGTGTTTTCCTGCTGTTTCACCTTTAATCAGCCCCAACACTCCCCACATGACCTGGGGAGGTCCCCGGTCCCCCCCTGTAGTAAGGCCATGGGAGAGGCAGTGACTACTTGCCCTGCCAGGATGCCCACTATCTGGGCAAGATTTCAATGTCTGGAATGAATAACTGTGAAGTGATGGTGAGCCAAGCAAGGAAAACACACACAGCAAGCAGCAGCAGTAGCAGCATTAAGTGTACCACTTAATGGCTCTGTGGGTGACCACAATTATTCTTCCATCTCCTTTGGAAACAAATAGACCAGCAAAGCCACACTGCCACAGATCAGTTTACTCCGGTTTGGTAGCACCAAGACATCATGAAGCAACACACACAAGATCTGCCTTTTCTCCACCTAACACGATGGCCCAGCACTGCACCAAGCTTCAGCAAAACTCTGCAGTGTCATGGCTTGAACTGGCATGAACAAACGGGTCTGCCAAGAACAAGCTTCCTCTTACCACCTTGCTGGCTCCCAGGTGCTGAGCGAGCAGAGACTTGGCCTGTTGGTAAGGCTCAGCATGGCTGCTGGCTCGCCATGACTACCCTGACATTTATGCCCGTCCACCAACCCACATATGGGAGCACTCAGCATCAGCTCCTTCTGGTCACTGGCACTGGGCTGCCTGAATCACTGCATCCTGCTGGTGTCAGTCCAACCACCTAGTGTTGTTTCCTGGACACAGCATTCAGATGGTGAACTGTGGAAATACTCTATTATCTCCAGTTGCAGAGTTATATCACAGTGAATAGTATATCCTTCCTAATTAATAGTTGTGATACTGCCAAGAAAATCATGACAGCTCAGATCCCTCTAATCATCTGGTTGGCCTGGCATTTTTACAGGTTTTAATAAGTCACATTTCAGTAAATAGCCTCTGCTTCTCTTCAGCTTCTGAATGCTTTTTGTGATAATTTAGGGTAAAGATGTTTAACTACAATTCTGCCTTCTTTCCTTCTATGCTAGGTCTGTCCGAAGATAACCTATTAATAAACCAAAGACATACAATGTTAACATTCCAGCAAACTGAAGAAACACTGAAGATGAAGGAAAAAATCTGTTTGCTACAAAAACAAATTAATTACTCTGATTAAGTGATGATTTAATGCAACCCAGGGCTAGATAGAAATAGGAGTTGTCAATCTGAAGAAGAAACACAGAAGTTCAGTATTATGAAACAGAGTCTAGGATGAGATTGTTTCATGTTTGATAAACACTATAAGCCTTGCCATACACCTTTGGCGTTTCGGACCTTTCACTGACATGAGAACTTGGAAGTTAGAATTTGTTTATTGGTTTACTATTTTTTTTTTTTTTTAATAAAGCCTATGAAAAAGCAAACTGCAGTTAATCAACAAATCTGGTAAAATAGCATATATATTTCAAAAGCAAAGAACCCCCTGACCAAAAATATATTGCCATTAAGAAATACTTCTCAGCCCAGTTACAATTTTGTTTCCTGCTCGATATTAACGGCAATTAAAGTAGTCACACAGGGTGTGGGCGTTTTGGGAATTCATAAAAAAATGAGTGGAAACAAGTACTAAAGCCTCACAGTTCCAAAATGGAAGTGTCTCCCTCAGCCAGTCTTATCCATGGTGCAATAGGGTACTGTGTCAGAAATTGTGCTACTCAGGGCTTGGCAGCTCCTCCTGGCAGCAAAGGGGCTCAGCATTGAAGTAAATTCTTGAAGCAAGAAGGAGCAGAAATTGAGACCCACATATGCTGAGCTGTGGGTCAGCAGGGAGAAGCACTCAGTGGTTCATGAGCAGTCCTGCCCGTACAGCACAGGGTTGGAACTAAATCATCTTTGACATCCCTTCCAACCCCAGCCATTCTGTGGTTCTGTGATTCTATGATTCTCTTACATCCTCCTGTGGGTGCCCAGTATGGGCACAGTGCAAAACAGCACGTGGGGAGTGGGAGGATGAGCTCCAGCTCAGGCTGAAGCAACTCACAAATTGGGTTTTGTCTTTAGGGGATGTGTGCTGCTGGTCAAGATGCACTGAACTGTAGACCTCCCACCTTCCCAAAGTCTGCCATCGTTGCCACCTTAGCAACAACAGAGATACTACAAATAAACCTTATAAAATGACAAGCTATGTAAACACTAGTGAGATGAAGATAAGTGTTATGGAAACAGCTCAGCTGTCTGCAGCTTCTCTTAGGGCGAAGATGAATAAACATGCTGGCCCCAGAGATCCTCCTAACAACCCTGTTTTCTGAACAGCCTTTCTATGCTAGCAGATCAGAGACTGCTTTGAAATGCGGCACAGCATGTGCTGCCTAAGGGCTCACTATCAAAGGTGAATATCTTATTTTACTTAATTGCACGATTACTAATCAATAGAAGATATTCCTCAGTCTTCTGCTCTGTTCTCAAACGTCAGCAGTGAGTGATACTGCCCACCTTCAAAAGTGTCTCCCACTTACTTCCTCAGCTAGAACGGAGCATCTTGTTCATACTTACCTTACAAAGTAATTCAAGAGAAAACACAGGGACAAAAAGTGAAATTTGAATTTCTAAGAAGAGAGGTTGCTGTTTCTCTCAGGACAGCCTGATATTTCACTAAAGCATGCTGCTTGAAAACATGGCAAGAAGACAGCCTTTGGTTTCACCTTTTGTAAATGTCTATTTGTACTTTACTGGCAACGAAGCACCTCCTAAGGCTCGGCATATGGTATCATCTGAAGCACAAAATAAAAATATTGCACCCATCTGTACTCCTACGTGTTTTTGCTTGCCAATTTCTACACTCATGGAGGCAGATTATTTTAATTTAACATAAAAAAAAAAGAATATTTTTCAAAGCAGTGTTCCAAAAGTACTTTCAATTCTTTGTATCTAAAGTACTTGATCATAAGAAATACTTTCAGAAAGAATCACATTTATTTTTGGGCTTTTATCCAAGATGTTGGGGGATGAATGGGCTCTAGCATGGAATTAAATGCAATTAATGCCTATGGCAAAGTTCATTTACGTTCCCCATGAAATAAAGAATTCATCCCCCCTGTAATAAGCCTACTCAAGATCATTAACTGCATCAGTTACTCATATTCTCAGTCCAGTAGCATCTGGCAACACTTTTAATGGTCCAGAGACCAGACCACTTAGAGAATGAGACTGGAACAAGGGGAGATAAACCTCCTTTAAAGTCCCAGTTTCTGTCTGCTGTCGCCTTACCGTCAGAAAGCACTTAACTGGAGCAGGCACCTAGCCAAACTCTATCTGGGGAAACTTCCCCGTCTCACAAGTTATCATCTATTTAATTCCAATGACAGTATTTTATAATGGTTCTTCCTGATTGGTTCTTCACTTTTCAACCCGGCTGCATTGAAAAAGTGCCAGCTTTCTGTTTTGATGTAATTTTTTTCTGGTTCACTGGTCAATCCCCAAGGTTTTGAAAACCGAGGGCTATTTCTAGATGTATTAGTCAACAACTTCTAGGAGAAGGCTTATCTTGCCAGCTATAAACCCGTTTCCTACCTGCCTCTCTTGAGAACAAGACATATTGGCTGCTCATAACTCATGTAAACGTCCGATGTTTCATGGCAAAGAGAAACATTTCCAATTATTTTTATCTTCTCTCCCGGAATCCATCCCCACACAGCTCATTCCCAGACACCCATCATGTCGCACCCAAGGCGGCCCCTGGAGTGTTAACCTGTGAGCTGTGCTGCAATCGGGCTGAATGGGACAGGAGCAAAGCAGGGTTGCATCCCCCTACAGAAGTCAGGCGTTGCCACCATGTCTGTATTACAATTTACCAACACATGCGAACGCCCATTCTCATAATTAAAAGGGAGCTGTGAGCAACACTGTTCTTTGTGCTGCAGTGGATCTGTTTGGAAGTGTTGGATATTAAGGACAGATATGAAACACAGCACAGGCTAAATAAAGCTATGGGAATGATGAGAAGGGAATGGTTGAAAGAAGCAAATTTTGCTTCTATCTATCTGCTCAGTAGCTACAAATTGAATTGCAGGTTTGCTTTTGCTTACCTACTTTTAAATTATTTATCATTACATCAAATGATGCTTGGTCTATATACATGTAAATTCATGTAAATGATGGAGGTCTGGTCTATGTTGCCTGGCCCCAAGCGTGTTGCATTCTCAACACTCCAAAATGAATGTAAAATCCCCTAATATCTTGAAGAAGGTGTTGCTATAAAACTTTAAAGTTTTTAAAAATACTGCAGAGCCAGTTTTAATACTTGGCATGAGTGTAGGGGACACTTCCAATTATTTGGCTTACATCTGTGTGGGACATTGGCACATGCCAGTGTTAAAAATTAGAAAATATTCAGCCTAAGAAATCAGAGCGAGAAGTGAGACTTAAAGCAGGTTGACCTTACTGCTGCTAAACCTTGGGCTATCAGACACAGGGAGAGAAATCATAACAAAATATGATTCAAATTGCAATTTTTCAGAGAAACAGAGCATGACAAGGGTTTATTCTTTGTCTATCAGCATACCTATTAGGCTTCTTATCGATAACTCTCAGAGAAGCAGAGGCAAACTTTGATAACATACTAACATGCAAGATGGACTGTTAAAATATTAATAAGCCAATCAAAGCAGAAAAATGTCTTTAGCTAGAACTGCGGGTCAAGTTTGGGTGGATAAAGCTTGTTACAGTGTTAGATTACAAAGGGTAACGCAATTCTGGTAAAACAATAGGAGATTTTAACTCAGGGTTTTTATAAAGAGGGATTTGCTCTTGATTACTCCAAGGCCTCAAGGAGACACACTAACTCATACAATTGGTTAGCAAAAACCTTTTCCAAAGCTGAAACAAGGGCACTGATTAGGGGGGAAAATGTCCCCTGCCCTCTCAAAGTGTTATAATTAAAAGAGAGGTGAGAGAGAAAAATGAGGTGGAAATTTGCCACATGCTTTGCTTAGCTGCATTTGTACAATGTCACAAGCTACACTACACTGAGTGTTGATAAAAAAATGTATCCTGCCCTGAGGTTAGAACAGAGTTAACCTCATGGGTAGCATGGGTAACACATCCTCCTGGACCACAGAGTCCAAAGATGTTCACTGGAAGTAGCACAGATGAGGGACACCCAGTGCCATGTCCCAGAAGGATATTTCCCATTACATATATGCAGACCTGGGAGTCTGTGGTAATCAAAGCAAGGGAAGGTGAGCTCAGACCAGTTGTGTGACTTGGTCTTTAGGGGCACCTGGGGCAGTTAGGGACACCTTAATGATTCTCTGGTGTGGTGGCGATGGGCTAACGGGTGGTATAGATTCTTAGTGGTATTTCCAACCTTGTAAGTTCTATGATTCCACAATTATGTGATTCTATGACCAGGACTACTACACTCTTCATCAAACCCCAATCTCCTCCACAAAAAGCCAGATCTGTTTAGAGTATTTTCTCCTATAGCTGGCAATCTGGAAATTCTTTGCTTTCAAGGTAAAGCCAGGGCTTTGATTGCTCCCAGGCTCCCTGCCTGCTACAGAGCCACAGATCCCTGTTATCCTGGCAGCTCCTTGTGAAACTGGCACCGTCCTGGACTCCCCAGCTGCTGTTATTTATTTCATTAGTAAACAGCGTGTTTCAGTATTTTTAAGAAGTATATTTCCAGTTTCTGGGAAATAGGAATAAAATGAAATTAAAACTTTCACAAGATTTCCCATGAACCAGAAACCCTGCTTGTTTGTCATTTTTCATTAGAAAAAAATAGGTCTCCTGTGCTGAGCTTGGACAAGTGGGAGTGGAGCTTGTGACATCAATGGTTACAGCTGAAAAGTTAGACTGAGGTTTGAATTTCACTCTGAATCACTTTGTCTTCACAAACATCTACAACTTCTATAAAAATGAAAAGCTGAGTCTCACAGGCCTCCAGACTTCCAATGCATGTTTTAAAGCAGCACATATATTTATATATTTTGAACCCGTGGAGATTCATTCTATCATCCAGCAGAAGTATCATATAAATGTCTGTAAGAGATTTTGGAGATTATTACAAACAGGTATGAATTTAGTCCCTGATGGGCACTGTCTGCTCTTGAAATACAGAATTTTAAAATCCTGTGGAAATATGAAAGAAAGGAAGCAATGAAATGAGCATTTGCATTTCTAAAGAAAAACAGAACATGTTTCAAACATCGGAACCAGGAGGTCTCAGCCCTGTAAGGATGGATTGCCCTGGTGAATACTGGGCAATGAGAGCAGAAGAACAACTGGGACCAGACTGGCATGTGGTACAAGGCATGTAGCCAGCTGACTGTCCTGCTTTCAGCAGCTGATTTGATAATTGAGATTAATAAACACATTAAGTATAGAAACAAAGCACATATCAAAAATAAAGGGATGGGCTGATGAAATTCACAGTGTAGGCAAGCTGATCTGTGTGCTTAGTGTCCCCAGTCAGAGGGCAACTGAGCTGTTCCTATCAGAAGAGTGATCCTGGACTGGTCTTTTACCCAAACACAGACTGATGTGTCCTTTGGTGCAAGATTCCCCACATTGGCAAAGACAGGGAAAGAGTGAAGACACTCATAGAAAATATACTTCCCATATCACAGATACCTGTCAGAACATAACTATATCACCTGTGGCTCTGGGCATACAGCAACAGCATGTCTGGGATGGCATTGCAGAAGCTGTGCCATAAGCACGTGGCAGATGTCACCAATCAGATCTGCTGGTCTTGTTTTGCAGAAGCAGTGCACTCAGCTTGCCCCAACAACATTGCAGAGCCTGGCTGAGCTGTTGGCAGCTTCTGTAGCTGGTGTCTAACTCTGAAACCGCACCAGCAGCTGCAGGCATCCTTTGCACATCATCTCCCAGAGACCAAGACCTCAGCTTATACATCTCCATACATCCATGCAGTTTTGGATAAAGCTATCACAGTTTATCTCTGTCTGCCTCATGGAGCTAAGTTCAGGCATAATTCAATCTCTGACAGCTTGCAGTACTTGCGTGTGGTGACATTAGCTTTGGCCTTGTATCATAGAATCATAGATTTGTTTGAGTTGGAAAGGAATTTTTAAAGTCATCTAGTCCAAATCCCCTGCAGTGAACATGGACATCTACAACTAGATCAGGTTGCTCAGATCCCCACCTAGACAAACCTTGAGTATCCAGGGACACCAGGTATCCTGCATGTGAGATGGTCGTACAGAGTCTCCAGGTATTCCATAATTACTACAATAATTAAATACAAAAAAAGGAGGGAGGGGTTTGTGATCATATACTGCATCTCCAACAAGCAGATGGAGGCAAATTTCTAAAAGTTTCTCTGAAAAGAAGAGCCCCAAAAGCTACCTGTACACTCATTAGGAGTTGAGAGTCCCCTTCCTAAGTTTTTCTCCAGATTCATTTAACTAAACATATATTTGGACATTCAGTAGTATCAAGACCATTATATAGACAGTTGCATTCATACCATACTGTCAAGAGAGGCAATGAAACTCCTCAGACACAGCCCAACATTTTAACTTGTCTCGTATCCCATTTTTCCCTTTTTGTTATTTTTATCCACAGCCAGTTCATGGCCTCTGGAAGAAAAATGCATGTGAGAAAAAAATATATATATAAATATATTATATATAACATAAATTTATGGCATTATAAATATATATATATATATAATATAAATAGTATGGCATTTTGACTCCTTCCAATAGTTGGGAATATGTCTTCAGAAGCACAAAAAAAAAAAAATAATAAAAAAATAGCCATGACAGCATAAATACCCTTAGTAGGCTCCAAGGCAAAGGGGTGCGGGAATGGCAAACATTCACAGCACAGGGGGCACCAATGGATGGAGATCCACAGGAGATGTTTAAATGCAGATTTTATTTCCTATTGAAGCATAAAAGAACAGCCAGTTAATTAGGAGAGCTGGTGGAGACAGCTCCCGTAAATCAATTGTCTCTGGAGGGGAAAAAAAAGAAAGAAAAAGACACCATTCCACAATGATTTTCATCAACAACAAGAGATCAAGATTTTTCCCACAGTTAATAATGTTTTATAAAATTACAAGAAAGAATCTCCAAGGAGTGTGGTTGTTTTGTAAAGTCAAACTATATACTTGAAAAGAGCATCTAAATGAAATTCTAATATAGAGTTCTGATTTCCATACATCTGTAAGAGAAGGTTTCAAAAAATGATCTGTTAAAGACAGAAAGAGAGGAAATGAAAGAGAAATGTATTCTCAAGTATCACGGCCAACCCACTGAGAGGGCTGGTACAGAATTATTTTAATTATTTACAGTATTATTAGATTTAACACGTGAAGGTCTTTGGTGTGATTATATGTGATGAATTTTATTAGTGAAACAAAATCTTATTCAGGAAAAGAAAGGAAAAAAAATCAAATGACTGAATATCCACAACCAGAATTCTTGGATGGAAGCACGACAAACAAGTGCTTGCTTGCAGTGGATGAAACTGAGGAGAAGGTCTGACAAATAGACCCCAGACTTCAGTAGCCTGTAGTAGTCAAGCAAAGGCTTGAAGTTGGGACCCAAATGTTAATCCTCACTCTGAGAAGCAACCAACTGTATTTTTGAGTAAATTACACTTCCATTTATTAGGCATTTAAGACATGATTGTGATTAATATAATGGTGTGAATTTCACTATACCCGGAGATGCGTTGTTTCTTCTGACTCCTGTCTCTGACACATACTTTTGGTGTAACCAACATCTCACAGGCTTGCTTTGTTAAAATGGTGATAATATCTCTTTTGCCTATTTAGCACTTAGGCTTCTGACAAGTATTTTCTTTCTGTGACAACTTGTGACACACGGCATTTTAAACGTTCAGCCTTATTAACAATATAGACTCCTTATGATTAATGACAGCTCATTAAATTCACTCCATAAGGACTCTGTATTGTTATTTAGACACTGAAACAACAGTATAATCAAAATTCATTACTCAGAAGCATTGTTTAAGATAAACTACTCATATTTTGTATTGAAAACATGCTGGCCAAAAAGCAGCACATCTCTCCCTGGCAGGCCAGTGCAGATACAAATGTGTGATCATTTCTCTTCCAAAAAGCAAATTTTATCTTCAGCTCTGCTTCCCTGCACCTCGTATTAGAGCAGATCTGTGGGGGGGGGGGGGGGAATGTTTTGGAGGAAGCCCCACAGAGCCAGCCTCAGACAGCCCTTATATCCATAGATGAGGAAGACAAAGCTCAGGAGAAACTCCCTATCTGCAGGCACAGGGAGGAATCAGATGATATCTAGGTCAACAAAGATTTGGAAATAGGAGTCAATATCCCTTAAATTTTAGTCTTCAGTACAGCCAAGAAGCCAGCAGACAACAACTGCAGTCAGTTGTTGAACTTCATGTCCTATTTGTAAAGCAGATGTCTTGCTGGGAGTGCATGCTGCTGGGTTTCAGCTCCCCTCTGTAATTGAATTTAATGGCAGTGCATCTTGCAGACACTCCAGAACAGGGGAATTGCATCAGGGGGGACTAGCTCAGAGGAATCCTGCTTGATAGACCTCCTGGTGTTGCTGGCTGGAAAAATATAGCATTCTCATTCTGCATAAGAATTGGGCAGGCTGCTGGTCTCGTGGGGGAAGAAAATAATAATAATTAAAAAAACCCATCAAACTGACTTTTGTAGCGCAAGAATTTCATCCTTTGCTTTCCTATTTTGACTTCTAAGACACCAGCAGCACACTGAGTCACAGCAGGCATGGGAAATTGTGCTCTTGGTTGCGCAACATCACTTCTCTCCTGCATCGTGATCTTACGAAATTCAGAAGTGTCATTAAACTGAGCCAGTACTGTATTTTCAAAAGGTCATCTTATACTATGTAAACAAACAGCTTTTAGTCCCAGAACAAGAGATCGTTGTGTAAGATTATGCATCATCATGACATGTTTCAGACACCATTAATCTGATACCGTAGAATTCCTGAGGAAGAAGCAATGTCCTGATAATGTTTTATTAAAATAAATAAATAAATAAACACAAAAGAGGAAATTAGTGCAGTTTTTACAAAGAACTTCAATTCCAGTGCAGGGTAAGTCTGTGCATTCTCTCAGAAACAGGCCATGAAAAATAGGTCCCAATGAGACGTATGCTAGAGTCCCAAGGGAACTGTCTGATGTAGTCACCAAGCCACTCTCGTTGATACTTGAGAAGTCATGGTGGTCAAATGAATTCCCTGGTGACTGGAAAAAAAGACAGAAATACATCCATTTTTAAGAAGGGTAGAAACGACAACCCAGGGAACAGCCAATCTGTCAGCCTCACCTCTGTGCCAGGGAAGATTATGGAGCAGATGTTCCTGGGAGCTATGCTAAGGCATATGGAAGACACAGAAGTTATATGGGATAATCAATAAGTCCTGCCTGACCAACCAAATAGCCTCTGATGGCATAACTGTGTCAATGGACAAGGGAAGAGTCACTGATGTCATCTATCTGGACTTCAGTAAGGTCTTTGACACAGCCCCCCATAACATTCTTCTCTTCAGATTGGAAATATGTGGATTTGTTGAGTTGACTGTGCAATGGATAAGGAACTGTTTGCAAGATGGTACCCACAGAGTGGTAGTGAATGGCTCAATGTTCAGATGGAAATCAGTGATAAGTTGTGTCCCTCAGGGGTCAGTACTGGAACTAGTGCTGTTTAATGCCTTCATCAATTACATCAACAGTAGGATTGAGTGCAAGTTTATAAATGACACCAAGCTGTGTTGTGTCGTCAACACGCTGAGGGACAGGATGCCATCCAGAGATACTTAGATAGGCTCAAGCAGTGGGTCCAGGAAAACCTCATGATGTTCAACAAATCCAAATGCAAGATCTTGCACCTGGGTGATGGCAATTGCCACTATCAATAAAAGCTGGGGAATGAAATATTGAGCACAGCCCTGACTAAAAGGACTTAGGGGTACTGGTGGATGGCAAGCTGAACATGAGCCAGCAATGTGCCCTCATAGCCCAGAAAGCCAACCACATCCTGAGCTGCATCAAAACAAGCATGGCCAGCCGCATGAGGGAGGTGATCCTGCTCCTCTACTCTGCACTGGGGGCAATGAATAAATGAATATGAATAGCACTCCTCACCTGGAGTAATGAGTCTAGTTGTGGAATCCTCAGAAGAAGAGAGCCATGGATCTGTTGGAGCGTGTCCAGAGGAGAGTCACAAAAATGATCCAAGGAATGGAACACCTCCCCTACTAGGACAGGATGAATGAGCTGGAGCTGTTCAGCCTGGAGAGGAAAAGGCTCCACAGAGACCTGATAGTGGCCTTTCAGTATCTAAAGGAGAGCTAAAGAAAGCAGGGGACAGACTCTTTAGCAGGGGCTGTTGTGATAGGACAGGGAAAAATGGTTTCAGACTAAAAGAGGGGAGATTTACATTGGGTATAAGGAAGAAGTTCTTTACAACAGTGGTAGTGAAGCAGAGGAACAGGTTGCCCAGAGAGGCAGTGGATGCCCCATCCCTGCACTCAAGGTCAGGCTGGAGGGGGCTCTGAGCAACCTGATGTAGCTGTAGGTGTCCCTGTTCACTGCAAGGCAGTTGCAGTAGATGACCTTTAAGGGCCCCTTCTAACTAAAATATTTGACTCTATGATTCTATGATTCTATGAAATGGATTCAATCTTGGGTTACTTGTTCTTTCAAAGCCATCCAAGGTAAGCATGGCACAGCAATGCCTGGTTGGTAAGCAGTCCCTGGCCCTCCAGAAATGAGGTGACCCCTCTTTCCTGTCAGCAGGGCAAAAGAGAAGAGCTGATGGTTCCTCCAGCTTCCCACAGCCCTGGTGGCAAAGGCTGTGTGGAAGACCTGCCAAGGAAGTGTCACCCTCTGGGTGTTCCAGCCAGCTCTCTCCACCCTGGGGGATGTTGCTCAGCTTTTGAGTACAGCCAAATAAAGGTTGCTTCAAGTGCCAGCAGATTCCAGGCAATGAACCCGGTACAGAGGGCTGCCTTCACTCACCAGCTGGAGGAGAACACTGATGCCATTGAAACTGATCATAAACTATGCAGTATTTACCCAGAAAGCCTTTACGGCCTTTTGCTCAAACACATGCACTGTTTCATCTCAAGTTAATACACAAAGATACAGGTCTCTTGAGACATGCACAAAATTTAAATAGCTGGCTCTAGTTTCTCTTCCTAAAACACGAAAGTCCCCAGTTCTACCCTGAGGAGAAACATCTGTAGTTTCAATTCAAAAGGTGAAGAGTCTTGCAGTCTCCAGCAGCAGCATCTGGCACTACTGGAAGGAGGGCAGAAAAGGGCTGCTTCTATGAGAGGCTCTGCAGGACTGTACCTAGCACATTTCTTGCTAGAACCCATTCATCCACAAGTCTCTCCTCATTACCACTGCAGGTACGCAGCTCTGCATACTTGCTGCTCCTGTCTCGCCCTGCTTTCACCTTCATTCCTGAGGCTATGTCCTCACTTCTCTGTCCTTCACTCATACACTATTCCTGTCCCTCTGTCTACCTCCCTTCTTCAGTCTCCTTCATCTCTCATTAACATCACATCTGCAGCCAAGCTACACTCTCCCACTCACCCGAAAGGCTGCTTACTTCACTTTGCTCTTTCCTATCTTCTTCCCTTGCTTTCCATTGATTTTCCAGTTTCTCTGTGTGTAATCTTTTAATCTTTGTCTTCACACCCAGTCACTATGCATATGTATTTTTGCAGTTTCCATCATGTCATCGCTTACTACTTGTTTTCTATCGGGGCCCACTCTGAGCTCCTCCCTGCCTTTAATCTACTGGCATAGTATGATTCTTTCCATTAGACCTTGTTGTACAGCATCCATTTTTCATCTGGCTTCTCCACCATTTTTGTATCATTTGGGATTTAAACAGTATGACCACAGCCCCCCTTAGCTTGCTGAGACCTGGTGAGTATCTCCCATATTCCCTGACAAATCTAACCATCAGCAGCTTGTCACCATCATCTCTCATTTTCCACAGGCTTCCAGCCTACAGTATGTTAGACAGCAGAGTCTCTTCCACCTTCAGCTTGCGGCATTATGAACAAGCAATTCAGGAACTTCTTCAAAATTCCCCTTGAGCTTCAGGGCACATTTTCTGCAACTACAAAGAGACTCCCAGGAACTTCACTATCCATCAAGCTTTTCTTAAAAACTTCTCTATCAGGAAGGCTACACAAATAAGTACAGAAATGAATATAAAATTAATGCTAGATGAGTTGAGAACACTGAATATCCCTTTGACTAGCACAGTTTTGTCGCATCCTTATTCCACCCTCATCTCTTTTCTTCACCCATCAGCTTCTGTCTTGCATTTCTGTCATGCTTTTTTGGGCAAAGATGCATCTCTACAATATGTATATATAAAACCTCATCTTGTGGTTTCCCAGTTTGTGACTGGTGTCCTAGACACTGTCTGACAACAAACACCCCTACTTCATATTGGAACCTCAACCCTGATGCAAGTCATTTGCATCTGACCACAACTTGTCTTTCCTTGGGGTAGCAAAGTGATTATATCAGTTATTTCCCAGTGATCAAATTTGTTAAAAAAGCACCCAAAATACATCTCCAAGCAAGTTTCATGGCCACTGCTGCATGACCTTGAAGTGAAAGGAAAGCTCGTTTTCAAAGGTGGTCCCTTCAGTTTAGAATAATAACAACAGTGGAGAGGAGTGGAGGTTAAAGGACCACATTGGTTCAAAGTATAAAGAGTAAACTTCAGGTTTCAAGGCTATTGAACACGGTAATGTCAAATAGAAAGCATATAGGGAAATGTAGCAGTATATCATTCCTTCTTCTGATTTAAACATTCTGCATTTCTTAATGCCTTACTAATTTCTGAAACGGTAAATATCTTTTCTCTTCTTGAAGGGGTTGTACTAGCCCTGAACGCCTATACCTCTAAACAGAGGGTAAAAAGCAAACTTGTTTTGAAGAAAGACATCATTAATAAGAAAAAACCCTCTGTACTGAGCAGGCAGCTCGTGGCAGTAGCAGCACTGGTGATGCTCAGAAAGTAACACTCTATATTCATGTTTACATATTGATTGTTTTGAAGCCTCTTTCAGTTCCAGGAATTGTAGATTATAAAAAATGATATATATTTGTGGTTTGGCACCCAAAGAGAGCATCAACTCAGGCATCACTGCAGGCTGCCAACATCTGCAAATTATTAAATGTTGGTTTTGTTTGGGGTTTTTTTTAAGCCTCAAAATGCAAAACTAACGTCACTGGCTGGTAGCACCTACTGCCGGGTAATAGGGTGGAATTTAGGTATGGGAGTTTTGCCAGTGCAGGTCACAAAGTTTACTAATAAAAAGGTTTTTATGGTAATACTTGTGCTCTTTACTGTTCTACAGTACACTGTTGTGCTATAGTAAATTCTAGCTGAAACAAACAAGAAAACCTCAGGAAGAAGTTAAAGATTCTCTTCAAAACAGACTGGTGAATAAAGAGCATTGAGATTTATTTTTAAAACAATCTTCTGCTGAAAATTTACCAATACCATGATATAATGAAACTTGGCTTTGTCAAAGGAGGAAAACAATCTGTGCAGATGATTTTGGAACCATATGTGTGAGCAATGGGGAACAGTCTGTCAAAGTGTAGAGTCCTCATTCTTGCTGAAATACTTGGCAATGATCTGTACGCAGAAAATCCAATGCCAGAAGAGCTCACCACATGCTTACACAAGCCTGGCAGATCTTGTGACTGACATACAACAGCACAGATGTGTATACAAGGAACCATCCTTAACCAACATCTGTCTCAGACTCAAGTGGCGGGGGGGTGGGAACCTGATGGTTCTTGGGGTCCCTTCCAACCCAAGTCATTTTATGAAGTGAGAAGGCATCACCCTGAAGAACTGAGCCACATGCACCTGGCAGTCGTAAATACTTGCCTGAAATACAGGACATGACAACAAGTTACGAGGTGTAAACACAGCAGTTGTAGCATCTTTTTTCTTATTTGCAAAGGATGGAGAAGGAGGTGAAGGGGAACACTGTGACACTAACTTTTCTCCTCTTCTTGTTTGTCTAATATCAATATCACAGCAGCAAGCCCTACCACTATGTATTTCAAACAAAAATAGAACTTCATGGGTCTCAGTGCTTGAATGAAGGCATGCTCATAGTGCACGTAGTCAGGGATTATTTGGATTTGAGTAACAAGAAAAAAAAATATGCATATTATGTTATTGAGTTCAGTCCCTTTGGCTGTTAAATTTCAGGATGCTTAGTCCTCACTGGCATTTTAGATTTACTTCAAAGTTAATGTGTCTGCAGCTTGCACATAGTGCTACCTTGGCACAGGCATTTATGCTGTGGTACAGTGAAGCAAAAGCACTATTGTATTTTATATTTATGCCCTGGTTGATTTTGCAATTTCTTTTCTATACAAATTAATACTAAACTATCAGTAGTTTCACAGCAGCAAAAGTTATTGTTGCTGTTCTGATTGCATGCAACTTTTCAATGGGAAACACTCAAACCACAATAAAAGATTTAAAAAAAAAAAAAAATTGGAAGTGCTATTTGCACTTACACTGTAAGCCACGGTGAAACATTCAAATGTGCTGTGGATAAAGACAGGCCTGCTAAAAACATACATGCCTGCGTGGCTGTGAACATAAGAAACGTTGTCATCACTCAAGACTAGAAAAACCGTGACAGGCCTCAGCATCAAGGCTCAGATCTCTTCAATATCAGTTGACTAAATAGAGACCAGGACAGTGAAACCTGTTCTCACCATGTCTGCTCTGCAACTGATACTTTGCCCGTCCAGTTTCCAGTATGAATTTCTCTTTTTCTCTCATCTGTAGAATGAATCACAGGTCAGCACAAACATGAACACGTTCAATTGACTTCACCGCTCCCAATTTCTGACTGCTATTTTTTAATGCTAACACAACAATTTTACAATACAAGATAAACTACTTTTCACTGCCCCTGTTGAAGATGAGACTTATTCTTTGTCCATCAGTAACTGGGGATATAACCAACTCCCAACCACAGGGCTCTGACCTGCATGTGTTAGTCTCTCCACCAAATTAGCACTGCTATAGCAGAGCTGGCAAAGCGCTTTCTCTCAGCTGCCACGGGCCAAATATCTAGCATACTATTTAATACATCAGACCATGATCTTGAATGGATGTGTCGCAAGCCCACATGCTTTTTTGTTACAGGAATAGTAATTGTTGGTGAAGGAGCAAACAACTTCTTGGAGTACAGCAGCTGGACTGAATGGAGTCCTTCATGTTTCAAGCATACCATTCAGGAAATGCATACTCACACTGAAATACTGTGTGAGATGGATTGAGGACATGGTGGGACCCAAAACCATCTTCCTCTGTTAAGATGAGAAAAGAGAAGAAATTGCAAGTTCTCAGACCTGTTTGTGCTCTCGCCTGCATGTGTTTCTCAATGGACTTGATCATATTCTGCAGCCTTCTGCTGCCCTTTCTTTCTTTATCTGCGGTCTTAACTTTAAAAGACACATAAGCTTGCTCCTCTTATAATTCTCTGACATTTAAATTCTCCCTTCCCCATATGGTCTCTGCAAACAGATGGTAAAATAACTTTGCATGAAGCTGTGTATGATAAAATTACCTGTTTGTTTTGCAGTAAAGGCCTACTGACGATTCCAGCTGCAAGGCATGGCAATGGTTGACTACATGGGGCAAAAGGGAACAGTAGGCAATGGGAGGACCCCCAGCATGACTATGGGAGTGGAAAAATGTTGTTTGCTGGTCTCATGCCTGGCAGTGCACCCAAAATGGAGAGGTGCCTGGACAAAACCTGGCTATGCCTGCTAGCCTGTCTGATCTACCTAGAGGCTTCTGGCTCTGCCTTTTGTACAGGAAAGTGGGAAGGCTGCTCTGGGCAGAATTTGTGACAGCTAAGGAGACCTAGGAAATCCTACTTTCTCTGCTGAGATAGCTCGAAACAGGAAAAGCATTCTTCCAAGGACACAGAGATAAGAAATAAGCAAATCAAAGCAAGCAAAACCAAAAGAAACATACAAAAATAGCCCTACACACATCCAATACATCATTTTTCTTGTTCTTCATGAACAAGGAGGCTAGGTATTTTGCAAGTCTGATCTGTCCCTGAGGCACTTTGCAAGTTGTTCTTCACTGACACCATTTAAATGAAATGTTTGGTTACCTGCATCCCTTGCCTCTTTGCTCTTAAAATGCACTCTCGTATCTTTACTAGAAACAGTCTGTCCAAGACTCTTGGTCTACCCCATGTTCCAAAAATAGGGAGATTTCTCTTCCTAAAAGTCTGTAAGAGCTCTCTTTTCAGGGCAAGGTCCATTCTGCCCATTGCAGTTCTCAGCTCGCTCAGGCTTCTGTCTGTCCAGAGAAACTTTGTCTCAAAGAAATCAGATGGCAGGAGAGCAATAGACCGGACAACATGCATTTTATCCACATCATGTGTTTCCCAAGGAAAGACATGCACTCTGTCTGTCATCCTTTTTGTCTGAAGACATGTGGTAAGCAAGCATCCCCCAAGTTCTGCCCTTCCCTTCCCCAGTCAGCTTTGGACGCCAGGTTTGCTCATGTGGTGTTCATCAAGAGGAAGCCCTTCAAAAACTGGGCTGCTGGGGTTCCAGCTTGGAGCATTGCCACAGGGAAGAAAGTTAAAAGCTTGATGGAAATATAGAAATTCCTGAGCTGAAAAGGACCCACAAGCATTATTGAGTCCAACCTCTGGCTCAACACAGGACCACCCAAAAATCAGACTGTATGTCTGAGATGCTCCTTGATCTCCGTCAGTCGGGGCCGTGCCCACAGCCCTGTGCACCCGTTTGATGCCCACCACCCTGTGGTGCAGACCCTTTCCCTGACCCCCATCTGCCCTCCCCTGACACAGCTCCATGCCGTTCCCTCGGGCCCTGTTGCTGTCACACAGAGCAGAGCTCAGTGCTGCTCCTCTGCTCCCTGTGAGGAGCTGCAGCTGCCATCAGGCCTCCCCTCAATTCCTCTGCTCTGGGTTGAGCACACCGAGCCTTCAGAGCCTTCCCCATCTTTGTAGCCCTCCTTTGGATGCTCTCTGACAGCTTTATATCCTCATTCTGTGGCACCCAAACCTTCACACAATGCTTGAGATGAGGCTGTACCAGCACAGAGCAGAGCAGAACAATCCATTCATCTCACCCAGCTCTGCAGCACACGCACAAGCAGCCACTGACCCAGGTCATGCGTCTGCACCTACACAGTGATCTGACTCACTGACACCTAACTGAAGATCACACTGTAGTTTAGATGAAGCTTGTGATTTTCTGCCAGGTCCAACTGACAGTACTAATGTCTTGCCTTCAGCTACAGTAAACAAAGCTGAATAAGTATCACAGAAACTGTCCTTTGGTGGTTTGAGATGAAGGAGAGATCCTGAGCATGGTCAGACCTCAAGCGGAGCATGAGGCAGCTGAAGAAGCCATCCTATCTTCCATGATGGAGGACAAGTGCTCCTCCCTCAAAGAGCTCCTGCAAGCAGGGTCATGCTCACTGTTGTCTCACTGGAGTGATGGTTAAGCTTTGGGTTATTGTGCACTAGAATCGAGAAAGATATGAAACCATAAGAAACACAGAGCTACCAAAATACAGCAAAGGAGATGAAGCAAGAGATGACTGCAATGAGAAGAGAACTAGCAGACAGAAAATAGGCTAGATACAGTCCTGAAAGGGAAATAAACAGAAAGTATAGAACTCTTCCTCTGCTTCCTGCTAAAACAACAACATCAAAAGCTGGGATCAGGCTGAGATAATCCTGCTTCTAGGTTCATTTCTGTCAGATGGGCCTATTCAGTGAACCTCCTTCAAGCAAACACTAAATGAATTCTCACATTCCCCCCCCCCTTCCCAATGCAGCTTTTATATGAACACTCCACTCCATTTTTCCCCATGGGCATTTTCCATTGGATCTGTTTTGTGGTAAAGTCAACAAATTGTCACAAATGAAACAGCATACAAACAAAAAAGTCTGAACAACATGGGTGCAGTTCATGCAGCTCAAGTGTAGGGCAATGCAATTCATTGACCTCTTTATCATTCCCTGTCATTAGTGGTAAATTATTTAATGTTACCAAGGAAAATGCATTAAACATGCAATCAGCTACTGTTTATCTCATGTTCCAAAAGTGCGTGGTCATGTTCAGTATGTCCTAAATTCTTTCATTTTATCTGCATAGACACCAGCAGAAACAAACATCAGATATGCACACCTACATGTAATGTAATGGATTCAATCCACTTCTGTCTTCCTTTTTGTTTTCAAGGAAAAAGAAAGGGAAAAAATATTGTGATTGTTCATCAGTAATCTCTTGGAAGATGTTTGTACTTTTGGCATTGCTCTCCCTTCACTCCAGCTGCGCCCTTGCCTAGAGCTCCACTTTTCCTGTCCTGGCAAAAGCCCACCAAAAGAGAACAGGCCAGCTTGCTCTGCTTCAATCAGAGGCAGGGCTCCTGAGCTGTGTGGATATTTGGCATGGTTTTTGGCATGGATTTACTGAGCCTTTAGAGCGACTGAAGGGCATTTGCATGCTTGGAGGGATGAGTTTGCAACTGAGAATGTGTGCGAGGAAGTTAGTTGTCCAAGACTCAGAAGATAACAGACATGAGCATCTTGGACTTGAACGTGTAAGCATGAACAGCAAAGTCAATAACCCCAGAAATTGCCACCAGTGCCAAGTATGGTATAATAGCAGCATCTTCTGTTTCTGTCATCTTTTCCTCCATGCTGGAGACCAGGATATTTGACTGGGAATAAAACCACGTTTCTACAGCCCCAGGAGACCAGAGCAGGCCGTTCTGGCCCTCCTTGTTTTCAGGCTGGTTTTTCTCCTCCCCATCTTCTCAGAGCCTGTGTCAACAGTCTGATAGAGATGTCCTCCTAAGCAGCAGGCATTGGAAGCACCTGGGAGCGGCTCCTAAACACTCCACCATTTGAAATCATCACCTTCCTTGAAAAGCTTAATGGGACAGGCTGGTTTCCAAGTGGGAAGCTTTGTCCATATGTGGGTTAGCAAGAGGGCAGGGAGGAAACAGGCCTTTACAAAAACAAAAAATCACTTACCCAGCAGTCACAACTGGGCAAGGTCACTCGCAGCACGTAAGAGGTAAAGCCTAACATAATAGGAGTTGATTTAATATAGAGAAGTGGACCAGGTCACTTGTCTCCAGTAAGGATCTGCTGCCTAGGCACAGTGCTGTCAGGCATCTGCAGTCCAAGGCAGAACAGATCTTCCATGCAGTGACATGAGATGGATACACATATGCTGCAGGTAGCTCACCAGGGATGAACAGGACAAGAAAAGAAAGAACAGTTCTTGGAAAACAAGAACTGAAACTTTTCTTTTCCTCTGTGGACTAGTTTGGCAATTCGTGCAGTATATAATGTGAAACATAAAATGTGTTTCTCTCTTTTGACAACTGCTGCTGCACATGTCTGCTCAGATCTATTTCAGGCATCAGTACTTATTTGAGGCAAATCACAGCTCTGTGTAGGTGTGTCAGGGATGATTCAGCAGAGAAGCATGCATTGCTGAAAATGTACCTTGCCTATGGAAAACAGAAATGTTATATACCCCTTTCTAGCCGACTTACCTCTCTCCTCTCTTGCTTACACAAACACATTGCATGGTTCTGCTCAGTGCTGTAATGAGCTGCTCCTGCTGCTGGTGCAGACAGTCAGCAGTGCTAAAAGCACCACACAACAGCATGAAAGTACCAGTGTCTATATGTGTTATAATACTTTCCTTCAACAGCATCAATTTTTTTCCACAGCTAAGAAGGGGGACAAGAGCAGTTTGGTGGATATAAACATCACAGCTAATGTTTACTTAGGTACATACATATATATATATATATTTATATAAAGAACATTTAATAGCGATAGGCAAACATACTTAAGTGATGCCTTTCACACCAGGAAACCAACATATGAGTTTGAACAATCTGTTAGATTTTCACAGCTTGATTATTAAACCAAATTAACTCCTACAGTTACACAATGTTCTTGCATGACACATCACACACACCCACATATATACAAATATTTACTCTCAAGATGAGCTGACCTCTCACAATATATTCTGTACACATAAATTCTATACTGTTCCAATTTAAATGTAAAATATCCCATTTAAAAAGAAGAGCCTTCAGAGAACATACTGAAAATAGCCATTACATCCACAAAACATCCCAATACCCAAAATGGAGTTATGTTTAAAAGTGTCTTGTTTATTTAAAGCTCAAATTCTAAAAATAATTTCCACAGTTCTCATTCTGTTTAGATAGAATACTCAATTACTCAAGATGTTTATGGCACTAAAATGAACATTGGCATTCTTTTAAAAAAAAACATGCTGTAATGACAACCAAAGATTTAGAAGCCATTTTAATTACTGAAGTTGACCTCGTTTAAAGGGGTCTTGGAGAAAGACAGGCTTTTAGTGGGGCAGTGATTTAATACACCGAGTCTGCTGTGAGATAAATAAGCAACAGTGCTACTACTTCCCAATATTTTGCCTCTGTGAAATCTCTTCAAGCAGCATCATTAAACGGATCAAGAGGCATGCAGTTGATTTGTCATGGGGCCTGGTGAGAGAAATATAGACTTCCGCAGTTTGGTCTTCATTTGGAGATGCAGAGGGCTCATTTCTTCGATGGAGACGCAAGATAAAGTTGCTTTTGCCATTACCAAAATTAATTTAATGAGGTCCAGGTGTGAAGAGAGTAAAAGCAGTCTCCTTGCCACACTGGAGATCTGGCACAGGCTTCTGACTGATCAAAAAGCCTGAAAGCAACCAGAGATGTTTCCAACATTTTAGGTCAATCACAACAGGAGCCTTATCAAATGTTCTCACAGATCTTCTGACCAAACTGACAGGGAAGCTGTTGCTATCTTATCTGGCAGATCATTTTCTGAAGGACAGATAGCACAGCATCATTTTTTTAGTGTTACAAAATCATGAGCTGCTCCCCTGACATACATTCTGACCTGTTGTTGATATCTGCCTGTGTTTAATAAAGACATAGCGCCTTCCCTTAGGGCAATCACAGGACTAAGAGTGAAATACTTATGTCAGTCTGGGCTCTAGAGGAGAGCATTCCCAGAAAAGTAGTTGAAGTTCCCAGAGAAGTAGTTGAAGCTTGTCACATGGCTTATGCCAGAATCTGACGACAACAGCTCTGGGCAACCACCTCTACAATGAAATAATGGGTTTTTGAGATCCGTTTAAAAACCAAGATGAGCAAAAGCAACCAAAAAAAAAAGCCCCATATTCAGGAAGTGAAATTGTCAGCAGCAGCTCTAAAAATGATCTTTGTTGTTTTTTATCGCTGTTGTTGATAACATCACAAGTGGCCCTGTTGGAGCTCCCTTTGCAGCTGACACCAAAAGAGCTGTGAAACCCAACCAGTGGCTCCAGCACACACATATCCATGAACACCCATCATTGCCAGCTGCAGGAAGATGCAGCAAGAGAGCACAAACCATCTCCAGGCCACCTCATTTAAAATTCCAGATTAATAAGTACTTCATACAGAAGGGAAAATTCTCAACTGTGACTCATAGGATTATTATTTTTTGTTTATAAGACACACCTACTAATTTTACTCTGGATACAGGCACACATGGTGAACCACGGGCACGTGACCAACGTCAGTAACACTACTGTTGTGCATAACACAACTTGATTAATCAATTGAATTTTCCTTCAGAATTTGCAGGGACAACCCCTTAGTATGTTATTAGATAGCTATCTAACACAAGAGAAAGAAGTTGCAGGCTCTGGTGGTACCTTAGACTGGGACAAATGCAGAACTGAGCTGTTTGAAAGCTGCTGTGAACCTAAGGGCAGACACTATCCTCAGCCAGTGCCCACAAACACTGTGACACCAGTGGGAGTCCCTCAGCAGATGGCAGCGGGCGTTAGAACCAAGGCATCCGTAGCTGCAAAAATAAATCCCAGCTGGCATTTTGCGCCCAGCTTTTCATCCAGCAAGATCACAGGGCACTTTGCAAGCTGGTTCAGGTCCAGAGAGCGTGCAGCCCCATGCAATGGGAAAGACTACCTCCTGGATCTATCCTTTGCAGAGACAAAGCACTCCAGCAGAGTAGAAGGACCATGAAGTGGGTGGAAAGCGCCTGCTGCCAGAATGTAAATGAGAATCAGACCCAACAGCCTTTATACAACACAGTCACCCTCTGCAGCAGTGCAGAGCCAAATGAGAAGGCTATCCAACTGAAATAACAGGGATTTAGGCAACCAGAACATTTGAAAGCAACAATGTGACTAACTGGATCAAGACAAGGACTAATGCCTGCAGATCTGCCAGACCCAAAGAAAGAATGGAGAAAAAAAAACAACAAACAAACAGTAATAACACAAAGAACATGACCCACAGCTCAAGTCTTGAGCTTTCTAAAACTTAATACTGTTCTGTTAATTCAGTTTATTAACTCTGCATGCATATTGTGGTCATCAATTTGAGCTTTTTCCCACGAACACAAGATCTGAAAACATCATGTTGCAAACAGAGACATCTGTGCAGCCAGCCACTTATCTCAGCTCCCTGAAAACAGCATCAGTTGCTCCGTGAGTCTTAGCATGATGCTGGAGTTGGCCACTTATCCCTGGCACTACTTGCAAAGCCTCTCTTGAGACCCTTCATAAAAGCACTTGTCCATGTTCTTACCGGTAGATGGAGGTCAGACTTCTGCCTAGTAACTGTTCTTTCCCCCTTTTTACCTTCCCTCTGCAACGAATGAGAAAAGAATGGCAGAGGAAAGTTTGGATGGCTGTTGTGAGGCAACCTGAAGATGTGTAACAGAGGGAGCTCAACAGGAGAATGCTCCTTGAAATAGAAGAGAGACAGTAGAACCAAAGGCTCTGGAACATCTCTTTTGAAGGTCTTTTTGAGATTGCCCACTAGCATGGCCAAGCCTTCAAACTGCTTCATCCTTGGTGCTGGCTTCTCTATTAAGTCTGAAAAACCCAACGTAAAGATGGCACATAAAGATGGCACATCAGCCCATCTGGCCCAGGCAGTGAGCATTTACATGGCAGGTTCTAAGCATGGAAGAACATGAGCTACTGATGAGGCCCCATCTCATACAACTGCTGCATTCTTTATATGGAAAAAAAAAAAGTGGAGAGAAAGAGTATAAAAAAAATAGAGACAGAATGGCACATAGCTAAGCAGGGGGAAACCCACATATCACAAAGATCAACATCTCATCAGGCACCTGTGAGAAACTGTCTTGTGAGTTTCTAGTCGTCTCTCATGGGATGGCCTTCCCATCCTTTCTAGAAGGGAAATCCATTGCACATATTTCTCTGCTGGGGCCAGAGCTGAAGAGTTCCTGCCCATCACAGTCCCACATTCTCCTGAGTTCGGACAAAGTGAGAAACCAGGCCTGAGGTGTTGACAAGATACAGTGTTGCTGAAAGCTATAAAAAGTCAAAAGGGAAATACCAGGAGGAAATCACCAAGGAAGGCAGCAATGCCTGGCTGAGCCTCTGGACAGAGTTGGCCTGGGAATCCAGACGAGCCCAATAGCAATTGCTGAATGGGGCTCTGCAACCTCTGCAGCACATTTCTACCCACAGCCTTGAATCTGCATTACCCAGCAATGCCAGCACAGACCCACTGCCCTCAACTGGTATAGCTTCAACATTGAAGATAATATTAAAGGTCACCACGTAGGACTGCAATCACAAGTTAAATATGCTTGCAGTAAATGTTGGTTGCCCAAATCCAAATCCATGCTGGCAATCTAGTGATCTCCATATCTGTCATATATATACACATATGTATAGATGCATTTTTCTTTCTTTTTTTTTTTTTTTTTAAATGCTAAATCCAGTATAAAGAGAGCAAGTCTCATTGTGTTTTATTTCTGGAACTAAGGAAGATTACTGACGTCATTCCTCGTGTGAAAGAAACAAGCTCAGCCAAATTATACATATCCCTCCTTTCCTTGGAGGCCAAATATAATAGGGATGCAAAAAAACGTCTCATTGAATATGTCTGAAAATAACAAATGTCTTACAACCTGTTGTTCAACTTGTTCATTCTGTGGCATCATAACGGAGCAAATAATAGCATACCAGGGGAGATAAAAACACCTCTGAGCACCACTTAATACAGTGATTGGATGTTATTCTCATGAAATATGCTGGTCAAACAGAGAAAAGTGGCAGGGTGGAAGCTTCTTGGAAACCCACGGGCAGCCAAAGCAACAGGTCCAGGCTCAGCTGGCTCCTGTTGTTGTAGAATAGGACAGACACGTTGCACACTGCGTAGGTAATTACAGCTACTTAACCCTTGTTTGCATTCCACACAATGCAGCCAAGCTATAAATATAATTACCTTCTTTTCTAGAGCAGTTTCTCAGGTTAACCTCCCACCAGATAAGCAGTCAACTCTCCAGTTAAAAGATTAAAATTTAAAAGAGCTAAACTCACGGCCAAACCCATGGTTCAGATCTCTGAAGAAGCACTGAAGCAGAAAACCCTGGGTGCCCAGTTTTGTTGCAGAGGGCAAGTAGAACACCCTGCACCCCAAACATCTAAACAGCACCAGGAATTGAGAAAAAAGGGCTTCAAACTAAGAGCAAAGCAGGATTAGGCACAGGAAAACACAGGATGAGTATTAGAAAAGGCCTATGCCTTCAGCTCATTAAGAGAAACTAAGTTTTCCTGTTAGCTGGGGACACCTCTGTAACTCTTTCTAACTCAGGCCTGGACTGACGTAGCTGGCAGTGGCTGGGGTAGAGAGCGGGCAAACTGATGGGAACTTTCCATCTCAAGTTTCTTGTGCTGATGTAAGTCAGTGCAAGACCACTGAAGCTGGCAGAAGCTGTGTCTATTTATATCACCTGAGGATCTGGACAATGAATCATGCACTACTGTGGTTGGAAAATACTGGCTCACCAGGAAAATCCCACTTTCAGTGACACAAAATCTGAATGACAAGGGAGAGAGTTCCTTGCCAGCTCCATAACAAACCTACTTAAAATTAGGTGGGGCGATGTCCCTGCAACAATGAGAACTCACACCAGTTCCTCAATGTCTGTTCAGCTCAACTGACACTGTCAAAACATTTCTTACTAGGTCTTTCCTACTGACCTTTCTTTTCTTCTGAGATACCCTATGCCTCTCCTTCCTCCAAGCTCTTATCTCCTTGCATATGTTCTGCCTCTCAAGAGAATAACCATAACAAACTGTGATTTATGTCCAACTTGGAAAATGTGATGACGTCCAGGGTTCCATTTGAATTCCTTCATGTTTGCAAAGTTTATACGCTGCCCTCGAAGCTGCCAAAGCACTCGAAGCAGGAAGTCAGCAGAAAAAGAAAGATAAGGGGACTGCCGGGACTACAACAAATCCTCTACCATGTGTTTTGTTTTCTTGCCTTTTCATGCTTTAAAACTAACAAAGAAAGGAGCTTCCTCAGCTTCTATTTCCCTCCCTTCCCCCCCCCCCCCCCCTAAAAAACAACACCTTAAAGCAGAATTGATTGTGTTTTCCTAATGAAAATTAAGACAAGGAAGGGAGGCATCTCAAGAGCACAGACTGTTTATATTTGATATAAAACATGTTTTTTGAAGCAGTCATTAAACTCTTACATGTCCTGGGAGCCCTGAGCTCTACAGAGCAAGCCATTATGTCCATGCAATTTCTCTAATATTAGTCTACTCCTGCCATTTCCTCACACTCAGCTTTTCTTTCATAACCCCAGTTTTACTTTCTGGCTATGCCATGTTTTCAGTAAGGCTGAACATGCCTGGGGTCCAGGAACTGTCTCCATCCTCGCAAGATATAGTAGGGACCAGACCAGAGGTCCTCAGAGAGGAGAAATGGGTCTTCCTTTTGGGTGGTCTAAAAGAGGGGAAACACAATGAAATTTTTGTTAATATTTTGCATTGTAATAGCAAACATTTCAACTCTGTACTTACCAGTAACTTGACCTGAGTTATTTTGCCAGTATGGGACAGCCAAGTGGCAGCTCGTTATTTTTTTAATGAGGCGAGGATCTTTTTGTGGGCACAATATGTGGGCACAATATGTGGACACTGGGCATTTCCCAGTGCAAACCAAACAATAACTTGACCTAAAGCAGGTAGGATATTCACTGAAGTCACGTGGAAGGACCTACAGGTCATGTAACCAGGCCTGATACCATACAGCCCAAAATTTCCCTCTTGCAGCATGCACCAAGGCCACCCACCCTGCCAGTCTGCAACCCCAGCCATGCCACAGTCTTTGCCCCTACAACAGGAGCAAACCCTGCTGCAGCAACTTTAAGGACAGAGATCCCACAAGAGACCAAGGCCGTGGCAGCAGAGAGCATTGGTTAGACTAAAGGTACATCTGCACTGACAGGGAAAAATAATGGATAACAACTGGGAAACACTCTGTGATGGAGGCCCAAATGCTTATCTTGAGAGGCCAACACAAGAACCATATCAAGCGTATTACAAGGTTGTGCCCACTGTCATACACACCCTTCTGCCCTTGATTGGCCACTTGCCAGTTGGCTTGATAGAAGACATTGTTAGAGAAACTCAGACAGATGTAAATGGCTTCAAGTTTTCCACAACCATTCCCATTCCGAAGGTTCCTAATTACAGGCTACTTTTTCTGTACAGGTAAAGTTTTATTCCAAGGTATGGTTGTTTGCAAGGAGATGAAACGCGTCGCAAACATGCTCACAATTTGTGAATATTCATTCATACACATATTTCTAGTAATGCTCATTGCAGCCCTCCTTAGAGCTCTTTGCAGGTCTGGTGAATCACACCCTACAAACAACAAACACTCAAGCAATAGTCATGCTGAACAGTGCATGACTAACACGCAGGCAGAAGTTTATTCACAAAGTGTATGCAAATAGCAAACACATCTGTAAGCAGCAGCACTTAATTCGGGATAATTTGCAAACAAAAAAAGGGGTTAAGTCTGTCACGCTGATTGCTTACAGAAAGTAGATCACTCAGCCTTAGTCATTTGCATCTCTTTCTGGATTGCAAATCCTACTGGCACAGAATACATCAGGCCCTTTCATTTGTTTTCCACTCCTCGTTTTCCAGATGTTCAAGTCAGACTTGTTTTCTGCAGGGTTTTTTGTGGGTTTTTTTTATGACTTCTCAGCCAGATAATGAAACCCACTAAGGTCACTGCTTTGCAGCTGGACAACTATCAAGCTCTGAAAACTAACAGATATACCCAATTTATTATTTCCAGCTATCAAGCATATAAATACATGACAATTTTCCAAAGAAGAATTTGTCCTACTGGTATTCCTTAGTAGCAAGGCAAGGAAAATACTGCAGAATCAAACAACGAAGCAAACCATTTGTTTCTCAGAGACGCAAGAGGAGCAGTGCTATTCAACAAGCACCCATTGAGCAGACTTAGTGAAAAAGCCTGTGCTCATACTTGAGAAATTATAAAACCAACAAATCTGTAATGGGTCAGAACTGAAACTGATCTATATTCCCCTCAGTGAAAAAGTATTTAAATACACAGTGGACACAAACATTTCAGAAACACTAGCTATGATTTAACTTCCCCAAAAGGCAAACTCCCATAAACCCCTCTCATGTGAGACTGGAACAGTAATACTTGTAGTCCGTCAATAAGAGCTTAATATAGTCTTCAAATTTTGTTATAGAACCTTTGACTGGTAAGCATCCTAGTGTTACTGCTGTTTTCTCAATGCTTAACTTAAGCGCTGACTGAAGTACACACTACTTATGTGCATGATAACCACATTAAGCATTCATGCACTCTCCTATACCATGGCAGATAATTTTTTAGGAGCATACTTGCACTTTACTCTTTGATTTATACCTGTTACCCAGGAACATCATTAGATAAAGGATGCTTTTCAAGGCTGCTGTAAGTCCAATCATTTATTTTATAGGAACTTCTCCCTTTCCTTGGATTTAAGATGTTACTGTAGATTGCCCTTTCATCAGATAAGAAGTGAACAGCTTTTAAAAGCAGTTCCTGTGGATATTGCACATCTGTCTTATTATAAGCTCCTCAGTGCACAATCAAAGCCCCACAGCTTTCCCATGCTGCATATGAATAGCCATAAACTTCCTTTGATGCTGACTTGGCTAACAATCCTACAGCAGGACGGGATAAAGAGGCATGCACAATTTCAAGGCCTGTTATTTCCAGGAGCCTTTTGTGAGTTGTGCTGCTGGTCAACGTATCACTCACACTACCAGCACCCCAGGACTTGGAGTAATCACACAGCCAAGGTCTCAATAGTTTGGTAAATTTGTATCCCTCATCCCTAGCACTGGGTTTAGTTTATCTCCGCCACCACTGGAGGAGGTGGACTTCACTGTTCACTATACATTAACCTGGGTTTCAGTGTCACTGTGGTTTCCATTCTTGCAGTTCTGGTTTCAGTGTACACCTCAGCACACAATAGCTAGGGATTGTAGGTTCTGCTCCCTCACCACACTGAACCTTTCGTAGTTGCATCTTAAAAAATAAGCAGTGGTGATCAGGGAAAGCCTTTCTCCCCAGAGACTCACTTTTAATTACCAACTGTTAAATAAAGTTGTTCTCATTCCTTTAAGCTACTGGAACACATACCTAATTGGGCAGTACACCACATACTGATAAATAACCTGGTAATGGAGACATTAGGAGAGGGAGAGGCTAAGTTCGGACACAGATGTATTCTTTTGGAGAAGGTACTACATCATCACAACGTGAGGTAAATGTTACTTTATGTAGACTGTATGTAGTGGTAATAAAAAGACTTTGCATGAACTAGATGTTTTTATTTATGACTAGTTTCAGAAAATCAGGAGATTGAAAGTAACAGGAACAGACTGTTTATTTTCTGTCTCTCCAAAAATATGATTGTTGACACTCGTGGTCCATTTACATAAGCACTGTAATGCTTATGGTTCCCTGTGCTGGACAGGTGTAGGCCTACAGCTGAAGAATGGGGACACAGCTGTGTCCTGACATTTGCTGTCCAGTGCTCCCACCACTGAGCCAACTGCTTGGAAAACAGCAAACCATGGTTGGACTAGATGACCTTAGTAGCCTTTTCCAACCTTGAAGATTTTGTGATTTTATGATCACAGGCAACAGGAAAGTATAGCTTCATACAAGCATTGCTTAAGCTCTGGTTCTGAACATTTCAGGCCAGATCTTTACAGAAGCCAGTGTTTGAAGGAAGAAAACCACAGGTGCAGCTGAAGGCAGAGAGATGAGTGCAGAAAGGTACAAGACTAGCTCAACACAGGTGGATCACTCTTGTAAAATCTGGCAGCCTGTTTTTTTGATATGAGCTTTGCAGTAAATCTTTCCTTGTTCCAAAAAGGCTGCAGGGTAGCTTATGAATGTACCTGGAAACAGCAGAGGTTGATGCATGAATTTTGAAATGGGTGAAGCTCTGGCTGAGGGCACAAGGACCAAAGCAGAGGTAAATGGAGAACAGTCAGAGTGACAGAAGTACTTCCACAGGACTGGTTCCAAAACTGATCTTACTTAGTATTTTTTCTCATAGCGTTGGCTCAGAACGTCAGCATGTGCTAATAAAATTTGCTGGTGACACAAAACTGCGAAGAAACATTATTCAGAGGGTTAGAGTATGTTCCACAAGGACTTTGTGAATCAAAGAAACAGAAAAAGGAGGAAACTCAGTAGCACACTCATACACTTGGGAACTACTTCATTTTTACTATAAGCAAAGAACTCATCAACTAGCAACAGCTGAGCTTTTTTCCCTGAGCTAAGGGCAGTTATGAACAATAACATGGTGCAGCTGTAAAGAGAGAACTTAAAACGTTTTTAAAGTATCTCTGCTACCAGTACATCACAAAAGGGAAATAGTAATACTGCTGTACAAGTTTTGGTTAGCTCTCATTTGCAATAGCAGGTACAATAGTAGGTTCCCCATTCTCAAGTGACATGAATTCCCAAGCGACACAGAGTGGAGATGGAGAAAAATTATCAGGATTATCACAAGAAAAACAAGTCTTTGTTACAAGAATATATATGCTAATAGCTTATGCTAGCAAAACAAAAACTCTGAAGAAAGGCACTTACACAGGGACAGCTTCATCGTAAGATCAGATGGATGCACATCAGACACCAACATATTTAGACTTTAATTTAGAAGAAATGTCTAAATCACTGGTGTAATCTGGAAAAGACTCCCTCAGGACAATGGAGTCAAATAAGCCACCTACTCTTAGTGCAGAGTTTGAGTTACAAAAGGGAGCATATGACAAGGTTACCTGGACTGGGTGACTCAAGAAGTATTTTCTAATCACTTGTCCCATTTCACCATGTTTCCTAAGTCCTATCCATCACAAACATGAGTGGTATAATATGGAGGTGTATGGCTAGATTTGGAGCGTCAGCAGTTTTTCAAATTACAAAAGATTTTTGAAGGCATTTACAAGCCCACAGTCTATGCTTTGCTTGCAAAGGATTCCAGTTAGAGAATGTTAAATTTGTAAGTATTAAGTAGTACACAGAATACAAAAACAAGATTTCAAAGATATGTGCAAACCATGTATTCTGAAGTAAAAGAATCTAACTAAATGAGGACTTTAAAAAACTCCTTAGAAAGAATGGAAACTATCTTGCCTGCTCTTCCAAGTCTTCTTTCACAGCAAATTTTGAGCACAGCAGCTTTGTCCTATTTCCTGTTCCCCTTTGAGAAGCTCATATATTCCTCATGTTTCCCATCTGCCTGGTGCCCGCAGTTCTGCAGATTTCCACAGGTGAAAGGTGGTGACAATAAACATACACCCTATTTAAGATATTTTTCCCCACCTGAACTCACAAAAGTTTAGGTTCCTGGGCTGGCAGGTTTGGGAGGGAAGATTCCTCCCTGTGCAGCATTCAGAGTTTGATGCCATCCAACATGAGGGAATTGCTCCACTTTGTGAGACACCACATCTTTCATTCATGGGGTTCTGTTTAAAGCAAATAATCACAAATTTCATGAATTATTTTTATCTAACAACTGGGACTTTCTGCCCTAAAAACTCCTTATTTATAAGTTATCTCCCATCCCTCTTTTAGTGAATTTTCAAGTAACAGAGTCTTGGGACTAGTATCAGACAGGACATCACTGATGCCTCCCTCACTACATTTTCCAACTTTCCTAGGAAGGCAAGATTTGCAAGAGCACCTCCATCCAAGCCCAGTCTACCTCATGGGCTTCTCTTTACTATCACATTTCCTGCACGTGTTTCAGCCTCCCTACGTTACTGTGTGCCTTGCCTCTGGAGCATGGAACGGTCAGTAGGTGGCTTTTGCATTGATCCTGGCCAAGGGCTGCTTCTACATGGTAGGGTCATCCAGTTCATCCTCTAGAGTCTCGTTCATAGACTTATCTTGTAAACATGCCACTCATTACTTCTGTACTGTAGCCATGCAAGCTATCTCACTTTCCAGTCATCCCTAGTCATAATTCTCATGTTTCTTTCACTCCCTCAAGACATCCTCTCCTTCACCCCAGGCTGTCCACGTCCAGCTCTCACACGTCATCCCAGCAGCCTCTCCTACACCCCTACCACAGCCTCCGGGCCCAGTTTCTCACACAGACTCCTAAGGAGAGCAGTGTGCCAAAACTTTGGCACTCCAAAACCTGCAGCCTTTGAATGGATATGTCAGTAAGTTCCTGAAACACATTCTTATTCATGCTCTTCACTCTCTTGGAAGTTCTTATCTCCACCAATCTTGTTGCTTGAGATCAGAGCTGAGAACAAGAAACAATTAACAAACTGCCGGGGAATACCTTGGGTGTTTTTTCATTTCATGCCTTGCATCACATTCCAGCATGCTTGCACATGTTCATGACACAGTTCTGAGCTCAAACCAACACTTTCCCAAAAGATTTAATTCAGCTGTTTTTTTTTTCTTTTATTTTGCTGTGACCCATCCACATTGCATGCAACCACCGCTTTGCTGGTCCTGATGATTTTACATGTAAAACTTTCTTACATCAGGCTTAGAGCCAGGGCTTGTGTGCATAGACAGATAGAAGGATCCATCACTTTCCAGATTTTAAATCAGTTTTTTGTACACATTTCAATGCTCCACAGAACAGTAGCTATGTTCTCGTTGTTTTTCTCCCTTTGAAACAAGTCTCTGTCTTTCTGACACCGAAGAGAAAAGAAATTTGCCTTAGGTGAGTGTAACTATGGAAGCAAGAATGTGCTGTAGTGACAGTGCCAACAGGAGCACTGCTGGAGGTGCAAAGCTGTCTCATCCTTTGTGATCCTCTGCACACATGGCTTTTGTGCCAGTGAGACAACACCTCCACTTTTTCTAAAACACAACAGTATTGGAAGGGAAGTGGGCAGACTTTTCTTGAATGGTTCCTCAGCTGGGCTGTGAAGGAGACACATCTTACAAATACTTTCCCTTAATACCACACAGTGGCATCTAAAAACACTATTTATTCTACACACAGATTTCTTCAAAGAAAGGTGGTTTGTGAAAAGAGGAAATGGCTTTTCTTAGGTTTCCTAACATAGCTGGAAAACACACATGAGGTTTCAGGCATATTTTTCAGGCCCTTTTTATGGGTTCTTCCTCCTATAATTGCTCTAGGATGTGTAACAGAGGTACAGCACACACACACAGCAATAAAGATTGAATTCAACAGTATTAGCGTGAATGTGAGCTATCCAGCAGGGCTTCCCTTTTCATTCTCAGTGCACTCTTCTGTTGAAATTAGGAATGGCTTAATCACAGCCTGCTGGAATGGTGAGGGTCGTTAGGCTGTGCCAAGGCGAGAGAGGGAGGGCAGGCAGCCACAGCTGGCCTGCAGAGCAAAGGCTGATGGACAGGAAGGGATGCCTCTTCCCCTCTGACTGCATCAATCTCCACCAGCCTCACTGGGTTAAAATCATCAATGAATCATTTTCAGACATGTTTTACTACACAAACAAACGAGCCTAGAAAGTTTTTCAAAGGCAGTTTCTAACCCAGGCGGCAAAACAGAATTAGTATCTTAGCATTCTCCTATCTGAAATATTCGGAAAACAAATAAACCCAATGAAGTGGAGGAAAGAAAGCCCTCGAAAACACTCTGGGTAAACAATGGCACTTGCAGTGACTTTCCTCCAGCACATCAAGGGGAAAGAACAAAGGTCCAATGGATAAGCCGTGCGAACAATGGAGTTATTGTTCTTTATCTGCTGCAAATAACCACCCCACAGACTTGAGCCCTCCCTCGAAGCAGTGCCACACCACAGCTGACCCACGATCTGCAGGAGGAAGCAAGGCACAGGGCTGCACTGAGCTTTGAGCAGGCAGAGGCAACCTGGGAAGTGTCTCGGGGATTTCTGAAGCTGCATTTGCATAGAGGTGGAAAGAAGCGGCTCTAACTTGTCTGCACCTTTGAAATCTCATTAATTTCTCCGTTGATTCATTTGTTCAGTTACCTAGTTAACATGTAACATACTGCGTGCTGAAACTTGGCCTCCAAGCGCATTGTAAGCCCAGAGAGAAGTATTGGTTTGATTAGCATCTCTGTAAATAAGTATTTTCCACTAAGAAGAAATATTTCTGCATGATGACTGTAGTAGGAACTAGAATGACGTCTGCCACGTGTTCCAGCGATGGATGCCTATAAATTACCACCCTGAAAATGCTCCTTCCCATGTCAAGACTGCGCTCCTGGTCCCACTAGTTGCCTCCTGAGGAAAGCTGCTGAACCTCGAAGAATCACTGGGGGAAAATATCAGACATATGTTGGCCACCAGCAACTGCTTTTATCATGTGGCAGGGTAGTAACCATCTGCGTGCTGCTGGACACTGTGGTGTCCTAAGTCAGGCTTAGCAGTTTGGAAACTGTGGCTGCAGCAAAGTAAGCATGGAAACTGAGATCATTGCTTTGTTCTGTACCTATGGCTTTCAGCCTGATGCTTAAAGCCAGCAGAGAAGTAAATGCAAGTGAAATCAGAAAAGAGAGGGCTACCTCTTAAGTAAATTCCTTCCCTTTCCCTTGTGCTCTTATGATTTACTATTAAACTCCTTCATCCACAATATATGAAGAATCTTTTAAAAGCTGAATCAGATTAATAGGAGAAAGCATGACAGCATTGTTCTCATCACAGTTGGCCTTTGTTTTCTGAGACACTGAGTTCTTCTCTCTTCACAACAAAATCATAAATTCAGGGGTTCTTACATACTTTCTTACATTATGAGTAATGCTAGGTGAAATTACCTTTTGTTTCCTTTGGCAAATGAGGAAAATCTATGGCAGTTCACCTTACCTTAAGACAGAAAGCAAAAACAGACCAGCTGACTCATACCCCAAACACACCCATATCTTTCATGGACAGTAAAGGGAGCGCTGGGTGAGGTGTTGGTTCAGACAGCCATGGCGCAGGCAGATAAAGATGCGTGAGTCAAATCCCACCCCATGTCGGATCTCTCAGCCTGGCTCAATTCCTGTCATTGAGATGGGAGTGAGGACACCGATCCCTTCTCATAGATCATAAAAATCAGGCAAAGAGCCTTCATTTCTCAAAGAGAGCATTTCTGCCACCTCCAGGAGTTATGTGGGGAGGAAATTTTTCCTACCTGGCTCTTATTACATGCAACTCAGTCCACCAACACCCTTCATCACTGGGGAAGACTCATTTGGCCGCAAGTTTGCCCAAGGTGTTTTCCAATACCTGCCTGGTGGCACCAGGTGCTGGGGCCCTGGAGCTTCCATCTCACCCCTGGGATTTGAGGTGCATGTGCTCTTGGCTGCTAGCACACACCTTCACCTCTACAAACCAGCCACAGCCCATTTGGTAGCTTCACCTGAGTCCATGGGCCTGGTCGTCCTAGCTGTTGCCATCTCTGAGCATAGCTATTGTACCTCATTGTTATCACAACCACCGTTGTGCTTAACAGTGACCCTTGTACTTAGATAAGCCAGCACAAATGCTAGACACCTTCTGGCCTTTGTGGCTCAGAGGAGGGCAGCCAATGGCCTCCCACCTCAACCATTGTGTCTTGCTGCCATGCTACGCCACAGAGAGGCCTCCAAGGGGCAGCTGGACCAGACGTGTCTCAGGTGGCACCTGGTGGCATGGGAACATCCAACTGAGCTTGGAGCCTTCCAGTTGCTGCCAGTGATAGATTCCAGCTGTCACAGGGACGTGGTAACCCCAGGGTGGTTCCATGCTCACCTGTTGTTTGTCCCAGCTCTGCCCTGAGAAGCCTGGCAGGTGCTGGGATGAGGGATGGATAGCATACACACTGAAAGCAGTAATTAACACACACAGCAGGGAAATCAATGTTATGTGAGTGCAGAGAGGCATGTGTTCACTCAAAAAGTGTGAAGTTCTTTGGATAGATAGGTGGGATTGCAGCTAGGAGAAAACCAGAGAAAGAATGTATCACCCAGTAAGTAAACATACCACAAAGGGAATTTGGCACTTAAAAGTGAAAAATAACTGCTGCGTAGTTCAGAAATATAAAAATAGTTTGACTGTTCCCTGCCCCTTTCCCTTCAGTCATCCCTTCTGTGCAGACCTTCAGTTTGTTTCTCTGGGTTGCCATGGGGAACCATCCTGCCAAGCCCTGCATCACAGGAAAGATGTCTGGGTCACGGACTTATGGGGACTAACGGCTCTCTACAACCATTAATCATGCTTTGAATACCCAACTCTTAACGTGTACCCATATAATGAGGCATCAACGCATTGCTCCTCCTTACAAATTATTTTCGGAGAAGGGCATGCCCACGACTAGGATACTTGGCAAAACCACACAGGCCAAGTTCTTCTTTCTGTTCCTTGTAGAACGTACCAGCACTGAGATATGGGGGCTTAGAAACCTTCCACATCCACACCCTGGCTACCTGGGGGCTCGGGGTCTGCTGAGCAGTGACAGGGTTGTCCTATCAGTGCTCATTGCTCTGCAGGAAAACAAACGCCTCTGGTGTATTCCTGAGAGCAGTGCTGACAAGTACTGGCAGGCAGGAGCTTTCAGTGCTCGCTTTTATCACCGTCTGTCTATTCTTATGCTGCTTGCAGGGAACACCAGCCTGCTTCATGCCCTCATTCATCCCCTAGACATGCAGTGCCCAGGATCCCTATGCTTGGCTAGGGTGTGGATGTGGCAGCCTGCAGAGGTGCTCACCTTCCTGAGTTGGTGCCATGCTTCAAGGAGTGCCTGCAGTCCATCATCTCCTAATAAATGCATTTTGGCACCCCCTTTATTTGTGAGTTTAAACATTCCTGTCTGTAATAAACCTGCCTTGCTGACCCACAGCTGTCTGAAGGCTGTATTTCCCCTTTCTGCTGCTTTCAAACACACTACTCAGCTCTCAATGCCTCACATTCGTATAACACCTCCTATGTCTGCAGCACTGTGCAGACATTCATTGCACTCTCCCAACAGCCCAGCAAGGTTGGCAAGCAAATATTATTCCCTTTTCCCACATGGGAGAACACAGACACAGAACAAGGGGCTTGACCAAGCACACAAAGCCCTGCAGACACTGTAGGAGCACTGCAGGAGCACTCAGCTGCAGCCTTGCACACACGTGAAGCCCATCTCTGCATTGGCAGAGGCGTTTGCTCTTTGTGAGCATGGCCTCCAGGACAGGGCATATTGAGTATGTAGCATGAGTAAGAAACATTTCCTGCCAGAGACTTGACTTGGGGCTGCTTTTTCACATCCATGAAGCATAGCATGGAAACACTTGGCTCCTGGGAGCCAGCCCGCCTGCAGTGCTGGAGTGTGGGGCTGAAAAGAGCGTGCATGAAAAACGTACAAGTGCTTTGCAGAGCTTCTTGGTGGCTGTGCCGCCACGCAGACAGCGAGTGGAGCAGGAGAGGGTTGCAGTCTCCCAGCTCCCAGTGCTGGGAGTGCTCCTTCAGCTCAGAGCACCAGCTGGATCTGGTCCAAAACGTAAGACAATAGCAGTCTGCTGCTATACGGAATAGGTGGGGTTAAGCTGCCCGCCCATTTGAATCTTTGATTGTTATTTATGTAAGAATCGGCTGCCACATGACTCCAGGAATGGAGAAGAAAGTCGCCGTGGCCGCCCTGCATATTTCTGTACCCTAGGATCTCCAAGCCAGAGCCTGGAGCACAGAACTGGTGGGAGGAGCTGGGCTGAGCGCCCAGAGGTCTGCAGCTGGAAAGCCTCAATAGGCCGCCCTCCTGTGACTTTCTAGTTTTTGGGTTCTTTTCTCAACAAACTTACACAGAGCTCATTCTCAGTTCAACAGCTTGCTCTGTTTGTACGTTCAAGGCACAGGGCTTTTTGAAGTGCTCTATGAGCTACGCTCCTGTGACTGTCTTCCTTCACCCCACAGCGCCCACAGCCCAGCCACATTGCTGCAGCATTACCACAGCCACTAAAAAAGAAGAAGGAGAAAGAGGAGGATGGACCCAAGTGTCAGGAAGCTTTTAAGGAGCGTTTCTGGCATTTCGGTCGTTCAGCAGAAATTTGGCAGCACATCTACACCAGCTACAATTATACCTTCGCTGGAGTTCACTGTTTCAGAATCCAGGACATTATCCAGGCCAGGGCACCGCTTCAAGTTATTAGTTTTACAGCCTGCTAGTAACTACAGAGAGCAATTTAAATAATTACATCCTTGCCACAAAAGAGCTGGAAAGCCAGGTGAAAGGCGGATGGGAAGGTGTGACCATGCTGCTGGAAAGCACTGGCACAGAAGCAGGTCAGAGACACCCATGGTGGAAAGATTCTCATGTTAAGCAGGCATCTCGCTTTGTGTCTGCTCCCAGCAGGTATACCTCTCCAAATATCTCCTCTTGAGTACCACCAGCAGCCAAGCTGATCACACTGAGCACACTGCCTATGCAGCAGCCCCTGGTTCTTGTTCAGGATGTGCACTTGGGGCTCGAAAGGAGGGTGATCTTGAGGGGCTGAGGAGGATCTCTGGGGTGCTCCTGGGTGGAGGGGACACCTACAAATCACCTTCAGGCAGGAGTAAACTGCTTTCCTTGAACCTCCCTCTCCCGGACATCTCCTGCAGCAGTGGGGACAGGTCAGAGCCACCTGCATGGCCGAGGTCACCCACTCCATGCCTGTGGGCAGCATGCCTGCCAGCCACAGAGTGCCCAGGGGAAATGATGAGGATTTACTCTGAAGAGCTCTGTTTAGGGCAGTGTTAGTCATCTGCTGTGGTTGTGATTCAGGACCAAAGTTAGCTGACCAAATTCCCTATATAGTCAAGAACAAGACCAAGAAAGGCAGGGGTGTGATCCAAAGTGCCTACGGATACACGCCTAAAGTAAAACAGCATCAATGCTGCCATTGTATACCAGAGAGGTATTTTCATTTTGGCTGTATTGAATTTTCTGTGGAATCTGCAAAATCTTTAAATACTTCATCAAAGTGGTTCTCCTTTTTTCTGCCACCAGCTGGAGGTATCACACATGTCTCATTGGTATGCACTCATCACCAACAAGCAGCACCACTTTGACTGCACTTCCCAGGTGTTGGCGTAGGTTTTGTGCAGAACCAACCCAAAAATCAGCCCAGGAACAGCACTGCTCTTCACTGCTTACAAAGCAGGGCTGCCAAAGAGGCAGATCACAAAGAGGACCATTTAAAAGGCCTTAGAAACCCCAAATACGCAGAAGTGAAAGAAATGAAGTGAGGGTAGAAAAAGAGGCTCAAGATCTCTGTACGAGTTCAGGTCATGGTGAATTATAGAGATGAGGGAAGCCCTGAGCAGCTACAGTTGCTACACAGGTGACAGGCGCAGGAGCCTGGGAGACAAATGCATCTGGGAGATAATAAGAGTTGGGATCAGTGAAACACAAATGAAAGAGTAACTGAACCATAAATACATCTGCAGGGACACAGGTCATTTACCACCAGCTGTCAAGGAACTGCGTAAGAAAGCGTTACTATCTTTGGTTATCCATCGTCTGCGGAGGCAGAGAAAACGATGCAGCGATGCGGCAGAGCTAGAAAAGAAAAGTAAACATCGCAGAAGGTTCATCCATCAGGGAGGAAGGGGCACGCTGCAGCCTAACATTAATACTGGCAAAAACAACAAGCTATTCAATTCCTGAGCATTTCTGAAGTTACAAAGAGCACAGCCAAAACTCTGCTGCTGGTTTTCTTATCAGTTTTCCTAATTCCCTATTTTCCCCCTTTATCAATCATTTTTCTTCAGACTGTGTTGCAGATTCTGGTTCCTTATCCCTCCCCCCCTCTATCCCCCTCTCTTATCTTTCTTCTTGGTAGTTGAAGATGTTTGTATCTAACAGCTTAGCCAGTGCCTCCTCGATTTTCTATCTTTGGAAAAACCAAGCCTGTATCTACTTTCAAGCACGTTTTCATGCCTTGAAGTGATGCAGTTTTCCAGTCAGCATCCATCAATTGTTCTTAAGCAGTTCACTGTGAGTGCTTGTTATTGGTAATTAAGCTGTGTTGGTTGCATAAAACTGCATGCCATTGTTTCCATTTCCTGACTAGCAGACAAGGCAAATAAGTTCAGTGCTAATATTAACACTGTGTGATTTGCCATTTGCTGCTGCAAGTACTTGTACCTGGAGCTTTGAACTAATCACTCTGAACCACTATGATAATTCAGTCCAGCTGACTGAATGGGTGTGATGGGCACATGCAAACAGAAGGCAAGAATGGTTCAGCAAATTTTCTCAACTACATGCAGAGATATTTTGGGTGCTCCTGTGTGGAGCCAGGAGTTGAACTTGATGATCCTTATAGGTCCCTTCCAACTTGGGATATTCTATGATTCCTTGATTCTATGATAATAGCAGATATTTATGGTAATATTATTCTCCATCATTACTGTTAGTCTGCTTCTTATATCTCAGTTCCTTTCCTACTCCTTCTTTTCTTTGTACAGCTTCATTTCACAGCCATTGCTTTCTGCTCTTATTCATAAATCTTCTCTGTCCATCCCTCTACTTAGTGAGTCTTTCTCTGCTCCAAGAAACCATTTAACCTTGGCAACCCTTTAAGCTAATTTTCTCTGTTACGTACTCTGCTATTACATGAAATATCATTTTAACTTTGGCAAAGTTTGTTTTAAATAGGTCTTGTTTTTTCCCTTGGGATTCATTTTGCATGCTTTTTAGTGAATCATTTTAACACCTTGTGAAATACCTCAGTTAAAAATTCTCCCCAAAACAGAACAGCCACCACGTTAATAAAACCATAGGCTGACATGAATGCCAACTGCTATGAACAGAACAACAGCAAACCTGTTGGTCCATCCATGCTCCTCCTGCACAGACTAGGCCAGGGCAAAAGGGACTCAGGAGTTCCTGGCTGCCTGCACAGTGGGCTCATTACCCTCCCCCAGGCCAGCAGAAGCAGTAGTACTGAGCTTTCAGTGACTAGGAGCTGCTTATTTGATGTGTCCACATCTATGATCATTTTGTCCTTTTCACAAACACGGAGGGTGATTTTAAGAATGGAGCATTACTCTGAAGGAAATGTCTCTTTTTTTCTTAAGGGAAGGGGTGGAGTTTGCAGAATGAATGCCCTTCAGATAAACGTCAGCTTCATGAGCTATGATCAGGCTTCACGTACTTTCCTGGCATGCCCCACCCCAGGATTCCACCTTCTGCCCAAGCAACAAGTGGGAGCTTGTGGCGTGCCCATCTTTGTTCAGGTGGGACGCTCTCAAAATAAACTTTGTGAGGCAAACATGCCTCTGGTGCCGCTCCATCAAAGCAGAAGGATCTGCACACACACCAGGAAAAAACTGCATTGCAAAATACTCAACACTGACACACACGTATGAGAATACACATCTGCTAAAAGGAAATTAAATAAAATCTAAGATACACAACAGTAGTTATCTCCCTATTCATTCAGCCATGCTCCTACCCAATTTTCTACCAGTTCACTTAGGAGTGAAACTCCATGCAGACTCACACAATGGCTGAGGCTGAAAGGGTCCTCTGGGTCCACCTGGCCCAACCCCAGCTTCAGCAGGGACACCCAGAGCAGGGTGTCCAAGCCCAAGTCCAGTTGGATTTTGAAGGTCTACAAGGAGGAGACTCTACATGCTCTGTGCAGCCTGTGCCAGGGCTTCGTTACACTGGCAAGGCAAATGTGTTAAAATGAGTCTGCTTTAAGCACAGTTTTCGTATTCCCACTGCCACAATCACATCACATAGTGACTGGGGATACAATATTAGCTCTTTATATCTTTTATGATCTCTTACAGTGGGAAATGCAACACACAGAGATATGTAATAGATCAAATAATAGAAATCAGGAACTTGAGACAGTGATGCAATTCCCCAGTGTCAGGAACAGCCTGGGCACTTCAGAAGATGCAAATCTGCCTTGTGATCCTGCAGGCAGGCAGCTGGTCAATGAATGGGGAGTCAGGCAAGGGTTTGCAAGCCTGCACTGAAATTTCCAGTTCAACCACAGCTTCCTGCATGACCTTAATCTAGTCACTTAATTAATCCTGTAGATCTGTTTACAGTTGGTAACACGAGAACACATGCTTTCCCTATCAGAGGGTGATTATGAGAGTAAAATCCTTTAATTGCTATAAGGATGAGAGGTTTTGAGGGCTCTGGCAGGGCTGTAAGACTGATTTCACCCTGCATCTGCAAGTACAGCTCAAACAAGATCTTGGCCAGGCAGAACCACCCATTTCGGGGCAGTTGGATGCTGTTTTCGTTGGAGCTGCCATGGGTGTAGAGGTGACCTTACACTCCAGCTCTTCATCACTGTTCCTAAATCAGCATAGCTGCGCCTATGCAGACACTTGGTTGAAGGAGAGCTATAGAGCTACAGTTTTACAATTAACAGTTTAATGATTAGTTAAACTGTTGCGCCACCTATGTTTGGGCAAGCTCAGTGTTACTACGCTCAGTCACTCAGATGGGCAGAGTGAGGTACCTCTCAGCAAAGCACTGGGTCCCAGCCACCGGCTTGCAGCAATGAGAGCTCTGGGGACTGAGGCAGGTTTATGGCACCATCCTAGTATTTCAGCTGCGTTCTCATTTGGGTTGGCAAACTTGCAAGTCCTCATTGACCCTGTGATGTTCTTTTAGTTGCCGGGATCAAAACCAGGGAAGGTCCAAGAGGCTCCATGCTTGGCCGTCTTCAAGGGATAAACAGAACAGAGAAAAGAAGGCTGAGGGAGTTCCAGCTGCAGTAGGTAGAAGAATCAGCTCCTCATTCCTTAAGAATAACAGACAGTCAGTTACTTTTTTTTTTTTTCCCCCCACAAACTACTTCCCTTTTCAGCACTTGCTTTTTAAAGTACTGTGGTTTCATGCTCCAATTCCTGAAGTGCCAGGGTTACACCACCAGGCATCCCTATGTTAGAAGTCCTCATCCTTATTGCCCCCTCTGCACTGCCCTCCTCCCTTCTGAACTGATTATCACTGCAGTGAAGCCATGTTGGAGATAATGGAATCATTGCCATCAGCTGAGGGACATAATGTCCTTCCTACAGGATGATCTGGGAGAAAAAGAGTTTCTGAACGAGCATTTTGGATATTCTCTTCTTATGAAATCTTTCCTCTGGGTTTTCACCTTAAAGACAGATGGCTTAGATCATAGTAGCTGTCACTGCCTCTTTTTAAACGTGCACAGGGTCTCTGTCAGGCACACACGAACACCAAGCTAACTTCAGCACTCAGCAATAAAGCTCTTTGAGGCAAACCAAGGGTTCTGTGTGTACCCAGAAGCACTTGTAAACACTGCCCATGCAACTAGCTACTATTTTACTTTCGTATGAGCAGACTGAGTGCAAACCTGGCTCTCTATTCAGCAATTCTTTGCTTTGCTCCCGTTGTTCTTCCTTTATTGCTTTCCCATGCACCTGTCCCAAAAGAGGACACACACACCCACTCACACAGTGCCAGCACCTCCTAGGGCAGTGCATGGAGCTCTTGTTTATAACCACAAAAGCCACGGCCCCTCCCTATCACCCAACAGTGGCAACAGTGCATGGTGACAAAAATAAAGGAGAACGAAGTGTAAAACAAATTTGCTTTGGTTTGCTCACTATTTCAGTGCAGCTATTCACCAGCTGGTGTTCAAAACAGGCATCTCTTAGAAAAGCAGGTAGGGCAAACAGAAACAATCAACCTTCCCTCCAGCCTCCAAGAAGAACAGTGAACTTTCCTCTCTCATTCCTGTTGCAAATCCTTGATTCAAAAAGTGCTTTTGCAGGAAAGTAGTTTGATCCCACTCCTACTCCTTGCCCCGTTGGTTTGAACAGCCACATAGGCTGCAGTGGGTCATGCAGATCCTCTCACGGATCTTAGCAGTGTCTCTGCTTTGCAAGCAGTAGCCTCTCGATGTAGCACGGGGGAGCATTTGGGTCAGCAATGGGTTCCCTGGACTACATGCGGACAGAATCTGTGGTGGTTCCCATGCGGGGCTCTGTCCCATCCCTCTGGCCCAAGTAGGGTGAGCTTCAGGTGCTCCAGGACAAAGCAGAAGCTGCTTTGGATGTTCTCAAGACTACAGCTTCAAATTTCATCCTTAATGGATCTTGCCTCATCCTCATGCTCAGCTCTCTATATTATAGGTGCCAGCTAAAGGAGTATCCTCCAGCTGAGAGCTGGAGTTGTAACCAAGGCAGATTTTCCCAGAGGTCCAAACAGCAGTGAGATATCCAAAATTCAGCAACTTTCTGCTCTGTCCGTAACTCAAACGTGGCCCATTTCAAAGCACATTTCAAAGAAGGCTATCGTCCTGGAAAGGTGCTGAGTTGTTACAACTATCTGAAGATGGTTGCAGGCAGTGGAGCAAGGCAGGGAGTTTGCAATCCATTAATGGCTCCAGAATCACCCAGCAGCAACACATCCCAGGGAGGCTGGGAGATATACGAGCTGCTTGTGAAAACTATTTTATTGTGAAAAGCATTAAAGGCATCCTTTAAACTGCTCCTCCTTGGCAGGTTTTATTGGCAATTCATTTCTGTCACACCTCAGGTCAAGCTACTGTGGATCTTGTAGCGAATTTTTTAAAAACATGTTTGCATTTAATTGGTTTCTCCAAGATTATTTTGAATCCTATGTACGCCCAGCAAGTGACTGTCTGGGTCCTCTTCCAAGTTGGCCTCCAGAGCAAAATGTGAAACTTAACAGCACTTTGCTTCATGCAACTGCTATTGCTAAAGGACCACTGCCACACACTGGCAAAATTGAAAATCTATATTTTCCTAACATCCTGCTGACATTTTTTTTAACCATCATCTTTTCTTCCCAAACAGTTGCATGGAAACAAAATTTCTTTTCCAACCAAATTTCTCTCTCTGTCCAGTTTAATTAGAGATAATGGACAACCCGCTCACAGGTTACATCAAGTTTAATCATCACAAAACCCATTGCTGTGTTGTTACAAAATCATAGATACATTAAGGCTGGAAAAGACTCCTAAGATCACATGGTCCAACCATTCACCTACTACCAATATTATCCACTGCCCACGTCCCTCAGTGCCACATCCACACAGCTCTTGAACACCTCCAGGGACAGTGATTTCACCACCTCCCTAGGCAGCCTGTGCCACTGCCTCACCGCTCTTTCTGAGAAGAAATTGTTCCTAATATCCAACCTGAACCACCCCTGGCACAACATGAGACCATTCCCTCTCATCCTATTGCTAGTTTCATGAGAGAAGAGGCCAACCTCCACCTCGCCACAACTTCCTTTCAGGTGGTTGTAGAGGGTGATAAGGTCTCCCATGAGCCTTCTCTTCCCCATTCTGAGCAATCCCAGCTATTCCCCATCAGACTTGTTCTCCAGACCCTTCACAGCTTCATTGCCCTTCTCTGGACACACTCCAGAGTCTCAGTGACTTTCTTGTAGTGAGAGGCCCAAAACTGAACACAGCACTCGAGGAGCAGCCTCACTATTGCTGAGTGCAGAGAGACAATCACTTCCCCACTCTTTCTGGTTGCACTATTTCCAATACAAGCCAGGATTCTATTGGCCTTCTTGGCCACCTGGACACACTGCTGGCTTGTGTTCAGCCAGCTGTCAGATAACACTCCCAGATCCTTTTCCTCTGCACAGCTTTCCAGCCACTCTGCCCCAAGCCTGTAGTGATGCATGGGATTACTGTGACCAAAGAGCAGGACCCAACACTCGGTCTTGTTGAACTTCATCCCATTGGCCTCAGCCCAGCTATCCAGTTATGGGAGGAATGGTGGGGCCAGCAAGAGGAGAGGGCTAATCACAGCATAATGAGCCAAGCATTTGCACACAAACATTCTTTCAGTAAATTGGCAATGGATAGGGAATTCCTAAGAGGAGTGCTGACTGCAGTGGGGCTCTGCATTTGTGGAGCTCTCTGGGTGAGCAGATGAGGGCTTTCCATGTCTCATCAGACCCTGAGAAAGTGCTGTACCTCAAGGACAACCCCAGTTCAAGGGTAGCTTGCTCCAGAAGTCTCCCTCAGGCTTTCACTGCTTTCTCTGCACGACTGTTGCTGAGAATGTGATTAAACTTGTCTTGAAAGAGACGTTAACACAGGTTGGCAAGAATAACATCACTCAAGCTTTGGGTTCAGCTGATGCCAACACTTCTCAGGCATTAGAGAAGGCCAAATCCCACAGCAATTATTTGCCCTGATGGGTGGGGCTGGGGTTTCTCTTGAGCACCCTAGGTCCATCATTTCATTCTTCTTCCAGCTGAGTGCTAGCAGTGACACTGCAGCCTAACATACAGATCTGAAGAGAGAGTTCTGCTATTTTATTAGCTCTGGCAAATGACTTATAGTCATGATTACAGAAGTTCATTTAAATAGCTTTTCTTGTTATCCTGGGGTTTGTCTTGTTTACTGAATTTTTTGCTCTATCAGTTTTCTAGCCAGACTTTTTCCTTCTCTGAAATTCATGACCTTTCTTCTTGTTGGTAAGAGTTCTTCAGAGCTGTCTGCTGGGTGCTGTGGTCTACAGCAAAAGTTTGGTTGAAACCTAGTGGAAGTTAGTAGGACTGCAATGGAATGGAGAAGCATTTTGAAATATTAACAGTTTGGCTTCTATTTTGAAACACCTTTAGTTGTGTTCTATAGTAATCCTGGAATCATTTTTGTTATCCACTGACAGCCTACTTGCAGCTTACATCACTTGTTAGCCCTGCTTGGGACAGATACTTCATCTGATTTTTAAAAGCATTTATGAGCTGTCGGGTTCCTCATATTCTCTACCAACACTGCTCAAATAGAATTGCTTAGAGCAGTGACTGCTTTTCGGATAGAAGATGTTTCTTCTTCTGTTGCTGAACATCAGCAACTATTCAAGGATGATTACAAGGAGAAAAGCTGATTGGAAGATCAGTTTCAGAAGACATTGTTCTGCCCCAAGAACTCCAGCTCAGCAGAGCCAGAGTCATTCATCTCTGTCTTCCTGCTTCACTATAAAATACATTTCGTTGCAGATGGAATGATACCTAAAAAAAAAAAAAAACAACAAAACAGAGGTAATAGTTCTATTAGTTACTCCTAAAGCTTTGCAATGGTGGGATTTAGTTTGACTATAAAGTCTCTGCTACCAACATGTTTCAGCCTTCCTTCTTCTTAACATCTCTCACCTCAAATGCCCCAGCTCTGCTGAGTTGCATCTCACCTGCCAGTACTTCTTCGTAAACACGTCCCCCAAACTGAAGCTGATGCTGTAAGACATGCTAAATGGTCACATTAAACTTTTGTCTAATAATTGTGGTCAGTTATAGCTGCTGTTATTGTTATTGTTGTTCTTGCAACATTTTAATGACAGCAAAAACCTTAATATAGAATCAACCCTTCAAGCATACAAAAGATTTTCTTTTGTATATCTTATATTGCTCACCGTGCCTGCAATATATACTGGCAAAGCATCTTTGCCAGTGTGCACTGCCTACATGAAGAGGGTTGAACTGTGAAGTTATTCAGGCAGAACTTTTACATCTAAACAATGTCCAAAACCATTAGCTGCCATAATTACTTGGTAGAGGCAACAGAGCTTGTGTGTCTGAATTATGTGAGTGGGTGCATCAGAAACAGGTCAAGAATGGAGGCTACTTCTCCCCCTCTGAATTTAGTGATTTTAAGTGGGCACTCAATTTTTTTTCTGCAGCATTCATTAAGAAAACTAACACTCCTTTGCTGAAAACTGTAATTTTCCTACTTAATTTTTTCCTCTTTTATTGGAAAGGTAGAGCTGGAAAGAAGCAAGTTCCTTTTTTTCCGAAATGAAGAGCCTTCAGGTGTTGTTGTTCCAAGTGTCAAACACTCTCTCTGAGCCTTTAAAAGGAGAGGCTGCTGCATACTTTTTCACTACATCTTGTTTGTACCATGATTTCTAGGAGTTCACTCTCCTTTTGTAATGTGTTCCTTATTTGCTTTTAGAATAATTTTAGTTGAAAATTCTTTATACGATTATTTCACAGAATCGTATAATCACAGAATGGTTTGGGTTGGAAGGGACCTTAAAGACCTTCTGATTCCAACCGCCTGCCACGGGCAGGAATACTTCCTGCTAGATAAGGCTGCCCAAGGGCCCATCTAACCTGTCCCTGAACACCTCCAGTTATGAAACATCCACAGCTTCTCTCTTCCTCAGTAACCTGCCTCAGCATCTTCTGAGGAAAGAATTTCTTCCTGATGTCTAATCTAAACCACTCCCTTTTACTTTTCTTTCACTTCTCATCAGCTTTTGATACAACATAATTGGCTGCTTAATAATTAATTAGATCTGCCTAGCAATTTAAATAATTAGATATAAGGTACAGTTACTTTAGAAACCCTTTTGACTTTGGCAGTCAAGAGATCAGTGAGCAGTTAGCCATGGTGCATCAATGTAATGGGGCCCAATTTCCTTTAGTAGCTCAGACTGCATTTAGTGCAGCCAGGATGACAGTAAGAGATGTTCATAAAACCCAAAAGACTTTGCCCTCAAAACACTCTCAGACCTGACTGGAAGAAGTGGTGAGCCTGTACATACTTTTCTTGATCTGGGAGAGATGGCAATTCACTGTATTGCTGCACCAGCCAGGACATGCAGTGTCTGACATTCTATGATAAGAAGAATATCAATGTGCCCGAGAAGCCTTCAGCTTTTGGTTTTTCAGGTGACATTAACTGGGATTTTCAATACTTATCCACTTGCCAAAATCCTTTTTTCTTCAAAAATTCTTTTTGCAGATAAAGAGACCCAATGTAAGCCTTCCTAATGGCTTTACTCCTTGGGTTTTGTTGTTGCCATTTTCTGTATTTCTCAATAAATTGGTCCAAATTTACAAGTGCTGATGGATGGGTGCCTGCCAAAGATGATCCTACCCTCAGCTTTTCATAAACCTGTACAATCCCAAAGCCTGCAATAAGCTGGAAGCCACTCAGTATACAGGGTGGAGGAACAAGGCTGTCTGCATGGTTGAGCATCCTTTTCCCAACACTTGCCACTGTCCTGTGCTGCCTCTGCTTTCTGCTTGCCATTTTTGTAGTTTTACCCTCTTACATCAACCACTTTTCATACAAAGCTCAGAAATTCTTGTCTATATATTCAGAAGATACTAAAATGTCAAATAACAGATGATTGGAGCTACATGCTGTGCTAGCACCATGCCATTAGCATATCCTGAGGCATTTTTATAGATGAATTTGAATCTACTATATCCAAAGTTGTTTGAAGCAGAAAGTACATTTCCCCTTGCTTCTCACCCCAGCACCAAACACAATACAAGCCTTTGTATGTGAGGGCCATGCAGAACACAGGAGCTCTCGCCTCCTGGTTTTGCATCTGGCTCTCCATACCGCACAGGAGAAGAGGCCCCAGAGTTGGCTGCAGCTCTGGTAGCTTGGCCAGAGTGTCCTGGTGTGTTTTTCAGCTCTGCGTCTTCTCTCTGTCTTCTGTGGCCTCACTCCAGCTAGGGCAGGAATGAGCTCCCCCAAGGACAGAAACCAAAGGGACAATGCAAGCCTCATTCAAGTCTTCATTCATGCAAGCCATTCACTCATGCAAGCCTTCATTCAAAGGAGACTGTCTCCTCAAGAAAGAAGGTATTTGCATAAAGCTCTTGAGAGCTTTATTACTTTTTACTTTTTCTTTATTACTTTTTAATTTTTGATGCTTTGAGATGCAGTTTTTTGGAGGACAACGTGAATGCGAGACCATCTTTCATGCTGGCATGATGTGCGATGTTTGGCAGAGCTGCTTGCTCTTATTAGCCTGCTATTTGTAACTTATATGCAGAAGTGAGCCTTCCATAGCCAAACTCAAAAGAAAAATATTATTCTCTGGAAACAGAGACATTCTCTGGACTTTATGTCTGCTTACAGCAGACAGATCAAATGCATAAATTAAAAGGGTTGGTAGAGATTCTGATTAAGCCAGCCAGGGAACTGGCACACTATGTACATCTACTAGGGATACGGTGTTTTGGGCTTTTTTTATGGGAAACATTACTTCTTCATGTCTGACTTTTGCAGTTCCAGTAAAATATACAGTTGCATGTGAAGATGGTGGGAACACCACGACACCCCTCTGTGTTGACTGGCTCCCTGGTAAAAGACCTTGGAATTCAGACGGCAGAGGGGAAATCCTGGATCAGGACTGAGAGCTGAACGAAAGCACAGCTAACAGCTGGAAGATTTAAATGCTGTGGATAGGAAGTTTGTCTCCAAAAGACATTCATGGGTCTTTATCTGAAAGCAATATCATTAGAGGTGGTAGCAATGGAAGACGATCTGGGGCTTTTGCCCTCTTCTGCTAGCATAAACTTACTTTGTGCCCTCAGGTACCCCAGAGGAAAAGCCAGGACTGGGGGCTGGTCAATGAATATTGCCTTCATCATTTGTGCTCTCTGGACTGGTGAGAGCACGCCGAGCAGCCGAGGTCCCTGTGCTGGGAGCCAGCCGTGCTTCCACTCGCAGCCACAGGCTAAATGGAAACCAGACGGGAACTTCTCCAGCCCCACAGGGCTCGCCTTCCACAGGGTCTGCTATTAATTAAGACTGAAGGGGAGGTTTTGAATAACTCCTTTGTGGAACAGAATACAGAATACACACAGTCAAAACCCAGCTGACAAACACAACAAAACTGACTTCATGGTTTCTTATGAGAAAACCATTAATGGCTGGAGAAATGAAGAAACACTTTGTTCAAGTCACTAGTGTGAATGCAGCATATTCAGATTACAAAGCCATCCTGCCCTGCTATAATAAATATCATATAGCTTTATCCATGGGTAACCAGGTATATAAAAGCCAGTAATAACACATTAGTTTTCAAGTTAGCATACAGTACCTACTATTACATTTTCATGGAGCTTGCTCACAGAGTCAGTGCTTCAACACCATCCAGTTCTTCCAACTCAGCAAACACCAACAGGGAGGTCATCCGATACCCACAAAGGCCTGACTGACCTTCAGCTCTTTGTTCATGCTCTCCTCTTGTGTCAGCTCTCGAGGGAGAGGGAGGCTAAGCGCTAAAAGGTTTAATAAATATCTCCTCTACCTCTGTGGCACGTCATCTTCTTTTCCAATTCGGTGTACATTAGAGCTGATGATGAATAGTGACAGATTGCATGAACAGTCAGGAGGGAAGAAGTAGGAAAAAAAAGATTGTATTCAGGGAAATATTTAGAGCCTTCAGACTATATTCAGGATGAATTTTGATGGTGTTGCTATGTGCCCGGTCAGAACAAAGACAGGAGCAAACTCCTCTTCATCTACAGGCTGCAAAAGCTGTACTCACTTACTGCCAGCACTCAGAAGCATCTCAGAGGTGTCCAAGCCTGGCTGTTTCAAAGACTCAAAGAATCATTAAGGTTGGAAAAGACCACTAAGATCTCCTAGTCCAACTAGGAGTTGACCCATAATGCTAAACCACATCCCTTAGTGCCTCAACCACACAGTTCTTGAACATTTCCAGGGTTGGTGACTCCACTATCTCCCCAGGCAACCTCTTCCAATGCATCAACACTCCTTTTGAGAAGAATTTTTTCTAATATCTCACCTGAACCTCCCCTAGCACAACTTGAGGCAATACCCTCTTGTCTTATTGCTGTAGCCTGGGAGAAGAGGCCAACACCCACCTCATCCCCACCTCATTCAGGTGGTTGTAAAGAGAGATAAGATCTCCCCTGAGCTTCCTCTTCCCCAGACTGAGCAATCCCAGTTCCTTCAGTTAATTCTCATAAGACCTGTTTCCTACTGTGGACATCTCTTTGCATAGGCTGGTTTGGCACCCTCCATGATACCTGCGAACCTGGCAGCACTGTTGCACTCAGGGCCACCCTGAAGCACAGATCCAGCAGGTCCTAGTTTGGTCTCATGCCATATTATCCCTTTAGGCATTAGAACATGAATCCCCTGAAGTCTGCAAACATCTTTCTGTTTGTACCAACCTCTCAGCTTTGTCTGGAGGTTCCTCTCCTACACAGCAGGCGAGTGAGTTGGAGATGAGACTGCAAAACATATTGCTCTTTGAGGTCTGATCTAACCTGGGAACCCAAGCAACTTGTGGAAAAAGGCTGCCACTATGCCAAGTCTGCATTACATTCATTACAAATCAGGATATTTTTCTGTAATATAAATACTAACACCCAGAAACAGTAATTTCTAAACTTTTGTCACAATCCCAAAAAGAAAGAAATTCAAATCAACACACAGTACACATTAGGTTTCCAGAAAAACAGTGCCTTATTTTCTCCATGATTTTGTAGCTGTTATAATTGACTGTCCATATTTATCTCCATCATTCTGAATATTTTCCAAATGAACACAGGCACCCCTGATTTCCACTCTCCTTGCTAATGCAAGCTCTGTCTTTAGGCCATTTAACATGGATGGTTACAGCTCCTACCTGTGCATGAAGTGGGACTGGCAGATCCACTGGCGCCCCCTAAATGTGTAACACTTTACTTCAGTGGCTTGCATCCTCAATCACTTGCTCAAGTTGCAATTAACTTAGAGTATGCATTTCCTCTTCCTAAGATTTCTCTTGTTTCTTCATAACTGACAGGGCATTCATCTTTCAACTACTGTCAGAGCTCCCCTTCTTCCTCTTGGTTATTTTGGGTCAGCATTTCACACCATGGCTTTCTGCTTTCATCTGCAGTGTGAGTTACCTGTTCTTCCAATCTAGCTACTTCTTTAGGCCCTTCAGGAAACACTAAGGAACAGGTTGTTTCTTCTCACTCCACTTCAGCCAAACCACAGGCTACTTTTTAAATATCCGCCCTGGTGACCACAACACCACAGGAGCTGTCTTTCCCCTGGCTCTGACCCCAGCTCCTTCTGAGTAGATCATCAAATCAGCCTAACCTACTGAATGCAAGGACCTATTTACTCAGCAGTTTTTTTTTTTTTTTTACCTTGCACTGCGACTCCTTGTACATGGTGTTAGTCAACAGGACAAATGCAGCCTTGAGAAAGACCAAACAACCTTTCATATTTGCACATTCAAAGCTTTCATTCTTTTCTGAATTGATCTTCTTCTAGCTGGATTGCATGTTTGACGATCATCACAAAATATGCCAAGAGTGATATTTCTGCTTGTTTCTAAGTGATACCCATACACAGGATTTATCATCAAGTCTTCTTCCAACTGAAAGGATAAGCCGTGTTTGCTCTGTCCAAGCTTCACAGAATAGAATTTCATTTTTGCTAAGAGAGACCACGGAGCAGTTTCCTTTAAAGAACTAACTGGGCAGAGCTAGGAACAGATAGGAAAAGATGGGTATAAATAGAAATTACGTCTTCCAATTACTACACTTACACTTACTACACTGGACTTTTCTCTATACCAGATTTGTTAAAATGTCAACCACCTCATTAGGAAGAAAATAATAAATATCAGTTTGTTCGTATGTAAACCTCTATTTTTCCACCAAAGAGAGCATTTATTTCTACAGCACATTTTCCACAAAACAAGATAATGAAATTGAGATGGGGAAGAACATAAAGTTAAAATCTGATGTGAAGAAAAAAGAGGGGAGAAAAAGAGAGTTCTTTCTATGATAAAGATATCGCAAGACACAGCAACATTTGCAAAAAATCTGTAAACTGATCGATCATTTTACATGGGTAGCTGTTGGATACTGAAACAACAAAAATTTTGTGGAGAAAAGCGGTGGATAAGACCTGTTTTTTAAAGTCTTTGGTTTTGAGGTGATCAGCGTAAGGTGCTGTAACAAAATTATGCTAAAAAAAGTGAAGAGGTAATTAGAAGTTCCTGAAAATTGGTATCTTTTCTAGAATCTCAAACAAAAGATCACTTAACATTAGTACGTAGTTTCATTGAGGCCATTGTGTCGAAGTTTTAGTCATCATATTGTTCTTTTTCCATTTGTCATGTTCTTCCTTCATTGTTATTTTTTTAAATGTAGGCCTGTGCATAGATTTTGTCCAAAGCACTATCATAAATATTGTTTACATTTCTATAAATGGAATGGTTTATTACAGCAATTCTTGAGTGATTACAGCTCTGCACAAGAATTTTTCAATGTCAAAGCAAGAAGGTTGTTGAAATTCTGCTTGAAAGCCATTTCTATTGTACACAGAGTATAAAAAGAAGAGGCATGTGTTTTCTTAGCATTTTAATAATTTGATAGAGTATTAAAGCTTAGGTTTGAACACACAACAAAGTCTGTCCTTTGGAAGCCAAAAAAGTCCAAGTTTGTTAAGGAAATAGCTGATGAAACCCGCACTTCAAAAGAGATAACAAGGTTATGAGAGGGTTCACCAGACCTTCTTATTCATTCTATGGACATGACGGCTCTGCACCACCCGAAGAACCCAACCAGAAAGAGCATCCAATCACCAGACCATTGCAGATGGCTACGGCAAACACCTCTAGGTGTTTAGGGCTAGAGGTAATGACCTGAAGTTGCACCAGGAGAAGTGCAGGTTGGACATTAGTAGAAATTTCTTCTCAGGAGTGGTGAGGCAGTGGCACAGGCTGCCCAGGGAGGTGGTGCAGTCACCATCCCTGGAGGTGTTCAGGAGCCGTGTGGATGTGGCACTGAGGGACGTGGGCAGTGGGCATGGGGGGCGTGGGCTGATGATGGGACTAGATTATCTTAGTGGTCTTTCCCAACCTTTATGAATCTGCGAATCTCTGCAACCTCTGCTTTCCAGTTCCAAAGAGAAGTTTCAAAACTCAACTGAGGAATACCTTAAGCAATCAGATCTGGCTTTGCAGTTAATCATGCACAAATCTGAGGACATGGATGGAGGTCCCTTCACAGTCAAATTTCTTTGTATTCCACGAAAACAACATTTTTTTTTTTCTATTGAATCAGTTAACATTTGGCCTTGATTCACAGAGACCTTCCATTGTGCTGAAATTACTATTTAGTTATTTATTTATTGGTCTTAATCAGCACTAGAAAAATATCTCTCAATCTTACCAGTAAAAAAAGGAGGCATATGACATTTGAAAATCATTGAGTTTCAAAGAGCACCTGCTGTCTTATTATAATTGAGAGAGAACTGTATGTAACTCTAAAAATAGTAAGAGACTGAAGAAATCCCATAAGAAATCCTCTGTGTACAATTTCTGAAAAATACACTCATTATCTGGCTAGAAACTTTGGCTGTCAGCTAAATGCATTTTGGGGACATACAGGAAGAAACAACTCAGAACTTACTCCTCTGAGTATCTAAAGAAGAAATTTCTACACCTTTGAGAGCTGAATCATACTGTGCTTTCATTTACAGAGTTCCTATTCACTCCAGTAGTCAGATATGCTCAGGAAGTGCACATACAAAAAAGAAAGGAGCTTTTTCTAGACAGGCAAACAGCAGGATGAAAGGCAATTATTTGCAACTTGCCAGTAGGGCAGAGAAAGCTGGACAAAAGACTTTAATGAACATAAAACAGGACTTAAATCTTCAGCCATTGCTTTGGTCTGACTGTTTTTTAAGTGACCTTGCACCAAAAATACACTCACAAATATGTTATTTTGATCACTCTTTGTAAATTAAGCACAATGCACAATGCAACTCCTATTTCCACCTGGAAATTACAGTGGATCACATGTTGGTTTCCACCTGTCCGTAATCTGCTCCATATTAAATCGAATTCACATAATACCTGCAAAAGTAAAGAACCAAATCTCTCATATGTGTTAAATGTAGGTAAACTGGTTTGGGTTTTAGCACAGCCAATCTCATTGTTTCTTCTCTGTTTGGCAGACAGAGTCCCTTTGAAGTACTCCTCAAGGCACTTCCTTTCAGCAGACACCACTTTCCCTTTGCATTGTCTCTTTCTGGGATTTCTAGGTACTTCATAACATACAGATATTGTAGCAACAGACTGCAAAAGGCTTCAAGCATGAATGCCATGGGAAAGGTGAGCCACAGGACAGGCTGTAATCCATGGGAAGGGAGCTCATGCCTGAAGGCTTCTAGGCTTTACTCCTAATATCTCTCTTTTTAATGACTGGCATTACTTCTCCACACCGTGCTTCTGGCACTGTTATGATGACACGATTATCTGTCACAACGCAAAATGAAGCTGGAGATGCTGGTTCCAAGGGATGCTCTGAACAGGGCTCAGTGCCAGCACACAGCCTGCCTTGTGCCCACACTGCCTGCCTGAGCAGAGGGAGAATAGCGTGGGTTTCCTCTGGGAAACACTGCAGGTCTCTGGACTGCGAGAGAAACAGCTGCTCAGCAGTCAGGTTTGAAATGCTGTGTTTTACAGATTCAAGCAAATCTGATTTTATAACATGTTCAGGGAGCAGGAATGTCATATACTGTGTCACTTGCTGTACAGATTAAACTAATAGCAGAGGAAACCTTAGCAGATTAAACTAGCAGAATAGTATTCAATTTTGTTATCAATCTATAACACTAGATGAGAAAATTAATTTATTTACTAATCAGTTGTTTACATCCCTCACAATTTTTAAAGCAAAAATCTGTCTCTGGCTGTCCCCAGGGTTGTCACCATATCAAAACCACAGCATTAGGGTTGAGGAGTCCCAATTCCCAAGCTAAGCCTGCTGCTCCATTGCCTCCTAAACACCTTTTGCACCTCAGCTTTGCTCATCCCAACACTAAGCATCCTCTGTCAGGAGCTGCACCACACTGCTGACACTAGCTGCATCAATATCAGGTTCCTGCCATCTTTTACAGACAAACATTGTGGGAACTCTGAGTTCTGCACTCACCTGTGCTCTGTGCACACTGGAACACTGGAGCAATGTGCCCTGATAGTGGAAGAGAGGAAGGGAGGAGAAGCTCTGCAAGAAGAAAACCTGGCTTCCACACTCCGGTCCTCCATCTTTCTCCAAATGAAATAGAATTACAGAATCAGTAAGGTTGGAAAGACCTCTAAGATCATCTACTCCAAATGTCATCCCACTGCAATCTTAGCATTAAACCATGTCCTTCAGTGTGACATCTACTCTTTTCTTGAACACCTCCAGGGGTGGTGACTCCACCACCTCCCTGACAGCCTCTGCCACTGCCTCACCATTCTTACTGAGAAGAAATTTCTCCTAATATCCAACCTGAATGCAGTGATGCTGGAGGGCTGTGACATCTTGTCTTAACTCTCAGACAGCACATATCAAGCACTTGGATCAATTTTCTTCCATGGTGCGTGAGGCAGAAAAAGTGGAGATGCTGCCTTTTTGTCAATTAGATCTCAAAATACCCTTTTATAACCAGGTAGAATGACTTGCATATTCCTCTTCTTAGCATTCTCTGTCTCCTTACAGAAAAGATACACGTGAAGGCACCCACACTTCCCATGTTCTTACAACAGACTCATAACCCATTTTAAACCTAAATGCACCCTTCTGGAGATACTCGCCATCTCTATTTTCAGAGAGAATGATGGAGAAAGCCAGTTGCTAAGATTTTGTTTCTTATTCCACAAACATGGGACCAGATTCCTTCAAAGGGACAATAATCTTTCTATGATGTGTCTCACTGCACAAATTACAATATCATCATAAAACAGAAAAATGATTGTCTCTTAGAATGAGATCTTTCTGGTCTCATGCTTGTGGGATAAAGTAATGGATTCATCTCATCTCATGGTAAGCCATAGACCTTGATGGCAGAGCCTCCCTCCAATCTAGATTACCTTCAGTGGGTGGGATAAACAAATTGTAGAAGCTTAATCAATCCACCCTGAAATCAGTGACTATTCTAAATACTTCCAAAGCATCCCTTTACTGCAATGGCTGCAGTGTTTTACCCAGTGTTTTGAGAGAAGCTGTGGTTTTATGTCACAGCTGGTCCTAAAAGAGGGGTTGCAGGAACTCATGCAGGGCTCCAGTTGAGTCAAAACACTGCTCATCAAGAGATTTCCTAGCAGCCTGGTGGCCAAACAGGCAGTTTCCTCATTCTTTTATGGCTACAACAGGCACTTCTCATCTCACTCTCTCCAGCCTTTCTTTGTAGGTGAGCTGCATGGTGGTCACACCGTACACCAGCTCAGCAGTCATGCTGTCTTTTCATGTTCAGAGGATAGAAGGAAACACCAACTGGAAGAGTTTCTCCACCCATCTGTAGAACTGTTCATCGGGAGAAAAGCAAGTGAAGTGCAAGAAATGCTCCATTCACACACTCCGCACTCACTGCCTTTTTCAGTCATAGAGAAGTAGTGCCGTAGTTATCACAAGATCCATGCTTCTAGACATCTCCATCTGTGAAGGCAATGGGAAAATCCCATTAGGAGCAAAGTTGCAGACTGGATATTCCAGGTGCCAGAGCTGAGATGGCTTTGCCAGCTGCTCTGCAAAAGGTTATGAATTGCATTCAGGGAATAAAAATAAAAAGCAGCATGCTCAAACACCTGTTCTGCACAGGACTACAAACTCCCTAGTCTGTTCCCCCTCAAGGAAGCTGTAGCTCAATAGCATGTACAGACAGCTTTGCAAAGAGCAGTTGTGAACACATTAGCAGATGTAACATCAGGCTGCTCAGATGTTTAAAAAACACATCCAGAAAGGTGCTGATTATTTGAAGTTGTTCCTTAAGAAAAAAAATCAGCTCTGCTCCTGCAGCCAAAGACCTGGTATTTTGCTAACGCTGTGCCTCCCAAGCTGTCTTCTAGGCTAAAAACTGCCATGGTTCAGTGGTCCATGAGGAAGGTGCCCTGCTCCTGAAGGCACACACCTGCACTGAACAGTACCAGCCACTCAGCTGGCAGAGGAAAAGCCCTGAAAATAGGATATTTTAAGAGGTCAAACCGGGACATGATTGAAATATTCAGTTGTTTTTCTAAAATGCTGTGGTTTTTGAGGAAGGGCACTAGTGTGTAACCCCGTCCCTGCTCTCTAATGTTTTTTTTTTCAGCCTGAAGTTGTATTATCCTTTGGGGTATCTCTTACTCCATAGAAGACCGCCCACAGAAGAGAGAAGTGTGAAGTGAGAGAGACCAGACCCACATTCACCCTTAAAGGAAGAGCATAGTCAGCACTGTTCAGCCGTTAGAAACAATCACTGCTAGAGACAAACAAAACTAAAAATCTTTTTTAAGAGCTGGATGAATTGAGGAACAATGACATCAGCCTGGCTAACATGATTCCTCAGAAAGCATCAAAAATGACTAAGCAACAGTACAGACACTACAACTCTAAACCACAAACACTTGCACACCAATAACGTGATTTGTGACAAATTTCTCTCAGGAAGTTTCCAGCAAGTGCCATATATTACATGTGTTAATGATCCAGTGGAAAACAAGCATGCTGTTAGATATCACACTCTCAAGCATGCATTTGTAATGCAGAACACCCCATCACAGAACATCCTAACAATGTACCCTCTGACAGACGAGCTTCTGAGTTGCACAACAGCTGTATTCTTTTGGGAAAGGCAGAAATTGTTTTCTACTACTTGCTATTACAACAAATATCTCCTCTGTAGAAGAAAGTTATTAAAGAAAGCTCTAAGACCAAGCCACAATATGGTGAACCAAATGGAGCGTGTCTCAGGACAGACCCTCAGCTATTGACAGAGCCCCATATGGGAGCCAAGATCACACTCCATCGAGTATGAGGTTCAGTCAGCCCCACACCAGCAGGAGCAGAGAAGTGATCATCCCTCTGTACTGGCACTGGTGAGGCCGCACCTCAAGTACTGTGTTCAGTTTTGGGCCTCTCACTACAAGCAAGCCATTGAGGCCCTGGAGTTTGTCCAGAGAAGGGCTACGGAGCTGTGAGGGATCTGGAGCACAAGCCTGATGGGGGAACAGCTGAGGGAACTGGAATTGCTCAGTCTGGGAAAGAGGAAGCTCGGGGAGGCCTTATCACTTTACAGCCACCTAAAAGGAAGATGCGGTGTGGTGGGGGTCAGCCTCTTCTCCCACATAACTAACAATAAGATGAGAGAGAATGGCCTCACGTTGTGCCAGGGGAGGCTCAGGTTGAATATTTGAAAGAATTTCTTCTCAGAAAGAGCAACGAGGCATTGATGAGGCTACCCAGGGGACTGTTGGAGTCACCATCCCTGGAGGTGTTAAAGAAACATTTAGATGTTATACTAAGGGACAATGGATTAGTGAGGAAATATTAGTGGTAGAGGACAGTTGAATTAGATGATCTTGAGGTCTCTTCCAACCTTAGTAATGCTACAATTCCATGCGTACAGTTTTACAGTCTAGCTCAACGCAGCCATGTCCGTTCAGACACACAGTGACAGCCTATGACAAAGCAGTGAGTGGCTTCTGCCTCCATGACTTGCTGAAGAATTGTGCTACGTGCCTGTGTTGGATGTTGACATGATTGCTGGTGTGGGAGCAAAGCAAAGTACACATGCACTGCAATGGAGAGCCAGAGATTGTGCTCCTGCTATTAACATTGTGTCCTGAACCATGGTCCACATCACTACATACGTGGGTTTTTTTTTCTAAAGTTTGTCCAGCTGTGTACAGCATAAAGCCTTCCAGGAAGACATTTGGTACAGAAGAATACTGTAGCCTCATTCACTTCATTTGAGGCCTTTATTGCTTTCCCATCCAAATAATACATGTACAACTTTTAAATTGGTTAAAAGGAGTTGGACAGAAAAAAATAAAGAATACCCTGGGTGAAACATTAGCAACCAAGCTGCAATTAAGACATGCATGAGTCATTTAAGACTGGGCCCACTGGGCTCCATGGATTACTCTAGCACCCAAATTTTTCCAGAAATGTCAGACAAGTTTACCACAGCAATTAAGCTGTCTGCCATCTGTAAAAGATTTACCCCAGAGTTTTCTTAATGTTTTTTTCCTCCTGAAATACATTCAGCTTAATTCTTTCAACATTTTGCCTATCTTTCAAGTCCATATACATTAAGTATTGCAGAGCTAGCTAGATTTTTGAGGGCAACCATTCCTTCTAAGGATTAGTTGTGCGCTGGTGCACTGAAATTTTATATACAGAGTAACACTCTGAATATGAATTATTTCTTGAGAAACACTGCACCTATTCTTGGGAATGGAGAAGTAAAAACTTTACTAGGAATTTCAGCCAAGGAACTGAGATTAACACTCTTTATTCTCCTCCCAAATGGTGAGTTATTTTCAGAGTACTAGACCAGACTTGAGCTTAATGTCTCCGTCGCACTGTATTAAAAATGCCCTATGAGTAAATAAGCACACTCACAGAGTGACAATGAAAGACCCGAATCCGAAATCTTCAGCGTGTTGGGGAAAGTTCACATTTTCTCGAGAGCATTTAGCACACCTTGCAGTCCAAGAAAAACAGCAGTTAGAGAAACTGAAGGCTATTCTTGATGTTTCCCTTCCATATACGTTGAGCATGAGCTAGTTGTTCCCAATGGCCTTGCACTGGTGGGGGTTTTCACTTTTCTGTATGGAAACTATTTGAAGGCACTTTTCTTTCTGACAACTCTCAAAATGCAGGTTGATTATACGAACAATAACCTGTCCGTACCACTTTATTCCTCTTTCTGACCATTTATGCTTGTGCTGAAACTTCTGTTCTCTCACCATGTGCCCAAACACTATCCTCTAAAATAATCTCTGAAAAAGTAACCCACTCACACTTAAAAGGCAGCAGAGGATGGATGACCTTCCACCTATTCTCACATAGGCACAGAATCCCATTTGGAGCTTGTTTGTGACAAAATCGGGAACAACTGCATGCTGCTTCCAGTTCTGTATACTTGTGTCCAGTTCTGGGCTCCCCAAAAAAGACAGAGATCTTCCAGAAGGAGTCCAGCAGGAGGCCACAGAGATGGTAAAATGTCTGGAGCATCTCCCCTATGAGAAAAGAAAGCTGAGCAACCTGAGTCTGTTCACCCTGAGGAGAAGACGACTGATGGGAGATCTGATAGATGTTTATAAATATTTAAAGGGAGGTGGGATGCGAATGGATGAGGCTCTTCTCAGTGGTGTGTAGTGAGAGGATAAGAAGCAGTGGCCTAAAACTTGAACATAGGAAGTTCTATACAAACACGTGGAAGAATTTCTTTACGTTAAGAGTGATAGCGCACTGGAAAAGGCTGCCCCAACAGGTTGTGAAGACTCCTTCTATGGAGATATTCAAGAGCAGCCTGGATGCCTATCTGTGCAACCTGCTGTAGGGTATTACTTTATGATAACTCAATGATCTCTTGAGGTCCCTTCCAACCCTTGCGATTCTTTGACTGCAAAGATAAACTGAGGCCTTAAAGAAATTGGGAATGAGCACAAGAATTTTAACAGTACACAATAAACAACCACGTAAATGAGAAGAGCTGCAGTTACAAAAAGAAATAGCTAAATCCCTCACATGGGTTGTGCAAGGCTTTTGAAATCCTTGAGTGACAAGAGCTACCTGTAAAATATAAATTTATCCTTTGCTGCTCAAACTTCTTGCTAAATTTTGGGATGGTGGTTCTGCACATTTAGGAATTACTTGGCTAGCCTCAGTAATTTCATAACTGACGTTCTGCATTCATTAATGCAACATCCCTGGTTTCTACTTTCAGTTTCTAATAATATGTTTTTTTTTTTCTGTTTCTGGAACTGAATTTCATCATCTGGTCATACAACTGAGGAAAGCACTCAAAACCAAAGAGAAGTCTGATACTGCATTGCCTTATGGATGAGCAGTTTGCTGGCACTAAGGCACTGCAAGGGTTCTCCTAGCTGGGCCTGAATCCCTACTGGCAACAGCCTGTGTGGAGTCCCTTGGAAGCCTCTGGTTTCCCCTCTTCCCTAATGTGTGTCTGGGGGCATAGGGCCTCACCTGCTGCAGTGGTGGCCCCAGCCAATCCTACCACCAGCCCCAGGGACAAGTCTTTGGTCTTACCATAGTTCGCTGCCATGTCTGCAGTGGGGCTGGGGCAAGCAGCTCACTCTCCTCTGGAGCTGTCACTCATCATTCATCCATCAGGTATAACGGCATCAGCCCCTCAGTCACGGGTAGCATCTCTAGCTGGGATCCTACACCACAGTTGCACAAGGTGGTGAACATCAGGCCTTTTGCAGGTTATACTGCAATGCAGCAAAAAGAGAAGTACAACAGACATTTGTTTTTGGTTGCAATCCTGAAAGCTCCCAAACAGTACATGGGGGTAGGGGGGGGGGTGCAAACAAAACTGCTGGGTTAAGCCTTGGTGCTGTCAGTGCCAAACAGGCTTGCTGATGCACCTCTTCTCCACTCCTGTGTTTATTCCTTCGGTTATAATACGAGTGCTGGTGAAGGAAGAGCTGACACAGATGTCAAGATGTTACACTGATTTAAACCAGCGAAGGGCTTCACTGTTTGCTCTTACCCCCATACAGAAAGGAAAGTTTATAGCACTAAAATGAGGTGTCTGCCAGCTCCACTTTACACACGCTTTCAAAAATATCGTTGCTATTAAAAATAGTGTATGTTAGGCACTAAAAAAATAGCAATAATCAGCAGCATAGAGTACATTCTTTCCATTAAATATTTTTTTTTAGCCCCTGGGCCCAGGGCTGCTCCCACAGAATAGGAGACAAAAAAATATGGACAAACTTCCAGGCAGGCTGCATATCTGGAGCTGCCCAGGGAGGCCAAGGGGGAATAAGCACACCCATGCCCCAAGCATGGCAGCAACGGTGGAGAAAAGAGGCAGAGGTGACAGCTATCAGGCCACCAAGGAAAGGGATGGGAAAAATCATGTTCAGGATCACTGTTGTGAGCAGAAGATTGAGACAGACAAGCAGGAACAAAAAAGTTTGAAAGAATAGGCTCAGAACTGCTTTACTGCCTCTGAGACAAGGAGAAGTACTGGATGCTGAGTCCAGTCTGAGTGAGTTCAGCGCTTCTTCCTCATCAGGATGGGCTACCAAACACATCATCTTCATTGAGACATCCATAGTCATCTTCCTTCTGTTTTCTGAGAACTCTGAAAATGCAGCCACCCAAAGAGGTGCAATGAATGCACTTACAGCATCAGGTTTACCTTGACCAGAGGTGCCACTCCCCTTAGATGCTTCCAGTAGGTATCTGAAGCACTGGAGTAAGCCCTCCCTGGTCTCTGTGATTTCCGAAAAATTTTAACTCCCCTGAAAATGTTGGGACACTGACTCATCCATTTCTTACGTTTTTGGTTCACTAACAGTAACTGCTACATCCTCAAAACAAAAGAGGTCACAGGACCCCTGAATCACTTTCCTTCTATTGTCCCTGCTCAAGTTGGCTAGGCTCTCACGGAAAGGAGACACACAGAATTGTGCTTTTCTCCAGCATGTTGGTTAAGCAAGAGCTGCACAAACATAAAGAGCTGCGTTACCTATCATACTTCAAACCAGTGCCTTCCTCATGAGATGATTCCTTCAGTTCCCTATGGTAACCCCTAAGCTCCACCACAGCAAGGTCCCAATTCAGGAAAGCATTCAGACTGTGCTTGTATCAAATAGCAGTCAGGAGGAGCGGGGGCCCTACGGGAGCAAGGAGCCATTGATCGGTTAAAAACAGAGGGACACAGTAAGAGGAAAATCAAAAGAAACCATCTTGTTCCAGGATGTGAAGTCAAGTGCAGTGCATATAGCACAGATATCCACTGGTAAAGGCTGAAGCTCAGCTCTTGACTCTGCCCTTCCCATTAGACCACCATCTGATTTGAAGTGCACACAGCAGGTGTAGTACCACCTGAAGATCAGGCCCAGCCAGCATGTGTTTATGAAAGCCATGTCCTGCTTAACCAACCTTATCTGCTCACCAGGTGAACCACCTGGTAGATGATGGAAAGGCTGTTGACGCAATCTACCTAGACTTCAACAAAGCCTTTGACACTGTCTCCCACAATATTCTCCTGGAGAAGTCCATAGCTTGGATAGGTACACTCTTTGCTGATTAAAGAACTGGCTGGAGGGCCAGGCCCAGAGAGTGGTGGTGAATGGAGTTAAATCCAGATGGTGACCGGTCACGAGTGGTTTTCCTCAGTGGTGCTGGGGCAAACACTGTTTATTATCTTCATTAAGGACCTGGATGAGGGGAATTGAGTGCATCCTCAGTTTAAGTTTGTGGATGACACCAAGCTGGGAGTGTCAAACTGCCTGAGGGTAGGAAGGCCCTGCAGAAGGACCTGGACAGATTGGATCAATGGCTGAGGTCAATGGGATGAAGTTCAACAAGACGCAGTGTCCGGTCCTGCGCTTTGGTCACAACAATTCCAAGCATTGCTACAGGCTGAGGGCAAAGTGGCTGAAAGTCTGCAGAGGAAAAGGATCTGGGGGTGCTGGTCAACATTTGGCTGAACATGAGCCAGCAGTGCACTCAGCCAAGAAGGCCAATGGCCTCCTGGCTTGTATCAGAAATAATGCAGCCAGCAGGAGCAGCAAGGTGATCATCTCCCTGTACTCAGCTCCGGTGAGGCTGCACCTCAAGTGCTGTGTACAGTTTTGCGCCCCTCACTACAAGAAAAACACTGAGGCCCTGAAGCACATCCAGAGAAAGACAGTGAAACTGGAAAGAGGTCTGGAGCACTATACTGGAGCTGAGGGAACTAAGATTGTTCAGCCTGGAGAAGAGGCGGCTCAGGAGAGATCTCACTGCTCTTTACCTGAAAAGAAGATGTGACAAGGTGAGGGTCAGCCTCTTCTCTCAGGTAACAGCAATAGGATGAGAGGGAATGGCCTCAAGTTGCACTAGGGGAGGTTCAGGTTGGATATTAGGAAACATTTATTCTCAGAAAGAATGGTGAGGCACTGGCTCACGCTGCCCAGGGAAGTGTTGGAGTCACCGATGCTGGAGGTGTTTAAGGAAATAGTAGATGTAGTTCACAGGGACATGGCTTAGTGGGCAATACTGATGGTAGATGGATGGTTGGACTAGATGCTCTTAGAGTCTTTTTCAAACTTAAAGATTCTATGGTTCTATGAAGTGTCCATGCCACAAAGCTCAACTGATATGGCTGCCCTCTCTCTGCCTCTTTTCCAGTCTGCCTGCTGTCACTGTCATTTTTATGGACTTCTGCCCTCTCTGTATATCCTGAATACACATTTTGTGAATACCCCAAGAGCTAAATTCTGCCATAGCCTCCAGTAGTCCTTGCTAACAGAGTCTGGCTGCCAGGCTGCAGCCGCTCCAGATCTCCCACTACACCTGAGAAAGCAACGACCAGAGACAAACACAGGCAGGCACTTGGAGGTGCGAACATTGCTGCCAAACCCAGAGAGGCCATTTCAAGACAGCACTCCATAGGACAGAAGCTGGTACTGAAAATCTCCTTTTGCCACCAACTCAGCTTTTTCTTGACATTCATCACAAAACTCACTCTGCAATTGCACACCAGCCTCATCTGCATAATGATGACAGTGGCTATGTCTTTGGACATGAAGACACATCCTACCATAGGGATGTGCCCAAGGGATTGGTTGATTTGATTTCTGTTTCTACTCAGTCTGCACCATAAATACGTGGCACTAAATTATTATAAAACTAATGAATTGTAGGGCTTGGAAGGAACCTCTAGAGATCACCTAGTCCAGTGCTCTGCTAAAACAGGTTCCCTACAGCAGATCACACAGGAAAGCAACCAGGAGGGTCATAAATATCTCCAGAGAGGGAGACTCTACAACCTCCCTGGGCAACCTTTTCCAGTGTTCTGTCACCCTCACAATAAAGAAGTACTTCCTTGCATTTGTATAGAACTTCCTGTGTTCCAGTTTTTGCCTACTGCCCTTTGTGCTTTGACAGCACACCACTGAACAGAACATGATCCCATCTACTTGACTCCTGCACTTTAGATATCTATAAACAGTGATGAGATCTCAATCTTCTCCAGGCTGGACAGTCCCAGGTCTCTCAGCCATTCCTCATACAGGAGCTGTTCCCAGCCCCCAGTCTTCTTTGTATCCTTGGACCCTCTCTAGTAGTTCCCTCTTTTTCTTGAACAAAGGAACCCAGAAAGAAAAAAACTTTGACTGGTGAATGTGCATTGAAAACCATGAGCCTGCTTTCCTATGCACTGAGGCTATTTCCATTAAAAAAAAAAACCAAATGAGCAGAGACACAAAGCCAAGCTTAGAGGAGGGAAAAAGACCAGGGGCTTTGCTCAGCCTTGGGGGTTTACAGACCACAGTGCTCTGTCTCATGAAACACCACTACTAAGAGGGACACAGGGGTTTAAAGCAAAGCAGCATGTATTAGAGCACCAAAACTCATTCAATGTGGCAACACTGCCATCCTGCTTCCTAGTGACTCATGCTCTTTTCTCACGGTCAGCATTTCAAGAGATGTCCCAGAAAGCTTTTTCTACTCCAAAAGTGCTAAGAGGCTGACTGTGTGTCTCCTTCAGTTTGCTCAAACCTCCTTTTTTGTGCAAAGACACATCTCGCTATAGAAAAAAATAAAAGCCTCAAACGTTCATTTCATAGTTACACCCAGCTAGAAGAACTATTTCAAAATTCACTGGTTTCTTGGTTCAGCTTCAGGCTTTATGAATCAACACTTAAGAACTGAATTAACAATTACAAAATGGTAATTAGCTCACCTTACAACTGAAAATGGTTTATTCCTTTTATTTTCCTTATGTTAAATACAAAGAAAAGGGCCAAAAGCACAGAGAGAGTAGACTGTTGGATCAAATTACATTACATTAATCCTGCTCATTCTGTATGCAATGTTTTGGTGAGCAGAGAATCATAGACCCATTAAGAAAAGACCTGTGAAATCATCCAGTCCAACTGCCGACCTACCCCCACCATGCCCACTGCCCACATCCCTCAGTGCCACATCCACACGGCTCTTGAACACCTCCAGGGACAGTGATTTCACCACCTCCCTGGGCAGCCTGTGCCACTGCCTCACTGTTCTTGCTGAGAAGAAACGTTTCCCATTTCTCAACCTGAAACTCCCCCAGCACAATTTGAGGTTGAACCCCACCTTGCCACAAGCTCCCTTCATCCAGGTGTGGTTGTAGAGAACAATGAGGTCTCCCCTGAACCTCCTCTTCTCCAGACTGAACAATCCAGTTCCCTCAGCCACTCCCCATCAGACTTGTGCTCCAGACCCCTCACAGCTTTGTTGCCCTTCTCTGGACACACTCCAGGGTCTGATGGTTGAGAGAGAAACACAAAACACTATCCCTTGCCAAGCTCTCCCCTGCAATTGAAAATATTAATCCCCATAACCTATTATTCTTAACTGATCCTATAAAAATTAGTGTCTTCTGCAGGCCAGTGAAACAAACATCTTGTTGATGGAAATGGGAAAAGGAATGGATGGACAAGTCCTGCTCTCTACTCTCAGTTAAACTCTAGGAGGCTGCCATGGAGCTCCAGCACAGCTCCTACAGCCAGAAATGTCCCCTCACTCTGCTCCATGGGAGCACTGAAGCCTGAGTTGATCAGTGGGGCTACTTTGTCAATGTAAGCTTATGATGAAGAAGGAAAGGAAAAGGAGGATAGACACTGCATTTGTTACTAGTGTAATAATTCATGGGAACCTCCATATCTTTTATTCTTCCAGAAACAAAAGAAGCCAGGATGTGTAAATAAAACAAGGAAACTGGAAATAATGAAGGAGCAGTTTTCAAGGCAATTGTGAAAAATGAATAATAGCAGTAATGTGTGAAGAACAGAAAAAGCTTCTCAATGAGAGAACACGGGTTGGGATTTAGAAAGGAAAAACTCAAAAGGCGAAGGAAAAGTCTTTAGAAGGTGCACTGAGCTCATGAGCTGAACAAGATTGAATAGTAAAATGAGGAAAAGGAGATTAACACCTAAAAAAAAAATTCTATTTCCAAGTTTCTGGAGATCAGGCCCACAAGAACTGCTGGTGACAGAACTAAGCCCCTGGTATTTGGGTATCCCGGGCTGTCCCAGACCCAAAGCTGACCTTTCACTCCCCTCAGCTGTCACACAAATGTCCACACCAAATGCCTTAGGAAGGATGTCCCTCCTTCCAAAAGAAAAATACGTGGTAGAAAAAGCAGATGTAGGTATTAGTCTCCCCTACTTGGTTGCCTCAAGGTCCTTATGGTCCTTAAGTTCATTCCAGAGCCCTGTGGTTGGTTGGCAGTGGTGGCACTTGTGCTGGGATTCTCTCCTGTCACTCCTCAAGGGGACAGAGTGAGTTCTGGGATTTGGGCATGCTTCTTTCCCCGTGGTTTTCACAACACACTTACCAACATTTTATCTTGCCCAGGGCCACTGCAGCCAAAGGCCTGGACAGCCATTTATACCAGAGTGCTACTGTTTGCTTGGTCAGCACAGCTCTGCACAATGGCCTCATGCTGCCCTGTGCCTTCCAGGTTTCCTGTGCCTGGCAGGCTTCCTTGAAGTGTGGCACTGATTTGATGCCTGCAGGCCCAGCTTTGCTCTGCAGGCAGGAGGTCATGTTGAGGGCTTTTTCAAAGCATCCTCCATGCCAGCCCCCTGATAATGACAAATCTTGGTTTATTGCCTCTCCCAAGGCCTCACAGTGCTTCTAGAAGACATCATAGTGGTAATCTCACATCCATCACTCTTGAAGCCAGATGTAAACCAACCACAGAAAGTTGTATACAGCCACCAAACCATATGAATGGTTTTATAACTACTGGCAACCCGCAGCACGTTAAATATTATATTAACGTTCAGCAATTCTTCTGCTGCTTCCTGTGCTTTGACAGCATGTTCACCCCAGTTTGTCACAAGCTCACAGTGCAGCCTATGACTTGTTTTAGGAAAAAATCCCCAAAAGGTGGTCTTCCTTTCACTGTGCCAGGCCTTTGGTCTGCAACCAGAGAGAAGGAGGCAATATAACAGGACTGTGAGAAGGAGACAAAGTTTTTACATGGCTGTGCCATGCATGGAGGCAAAAGCAGCTGGCAGCTGGCCTCCAGCACTGCACTTAGGAGAAGAGGCCAAAAGACCACCAACAGCCTCCAAACATCATTTAAAGAAAAACTATTTGATGAGTTCACAAAGCCTGGCCCCAGAGTGCTTCTAACATGTTGAACTACAAGAAAAGCATTAAGGCCCTGAAGCACGTCCAGAGAAGGGCAACGAAGCTGTGAGGGGTCTGGAGCACAGGTCTTGTGGGGAGGAATGAGAGGGATTGGCCTCAAGTAGCATTAGAGGAGGTTCAGGTTGAGTATTGGGAAATATTTCTTCTCAGCAAGAACAGTGAGGCAGTGGCACAGGCTGCCCAGGGAAATGGTGGAGTCACCATCCCTGGAAGTGTTCTAGAGCTGTGTGGATGTGGCACTGAGGGATGTGGGCAGTGGGCATGGTGGGGTTTGGTTGGCAGTTGGACTGGGTGATCTTAGAGGTCTTTTTCAATCTTAATTCTATGAACTAATTGCAATTGATGTTTCTTTCACTCTGTGTTATCAACCCTCTACATTCTAGAATAGCAAATTTTACCTGCAGTACTTGACTGACCACAGCTTTCTGTAGCTCTCATCCATATGGGGCACAGCTGGAGGGAAAGTCACATCGCAATGGCAGCACATCACCCCGCACACAACTCACTCTGCACCAAAAATAGTCATGGCTTCCTCCACCCGCGCAGCCTGGAAATAAAACATATGGAGTTAGCACGGCCACTGATTGGATTTTGATTGCCCTGAAACACTGCCAAGTTTAAAGTGGAGAGTGCGGCCTGAAAGGAAATACAGTAGACACGAGACAATTTATTTGTTTCTGAGCGGGGACCTGGCTGACAGGCTGCGCTGAAGGTGGCTAACAAGAGCAACATGTTCCCATATGGAAACCATATGGGGAAATCAGCCAGGATCTGAAAACATGGCACAACGTATGGATTGTGGCAAGAGGAAAGAGGGGAGCGCTGTAAAATCGGTGCCAATCACAACAGCAAATTGCTGATGGATAGTGCTGATAAATAGCTGAAATAGTTAACATACTGGCAGGTCTCAGACACAGCACTCTAAAGGCCATAGAAAGAAAATGCAGGCATTGGGGGCACTTGAAAAGGTAAGAGTGTGATAGCTGGCATCATGAGTGGTTGTATTTTCAGCAGTCTCTTGCTTCCACTCACAAGCGCGAGGGCCTCCAAAAACCTGGAAAAGGGAGAAAGAAAAAATCATAACGGAATGGCTGTGACGTTATTAAAGGTAGCAGCAGTCATTTTGTCTCCTGAGAGGAGCTGCATAAAAACAACTGAAAGTGCAAATATTTACCCCGGGGTTGGGGAGAAGCATTGCAGCCAGGAGAGAAGCACGAGGGGAATTGCGGGGAGGAGACAGTATGGGCGATGTGCGTCCCCCTAGGGGATAAAGGGAGATAAGGGGCAGAAAGGAGAAGGAAGGGGAATGCCCCGGCCCGAGCCCGGGCAGCAGCCCAGCGTCTCCCCGCTCCCAGCCGTACCGACAGGCTCCTGGCTGGAGCCTTGAGCTGGGCGACATCGCCCTCCCGCGGTACCGCTGTGCACGTGTATATGATGCATCTTTTATATTAATGACATATATCGCAGCTGAAAATTTGCTCTGTCAAATAGCATTACTGTGCTCTTTGTAGCTGCCGTAGTTTCCGGGGAATATAAATAAATAGGAGGCATTACTTTCGGATCAAAGTACAGATATGTGTTTGCATATATATACACCATAAATATTTGTACATACACATATGACATATTTATATACACACTATACACACACAAGTAAAAGGTAAACTGCTCTGGAGTTAAACACTAGAAATGACTACTTAACCCCAAAACAAAATGTTTCAGTCAATAACAAGCCCTTTTGAATTCTGTTTTTCTTTTCTGTTTGTTAAAATAGCTGAAGTTTGTCATGTATATATATATATATATATATATATATATATATATATATTTTTTTTTTTTTTTTTTTTTTTTTACAGACCCCTACATACTCACGTTTCCAAGTTATTTTGGTTCAGTCACTCAAGCAATAAAGAAGAAATAACATCACAGGATATCCCGAGCTGGAAGGAGCCCACAAGGATCGAGTCCAACTCCTGGCTCCACACGACACCACCCAAGAGAAGAAAATGTTCACACAGTTTTAAATCAAAGGGCAAAAAAAAAGAAGGAATTCATTGAACACACAGAAACACAAACAATCCCGTAACCTGAAAGCCACCAAGGTCCCATTCGGTGCTGGTGATGAGTTGCTGAAATATTTGCAGGACAGTATATAGGTTACATTACTGTTGTCTTTCAAGCACAGGATTCACTGTACTGACCACAGAGTTCCGTTTTTTCATTTTCTTAATGTTATAATTTTAAAGATACGTGCATTAAAAAAAAGAAGCAAAAAAACTTCGTCTGTAGAAAAGGTATTCCTTTTCCACACCACTTCTCAAGATTTATAGCTTTCCTTTTCACAGGTGACAGTTCAGGAACTGTTTTGCTTGTTCTGGATTTCTACATATTTCTTTCATGTCTTCAACAATAGCAAGATTTCAGCGGTAATTTTATTTGTTGGTTAAATTCATATACGATTTACACAGGAGAAAAGTGGTCCAAACCTCACAGAAATCAACAGCAGTCAGTGACTCTGAGCAAAACCCTTGCAGGAAAACAACAGATTTCATTACAGTTTCATTTACCCTCCAACATCCTTTCACTGCCTTTAGAAGATTCTTGGAGGTAGATTCCTCCCCAGAATTACCCAAAATACTATTCCAGGATTTTTAAAGCCAATCCTGAAGATGACCTCACAGCCCACCCACCCCAACCCCTGCCATGGTCAGGGCTGCCCCCCACCAGCTCAGGCTGCCCAGGGCCCCATCCAACCTGGCCTTGAGCGCCTCCAGGGATGGGGCACCACAGCTTCTCTGGGCAGCTGTGCCAGCACCTCACCACCCTCTGAGTAAGAAATTTCCCCCTAACATCTAACTTAAATATCCCTTCTTATAGCTAAAACCACCCCTCTTTAACCTATCACAGTCTACCTATTTTATGTCAGTCCTCCTCCTGTTTGGAAGCTCCCTTATAAAGTCATCAGTGAGGTTTCCCTGCAGCCTTCTCTTCTCCAGGCTGAACAAGCCCATCTCCCTCAACATATCTTATCAAATATCAAAGGTACAGCATACATAAATACTACCTCAAGCCTGTTTCAGAAAATCTTGCATTTACTGTACCTTACCTGCACAGCTGGTTAATGCATGGTCAGTGAGTTTCTGACTCTTAAGGTCTGACCAAAGGGATCTTTTTTCATTCATCCCAGAATGGGTTTGACACTTAAGATTTCTTGCTCCATAATTACACTTTTAAGGTCAGAATGTTTAAATGTATTAAAAATAATAACAACAATAAAAAAAAAAAACCTGAGCCAGAAAATAACAGCTGGGTAAGTCGCTGGAACAAAATATAAAAAATGCTTTTTATCTTTGAAACACATGAATAATACTGCCCAACTGCAGTAATGACCGAAGCCCTTTTCATCTTGTTTTAAGCACACCTTTAAAACAAACCACAACAATGGACACAGCTTCCTGCGTTCACTTCCTGCTATGAACCGTTCTAATTCTTTGAAATAAATATGTTTTGGGTTATTTTTGTTAGCATGATGTTTAATATCATTCCCCCAGTGTGTAAATGTGTCAAATACACCAAAGATTTAACATCTGCTACAAATAATTATCCAGAGGACCTCGAGTGCTCTATTTTAAGATTATTAGGATATGGTACAGGTGGCCAAATTATTAAAATATGGGTTCAATTCAATAGTCATGCATTTTCATAGCACGCACGGGATGCTGACGTCTGGAAGCCACATGTTGAAGCTAAGAAGGCATGGCTGGCTTACCTCCCAGACAACTGACCGTTATGGAGAGCCCTGAGTCCTCTGCTTTGCACTGATGGAGTCAACACGTTGAGGATCAGACCTGCTGCCTGGTGGAGAATGGCATCAGATGTGGCCGAGCCCAAATCAGAACCAAACCGTAAAACATCTCAAGAATAAACCAATACAAAATCTGATCTACAGCACTGACTTGGAAAAACATTTTTATTTTCTTTTAAATGCAATTACTAAGTTCACTGAAAACCAACATTTACACGTGCTTTAGAAAGCTGTGTCACCAGTGGTGGGTGCCACTGACCTGACCAGCCTGCAGCTTTTTTTTCCTGACCTTCGTCATCACCTCCACACTGACATGCTCCAAGAAAGTGAATAAACATAGAACCTTAGAGGTTGGAAAAGATCTCTAAGATCACCCAGTCCAACCATCAGCCGACCCCCACCATGCCCACTGCCCACGTCCCTCAGTGCCACATCCACACGGCTCCTGAACACCTCCAGGGACGGTGACTGCACCACCTCCCTGGGCAGCCTGTGCCACTGCCTCAGCACTCTTGCTGAGAAGAAATGTTTCATAATATTCAACATGAACCTCTCCTGGTGCAACTTGAGGCCATTCCCTCTTGTCCTATCACTGTTACATGGGAGAAGAGGCTCCTCACACGTGTCCTCATCCAGTTTGCAGCAAAGTGGAAGAACATAGAAAACTAAAAGCTGTGAGAGAAATCACTGAGCCACTTTTCTACGAATCCACTCTCGCACAGCAGCACGTGTGGTACTGTAAGATCATCTCAGGTGTGCTCATTTTCTGTCACTGCACAAAGTGAATGGGTAGAGTCCCACTGGGTGCTCATAACTGCTCCTGGTGACAGTGCTCTGTACCAGCACTTCCCAAGCAACGCACAAAGGAACTGTTTCTGACTATACCCACAGGGTTTGTTGCAAGTATTTTCCAGGGTGTAGAGGTAGAAATGGTCTTGCAGGTGCCCTCTGTGCTTATTCAGCATTGAAAATATATGCATCTCAATCCAATTCAGAGGCAAATTAAACTGAGCAGCACAGGTGTCCTCTGTCGCCTGTGGGAGCTGCTGGGAGCCAGCAGGAGACACCTAGCACACTTTGAACACCTCTCCTACTTTTCAACGACCACCTCAAACCCCAGTTTCATAGGATGATCAGCAGGCCAAAGTTTTTTTTTCTACTGTCTCCCACATGGCTGCTTCTGTTAGTGCAGCTACAGATCTTCCATTTGCAGCCTTCCTACTCATGGAAGCTTTTCTGAAGCAGGACTGTGCCTCTGCCACATCTGTTGGGCCATGACGGTGCTGCCCCTAAATGGGGACCCTTGTACCTTACTTCCATGGATCATTAATTCCCCACGAGGCAGTACATTTGCCTTAAAGAACCAGTGGAAAAAAAGACTGTTTCAGTAAACCATGAAAAAAGAATCAAAGTCTGAATCTGACCCAACAGAAGAATTCAAATATCAATCCCAAGCATATGAAATACAGTGCATTTACCATTAAGAAAGCACTCCACAATCCTCTGATGAAAATGCAGGGAAAGAAGCCACAATCTATTCAGGAAAATGTCTACATTTAGGAACTGGAAACCTTCAGAAATTTCCATTTTCATCTTTTTTCTCTGACATTTACAGAAAAATTCCTCCTTCTTGGGCCTTCTTCATCTTTGATATCTGACCTTTGTTCACACTCTCCAAGAAAGGAAAAGGAGTCAGTGGGGAGGACTTCCACATTGTTGTGATGGAGCATCAAGGAAGGCTGGCTTATGGGGAGTGGTGGGGGAGGAAGAAGTGCCTAACTTGGTAATAAAAACACAAATGGATGATCTTTAAGGTCCCTTCCAACCCAGCACCATCTGCGATTCCAAAACAAGCCTGGCTTACTGCACAGTATGCACATGTCCAGACTGACAGATTCACACCAGTGGGAACTAGTATAGTACAAAGCTTGACCTCACCTGCATGGTAGATCACAGCTGGAAGGAAACACCTGGATGCAGAGAGTAAAACCAGCCAAATAGTATCTAACCAAATCATCACATCCCAGGTAGACGTTTCCAGCCTATGGAGACCAATCGCAAGCTCTGACAGAAATCTTCAAAGATTAATAGATACTCTAGCTTCCAAGTCTGCAAGAGTTTTCAGTCTTTTAATTGCCAAACTGATGAGTTTTATCACTAAACAAACAAACAAAAAAACCAAAACAAAACAAAACACCCCCAAAAACAACAAGCTCCTGCTTGTTTTTCCAAGGAGGCTGTGGATGCCCCATCCCTGGAAGCATTCAAGGCCAGGCTGGATGTGGCTCTGGGCAGCCTGGTCTGGGGTTGGTGACACTGCACATAGCAGGAGGGCTGGAACTAGATGATCACTGTGGTCCTTTTTAACCCAGGCCATTCTATGATTTTATGATTCAAGGTGTTTAAGAGCGTTCTCACATCTCAGCATAAGTTTAAGTGGTAAAAACTGAATTACAGCTCAAGGGATAACACTTTTAAACACTGCATAGGTAATAAAAACAGTACTAGAAGTATATTTACAGTTCCTGTAAGAGCCTGCCTATTTTTATGAAATATTTTTCTTGTTATATACTTTATCGTTAACCAAACACATACAGTGTGCAAGTAAGAAATAGGTGCAGCCAACACACAACTCTTCCAGAGCAACAGAATTACTCACTCAGATCAGTTGTACAAACGGGTTTTAATTAAAATGCTACACAGAAGTAAAAAAAAAAAACAAAAAACAACCATAAATAGGAGGAACCATATCCTGCACTTCACAAGTCTATTCAAAAATAGAGACCATTTCAAGTAACAGTTACTCGCTTAACTCTAGCTATATTAACTGCAGTTGAAATCAGTGTCTTGAGTTAGTCAACTTCAAACCCACATCAAGAATGTTCTACTACAATGGCAACCACAATACAGTGTGCAGTTTAAAACATCAAATAAAACCCCAAACTAAAAGAAGTTACAGTGGGCTTGCTGAAGCCTGGAATTACTTGCTTCAGTGGACACTGACTTAGCCAGCAATTTTCCAACCAGAAGGGATGGCAGATACATGAAAGGAATATACGCTGTTCAGAAAGTTTCTGAACATCCAAAGTTAAAGGAAGCAGAGAACTCCAAAACTGCTATATTCTTTTTGTACCAAAGGATAAGCTGCGTGAAATTTAAAGATCTCTGTCCACCGACAACAGCAGCAAAGCATATTTTTTTAATCACCATATTAAGTAAAGCGTGTATATGCAGTCTAGTTCAACAAGTCAAAAATGCATGCCAACTCTAACAAGTATTTTAAATATATCGCAAAATTGACAGTAAATTTCAGAATTTTTTCAAGTACTTTAGAGTTCGAATGCCTACTTTCCTCCAAAAACTGTGCATTCAGCATAAAAGACTTTGGGAAATAGAAATGTTGAGGTTTGTCCTGGTAAATCCTGCTGAAGCACCTTGCAAGCCTACTGCCATGATGGTTCCTGCCTCTGTCCAAAATCTGACAGAAAGCCAGCTCCTGCACTTCAATAACTCCAAGACTAAAGCTGCAAAGAAACACGAGTCCTTGATGAAGTACTGCAAATGGGAACTGAATGTGGGCACGTATCTCTTCCTGCCTGATCTGCAGGCGGTACATCCTGAACTGCTGTGATCCTTTACTCAGTGAATCCAATTCACAGCTCTTCCATGAGTTCAAACAATACCTGCATTCCTGCCTCTTTGTAAAGCAAGCTTATTTTCCACTAGCAATTCCTTAAAAGGTATCGCTATTAAAAAATATGTATATACACATGTACATACATATACATACATAAAAAGATGCACATAATATTTTCTTCACCTCAGAAATCTTTAAGTTAGGTAATATAAACTGAAGTAGAAAATAGACAAGAATACACTGACCATATTTACTTTTTTGTATATATCAGGAATCAATTTAGATAAGACAATTCCTTCAGGAAGAAGAGAAGAAATTGCTTTTCATATTTAAGATATCTTTCCTCACAAAGCTGCTCCTGGAGAAAGTCTTCCATCCCTACAGAAAAAAATCGTGTGTTTATTGTGCTGAACTAGAAAGTAACCAAAATGAATTCAAAAGTAAAAATTAAGTAGAATTTATTCCACTTCTGAAGAAATAACTACAATTCCAAAGTGCCCTCTCTGGAAGAAACTGGAGATAAAAACAAGTGTCATCCGTGTTGTAAGTGTCCTCTTTAGATATAGATATTATTGTGAGTTTCAACAGTTGTCAGCAACTTCTTCAAAATCTTTGTGCTCTCGGATACATCCTAGGAAAAGGAAACAATGATCAGCATTAGCTACATTGCTCTTAGCAAAATAAAAACAAATCAAAACCCACCAAGCCTCACTATCACCCATTCCTATTTTCAATATTATGAATATCTGTCTGGTAAACATGTTAATTGTAAACAAATATCGCATCATCTTAATGAAAGTATCTAGAAAACTCTCAAAGGCATCTAAGGAACTTGCAGTTTAACAGCGCAATGGGGTTTATCAATTTGCCTTTCTCCTCCCTTGTACAGTGGAGGAAGAGCCTACATTTTCGTTGTTTTTTCCTTCCATAGATGTAAATGAATACATTATCATAGAATGGCAGGGGTTGAAAAAGGACCACAATGATCATCTGGTTCCAACCCCCCTGCTATGTGAAGTGTCACTAACCCCAGACCAGGCTGCCCAGAGCCATATCCAGCCTGGCCTTGAATGCCTCCAAGGATGGAGAATCCACAACCACCTTAGGCAACCTGATCCAGTGTAAACCTGTTTTAAGTTCAAACATCTAAGGGTTAGTCATTTGCACTTACATTTACCATAGCATTCACTATAAATGAATTCTAACTGGTAATTTCCACACTGCAAGTTGAAGTACTTCAACACACACAAATGTCTTCTATCACTGAAATGGAAGTCCATCCAGGCAAAACTGAGGAGGGCGTTCTGCATTGTGAAGCAACTATACTTTGATTAAAGTATTTCAGAAAGCAGCTAAACATTCACCTTAGCATCCCAGAATACCTTGATTTGCTTGGTTAGTGCAGAAATATGGAATCATCTTTATAACTGAGTTAGGAGGTCCAGGATTTAAGAAGCTTTCAGGTATGGCATAAATCAGTTAGGCTCTACAGGTTTGGTGGGTCGTATTACCAGCTAAAAGCAAAAAATGGAAAGATAGACCAAACCTCTCATTAATTTTTAAACGTGAAATTTTACCTTGACTAAATTCTTCAGGGACTTAGAAGAAAGCAGAGGCTTGAATGCCTCAATTGTAACCGTGTCCAGTTTGATGATATCAGTGTAGCACTGGTACAGTACTGCAGGAATCTGCCATACTTGACAGTAACTCAGAACTAAATACAAATGAAAAGAAAATGTGTGTTACGTTCAGCAGCAAACAGGCACATGAGAAAATAAACTATCAAAAAGCAGTAATGCACAGTTCCATCTTTTTTGCTGGTAAATATCTTCAAGAGAAATGCTTAATTAATAAACAAAGGCAATATGAACTTTTGTTGGAATAAAACATAAAAATGCAAACTACAAATAACAGATTTTTTTTTCTTTTTTTTTTTTCTTTTTTTTTTTTAGAAAAATCATCCAACTTTTAGCTCTTCCCAGACAAGGTTTTCCTCATGGATGCTAACATTAATTTGGTACTCTATAAAGAAAAGCCTTACCGAGGTTTCATTACAGCACACAATAAAACCAAATTTAACCTTTACATGAGGCCAAACAGTAGCATCATGAAACCTATTTACCTCTAACAAGCAGAAAGAACTTATAAACCTCAATCTAGACATGTTCATATTTTACAAGGCAACATGTAAGATGGTGAATTGTTAGGAATTAATTTCCAAAAAGCCAATCTGGTAGACAATTCATATCATCAAGTAAAAAATTAGAATTACAAACGGATTTTCTTCAAAGCAAATTTTATATTGTCACTGTGAGATTGAAAAATACCAGCAGCAGGAAGATCTCGCACAATGTTTGGTTGCTCCAGCAGTGGACAGCAGAGCTCCTCTTTGAATTCTTTCGTCTTTAAGGCTTTCAGAAATGGAGACGGAAGCGTCAAAGTGGATTCCTGAGTTTTATACTCAGCTACAGGACACGTTGAAAGAATGGTTACTTGTAAACCTTCCTTTCTTATGTGGCCAAAAACCTGAAAGAAAAACATTCATTTATCAGCAAAATTTATCTTCTCACATCAACAATGTTAAAAACACAGACATGAATTTCAATTTGAGTGCAGGCAGCAAAGAGCAGTCTTTGCTTGGAAGACTAACTAAAATTTGATTCAGAGTCCTTTGAATGGAAATTTCATGTGGGTTCCTTTCATAACAGAAGTTAAAAAAATGAAGAGAACAAAGAGCTAATATATTTACCAAGTCTACTAGTCTTCTTGAGAAGCTTCATATTTTCAGCACTATCCTTTCACCTGCAAATATATGAAGGCTTACTATTTTTACTAAGGGTGATAGCAGAAGAAAAAAAACTCCAAATAAAAATCAGGCTGCTTGTAACAGCAAGGTAGCTTGACGGGTTCAGAGACATTACAAATTGAAATTGTGCTCCCCAGATGTTGTTTCTGATTTATGTTGTTCTTAAATTTATGATGAATCATTTTCAGATACTCAGATTTTATTTAATTATGCTCAAGTTGAACAGAGAATTGAGAAAATATTTTTCCTGCAGTTTCCCTCAAATTCAAATAAGCCTAAAATAACATCACGCAAAACATGTATTTGGATCTACTGCATGCCATCACAAAACATACTGCACAGCCCTTCACTGTTTTGAAAGAATCTATGAGCAGAAGTATGAGAAACATGCACTTTCCCTCTCAACTCTCCTCTCCACATTTGCGATCAGAAAGGAAATAAGGCATTTGGTAAACATTACAGAAACTTGCCTGCTTCTGTACATAGCACCAATCACAGAAGTGGACCTGATGACTCCCTCACATCAGTGTGTTACCACTGTAATATAAAACTGATGTAACTTTTCAAAAGGCCTTATTTTTCAATTAATGGGATGTTTACTGTCCTGGTTTTGTTTGGGATAAAGTTAATTTTCTTCTAGTAGCTGGTATGGTGCTGTGTTCGGATTTAAGATAAAAATAACGTTGATAGCACACTTAAGTTGCAAGTTGTTGCTGAGCAGTGCCTACACAGAGCCAAGGACATTTCAGCTCCTCGCGCTGCCCGGCCAGCAAGGAGCTGAGGGTGCACAGGGAGCTGGAAGGGGACAGAACCAGGACAGCTGACTCTGGCCCACGTGGATGTCCCATAACATGTGGTGTCACCTTGAATAACAAAACGGGGGGAGCTGGCCAACGGGACTGCCACTGCTCCAGTACTGGCTGGTGGTGAGCAATTACACTGCATTGTGCACCACTTGTTTGGACTGGCTTTGTTGCTATAGTTTGTTTTACTCTTTTCTCTCCTCTTCCCAGTCACTTTCTTATTAAATTGCCTTTATATCTTACCCACAGATCCCTGTGCTTTTCAATTTTCTCCTCCATCCCACAGCAGGGTGGGGATGAGCTAATAGCAGTGTGGTGTTTATCTGCCTGCCAGGTAAAATGGCAACTGCTTACTCTGCCTGGGAACACTGTTGGTATCAAGAAAAGTTCTGCAACAAGTTCACATCTTTTTTTTTTTGTCAGTGATCACTTACTGAGAGCACAAATGAAAAAAATCTGGCTCATGGAGACTGTGAGGATTTCCAGTTAGTGACAATTTACAAAGTATACAGAACAGACCTGTAACTCAAGCTAAAAGCAAAAGCATAACAACTTAGCTGTAAATTCTAAATACTCAATAACACTGACCTGGTTTTAAAACTGTACACTTCTACTGTTCAAAACCACTCACATTTGAAATAATACATACACAAGCAGCTGGAAAAACAGAAAGGGAGAAGACAGTGCAAACCACAAGAATCTTTCTTTTCCCAATTTAAATGAAGTGCAAGAAAGCGTGGAATACAGAAAAACCACAGTGTTTAAGGTTCCAAGGTTTCTAAATTTCAAGTCAACCACTAATGCCTCACTAGGTCAAATAAACTTATCAACCAGCCATGGAATGACAAGAAAACCAGTTTTCCACAAACGTGGGTCTGAAATCCCTGTATCACTCAACAAAGTTACCCCAGATTTTCATCTCCTTTGCCACCTCACAACTGTTGTGGTTCTCTTGTACAAATCTCCCCTGCATCCAAGTAATCCTCCTTATGTGCTGGCTTGGCCAGCTGGCAGTAAGACAAAGCTGCTCGGGGACTGGCTGGGCATCAGTCAGCAGTAGTGAGCAACTGCTTTGTGCTCCACTTGTTTTGTGTGTGTACACACACACATACTATATATAATCACCATCATTACTTTTATTTCTCCCTTCCTTTTTTTAGTAAACAGTTTTGTTTTTTGTTTTTATCTCTACTGTAAGCTCTCTTTTTTTGCCCCCAGTTCTCTCCCCCATCTCACCGAGAGCAGGGGGAGCGAGCAGTGTGGTGCTGAACTGCCCACAGGATTAAACCACAACAACCAAATAAACCACACCTCCCTTGAGGCAAGGATGGGACAGGGATCCACATCCGAAAATGAACAGCCTGAAAATTCCCCTTGGGATTTACTTTATTAAAGTCAAAAGGATATTATCTGGGGAGGGGTGAGAATCTGAATGACTAGCAGTACTTGCATCCTTGAATCATGATAGGGCTGCCCATATAGCAATCTGAGTATATTAACAAACGGGACAGATAATACTTTGGAAGCAGCTTCTTTTAGACTTCCACCTTGTGAAAGAAACAGATCACACCCATTTGTGAAGACATAATCTACCCTGAATTTCACAATGTTTATCTGGCAGCTGTACAAATTAAATTATGTTATAACTTTATTACAGAAGGATTCTCCCAGAGCTGAAATACCAGTTGAAACAAGTCACTGAAAAATTAAGATGAACAGGAAAAAATTTGTAAAACAGGAAAGGAACAAAACTGAAACTCTCCAAAAAAGTAACTGCAAAGTGAGTTATGGTAAACATAACTGGCAACATCTAGAAAAGAATTTCACAGAATTCAGTAATCCTAAATTTGTTGAGTACTTAAAGTCACAGCAAAAACCAGTTATTTACAGTACTGTCAGGTATAGAAGAGTAGAGAGAAGAGGCAGATGCACTAACTTGAAGATCCTAAGATTTCATTGCTCAATATGTTGTCTTGCAGTTATACCTTTTCAAGCCACTGGAACTGCTGATCTTCAGCAACATAGCAACTACACTGGCACAACAAAACCTGACAAAGGAGAAAAAAAAAAAAAAGGTTGTTTAAGTGGTTTATAGGACACAACAGCTTACGATCACATGTAAAGCGGTATGACTGCAGTCAACAACTTGTTTGGTACTCCTGGGATTCTTTATCTCTATTTCAGCATGAGTTTTTCATTCGTAGCCTCACATGAAACATTCCACCACGTAGGGGAGACCTCATTGCAGCCTTTCAGTACCAAAAGGGAGCCTATAAACAGGAGGGGAATCAACTCTTCAAAAAGGTAGATAACAGCAGGACAAGGGGAAATGGTTTTAAGTTGAGGGAGGAAAGATTTAGGTTGGATGTCAGGGGGAAGTTCTTTACTATGAGAGTGGTGAGGTGCTGGAACAGGCTGCCCAGAGAGGTTGTGGATGCCCCGTTCCTGGAGGTGTTCAAGGCCAGGCTGGATGGGGCCCTGGGCAGCCTGATCTAGTGTTAAATGGGGAGGTTGGTGGCCTTGCATGTGATGAGGGGGGTTGGAAATTCATGATCCTTGAGGTCCCTTCAAACCCAGGCCATTCTCTGATTCTGTAATACCATCTTTGCTTTAAACTCCACACACCAGAACTCAAAGTGGTTTTAGTAACCATAATGACCTTTCACATTTTCTTGTAAGAATAATCCAAAATGCTGCAGCTGTAATGTTTTATCCTCTGTTTGTCCTGGGCAAGGTGGGGATGAAAGGAATTTGCTTCCTTTTTCAGAGCAGGAAAATACAGAGAAATTCATGCATAAGTCACTTACTGTTGGATCTGATATTAATTGATAGAACAAGCAGAAAGAATCTGTTGGGAGGACACTTGTTGCATTGGTTGTTTGGCACCACTCATTCCACAGTTTCACAGCTCCAACTACTTTCCAACATAAGGAATCCAGAATAAAAGAAGACAGAAAAGCTGCAAAGAATGCCAATGTTAATTTACAAAGAATAAAATCTCTGTTCTACAAATAAACAGTTGGAGTGAAATATTTCTTTTCAATATCCTCAAATTAAAAAGGTACAGTAAAAACATTTTTATTGACATACATTTATCAACCACATCCAGCAAAGACTGTGACTAATCTTGCTGAATCAAGACATAAAGAACTGTTCTACATATAGGTAGAGATCTCTATCATTAGCAACACATATTAAGAATTATATTGCTACAGCCAACTTGGATTCCTTCAGAATATACTAAGAACAAGTGCTACTAAATATTATAACTCTAATAGCTCTTGACATATCAGATTCAACAGATTTCTCAGGAAAAAATGATAGTAATCAAGTCAGCAAGGCAGAACTGTAACTTTGGCTCCAGAAAGCAGACACGTGAGCATGCAAGACTTAGTGGTAAAAGAGCTGCTGAATCAAATTATTATAAATCAAAAGTAGTTCCTATGAAAGAGCAGACCTAAAATGCATATTTAACTACTTTTAAAGGAAAATCATCAAGAAAGAAAAAAACAAGTTACGGAAGTTAACTAGGATAAAGATGGTCTAAATGTAGAAAAGACTTAAGATGCCTCCATATCCAAAGGGAAAGAACTGTTCAGGAGCTCAAGGCCATGGTATGCATGTTTGGGAAGGGGAAAGGCTGTCTCAAGACTTCAACATGTAACCATCTCAGAGCATTACAAATGAGGATAGGACCAAAGTGTAAGAAGGCGACTCAACAAGAAAGAAGTTAAACCAAAAAAAAAATCCTTGCTCACTAGTAATTAAAAAAAGGTGAGGAGGACTCAAAAGTCAGAAGTTTCTGTATGTAATCCATATTTTGCAAAGAATGTTAAACTAAATGAAAAGGGGATGAATAGGACACGGAATATTTTCAAAATCAGAACAGTTAAGTTTCAGAGAAGCTTCCCATACTCAGGGAGAAGAGATAATTCACATCCCAGAACTTTAGAAAAAAGATGAGTGAAGTAACACTTGTAATATTAACAAGTGTAACCCGCATATCTGGTTCAGTAGTACAAAGTGATCTGGGCACAGCAGGGATAAGTCAGCTACCCCCCAAGCATTCTGAAATACAAGCACAAGTGCCATAGCTGACGTGCACAGCTTTATAACTGCACAAGTCCTATTTGTAAGCACTGCACCGAGCTACGTGCCATTATCAAAAGGCAGTTTTTGCAAACTAACCAACAATCCAGGTAGGAGCAGCACGCACGAACAGGATGAAGGACGAGGGACACGGTCCCATTTAAACCCACAGACAAAGCACGTTCTGCATTCCCCCTTCCTATTACTGCACCGCGACCCAACCCAACACGCTGCCGGCACAAGGACCGTGCTTCGGCCATTCCAGCCCCACGCGCTCGGTTTCCCACCTACCGACAGCGTTGTGTCCTACGGCGACGATGAACCTAGAGCACGGCAGGGGTTCCTCGGCAGGCCTCCCCGCTGCGCCCGGCGTCCAGAACGCGGCGATCTCCCTGCCGAGAGAGGCCGGGCTCGCAACCCCCCTCCGGGAAGCACGGCGCTGCGCAGCGCTCGCACCCCACGCCGCTACCTTTTCTCCTGCAGCTCCCTGCGGATCTCGCGATCCTCGGCCGTCTCCTCGATCTCCTCCTCATCGTCCACGCCGGCCCGGGAAGGAGCAACCACAACCTCTCCGAAAAACGTCGCCATCACCTCGCCGTCACCGCCTCCCGCCTTCCTCTCCTCAGCGGGCGGGCACCGCGCACGCGCGCCGAACCGCTCCGCTGCGCCGGTACCATAGAGTTTCTCTCAGCGCTTCGACGCTCTAGCCGCGCCGACCATAGAGAGCGGGCTCGGCGGGAGGACCGGCAGCCCCAGACCCAAGTGTGGCCCCAGCCCTCCCTTACCGCCCCGTCTGGTCTGACTAGAGCCAGGCCAAGTCAATAGAAGGCAGAAGGAATTGTTGTTCCAGCAGAGAACGCGTTCAGTTAGCGAAGAGTAAAATAAATACATGCTTAGAGGAGCGAAAGGAAAAACAAACGAAACAAAAACCATTTAATCACCACCTGTCTGTCTATAAAACAAGGAGATACACAACAGCATTTGCTCTGCTTATAAAATAAAGCGTTCTGCTCCTTAAGCTGGCAGTTCCCTTCCAGGTATGGGAAAGCCAAGGCCAGAAGCTGCTCCCACCCTTTGGGGCCATCACAAGCCTATGGTGTGTGAGCACAGTGTGACAGAACAGGGCAGCCGAACGGCAAGAAAGAAAAACATCTTTTTGAGTCTGAATTAGAAATACAAACCTACCAAACTGAGATTTAACTGTTTAATAAAAAATAAATTTAAAAAGAATGAGTCCTTGTAACAGACTGTACCCCACTACTGGGGGTTATATTTCATAGAACAGTGATTGTAAGCAGCTGCTGAACAATTCAATCTACGTCGGGGTAACAGAAATAACCACTTACTCTCTTTAACAAAGGTGCTCTTAATAGGTGTGATACACAAAGCTGCTCTGAAGAGCCAGGTCTCCTCACTGAACGCAACCGTGTTCCTATTTCACGTACCAACTTAAAGGAATCAAATAAACATCTTGAAATTACTAAATTCTAACATTATATTAAGAGATTATACTCTAAATAAAGAAAACTCCTGAGGCAAGTGACATAAACTAGCTTATTCTTGGACTTCATACAGAAGTTTTAAGGAAAAAAAAAAAACAGTACTTCTCTGTACTGAGATAACGTTCTAGATACCAAAATGTGATGGTCAGTGCACCTCTTGGCACAATGTCAGCAACAACACTGGAGAAGTGCTTCTCATTAACTGCTGCCAGCACTTTTATTACTTCACTACCAGTTGTATAAGCACTTATTATATTACTAAGTGTGATTATTAATCTGTACTTTTTTCCCCAAAGCCCTTCAAGATGCTATTACCTGTCCAGTCTGCTAGAAAACTAACTCATGACCTTGCTGTTTCAGTTTGAACTGAGTCACAGCTAGTACTTTGACATATCTCCTACTGAACAAAGCAATCAGGAATGGCATACATCAGCCACGTGAGAAACTGAACCAGCAGAGAGGCAGGAAAGACACAGCAGAGAGTGAGAAAGGAGCAGAGCACCTCGTGTTGGATTGAAGACAGTGATTTGGGGGGAGAGGGGGAGCCTAACCAGCTCCAAGGAAAAGTAAGAATTCAGAGGTGCTATGCATTCTCCTGTTTGATGCACAACCAACCAAAAATTTACGTACTTTTTTTTCCCTGGACAATTCATCTTCTATGTAATAATTATTTTTTGACAACAGCCACCTCAAACATCTCAAAAATTGGTAGATAAATGGCAGCAATCACAACCGATATGTTTAATCAATGCAAAACTCTAACATTAAAGTACTTAGAAGTTTAAATGTGGAAGACCAATAGAGATTTAGCAAAAATGGTCTGGAATGTAAGAATCCTGCACCTCCAACTTCTCACGCATAAAAAAGAAACAACAAACAGAACAAGTGTTTTGTTGGTTTTTCTATTTTATAAAGAAAACACACAAAAACCCTTAGGCCCAAGAGTTCACCTGCATTTCATATTCTTAAGTTTACAGTATAGAAGTCACATTAATGATAGTACTACCTGTCAGTATAAACCCTCTCTTCACCAGCACCATTTGCCTTTTTAAATGGCAAATACGCTTTTCTCAACTAGTAACTGGTTCTAGTTGTATGTTTCCATTAATGAACGTACAGAACATTTAACATCTGTACTAATAGAAGCTGTAATGTTGTTAACTCAGTGACTGTTCATTACTCGTTTGATGCAATACTAGCATCCACCGAATTTTTATAGCATACACTATTATTTATAAGCCTGTTAATATCGTATATGATTTCTTACAGCATTAGAGATGTTTGAAATTTGTTCTCGAATGTTGAATGACCTAGGTAGTATTCCATTGCAGCACCCATAACAATAATACTCAACATACTGCTATTAACCTGTTACGCAGTGTTTTAACTTTTTTTTTTTAAACTCTTGTTATATGTAATAAAATACCAGTAAAGACAAAAAAATTGCCCCTATAATGAGGCACATTTTGGCATCTGTGCTAAATGCTGCTACATGGGCAGGCAAGTGCAAGTCAAAATATGAAAAGGAGAAAGTCATGATCTAATCACATTCATAACTTTTTCATAGAAAAATATAAATATATTCCCTGAAATGTAGGACAAGGAAGAGCCAGCATCCAACATGAGTTCTAGTGCTATTACCATTAAAAAAAAAAAAAGTGGGCTGGCTTTTCCTTTTAAGGTTACGTTTCACAAGCTGCATCACCTACACCTCTGTCATCATCGTCATCGTCACAATCGTCGTATCTAACAGTCCGCCTACCCCTGTTTCGAGTTCTTATCTTAGTACGCCGGTTAGCTCTTCTATATTTGGTATACTCCAAATCTTCAGAGTCATTTTCTTGCTTAGGTTTCCGACGTTTCCTTCGCTGGGGTCTTCTGGAACGCTTAGGTAAATTTGAAATTTTTTTTCTAACGATGTCTGTTTTTCTCTTTTTTCTTTCTGTGGCGTTACTATATATACTGTTATCAGTTCCAGAGTCTGAATCAGAAGAACAGTTGAGATTGGCTTTTGAGCTCCCTGCAGCTCCAGGTGTTTCCACATTCTCTGATACTGAGCTTTTTTCCTCTATCTTCCTCCCTGCTGCAGATTCTGATGCTTCTTTTAAATCATTTGATAATTTTAATCTTTTCAAAGGAGCTCTGGATTTTTTCTTTCGTGCTCTTCTGATAGTTTTAGTTTCACGTTTAGCTAACTCAGAACCCACCTCCTCTTCAGAGTTGCTCATATGATGGTTGTAGGCTGAAGTTGACTGACCAGAAGTTCTCCAGTTTCTCCCATTTTCTACCTTGTGGTTTGTGGAATTCTCCTCTGAAGAATCAAACTTATTCTTAAGAGCTGCATCACTTACAGTTCTCTTTGCCTGACTGTCATTATCATCATTCTCCTTTTTAGTCACTTGTATCTCCACCTCAGATTCCGTTTTTTCATCTTCAGACTCACTAATGTATTTTCTCTTAGGAGCAGATGATCCAGAACAAAAATCATCTTTTCCATCAGAATCCTGTTCTTTCTCATTTTCAGACATTACACTAACATCTATATCTGAGCTGCTGATCAGTTTTTTCTTGGATGCCACGGATGCGCCGCCATGAAGCTGCCTTCTGTTCTTTTTCACCGTGCAAACACTCTCTGAGCTCGACAGCTCTTCCTTTGTATCACTCATTATCTTAATCTTATTAGCTGCTAGAGTGGCACATCTGCGTGGATTTTTCTTTTCCGTCACATTAGATACCTTTATGTGTTTCCTGTAGTTAATGATACACGTCCTGCTCCTGAGCACCTTCCCACTTTGTCCAGGCTCCTCAGATGTAGATTCTACAAAACAAAATATTTAAAATTTCCTTTTAATAACTCGCATTCCTGAAACAACCATTTAATGAAACATGCAAATACATGTTTTTATTTCAACCATTATGAACAATCTACCCTAAGATTTTACTAAAGATACAGCCAGACATTCAGTCCTGAGCATGTTTTTTAACTCTCAGTATTAGTCTTCATCTTTGATATGATGAAAGGTTGTACAATAACCTGTAGCATCTGTAGCATCTCCCTGTAAAAACTGCCTTACAAATTACCAACTTAGCCAACCACCTTTCTTGTACTCCTGCTTCCATCATTAAAGCTATAACTTCTATTACTGTTTTTACTTGATCGTTCAAAAATGAATTATTATAAATTTTACACTCTTTATTCTTACGAAAATATTACAGAATTTTATACAGCTAGAAGTCCAGGGTGAATATCACTAGTTTAGAATTGCTTCATTTTACATAGAAAGCACTATAAACCATTTGTATAGAGACTTAAACTATAAGACTGCTTTTAAAAGTGAATATTATAGTTCTTTGTTTAATACAGCACTTCTTATACTGGATTGTAAACAAATATTCCATGTATAAATACTAAGAATGATACTACCAAAATAAATGCTTTGAACTTTTACCTTCTAAATAAAGCAGAATTGTTAATAGATATTTGCCAGAAATTAAAAGCGAAAGTTCCTGAAATAAATTTGCATAGATTCAACAAAGGAAAAAGGTTGTTTTAGCAGGAATGTCTTTTCAAAAGTTCACATTTCTCAAAATTGATGTCTATCTCATATTTCTTTGGAGCTTTATTGATTTTACGAACAAGATGTGCACCAGGAAAGTATTACATTATATTGGCGTATTACCAGTTGATAATAGAAATAACAATCAATTTTGCCATAGCTTGAACCCACTACTCTGCAGACGGATGGAAAAGACATGGCAGCTCTCATCTTACTTCATGGAAAGGTAGGTCACTAAATATTTTTCAAGTAAACATTTAAAGAGAAGGAGGTTTAAAGTGAATGCTTTCTTTTAATGGAGGGATGAAGAAAGCTTGTCTTGCTAATGCTATTTCAACTACTGAATCTGAAGGTCTAGCATCTTTTGAGAAGACAGCTATTGAGAGACTGAGACAAACTCCAGTGAGGTTCAGTGCTTGGCTACTTCTGGCCAGACTACTGTGTTCAGCATTGTTACAAGTCATTCAGGCTCCTTTGTTCCCCAGTACATCACCTGTGAAGTTAAGACAGGACAACATTTTCCCTCAACTCTGTAAAGAAAAAATGCCACGATGTACTCTAAGGGATTAAAAAACCAGCTCTACTATGATAAATTGTTTATGCTTTTTTTTTTTTTTTAAACATTTCAGCAGCTAATTCATGAGACCAAATGAAAGACTGAAGGACAATAACATCACATTCTACACAAGACAGCAGTCCAGATTTTATGTAACACACTACCAGACTATTAAACCTGTACAACCTGTACTTTGTACACAATCTCAAATTGGCAGTAAATTTGCATAAAGCTTTATTTTTATTTTTTTACCTAATACTTCTTACTAGAATCAAAATCCAGTCTGCAGTAACTGCAACATTCCCACACATCACAGTAATAAAAGAGACAAGTTTAATGAAACTACACAAGACTATCATGCATTAAATTCTGCAGAGGTACAAACAGATTGTACAGACAGGGAGGATCAAATAAAGAACTCCATTAGCAACAGATTAGGATCTCCAAGAAAACATTTACAAAGACAGACATCAAGATATAAAGGTCTCATCCATCCAGTCTACTGTTGCGACAAGCAGTCCTGTAGAACATGCTATCAAATTTTCAACTTGGGAGTCCAGGCTGCAATACTGGATAGGAATATCGCATACATAGCCTCTTATGTACAGCCAAATATCCAAATGAATTTATATTCTATAAATACTAAAGTATTTAAATAAAAGCATATATATACTCCAACAGTACCAAATAATAGCAGATTTGTACTTGTAAAATCTAAGTTTCTTATTTACAAGTAACTGTCAGCCTCTTCAAGAGAAAGGAATACGTGCGCCTGTTGGTAAACCACAGTAAACTAGGCTGTGCTAATAACATGCCTGTTGCACCCCTTATCAGCTGAGGAGCAAAATGAGCTAGAGAGCATCTGCCAGCACAGAAAATAGTTATGTAGCCTGTGGTAGTATGTCAAATTAGAGAGTAGAAAAACTGAAATATCAAATACATGTTTTACTGTAAACGTCATCCACAGCTATTGATCAATTCATATGAAAGACAACTAACACTTCTACAGAACCATGTGGGAACCATTAACTCCCCAAATAAAGAAAACTGATTCCCCAAAAGGTACTTATCATTGTCCTGTGCAATGCTCCTGATATACTCCTCATTCACATGAAAGCAGGTCTCCAATTCAGTCCTACATTTTTAACTGTCTTGGTTCTGTATGTATCAGATCTCTCTCTTGGTTTCAAACATGCTCTCCAAAATCACACACAAACCTCAAACACTGGTAATCCAAAATCTGGGAAAAGCCAGCTTAAGAACATTACCATCACAGCATCAAAATGCATCTCTACTTTGAGAAGGACGCTACGTATCGCTGACAATAAAATCCAAAAGGCAAATCAAGATTCCAGTATATGCCATGGAAAGAAAAATAATTCGGACATTATCAAATTAATTTTGAAAGACTACAAAATTACTTGAAATGAAAATAAGTCTGCTTTAGCACAGAAATTCTCAACAGCAAAAGGCAGTAATTGAAAGTAGGAACTATCACTTCATACAGAAGCTCATAGATTTTCATTATTGAAATTCTTAAAACAAGGAGCAGACTGACTAAAGAGAACAAATTCCTCCTTTTGTGATACCTTGAACTTCACACAAGAGAACTCATTCATATATATTCTCTAATATATATGCATAGAGAAGGAAGTGCTGATTAAATATGAAAACAGTAGTGACTTAATGACTTTTTCCATAGACAAATGTAAACCCTGAACTGCTCAAGAACTTTCAGCATTCATCACTAATTCTAAATACTGAAAAACTGCCACTGTGAAACTTATAGTTTCCTCAGTGCTGTTTTAGTGACTTCCCAGTTCCACTGTCAGCATCACCATGTCTTACAGTTCACCTGATGATTTCTAGTTCTTGTTTTAGAACAGGGAACAGTATACACTTCATAGAGTCAAAATCTCTCAATTCATTACTCATACTAAAATTTCTTCTATCTAGTCAGTATGCGAGGTTAAGATGCATTAACTCAAAAAAATTTTTACCTTTTCTCAAGATTTTTGTTTTTCCTTTTCTCTTCCTCTTTTTTGTTTTTGAAGAAGCATCAAAATAATTACTGTGATTGGAATTTGTTTCAGATTCTGTATCAGAAGAGTCATTGAAATCAGCACCAGGTCCAGAATTAGGGCTCGCCTGAATTCTACATGGCACCAAGGTTTCTGAAACCACACTTCTCCCATCCTGTTTGTCTTCTGCTTCAGATTCTGCTGTGTCCTCCAAATCACTTAAGACTTTTGCTTTTTTTATAGGTGCAACAAGGTGCAGACCAAACAATTTTCTGGCATTCCACCTATCTGATTCAGAACACCCTTCATCCTCAGAGTTGCTCACAACAAACTTATTTGCAGACACTGACTGCTCAGCTTTCTGATTGCTCCCATCCTCCGAATTATGGCTTTTGGAGTCCTCCTCTGAAAAGCCTCTTGTAGGACTCCTCATTTCGGGAGAGGGAGAAAGAGCTGTCCCTCGTAACTGTCTATGGCCATTGCTTTGCCAGGTTTTCTGTTTCATCTGTGTATCTGTCTCAGAATCTGAACTTTCATTTTCAGATTCACTAACGAATTTTCTTCGTGCAGCAGATGAAGTAGGTAGAGAAAGAACTTTCCTCTTGGTAAGCTGCTCTTCTGTTTCTTTTTCACTCTCAGACTTCAAACCTGCATCATCCTCAGACCCCTCCAGTAACATTCGCCTGGCTGCAGCTGAGGCATTTCGGTGAGGCAGTTTTCTATTTTTGCATCCAATACCAATACTTTCTGAGCTTGAAACCTCTTCTTCCACATCACTCATTAGTCTTAGCTTAGTAGCAGCCACAGTAGCACTTCTGCGTGGGATTTTTCTATGTCTCCCTGTACTATTACTCAGAGACTCGGATGTCATCACTGAAGTATTTTCAGAATCACTTTCATATAGCCTTTTCCTGACAGCTTTTCTTGTATTTCCATTCTCCTGGGGAAGTGTACCTGTGAAACAGAAGAGGGATTAAAGTCTTATGTTCAAGAGTAGTGCTTTTTCAGCCTTATCAAGTCTGGAACAGGTTCAATCCACAGACATGACAAAGTACATTCCCCTAGTAGTAGGCAGGTGGTTTTTGTTATCTGGCAAGAAAAAATATTAAGCTATATCACAGAATCACATAATGGCCTGGATTGAAAAGGACCTCAAAGACCAACTAGTTTCAACTCCCCTGCCATGGGCAGTCACCAGCCTCTAAGACCAGGATGCCCAGAGCCACATCCAACCTTTATATCATGAATTTTGGATTCATTCCAGTTTTCTGAAAACTGCTTTAAGTGCTTCTACTTTAAGAAACAAAACACTTCAAGAGATGCTCTCTCAGTAAGCTCTTGGCTTCAGCCTCCCTACCCTAAGTACTGAAGAAGTGAAATGTTCAGAAAGCAGCATTTTGAGAGCAACAGATCTACTAGTATCAAACAAATAGTATTACAACACACAACAGTTAAAAAATACTAATTACAATTCGTTTTCTAAGTATGTATGTGTATATACACACATCTGGCTCACGGGCCATCCAGAAGACGACTATTCCAATCTTACCTATTTGTTTTCTTTGAGCAGCTTGATTTCTGGTTACCCTACAATTGATGTTCTTTCTTCTGCATATACCATTGTGTAGTGGAGGTGACACAAGAGCCACAGAGCTTTCTTTGCTCTCTTCCGAGCTCTCTTCTGTAGAGGATGAAGAGGACGTAGATGAAGCTAAAGAACCTTCTACTTCACTTTCTGCTAAAAAAATTAAATCCTCAATTAGAATACTAAGCAGTTAGTTTTCACTTAGGACGTGCATTTTGCTCATGCAGAAAATCTCGTTTCCTCACAACTTTATCTAACAATACACTTTTTATCATGTCTTAATCTCTAGCATATATGAAATGATAGTTCCACAAAATATACAATTCCACATTCATGAGGTATCTGGTGATAAGTTACTTTGGGACATGTTTAAGTTTCAAATAAAATAGCAACTATATTATCTGAAAACATCTCTAAGAGAAAAGCACCTTAAAAAACTTGAAATATTTGCCAAATCTCTTTTGCCAGGATTAGTATCCTTGCTCTCTGAAAGAAGCTGAAGTTTTACCAATGTCAAGTTTAGGGAGGAAAAAAAAAAAAAAAGAGGAAAGATTTTATGACTCTTGGAACTTAATGTAATATACATAGGTGTATATAACCTTTATTTTATATCAAATGCACCATGTTTTCCTCTCAAGTAAGAGGCATTCATTCACCACGACCACTTTCCTGTAACAGCTGCTTGAAGTGAAAAATTCTATTACTGTATTTGGTTAAAGAACATCAAGTCATAAAGGTTTGTATGTCAACTTATCATCAGTCCTACTCACTCAGCTTTGCTTTCAATCTCCATACAAAGCTGTAGAAAAGTACTGTCTGACTGCAAAATAGATACATGTGCAGACAAGACAGTTCTGTGTCAAAGTAAATTATGGTAGCAATAGATTTCTTCTTTGGAATATGGTTTCTTCATTAATGAAATTAATCAACCGCATTCTATGAGATTTTACAGCAGAATATTCTTTAGTACACAGAACTTTTTATTAGTAAGTAAAAATACATAAAGATCTGTACTGCCTGAAATGCTAAGCGCATAAAAATGTCTGAAGTTTTTACATTGTTAAAGTTTGCATTTTTAATTTAGAATACAGTTGGGAAATAGGGCAATTATAAGGGAAAAAAAACATTAGTAGGCAATGTGTAGATAAGACAAAAATGAAAACCCTCCTTTGGAACAGATTTCATTGATTACCTGATGACAATGCTGAACGGTTTGTTAGTGTTGTAGATCTAGCTTTACCATTCCTTTCAAAGGATGTCAGGCATGCAGAATCAGAGGACTCTCCAGACGAACTATGGTTGTAATCGCTAGCATTTGTCTTATGGCTTGCAACACAGGCTGCTCTGCTTGAGGTAGGTTGACTAAAAGAATCTTCCTGTTCAGATTCAGTTTTTGCCTGAGACTTTAACGGTTTCTGCTTGAAATTTCTACTGAAAAGGGAAAGGCGTAGAATCAGCATAGCTTGTGAAACTACGAAAATAACAGACAGTTAAGTATTTTAAAAATAATTTTCTCTGACAGCTTAATTGACGATATACCACATGATTTTACATTTACGGAAGGCTAATTTAGTTTTATAACCTAATACGGTTTGGGACAGTTTTAACTTTGATGAAGATAAGCATTAACTGCTGTTATGAATATAATAGCCTATGCTCCTAATAAAGTTAAACAAGAAAAGGCATTATCTCCACAGAAGACAAAAGATAACACTAAATACCTTCTATACCTATGTCATCCTATTGTTGCAATCTGTTGGTAAACAAGAGCCTCAACTTCCGTTGAATTCAGTCTCTTGTTAGCTGCACATAAGTCCTAAAGTATTTGATATGCATACTAACATTATTCCATTATAAATTGAGTTCCAAGAACATGATGAAACAGCATATTTCAAAGTTTATAGTCTAAAATGCATGTTTGGAGAGAAACTCACCAATTAGATTATTCTTTAAAATACATTCTAGAGTGCTATACTCAGTCCTATTTGATCACAGTAAATTCACAATGTTCTAGATGGGAAAGAGCACGCATTATACATAAGCAATGCAGAGGCTACTAGGCAAAAGAACATCACTTATTTTTACATTTAGAACTACTCTTCTGTCAGTTTGTTGCTTACAACCCAAAGTTTTCAGATGTTTTAAAGACATATGAGACACATATGCTCTCCTGCATAATAGTTTAACAACAAACAAACACTCTCCAAGAATTCCCAAAGATTCAGTCCTGCAAAGCACCATTGAACTATAAACAATTCACATACAGTTCTTCAGAGAGGAAAAGTGGTGTTTCAAAGGAAGATTCCTGCCTACACTGCTATGTATTTGTAACATTCATTAAACTGTTTTGCTGAAAAACATTAAGAACCCAAGAAAAACACCAAGTAAAACTTCAAGTTCATCATCAGATATGCTTACAGTGTAATCCAACATTTATGCACAAAAGAATAAAGACAAATATGTCAGAAGGGTATTCTTGTAATTTTATTCTTAAAACTGTATTACTGTCCCTTCACTATCAGACAAGTAGGGCCGCAGAGCAGGAAAAAAAGCATATGCTCAATTCCAACAATCTACCACATTTGTTTTTGTATTTTGTATTATGTTTCACTTAATCCCATATGCAGATTAACAATTCAAGAGTAAATCACATCAACCAGAAACCAGCAGAATGCTACAGCAAGTAAAAAAAATCTAAGTTCCATTGGATTAAATTTCTTCTGCATATAGTAAGATAACTTAATATATATATGCAGCAAGAACATGTTTTATTATTCTAGTCAGATTAAAAGCTCATTTTCTCACTGAATTATTTAGAACAAAGCATAAACAAAAAAAACCCCGTTCTACTCTTCAGTCTCCGTTCCACTGGCAATTTTTACACTACCACAGAACTCCTTTTAAGCACATTTATCTTACTGCAAGAGAAGTCATTCCAACAATTAGTTAGCTAGCAACTTCATAAAACAATTGTTCTGTTCTTACTAAATATGACAGTGAATATAGTCAGTTCATAATTTGTTACCTGGGGGTTTTGGTAGGATGCTGTGCTGAGCTTTGACTCTGAACTCTTCTAGTGTATCTCTGGTTTCTTCGTATCTTTTCATTCTGCTTCTGACCATTTTTGAAATCTGAAACAATTCTTCTTATTTTCTCTTCAAATAGTGCTGACAACCTCAAGGTCATACTATAAATCTAAGCAAGGAAGTAGTTTATGTTAATAACAGAACCTTCAATCCAAGACTAACTTCTCTAAAATCAGAAACTGTACAGAAAAAAAAGAAGAAAGTAGTTTTGTACGATGTACTGTGTGCTATGTAAGACATAAGCAGACATACAAATATTTTGTTGCACTTCTCACCATTCCCACTTATCACCATCATCATTAACCAGAAATTTTATTGAAATAATGAAAAATAAGAATTTCTTCAAAATAACACCTAACTGGATTATAAGAAGTGTAAAACTCCCAAAGGTAACATCTACCTTTGATTTTTTGTTTGGAGTATAAGACTTTGCATTACTAAATATTAGTCTTATATCTTTGCAGAGTTCCATTGGAGTGTCATAATTTCCAGCTTCCAGAGTTTCTTTCACTGTACCGAAGTCCATTGGAGTGTCTATAATATGCCTGTAGTCCTAGATAAAGCATAAAAAAAGAGCAGTTCAAGAAGTTGTTAGAGGAAAAACAATCATCTTGAATTTTATCTCTAGAATTCAACAGAAGCTAAGATTATCTTAACCACTGGCTCAAGAAACAAGTACTTACCACAGCAGACAGCTAAGCTTCTGCTAAAACTACTTGATTTAAAACCTCTATTATGTTTTATAAAATCTTGCATATTTTCAAGATAATCTTCAGAATTTATTAAATATCATGATGTGATACAACACCACATGCTTGCACATACAGTTCAGTTTTTTTCTCTCAATTTACTTTAGTAGCAACTACTTTGTAACAATAACACACAAGGCAACTGTATTACTGCTAATCAAAATGAGAAAAAAAAAGATTGTAGATCTGCATGTAATCCTTTCACTAATGCCTTTTACAATGAGAAACTGATCTTGTTTAATTTTAAAACAAAAAACTGAACTCCACAATTCTGTCTCTCTCTCTTCTAAAAGAGGAGATTTAGAGACTTCCAAGATATTTTCAAAACCTGAAATGAGACCCAAACTCAAGATGTGAAGATCATACGAAAAAAAGTTGCATAATTGTTAACACATTTATATGTCTTTTTTCCCATTGGAGCTTGTTGTTTTCTTTTTTCCTAAAAGCCAAATAAAGAGCTCAAAACCAATACTGCAGCAAAGCATGCTAAATTTTACAGAAGAGAGAAATGACCTCTGAAATCAGGTAAGTTGCTGAAAAAAGTACATGATAAAGCTACAGAAGGTTTTGAGCAAAAAAATATTTTACTGATTTGGAAGAGGGACCACCAGAGCATTAAGATGCTCCAAGATGCATCAACAGAAAAAACAAAGCAGATTGGATAGAATCCATACTTCAGATGCACACATGAACCAAGTCCTATGTTCTATCTGGATGGGAAGCATCAAAGAGAAGACAGATTCCCAAAACATGCAGATGACAGCAAAGGCAATAATGCCAGCAGTGACAATGGGGTAGTAAGAAAACAATGCAAGTACAAATAAGGAGTTCATACTGACTGTGATCTGTTCGCCTGTTTTACTTTCATCCTTAAAGTTAACATTACATGCAAAACAGGTAACTCATTTAAAGTATCAAGGTGTTTGTAGATACAGCTCCACTGCTCCACAATTGTTCTGTGCTATGTTTATATTTTAGTATATCTTATCTTGATGTGGATAAGCATCAATGGTTGAGAACTGAAGCCAAGAAAAGAAGCCAAAAAAGGAACAAACAACTCCAAGAGAAATGTGGAGGTCTTGTTATACCAAATGCTAAAAGAAAAAAACAATTTTTATATCTTACAAAGTTAATGGAACAACTTACAGGATATTGGTCCAAATCAACTGGCTGCCTAAAAGGTTCAGAATCTTCACACTGGAAAATTAAGTTCACAAGCTCCATACACTGTTTTTTCCAGCAGTTTTCATCATAGCCATTTTTCATGCTTTTTCCTCTTTTCCCCCGTCCCTTGAAAAAAAGCCAAGAAAAAACATTATTGAAATAGTGCCTGAAAAACTTCATCTAACTGGAATTATTTCAGAATCACAGCATCAACCACAGAATCACAGAGGTTGGAAGAAATCTCTGCAGACCACCTAGTTCAACCCCCTGCTAAAGCAGGTTCCCTGCAGTAGGTAGCACAGGAAAGCAACCAGATGGGTTTAAAATATCTTCAGAGAAGGATATTCCACACCTCTCTGGCCAGCCTGTTCCAGTGCTCTGTCACCCTCACAGTAAAGAAGTTCTCCCTTGTGTTAGCATGGCACTTCCTGTATTCCCGTTTCTGCGTATTGCTCCTTGCTCTACTGCTGCAAACCACTGAAAAAAGTTTGCCCCCATCAACTTAACTATCATATTACAGATACTTGTAAGCATTGATAGGTTCCCATCTCAATCTTTTCTTCTCTAGGCTGAAGAGTCCCAGGTCTCAGCCTGGAGCATCTCCCTTGCAAGGAACTGCTCCTAATTATCTCTGTTGCCCTCCACTGGACTTTCTCTATGATATCCCTGTCTGGGAATCCCAGAACAGGACACAGCACTCCACGTGTGGCCTCAACCAGGGCAGAGCAGAGAGGGAGGATCACCTCCCCTGATCTGCTGGCCACACTTTTTTTTTTTTTTTTTTTTAAATGTGCTCTGGGATATCACTGGCTTTCTCAGGCCACAAGGGCACACTGTATCAGAAAAATGCACTTCTAAACCACCATCACATGCAAAAATGCACTTCCAGGTATTGTTCTGTAACAAAACAACTAGCAGTTTTCTTTCCCTGATGTTTAGTAATAACTGACAAATCATAGGGGTTTTTTTGCCTTTCAAGTTGTTGTCTTGAGGTGTTGGTTTTTTTTTTTTAGTACCAAAAAGCACACAAAAATATGTCCTGCGATATCTTCTAAAGTAAGAAGTCTGAATAATATCCACTGTTAAAATGTTTTAGTTTTTCTTCCTGAGCATCTCAGCTGATAATACTTTCACTTCAGTATCAGCCAGATAATTGAAAGCTGTCACACTGAACAGCATCGATATAAAAATTATGAGAAAGATTCTCCTTGACTATTACATGGAACAAGTATTGGTTAAAACAGCAATAAACTATTTATGAAAAGCATTTAGTTTCTTTTTACTGTCAAGGAAAAAAAAATGTTTGTTACAAAACAAAGCATCAGTCCCACAGTATTTCAGTACAGCCTGCTAAACAATTTTTCCCAGCAAACTTGAATTGGGAATATATGGGAAAGATTAGCCAACTCACTTTTCTTCTTCTATATGATGTTCTCGGACGGCATTTTTCATCATCCTGCACAAAATAAAGGTCAATTTTTTTTTTCATAAATAATGTTAAAATAGTTGTGTGCTCAAATTATTATTAGACTTTATATGATGGTTGAAATAGACTTTTAATCTTATTTTTAATCTTATTTGGACAAGAAATGAGCATATAAAAAACACAATACAGTGTGTTTTGGAAAGTAAGATCCTAATGACATACCACTGCTGAAGGCTCCTACTTGAACTCCTATCATAATATACAGGAGAAACCCCAAATAGAAATTGCAACAGGGAGATACCCACCAGCTTTGAGAACTTCAATGACAGAAGATCAACAGTAAATCAACTGACAAATATTAAAACTTTCTGCATTTTGCTTGCTCTGAATTAAGGGCAAAGAAATCTTTGTGATCAAGTTACTTCTGGTAAAAAGAAAAGCTTTACGACACAGAAGTACTAAGATGATGCTGAAGTGGCCAGACAGCTCAATATAATGTCTTTACTATAATATTAACCTCCAAGGGAAAGGAGTCAGTCTGCAACTTTTTGAAGCCTTGCTAAATTAGAAATTAAAATACAAAAAAGATATCAGCTTAGGCTGTTTGGGGTATGCTGTCAGTAAACATATAACACTGAACACAACAAGAACTGTTCTGCAGTGAATGGTATCTCTAGTTTTAAGGTAAATACGTGTCATTAAATCCTCAGAAACATGTAACGCTAGTGTATGATTCATAGTTGGCTGCACAGGAATTCAAGTGTTTGCCAACTTTCAGCATTTACTACTGCCTAAGTGACAGTTTTAGCCTTAGAAATAACCAAGGATGCAGATAATCAAAAATATATAAGACAGCTATTTATACACTCTTGAAATATTTATATTACATTACTGCATATTAACATGCTTTAAAAATAATATGTCACAAAAACATAAAATTGTTCTATTTGATGGCCACAGTCACAGCACAAAGTTTTTCATTATACTTCTGAACAAGTACAGGCAATTCAAAATGTTTTCAATTAAAGCATATCCCCACATCGTCCTTCACTTCCCTGATATATTCAGTCTTCTTCTCAGCTGTGTAAATATAGAGAAACAAGGATCTCTATTTTAAAAAAATTGAGCAATTTTGCCATGAATGCTTGAAGGCGAATGCATTACTGTAATTACATGTATGAAAAAGCTTACCAGATCATCTGCATCAAGACAATCTTGTTCATCATCTGTTGTGCTACATAGGTCAAAAATGTTTGTACAGTCTTGATCACTGTAATGCAATTAAATCTCTTGTTACTACAGTATCAAAACATAGCAATCACTTTCTAGAAAGACAAATCCAGGCACAACCAGAAGCTACAAAACTGGAAGCAAGTGAGAATAATCTGAAATAATAAACATCATAAGGTGATTATATCACTAAAGTAATGTTAAATATGGAAATCTGCTGTATTATGCATTTTAGAACTAGTGAGCCAAGTAGGGTGAAATTAGCATTAGGAATTTGATCTACTGAAATTAGACTGCCTACACCAACTTCCAAATAAACCTCCAACTAAACTCAAGTCAGGCACGCTGCAACAAGAATTTCTGCATGGGTTTACATTACAGACTGATATACTTTCAAGTGACATCTTCATACTGTACACACCAGTAAAAAAATCAAATCTCTACAGCAACATACATTTCAGTATTTTCCCAGTTAAGATAATACTCGTGAAGAATTACATATCTGTCCTGCAGTGCACCGAAAAAGATTAATAAATCAAAAGAACTGAATTCTTAATAAAAGGATCTTAAAGGTGTTTATGTTCCCCCCCAGTTTTAGAGCACAAGCATTCAAGCACTATGTAAGGTAAAATGCCACTCACTTAATAAACTTCAAGAGCTGCGTAGTGATCTTCTTTGCAGCTCTAGCAATAGCACTCCCAGGTTCATTGAAGGTCCTGGCATTGCTTTCGATGTATCTTACTTCCCAAACCAATGCAGAGATTCTCCTTAAAATTAAAAAACATTGCACCCTTTAATAGTAAGCTGAAAAACTACAAAAACTCCTTTGTTAATTATCTGTCCTAATCTAATGTGGATAAACATCCCTTACTTTAATATTCATTACACCTGTCTCCAAGTTTTCACTCACCAAAGTGTGTTCACATACACACATACTTCACACAGAAGCAATTCAAGAAAGCAAAATCAACAGTGCACATCTTTGTTAATTCATTTTCCTATTCATTATTGACAAGAAATCCACAGCAAGTTTGCAAAGTTCTGTAAAGCTTTGGTTTCTTTTTTAAAATTGTTAATTCAACTAGCCTAGTAACTGCCAGCATTTAATACCACTGAATTATGAAATTCCACTGAAATAATGGAACTGAGGATAACAAATTCCAAAGATTCCTTAAAAATCCATGCATTTTTAAAAGGCTATCTTTACCACCTCTGTGGAAAAGTCCTGTCAAATGGTGTAAACTGTGTACTATACTAATAATTCTTAAGAATAAAAACAAGACATAAGCAATATAAAAAAAAGCAACAAGTCTGGTCTAAACACATTTTTATGTGTTTCATGCCATGATTTCTGCAAAATACCTTGCTCTGAGATCAACTCACCAGTCATACATCCCCTCCCTCTGTAAAGAAGAGATTTGTAGAAACTGCTACAAACTAACATTACAGAAGTGAGCTAGCACAATTACACAGCTTTTTTGTCATTAAATTTATAAAGAATTATGACAGCCATACTCCAGGTTTTCAGTTCCTCATCTACAGAATTTCAAATCATTTCCCAAGACATCATTTCAGTCTCACCGAGGAAGAAAACACATATTGACATCTCTTCATTTTATTTACAGACATGCTGAGCACAAGTCCAGATGATCAACATCCTTAAATTTCTGTTAGAGGTATGGATACACTGCACATCAGAACTTATCAACCCTACATTTAAGTATGTCAGCGTTAACTCTGGAAACTGTATCAATATAGGCTGAAATCAATTTCCTTAAGAACTAAGAAACTTAAAAATTAATGTTGCTACAAAACACATACTGAATTCAGGTACTAGACTATTGGTTTTCAGAATATTTATAAAAAAGACCAAAAAATGTTTAGATCTTCTCACAGTGTACAAACATAAGGCCATGTTCCATCTTGTTTCTGCTGCTAGTACTAACCTGTAAAATCGGTTGGCCAGTCTTGTTCGAATAGTGTTCAGGTCTGTTGGGTAAGCAATCACGGTACAGTACTTGGGATATGTACACAGGTCAACTGGACCAGCAAAAGCTGCTGAAATGTCTGTTAAGAAACAGCAAAATTAATGGGACTATTTACAGACGTGTATGAAAACTGAATCAGCCATTTAATTGCTTTGTAAAACCACCCTTGATAAAACCAACAATGTACCAAAATATAAACATCCGAGTACAAACACAGTGAGAGAACTGCCTGTAAATCTAACTCTAGGAGCAAACTGCCTAAAACTGAAAGGGCATTCTCACCAAGAGTCAGAAGTTGGTCGATACCACTAATAATCCGCTCACAAGCTTCATCACGGGATCGCATCCCCCACTCCCCTTCTTCAGGTTTGTACAGTAGCTTCTCCATTTCTTCAAAAGTCACAGAAACACTAGCTCCTAATTCTTCAGGCTGATCAACTGAAGAGTGATAACAAAAAGGAAAGCGTGAGTAGTGAGAACACAATAAGAGAAATTGTTAAATATTTAAAACCATACGAGTATTTAGTAAGCGTATCTGAGAAAAACATACTTTGCCTTGAGTTTGATATTAAGAGCATAGGGAAAATACATAAAACAACAACCAAAAGGTATCCTTTACTCTCCTTTTCTGCAATTCTGAAGTTCCAGAATCTTCATTTATTCTCTTAAGCACTAGTCTGAAAAGATGACCTCACTCAGAAGAGTTACTTGCACACTTTTGTTTTAAATGCGTGTTTCAGACTTCATAGGAACCTAACTTAGTTCATTGAGTTTATTTATTACTTCAACCATTAAACACATGTAAGACAGGCAGTATATTTTGCGATGTCCTTCTTGGTATACTAACTGTAACCTTAATAGCATTTTTTTTAATATTTCTTTTGAACATGACAGATTAAATTAATTTCAAAACAATAAAAAGTAGCAGACATATACAACTGTGATGGATGGCTCCATGGAAAGTCATATTTAGGAAGATTAATGCAATCCAGCTAACACAGAGCAACAGAGTAAACAGAACATATTACACCTCTAGGTACTCTTCCCCTCAACTGTACAGACTGTTTTTAATAGATTTTCAATCTGTTTCTGGATTTTTTTTTTTCCAGAAGCTAACATCTTCATTCAGTATGAGCACTTGAAAAGGAACAAGATCATGAAGGTTCCTGACTGCACAGTGTGTAAGATCTTCAGTCCATCTTTGTGTTGAACAGGACAACTGGAAGAGCAGATAAAATTCAGCAATATGAAGCATAAAGGCTTATAGCTAGAAACCAGAAATAAGAGCTTCCATTAGCATCTGAGAGTCTCTCAGTTAAAAATAAAAACAAGAAAGATAAGATCATTGCTAGCATGCTGATGACTGTAATCCACAGATATGCCACAGACAATTCTAAAACACAGTTCAGCTGCAGCTGTTGCAGAGACAAAAAAAATAAAAGGAAAGCAATTGAACGAGTTTAGTATGGGTCTTCAAAGTCTACAAAATGGACTAATTTTTTCCTTTGGCCTAACAGGTAATGATAGCCCAAAATCTTTATTCATTATTGCATTCACAGTGCTGTTTATGGAATGCATTATCCAGATCACGAGGAATTAGAAGAAAATGTGCCATATGTTTGAAGGAGGCAGATTTTGGCAGTAAGAAAATAGTATTTCAATCAATCCTAGGAGGAAAAAACCAAAACCAATCCTGCTGACTGAAATCTTTATACATTTTAATTTGCATAAAACAGGTGATTTCATGTTTCCATTTCAGACTGTTTTGCAGCATTTGTTATCACAAGATATGACTGAAGCAGCCAGATCACACTTGGAAGATTAGAAAGTAAGTTTAATATTGAGAACATCCATGTGTGTGCAACATAACAGTATTTAGAGGAAAAAACACTATATACACAATAGACTACACACACACACAAACACACACAGCATAAATTTTTCTGGGATTTAGGAAATAGCTTATTTTCTAGGAAAAGCGATTAGGAAAATTAATATGTTATTCAGTGACTTCTTTGTCCTCCCTTCCTGCTGCTGGTATCAACAAGCATTGGAAAACTGAACTGAGAAAGACAAATCAGGAATACAGTTACTTCATTTACAATTAATTTGAGTTTCACCAATAAACCTATACAAACAGCTTTTTTAAAGTATAAACAGTAAAGATTTACTGACTGGAAAACTTATTTATATTCATTCCAATTCTTATACCGTACCATAACACAAACTAGTTTCTATTTGAAAGTTGCTGTGTCAAGTTGCTGGAAGTCAAGATTTGACTTCCAGCAGTAGCAAGTTTTATTGTATATGCCAGAGAGATCCACATTGCAAGTATTTCCTTCAAAACTATTCTGGAAGATGGAAAGTTTCAGGGTGAAGAAGTAAAATCTAGATATATCGAAGACATTTCACTAACACTGAAGTGAGACTATCCTGCAAGAATCATTTTAGGTGCACTACTTGCATGTAACAAAGGATCCATAAAGAGGGAGAAGCACATCAACTGTTCTGTTCAGGGAGTTTCTACTTACCATTATCAGATATTGGTTCCATGTCCCATGGACTAAGCTTCTCAACCTCACCATTGTCCCATCTGATTCACCAAGTTAAAAAGAAAATAGAAACACACAAATTAACATTAACCTTAAGTTGAAAGCATTTCTTCCAAGCATATTTAAAGAAACTCTCCATCACTGCTATTTTTAGACCTCAGTAAAATATACTGTATTAATGTATATAAACAAAATTATTGGTTAGCAATCAACTGTCAACACTGCAAAAAAGGAAACATGATTTAAAATGAATTCCAAATTAAAATTGATTTGTGCTCTCGGCCATATGCAACTTACCCAATATTAAAAATCAATATTATAATGATCAGATCAAGAAAAATAAGCCAGACACTTGGGAAAACAAGGTAACATATTCAAAGGGAAGATACCAGAAAAACAAGGAGAAGCAGGCTTTTTTCCCCCAACCACAACAATAGAACGACTCAGGGACAGGAAGAATAAAAACTGAGTTATATGGCATATTAACTTTTCATGAATTAAGGCCTACCACATTAAGACAAAGAGAAGAATAAAATGTAGAAACTAAAGTAACAGGAAGCAAAAGCAAACAGAGCTGACATTAACAGAGTACCTGCATATTCACCAGTATTTCACTACCTGATAGGAACATTCCCACATGCTTTTATTAACAGCAGAACTACCAACAAATTTTAGTATTTCAAATATAAGAAATGTACTTCTGGATCAGCCTAATACCCTACTGGTTCAGCTAGACTAATAATTTCTCTGCTTGAAACTACCAGTAGGAGGCCATATAATCCTGATATAAAACCATTGTACTCATTCAACATTCACGATAACTAAATTCCTCCGGGCATTTAGTGAACACATCCCAGATTATTTCCTTCGGCATCTGTTTTCATTTAACATTCTTATGATTCTGCTAATATTGCCTGGTTCTGTCAGGACCTCAATCGTTCTTTTGCTCCCTCTACTTCAGCTAATTTTCAACACACAGAAGTATTTGCTCCAATGCAGTGTTATCTTAGTTAACATCTTTTGAAAAGAAATTCTTTCAAGGGCTTCTTTTAAAAAACAATAACTGCAGTCAAGTACATCAGTCTGCAGTTCACCAATTTCCCTCCAAACCATCCAACTGTAGCACAGGTTGCAACTTCACCAGAAGTTTCAAATTAGAGTTCCTAAAATGCCTGGTTTCCATGCTGAACATGGCAGAGCTTCGTAATAAAACTGCCCAGCAAGATCAAAGCAAGCTAATCATTGCAGTCCCTTTCCCATAAACACCACAAACCCCAGAACCAGGGACCGAGGGGAAAAAAAACATTTGGCTGGCAGACTAGGAATGCATTTGACAGAGACCTGGAATTTTTATCAAGTTCAGAACAGGAAGCCTTGAATCATTTACTGACATCTCATGTATTGCTAGCGTGACTTCATTTCCAAGGACTATAAAAAAACATCGCATTAACAGCTCAACACTGAAAAAAGCTTTGCACAAGTTCAGGGTGACTGTCAGCAAGACTCTCTGATCTTTCTTAGTACTGACTGCTTCCTGGTAAAGGTACAGGTTAGGGAGCTCACAGATCTAATACAGAACCAGAACTTCTCCAGCATTTTCTGCTTGACACAAGATGCCATCTCTAAAAGATAGAAATAGGGGCAGGCACTCTGAACTGCAACAGTAATGCAAAAGCTGTTCTTTAGAAGGCTAACACCTCCCTAAGCTTCTTACCAGCCCAAGATAAGCATCTGACTCAAGTCAAAATGAAGCAGAAATTCCTCTACCAGAACAGAAATCTTAGTACCAGAACGGAAACCTTACTACTTACTTCTACAGGAAGCATCTCCTTTGGAAGAATGATGTTTTAATGAGAAGTATTTACTGCCATACGTGATGGAAGAGAGTTCAGAATGGACACAAAACTGAAGACAACTAGCAGGTTTGCAGTTCCCAGGAAGCGGGTGCATGCCTTAGTCCAACTACTATGTTCCAAGTTTGACACTGAAATTCCTGTTTTTTTTCTACTGAAGCAGGCTTTTTCCCCCTGCTGCATTACCCTTGGATTTGCTCAACCTTGCCACATTGTGAACAGTGAAATTGAGAATACATGCCTTCACCTATGCAGTATTATCTCCTGACAAGCATGCTAGTCAAAGGGATTTGTCTGTCTGAGGTAGCACAAGGTTAGTTACGCCATCTGCAGCTATCTTGCTAAATATAACCCAAAGATGAAATGCAGGACAATCTGTAAGCAGAACCTACACAGTAGCAAGCATAGCTAAATACTAGTAGGCAACAGACTTGTTCTGTCTTCACATCCACACAACAAGCATGAGGATATAGCTACACTTAGAAACGTAATTTACACAAGGCTCAAGTGACTGCATACAATCACATTATAGTTATATTTGCTCTTGTGGATTGTAATGTGAAAGACAGAAGTGTGAGAAATTTAAGTGTAAGAATTATGATCTCAACAACAAAAAAGATTCAGCATGCCCCATTCAAAACCAATTATGACTAAAGACTAATAATTTATATACATGGGAAACTGCATTGCTTGTTTTTTTTGCATGGAAGAGATTAAGCAGTAGTTGTTAGAGAAGATGACACAATCAAAGTAGTCAAGAACTTATTTTATCATGTTATCCTTCATTAAAAAGTTGCTTAAAATTATTACATATTCACACTGTGCTAGATTAGACACCATTGAGAAGTGATAACACAGCCAGTAAAATCATTTCAACAACTTATACGTTCTTATACCAAGAGGCTAGCTAAGTAAAAGGCAATTCACACTACTAACATTAGAAGTGTAAAATCCTTTTATACTTACTTAACACTGTAACACTGAAAGTGACTATCTGGATATTGAGGCTGATATGGTTCTTGACCCAACACTGTTCCAAACCACCATGCATCATCAATAATGGATCGGAACCTGTCAGCTAGAGGAAAAAAAATTCTGCTCGCGTATTTTACTAACAAGAGTTATTTAACTATGCTTCTTCTGTATGTCATTAACACATTTCTGATCAGCAGATTTCAGCTTATAGATCTAAAAATACTATACTCAGGTAAAAGATGAGACAACAGATTATGCCAAGAAGTGCTAAATCTTTTTGCTACTTAACTATAAAGCAAGAAAAGACAACACCAGAATCTGATTTTGTGTTTTGAAGACTGTTATCTTTGAGCTATGGTAGACCCTCTAAAATGCTTACTACTGCTTCTAGTGGTTTCAAATTTCAAACAGGCAGACCAACCTTATCTAAGAGAGCCCTTTGAAATTACAAGCAAACAGCACCTAAAACCTCCAGTAATGATACATTTCTTATTTCAAAAGCATTCTACCAAATATGTAGAAAATACACTTACAAGCTTGCCAGTTCCTTTGCCGTGCTTCATCATAGAACTGACGTAATATAAGGAAGTCAATAACATCTGGCATATCATGGTATCTAGATCAAGAAAAATACCCTTTCAGGTATGTACCTTAGGGTTTTAGGAAGAAGCTTAAAAAATACATTTTTCAGAACTTTTCAAGAAAATATAGATGCACATACTTGATGGAAAATGATTTGTCAGTATGTTTTCCGGTGGCGTGATCTATAAAGGCAAGCTTGAGGCAACACAATGTGGGAGGACCAACCTCGTACCTAATTCCGACAATTTTTACCAACTCCTGATCCTATAGGTAAGAACAAACAGTTTCAGAAAGTATTCCCAACTGGACTATGCACAGAACTATTAGTTTAATAACAGTTAACTGAACACTGTATTAAGTAATATTATATTATATCCACATACAAGATAACAACAATACTGGAACCATATTTGAGATTTCAGTGGAAGACAGCCTGTTAGACTTGGCGAGATGAAGACAGCTATTCGCATACAGGATCCCCACAGTAAACTTCAAAACTATCCTGATAAGTGAACACAGTTTTCCCCTCTTCTTTTTATACAAAAGCATTAAGGAAAGTGGCATAACCTCAGAAATTAATATTTTAAAACTAGTGCGGCACACAACCCTTATTTACAGATTACTAGTGTTGAAATCCAGACCACGTGCAATGCAGACCTACCCTAAGCACTACTTTTCTCCAAGGCTCCTTGTGTGGATTCAGTTCATAAATGTTATTTCTTCTAACTGCTTCAATGTAAGCTTCATGTCCTTGTCGAAAATATATTACCTTAAAGTAAAAATAAAATATAAAAATACCCAAAAAGTAAACGTTATAGAAATATGTAAGTAGAACCAGCATTTGAAGGAGATTTTTAACAAATGTTCTTACCTCATCACCCATCTGAGGAACAAACGGAGATCTTCGAAGAGCTGTGTCTGTTATCCAAACAGGAGGATGCCAATCATACGACAGTTCTGAATTTACTGTTTGCGTTGGTGTATTAGCCTGTACATTCAGTAGACATCAAAAGTAGACGTGACAGACATATTGCTGACATGACATCAAAACAACAATCTGGCAGACAAAAGCTTAGGTTATGAAAGACTAATGTACATTTCCAAAACCTGCTAGCTGAATTCCTTCCAGGCTTTCCTCAAATTGTATTTGCAGTACTCATGTTAAGCGTTTTGTTCCTACTTGAAGGCCTAAGTGAGCAAGATAACTATTTTACAACTCTCAAGAGAATCAAAGCCTTATAGTTCAGATGGAATCCTCAGTGCCCAATAAAAATCTTACACAGATTTCCATCTGGAGATGGAAACTTGAGAGTGATTAGAGAGTTATTTAAGGTTTTGGCTTTCTTACCCAAATAATTTATGGTTATGTATATCAAATTATATACTTGTCAACAAACATCCTCAATTAATTCCACTCTGGAGACAGATTAAGTTAACCCTGCTCATCAAGCTTACCATAAAAGAGAGAGAAAACAAAATTCTAATATCAGAAGTGACTGCATGACTAAATAAATCAACTACTTGTTCAGTAAATATACATATTGAAAGAGTTTCAAATAATTTAGATAAATTTTTGGAATCAAGTGAGAGGATGAAGAGAAAATGGCCACAAAAATTCTGGTAACTGAAAAAATAACTTCAAAACTTAAGTATATAAAAGGTAATTATTACCTTCTACAAAAATGACAAAATTCAACCCAAGTAGAAACACTTTACTGTTATAAATACAGTAACAGTATCTCCCAAGTTTCTCAAACAATATAGTAATTAAAACCAGACTGCATTACAGGGTTTTTGTCTGTTATTCTGTACAATTATTTAATAATCATGTTTCCCCTCTTCAACATTTTTCTGAACACTTCTTATTTTAAACGAAAAAAGGATTTCATTTGGAGTGTAGATAAATCAGTGGATATATTGAACATGAAATGATCTCAAATTCTCAAAGGCAGCCTGTATGTAGGGGTAATAATATCAGTGTCCAACCGCAATAGCCACTACTTCAAGAGTTTCCAGTGAAGAGGTCTAAAACCTAAAGTGAGCAATCTAGTAGAAGGTGAATAGAATAAATGAATTGCATACCCCCTCCTGCTTTTTCGGTCTGGGCTTTTTTCTCCTTTTTCTTCTCCTTCGCTTTGGAGGAGATGATTTCCCTGCTGACACTTCATCTTCTGAGGTACTGCAGTACCTGACAGCTTTCCGTCGAGAGGTCCGGACAGGAGGCTGCAGGTTAATCCCTGCATCAGCAATCCAGTCAGAGTACCTACTTGAAGAATCACTGACCACGACGAGTATGTCACAGGGAATACAAATACAGAATTGAGTTGTCAGTATTTTAAGAGTGGTATATTCTTAGACAAACACCTCCTGATATAGATTATAATGGAAAGCAGTATCATAAGAACTAAAACTATCTTTTTTCCCCCCAATAGTTACTCGATATTATATGTAATTTTCTGGAAAGACAGTAGTTTCCAAAGAAAAGTTGTCTGGTGAATTCTAAAGTTCACAACGTTTTTGAATAAAAGCCATCCCTAACAAAACAGTCAAGTGTTAACTGAAGTCTTTAAAAACAGTTCTACAGATCTCACAGGTTCAACTTGCTTTTGGATATTCATACTTTTCACTTCTGCTATTAGAGAATTCTAGAAAGAATATTTAGGAAGTCACATTAAGATCAGTTAAAAAAAAAATACATCTGTAACTTCTGTTCTCAATAAAATTATAAAGTTACTCATCAAAAGTAAGATTTTGTTGTTGTTTTCAACCAATCATAATCTTAAGAGCAAGCAACTGACAGTTGCTAGGTTCTCAAAAAATGAATAAATGAAATCTGATTTTTTTTTTTTAAAGCCAGCTAGCAAAAAAATCCAACAAGCGAAAGGATTAGAAACTACATTAAGAGAGAAAAACCATTTTGTGACAGTAAATAACGATGCAATGAGACACTGCCATATAGTCACAACAAACCAGTATTACATATGAATCACACTAGAACTTCCATACATCTTTGCCAAAGCCAAACTGAAACTCAAAAGTAAAGGCAGGGAGTTGTTCGCTTTTACCTAGAGCTAAAAGTGTTGCTTTTCCTATCACTTCTCCACTCTTCCTCCTCTTCAGATGAGCCAGAGCCCTCACTTTCTTCAGCTTCCTGAATTGAAAAATAAACAGAGAGTCAAACTAAAACTTCCTCACAACACTTTTTATTGGTCCTAAACATAAAACACATTCTCCACTCACAATCTAACCTGCATGGTTAGGAAGAAATCTGGTAAAATGGAATTCAAAGAAGTAATTTCCTGTCACCTCCTTTACTTCAACTAAGCACGTTAACCTCAGGACTGCACTATTAATCACTAACTCCTAGACATTCGCTCATATTTTACTAGCCAAGCGTGGCTCTACCAGCTGTAGCCAGTCTGCACAAAGCAACACATCCTCCTACCACATGGCAACACAATTGTTTTCTTGTTGTTGTTGTTGTTGTTGTTGTTGTTGTTTTTAACTAATTTAAGTTCACATTGTTTATCAGAATTAGCTGGCTGAGTTCCACTGTGTTGAATTGCAGACTGATGATGCTGTCATTAGAGCATGTACAACTTACAATAAAATCTGGACACCTAGAACGCAATGGAAGAATTCAATGATTGCAAAAGGAACAAGTCAAGAAAAGCTATTGGGTCTTTCATCCACACAGAACATAGGTATATTCAGTTACAGGAGTAGCATTTCTGTAATATTTTTTTTTTATTACTATTATTTGCAAGTTAGAATCAGGTGATTCTTTCTGAAAACTTTCTGATTTTAATATTAAGTGATTGCACAGTACTAATTAGGCATATATTTAAATGCAGAACTAAGAAATCCAGGTATATCAAAATATATTACAATACAAGCAATTTCCTGCTGTTAAATATCTATATTAACTTCATGTTAAGAATTGTTTTCTTCAACTGCAGTGACTAAATATAATGCATGATATGTCCCAAGTTGTATACTGTCAAACAACAACCAAAAACAGTTTGACTTGCACTTTCAAGTTTAATACTGCCTGAATTAGTCCAACTGATAACATCCGTCAGTCCGTCAGAGCAAGTTTCCCCATTAAGAGCAATACTTTTCACATACACAGATGATCTCTTTCATCCTACAAGTATTTGAATTAAACACCCACGACCTATTTTCCCACATTTATCAAAACTCATTTTTGTATTATTTGTTTCTTTATACTTTCATAATAAAAGATTCCAAAACTTGATTTCTGTGGTTACTCTGCCATAAGTAATTTGCCTAGTAACGTTACAAATTGGGAAACAAAAAGCACTGAAAGCTAGATATCAGAAGCTTCACTTCAGAAACATTTAGGTTTATGTGACATTTACTGGACATGTGCACATAGCTCACTTATTGCTGCCTGAGTGCTTGAAATTCATCAGGTGACATACGTCTCCTGTCAGCTCCCTTTGCACTCTGCTACCAAAATAAGAAAAACTTGAACTTTTTATTGAAGTGTTTATTATTCTTCTAACAAGACAAGAGCCTTTTTTCAGAGAAAAATCATCCTCCAGGAGCATTATCTTAGCTCCTGAATATCTCCATTCACCATTCATTAACAAAACAAGAGACTGGTCCAACAAGTTTGACTTTGTCAATTCCTTTCCCCTTTTGAAACTATTTCCTTGTGTGCAAAGCAAATCAACTTTTGGTGTACACACAGATTTCAAAAGGTTTTTGCAGAGTTAAAGAAAAAAAAACATCCAAAATCAAAATCTCACTTAAAGTCAATCTCAACAATATATCAGGGTTTTGCCTGTCTGTGGATTTGATTAAGATTCTCAACAAACACATTTAGGAATGTCTAAACTGACAGGATAGGTTATCATTATTAAGGCAACAAATAATGATGTTTGAGAAGTACCACAGTTTCTGTAAGCATTACTGTTGTTACTGTAAATGCTTTTCCTGGTAGAAGAGGGGTTTTAAGAAAGAAGTTACAATGCTATGAAACTCCACTTCAGGAACTTAAATTCAGAATACTGAAACCAAGAGCACTTACCTGCTCTATCAAACCAAAGCAGTCATCTCTCTCCTCATCAGAAGAATCAAGCTGTTCAATGTTGTTCCGTGTTCGATAATTCGGGTATTTCCGTCTATGCAGCCTACGTTTAGACTGTATTACCGAAGACTCAGAGTCACTCTAATTTATTTAGGAAGAACAAAGAATCGTTACACAGGAATGTGTCATGGCAAACATTTTTATGAGGCTCAAAAGGGTATCTAAAAGCACTGACGAATGCAACAGTTGAAATGGTCTCATTGCATCACAGGCTTTTCTTGTCACAATTCCTTTTCCCAATAAACAATTTTACTGTAAGCCATTAAATTTCCAGTTCCCAATCTGCAGTTTAATTAAATTGTACCTTACTAATGCAAGCGACAAGCCAATTCATGTCACACGTATTTACAGAATCAAGAACAGAAATCCTCGCCTCCTCCCAATTAAGGGAATCATACAGTATAGTTCTTGCCTCAAGTTGTTCATCAAGCTGTCTTGTACTGCAAAATATAGTGAATTAGGCCACAACCTTACAAAACTAGTCCAGTATCTATCTTTCCTTCTTACTGACCACCTCCAAAAAGCTGACAATGAAAGAAGTGTTCAAAGTATAGCAATTGTGGAAGAAGTTTATCATACACAAAACGTTGTTATCTAAAGCAAAAAAAAGCACAGAACACCACAGCCGGTAATTCTTCAAATTTCAGATCTTGAACACTCTCACTCGCACCTCCTCAATGCTTTATCATCAACCTGCACAACTGCCTTTCAGCTCTTAACTGCGGTAAAGCCAAAATGGCATGAAAACAACCCTATATATTCTACTAAATACCCTAGATGGAAAGAGGCAAAACTGAAATTAAAAAAAAAAATGAAATCCAGGTGTTGACAGAAGTAAAACAAACTCTGTCCTGCAATAAGTCAAAGCCCAATCACCAGGAACCTTTGAATACCAAACCTTCAGAAATGTCTGCTTTCTTTGTTTAAAGCACGACTTCTCCCAAAACTATGCAGAACACCAGTTTTCCTAGAAGTTGCTGCATACCTTTTCCGATGACTGGAATGACTTCCTTCTCTTCTCTGACTGGTAAAGATCTCTCTCTTCTTCCCCTTTTGCAATTCGATATTTTTCCTGCTTCCTACAAGGAAGTCATGAAAGTGTAATGCTTCATCTCTTTCAACAATACTGAATCAAACAATCCATTCTATTAAAAAAAAAAACTATGTAAAAAGCCCTAGCATCTACTTCTATTTCATTAATTCCAGACTTGTATTATTGTTCAAATGCCTACAACAGAATTCCTCTGACTTCCAGATAAAGTAAAAAAGTTGAATATCACAAGACTTCCACAAAAATATCAGAATGTAACAAACTGCTTCAACTCCATTTTTAATTTACATTCTTCCCTTTGCAATCATTCTACATCCAAGTATTTAACAAAGCTGAAAGTCTTTCAAAAACTTCTTCAGAGATGTGGCAGTATATATGGCTGTATCATTAAAAAAATATTTACGTATATTATTTCTCCTTTTCACAGTTGCATACTGATAGTACTTTTCAAAGCAAGCTAATTACTTCTGCTGTTCTGAAGTTTACAATACAAATCTTGCCGTGAATGTATCAAGCATTCAGTTTGTTTCTGGTCTTAACACACTGCCCTCCTAGTGTGCCCTCACAGAAGCTTATTTTCTCCAAACTCTTCCACATATGCAAACTTCACCTGCACCTCCCTTTCTTTTGGAAAAAGCAAGAACCTCAGATATTTGTCTTTTAAGAGAACTCAAAGTACTCAAATAAAATATGGGAGAATCATTCTTTATAAAACTAATTTTCCATTCATCTCATTGAATGGAGTTTACAATTAAAAGCTTTAAGCACAGCTGTCCATTCAATTATTTCAATTCATACCACAACCTATTTTAGATAGCAGTACTCAATTTAGAAGTAAGAGAATGACACATTCTCTCTAGTTTTGTCTGCAGCCAAGTCAGCTGTTTCCAGACCTGAGTAAGCTTGGTGGTATTTCTGGTACAACAACTCTTCGTCTCCAGGCCTGAAGGTCTCGCTCTGTAGCCATCTGACTTCGTGGAGCATTCTGATGCATCTGCCGCACACCTTCAACTTGCCCACTACGGCGCAGACCGATATTGGGAGGAGACTGGATGTCTAAACTCGGTCTTCTAAACACTAAAATATACAAATAAAACCATTTATTTTGGGCTACACAGAATTAAAATCTTGTTTTTCTCATGAGAGATAAGAAAATTCCTAACACTTTCCCTATTTTTTTTAATCTCTGTGATCATTATGTAGAAATCTAGGGATCACTTTCAGGAATTTGTCTTGTAGGAAATACAGTGATAAAACACACATGCTTTTTAAACGGCCATTTATACTATCACTTTAATACAGTGATAAGCAAGTATAACGTTAACAGCTGTTTTTTCTGAACAACTTCAGGCAGTTCCGAGTTTCTGAAAAGCAGTTTCCCTGGAACTGACTGCATATAATTGAAACTACAGGCATGTACTGTAAGAGAATCCAGTTTAAATCTACAAAGACGGAAGAAGGGACTCCAGTATGGTAAAATGTTCATCCTGAAAACCTTACAGAAGAATTAGTGTAGATCCTGTAAATGTCATATATTGCTAAAAACAAAACACTCTACAATAATTATAGTTAATGCTCTTGAACAGTGGTGAAAGGCTTTGTTTCATAATTTAATCACAGGAACAACAATGCTTTAGTGAAGAAAAGAAAACCTTGACCAGACAGAATTACACAAAGGGAAGTTTAGCCCCAAAATAACATCCAATTTAAAATCTGTTGGAAATAGAATGAAGTTCAACTGGAAGGGATCTTTAAAGATCAAGTTCAACTACCTGACCCTTCAGAAGTAACCAAAAGTTGAAGTACGCAACTGAGGGCATCATCCAAATGATTCTTGAACATTCACAGGCATGAGTCATCAACCATCTTGCTAGAAAGCCCATCCCTGTGTTTGGCACCTCCACAGTAAAGAAATCTTTCCTGTTGTTCACTGTGAACCCCCTAAATAAGCTCTGTGTTGTTCTTGCTTACATTGGTGACCCCAAAGGGCCCGCCACTTCCCCCTCCACTTCCACTCCTCACAGAGTTGCAGTGAGGCTGCATCCTCAGCCTCTAAGTACTAACCTCTTCTAGGTGTTCCTTCTCCATTCTGCAGACCACTCGAAGCAGGTTCTTGATCTGCTGCTGCATTTCTTTGATCTTGCTGTAGTTGTAATTGTCTAATCATACCATCAAGAATGCTGGGCTCCATACCTTGTTCATCCTGATCAACTGTCTGTTGGCCTATAACTTGTTCAACCACTTCTCCATCACCTTGCAAATGTAACAGAATGACAAACATGAATGGGATAATTAACTTAATATAGCAAATGATTTAATCTCTTTGTACAACTCTACTGTACATCACAGTACGACATGTTCTTGTTGTAGTCAGTTGCAGAACAACTCTGGAAATTATTCAATTTATCTATTCCAAGTGAGACATTTATGGAGTCTAAAACTCAAGCACAGTTAATGTATGTCAGACCCAGAAAAAAAAAAAAAGACATCCACATGAGTCACAGAATTTTCTTTTTTTTCTTTTTTGAAGTAGTATTCACTGTGGGACACTTCAGCATCCTTGAAGAACACAAACACATATGATAGTTGCTAGCATGCAAGAAAACCATGTCAGTTTTATACCACCTATGTCGTATCTACTCTGTCTCAAATCAGAATTACTACAGCACAGATAAACTCTGGATATAGATTTTTAGCAAGACTATTCTTACTCGTTGCTACATATCCAAGTTGAGGAATCAAATGTTCATCTGCAGAATTCTCTCTTCCTGGAACCAATCTTTGATATTTTGTTGGATGAGGGTTTCCATCCACATCTACTAAGAAGGGAGGGGGCATGAGATGAGGAGCCTGTTGAGTCTGTTCATCTAGGACATAATTGTTGGAGTCTCGAATAAGAGGTCGATAGTCAGTGTGGAAGAACATCTGATCAGGAATCTAGAAGGAAATGAAAGTTTTGTTGTAAATTTTGAAGGAAAAACATGAAAATCTGCCAGAAAACACAAAAGAACAACCAATACTAATTGAAATATTCCAAAACCACCTTAAAAGGTGAAAGAAAAGGCAAGTTCCCAGTGAGAAGAGTTATGTACAACTACTATAACCAGTACATGTTGCAGTGCTTCCATTTTTGAGATCATTTTTCCAAGCAGCAAAAACAAATATAGAAAACAATGTTGTTCTACACTTAACATTCAAAATGTTTTCCATCCCATTATTTTTTTTTCTACACAGCCAAGAAAAGTTTCCTTGGTTTCCATGCAAGCAAATCATTGTCCCAAGTTCAATCTTAGTTCTCAAAGAGAAGTTCTTCCTTAATCATGCAGCATCCAACTGAAATGTTTTCTATAACTTAAACAGTCCATTAAGTCCACGCAGCTGAAGTAACACAGTTACACAGGTAATTTTGTAATAGTCAGAATCTTTGTTCTCAGCAATGATAAGCAAGATGAACAGAATTAAGTTTCAATTTCAGTTAGAATGTACAGCAGGAAAAACACCTTTGAAGTGACAAACATGGAATTACCATTGCAACTTTTAAAATACTGAGGGAGAACTGAAGAAAAGCATAAGCCAAATCACATTTTTGAGAGCTATTTCAAGAAAATAGAAACACATGTATTTATCAAAACAAAAAAGGTATTGGCTGATACATTAAAAAAATGGAACACTGAATCCTATGCACATTTTTCTAACATTTCACAGTCAGCAGTGCTGGCTGCTCATTTACTTGTGCTTATTTTAAACAATCTGCTATACTGAATTTGGATTTGAATAACTCAAGGTCTAAAGAATCCCAAGTTCTAATAATGAAAATAAAACAGAAAATTATCCTTTACATAAACATTCAGCTTTTTGTTAATTTGGTAGTAGCACAATAAACTTGGTGATAGATTCCAACCTTCAAATATTAACCTATTTTGATAACTTAGAAATAAAAAGTAATATGGGCTCAAACAATTAACATGTAAATGAAGTGGCTGGAAGACACCTGCTTTAGAAAAGTACTACTAGCTGCTTCCCAGAGGATAAGTTAAGATGCTGGCTGTTTCTGCCATGCCAGGACTGTATGCATAGGAGAGCTCACAGACATCAAAAAATACATTATACTCACATCCTCTACACATACAAAACTCTCTTACTTTCTATGTTTCAAGAACTGGCATAGCTAATCTAATTTTAGTTAGAAGTTTAACTAAACAGTTCTAATAAGAAGCTGAACTTACCTTTTCATAAGGCTTGCTACAGCCAAAACCAAATATCAACAGATGCCCATGAGAATCTGTACATGCAAAATGCTGCCCATCTGGTGAAAATTTGCAGTCAAAAACAGCACCATGTCCTTGGCCTTCAATCTACATTGAAGGAAAGAAACTTGAGAGTATTTTATCAAACTTTCAGAACAAAAATCAAAAATCAATTATTCTGTCAAAAGCAGTCCTGCACCTCTTTAAATGCCTCCATTAAAGCAATGAACAATCCACCCCAGATATAAACTTCAGTTTATATCATTTCCCTTGACATTTTAAGTTCTAAATCATATAATTTTAAAAGATGCAATAAAGGATATGGAAACATACTCAAATAAACAAAAAAACAACCAACCAAAAAACAAGGAACAAAAAAACAACTTTGAGGCTTTTTAGCTATCAGTATATTGCTGAAGGTTAAATTCTAGCTACTAAATACTTACTGTTAAGCCACTTTCTAGAAAGCCATGAAACTTTAAACCTCAAGTAAAAAATCCCTTCTCTATTGACTGTAACAAAAATAAATTAAAAAAAAAAAACAAACCAAACACTGTATCATATTGAAACCTCAGAGACAATAACTTATTTGGAAGAGTTAATTGTAAAGCTGGCCATGTCAAAGGAACTCTCCAAAAGCAAAGTTTTCATTATTATTATCATGTATCATATATTAGTATTATTATTTTTAGTATAGTTGAGAATAGAAATACTTGTCTATGTAATTCCTGAAGTGATAGATCTTTCAGACTTTTCAGTGGAACCTACCTCATCTAAATTAACAACAGATCCTAAGAATGAGGTGCAAAAAGGTCCCTTGGAACAAAGAGTGGAAGAGCCCTGGTGTTAACTATTTGCAGTACTCTCAGATTGAAAAGTACCAATAAGCAAGTTAAGCCAAAAAGAGATCAGACTTTGATTATGATGGAAGTGACATCTTGCTTTGCTCCCCCACATCTCACATTCTTCACATCTGACTACAAATTCTCACAATTCATCCTCCTTGTCTCATAAGCTTACATCCTGAATCTAAATCAACCCATAAGCTCTGGAGAATTGTACTAGTGCAAAGAAGCAGCTAATAGTCTTCTAGAAGGTTGGAGACCTGATTATGCTTAGTAACGGGCCTACTGAGAAACATCTGATTCAAGGAAGTGGGCAGACAGCTGGAAGCAAGCCAAGGAATTACCCCTGCTCACTGTTCTGACACATCAAACCATAAATTCACTATTAGTTTCATTGCACCTATAGTTATAGTGACCAAGAAATTCAAAGGTAAGAGTTCTAGAAACAAACTGAACTCAATTTTTGCCATAAAAGAAAGAAAAAAAAAGAAATAGCAGCAGGTATACATGTAGAATCTGGGTGATGGTTCTTTAAAATAGTACCTGAACATACTACTGTGGGTTGAGAAAAAGTGGAATTAAAAAAAAAAAAAACAACAAAAAACTCTTACCATGTTGAAATAATGCTTTGTTTTTGTGCCCTTTGTAATGTCCCATATGAAGATGTTGCCATCATGACCAGCAGACAGCATTATCCTGGAATCAAAAGGATGGGTCTCCAAGACAAATACTTCATCCGCATGCCCCTAAAATTCAAAATTGGAAGTCGGACACAAACAAAAGGATATAAATCCAAATCAACAGGATATCTACAGTAGACCTTAAAGCACTGCACCACTCTCTTCTCCCCATATGAAGGCTTTTTAAAATGAAATCTCTACAAGCTGCATCCAAAAATACATCAACTTTTAGAACTTCCACAGCACATGTATCTGGATTGCTATCTCCGCAACTAGAGTGGAAGTAGAGAAAGGAGAGCAAAAATGCTTGTGATGCAGAAACATCATTCAAAATTTAATCATTTCCTAGATGCAAACAAGAACTCAGGAAATATAGAGCTTCTGGCAAATTAACATGAACTATTAAGAACTATGAAACAGACAAGTTAGTTCAAAAGAAGGAGGAAGCAGTTTTGGTTAAAAAATCCAGGAAAACGTTACACTTGCCTTGTGATTAATGTAGAGCATCAAAACAACCAGACCAACTGGTCATGCACATGCCACTCTAAATACAGAAAGACTTACTGAAGATCTACGTCAAAAAAGCATGGAAAAACAACTACGTACCACCAAATCGTGAAGCAATTGCCCTGTAGATGAATTCCAAACTTTGAGCAGATGATTATTTACAGCCGTAACAACATAGTTGTCATTTTGGTTCCAAGCTATCATTGTTACTTTAGGCCTCATAAATTTGTCTTCTTCTGAACACATGTCACTATTTTAAAGAGTTATAAAGGTAGAAATTATTTTTAATTCATCCATCTCAATCTCAAGCTAGAGAAAAACAACTAGTTTTCCAGTGTTAACAATTAGACAAAAGAAGGAACGTTAATAATTAACTCTGTATTGACACTTTTGTCCATAAACTTTTTTTTCTTTTTAAAACGATAAAGTATAAAGCAAATGTCCTTTCTTGGGTTTGAATAATTTGTATTTTGCATGCACACACACACACACACGTACACACGTTTGAAGAAGAGTAACTCAGAGGAAAAGAACAAAATTCAATTAAGAATGAAATTCTCAGAACTAATCCTGAAACAAACAGCTTGATGCTCAGATATACTGTTTTTTTCCCTTGTTTCTCTTTTGCCAAACTGCATTTCTAATATTCTAGGAGATCCCTCTCAGTATCCTTCATTAACTAAAGGAATGGGCTTTCTTTCAAACATTAACACAGTATTATTTATATTCTGCATCAGCTAGCAGCCTGTTCCAAAGACTCCCTCAATCATACATAATTATGTCTGTTATCCCAGAAAGATAGTAGTCACAGTCATATTTCAAACATTAGTCATTACTTCTACCAAAAAAACACTTTTTTTTGGCATCCCAAAGAACTTGCCATTACCTAGTACACCTAACATGAGTTTGGGTTGCTTTTTATTTTCTTTTCTTTTTATTTCCTCCTATTTAATTGCCTCCAAATTAGTCTTTACACAAGGTTTAAGCATTTCATAGTACTATAAATCTACTTATCAGGTTTATTCAGTGCAGTGCAATATCCTGATCACCATCTCTAATAACGTAATTTAAACTTTGTGAAATAAACATACTTCATTTATATATATATATATATATTTATTTTTTTTTACACAAGTGAAGACAGTCAATGAAAACAGCCAGCAAAATCAGAACTTGAAGAAATTCACCTATTATCTTTCATGATCTCTTCTGGAAAAAGTTTATTATCTTATTTTCACTAATATAAGGAGTTCTTCCTGTGACACAACGTCAAGATTGCAGGCCAGCTATAGAAGTCTACTGATTTTCTGTTAACTTAATAAAAATAGACTTGTAATTAATTTGGTAAAGAATACATTTGAAAGCTATACATTGAATTTATGTATTTCCCTATTTTTGAAAGACAGTAATTAAGAAGTTGTTACATCACTGGAAGACTCATAGCAGCCTTCAAAAAAACACATAACCTGATCATAACATTGTTAAGGCTTCTTTTAAATCCAAACAGCACTTGATGAGTTCCTGGAGCTTTCTGATTTCATGGAACAGAGAAAAAAAGGAATATACTTCACCTACCCTGGTAATCGATTGGACATATCCAACAGAATACTCCTCCATTCAGCTTCTTCAAAGCGCCAGATTCGTGCTGTCCCATCTCTACTGCCACTTATGAACCTTAAAGAAGTTTTAAAGGATGATTAGAAGAATTTGTTTTGAAGAGGGAAACACCACAACTCAGACTACCACCATGAAATACCGATTAAAATTTTATTGTCAATTTACATGTAAGAGTTTTTCAGTTAACTGTTATTAGTTCTCTTTCCAGAAGAAGAAAAGAGTTTTTCCAAACTGAAACTGAACAAAGTTTTCAAAACATGCAGAACAGTATCAATTTCCAAATTAAATTCACAACTTTATCCTCAACTCCTTCTCAATTACAGTTCTATAAATATCTATTTTAAGTAACGTGTTCTGAAACTGCGAAGTATCAGATACTGACATAGAAGCAAGGACAGATCAGCATAGCAAAACCACCCACAGGAAAAGACTTCCAGTAGTTTTGTTTGAGATACTGAAGTATAAACAACAACAGTTCAGGCTTATATTTCACAAACAACTGTTATTAATAAAGAAGAACAATAATTCCTGAAGAGAGGAACTACAAAGCAATCAGTCCATGAATCACAACACTGAAAAAGACAGGAGACACAGCTCTCATAGAAGTTGTGTACTGGGTATATCATGTCTATACTCTAATTACCAATGATTCATATTAGTAATAATTATAAATTCCAGACATGTTCCAAAGAAAGTGTCATCAAGCAAAATAGCAGTAGTGAGATTGTTTTTTTACATTTGTTTTGCTTGCGAGACTTTTGGCTTTTCTTTCTTTAAACAGTGCCTTCAAAGGTAACCCATACAAGCTTCAAGTGTGATGGACCAGTGCAAAACAGTAAGTGCCAAAGACGCGTACAATTACAGAAAAATATACTCAAAAGGAAGGCAATTACAAGTTCTAAGCTAATTATTAGGGTCCTCATTCATAGTTAACTGTCTTACTGAGAGAGAAAGGACCCAACAAAAATACAGCTGTAACTCATGGTTGCATATTGAAGCCTGCCTTGAAAGCTAAAATCCGTACTTTCATTTCCATAGAAATTCTCATTTTCATAGGAAGAAATTCTTTACTGTGATGGTGGTGAGACACTGGAACAGGTTGCCCAGTGAGGTTGTGGATGCCCCCTCCCTGGAAGCACTCAAGGCCAGGCTGGATGGGGCTTCAAGCAAAATGGTCTAGAGGGAGACGTCACTGCCTATAGCAGTGGGTGATCTTAAAGGTCCCTTCCAACCCAAACTATTCTATGATTTGTGATAGGAAAATGATGAGAAATCAATTTAGGTGCCATTCTGTATTTGAAGTTTGGTTTAAATTTTACAAATGGAATTTAAGCAACACTTTTTCTACTTCCAATATCAGCTAAAATATCAGTAAAATATTTTTAAAGGAAATTGATTTAATAACAGTAGATAGAAAAAAATGAGTAGGACCAAAGCTTCTTTTTAGACCATTCGCATATTTTCCCATTCCCCACTTTGATCAAATATTTGCTTAAAACGTGAGGGAAAGGAAAGGAAGACACTTGGTAAATACATTTTAAAAAGGATAAAATTCCTCCAAGTAAATACAAGTTCAGCTAGTCCAAAGTTTGATAGGAGTTTGAGGCACAGAGCTGCAACTTAGCTATTCGCTAATAGGTTAGCCCATATTAGACCTTCCAGTTTAAGGTAGTAAGATCTCACTAGAAACCTTCACGCAGAAAATACATTCCTAACTCCAAAGTAGCATACTGTTTGGTTACATCTGAGCACCTCTCAACATACCTATCACCACTGTTGGAAAACTGAATGCTGTCAACTTTGTCCTGCAAGAAAAAACAAAGTTTGTCAGAAATTGTATTTTAAAAAATGAAATACCAGTTTTGACAGATCTGAGATTATGAAAATCTGAAACAATGAAAAAAAGGCATACAACTCTGCAGACACCCAGGTCTGATAGAGAATTACCAGAACTCAGTAACCACTAACGCTTCATCCAAAACACAAGCTTTACAAAAACATTTCATTTAAACATGAAGTATAGACAAATAACTGTCCATTAATAACTTGGCAGCCAACGAACTTGAATACATACTTCCACAGTATCATAAGCCAATCACAGTCCAGAGGATTCTGTTGCTCCCACTCACGCATTCCTTAGAAATTACAGCTAATATTATATTTATTACAATAAAAGCAATAGAAAAAGCAGATACCACACTCAACTCAGTTTATCTTACAGAGCTGAAAATCTTCTCCACTGACAGAATACACATTCATCAAGTCTCATCACTATAACATAAATGGTTAAGCTTGGATTCAGCATTAGGGCAATCATATTAAAACAAAATAAGAAAGATGAGTATTTGAAAAGTTCCCTTTTAAAGAGCTTTAAGAGTTGAATTAAATATGATTCTCTGTATTAATACTGAGGGGGGAAAAAAAAGATAGCTGTCCTCACACACTTTGTAAGTGTCTATCACAAAGCACATCTAAACAACACAAAGCTCCAAGTACTTTAAAAACTTGGGTTAAAAATATACCTGGCAGAAAAGCTGTCTTCTCATATGAAACACAGAATCATCTTACCAAACTATACTTGCCTATGAGCAGAACCATCCAAATAGATGTAAATTATGCTATCCTGCAGCCTAAAAACCCTACTAACACTTTAATTTTTCATTTGGAAACACCAATACCACCCTTTGGTGTGAAATTTTGGAAGAGGTTTAATAGTAGAATTCTAAATTTATAGTTTAAAATATGCTCAAGTTCTTGCTGTTTGTCTACTCCACAGAAGCCACACAGTGAGATTCACTGTGTTAAAGGAGTTATTACCAAGATCAAGGTTTAACAGATGTCTTTAAAAATAAACAGAAAAACTAACACTATTACATGACATACTTCACATCTTCCTTACTGGTATAAAAGTTTTCTTATCCTATACATGTGACCATTCCCAACCAACACCTATAGTATCTTGGTACTCCATGGTACCTTAAGTTCTGTCATGGTACTATTTCTAAACATAAAACCATGACAAGTTCTTCAATGCTTCTGAATGTAGTGGGCAAAGAGCTGGGACACCACGTGACAAAAAACATCAAAGCGGAACAAGATTAAAATACATGAACAGGGACAGTTATAAGAAACAGAGCTCCAAGTTTTGGAAAAAAAAAATCCAAGTGTTAAATGCAAGGGCCTAAGTCCTATTCACAGGAAGATTCACCGTACTGAATTCATAAAATGATAAAATGCTCATTAAAGATTTGAGCATTAAGCGCTGAAAACAGACAACAAAAAAGAATAGCAAAAGTCACTTAAATGTCATCATGTGAACGTAAACCAAGTTTCCCTTAGACTCTTTAGAAGGCAGATTCCATTGGACTATGCTGCAAAAACCAAAGACATAAGGGTTCTGGAAAACTCTGGAAACTCAGTCCCCGTATAAAGATTTAACACAGAACATGGCAAATCACAACTACCTAGGTAATGAAATCAATTTTCTCAGCAATCTGACTTCCTGACTGCATCATACAATATGTGGCTATGCAAACTTGCATTGTAAAGGGAAGCAACTGAGTAAGCCACGTGCTTCAAAATTAGAGATACCTGCCATCCCTTAAAACAGTTCAGTCACGTAAGATGGCTGGTTGAAATTCTGTATAAATTCTAACAAATATATTCAGTGAAAACACTGCCACAAATCCACTAACAACATGAACTTGCAACTTCAATACTACTTTAAACAACTAATTAGTAGATTTAAAAATCTTACAGCATGACTCTCCAATTCAGCTATTCTCTCAGGAGTTTCAGAGCCAAAATAATACATCCTTATAACATGGTCAGTACTGCCAGTGGCTAAAAACATACCGCCTGCAAAAAAACACAAATAATTTTTAAAAATCAAGCAGTGCTTTCTTACACAGATTAATTAAAACATCACGTTTCTCAGACACTTACTTTAAAAAACTAAGAATTTCCACTGATATGTGCGTGGAATGGAACCCCCTCCCCTTACTTCAGAAAGCCTTCCCAGCCATGGTAAAAACAGGCAAGTCATATTTGATGTTACAAACGTTTTAAAATATGTAACTAGGAGAATGCTTAACACTGAACACTACTGCTTGTGCACATAGGTGTCCATTTACAGGAAATCTGGCTAACCATTATCAGAATCATCTAGATGATTCTTTTATTGTAGCACATGCACCATGTCTGCTATAAGTATCATGTCACAACTAGGTGCCAGTATGGATACACCAGCATAAGCAGAGCAGTGCTTAGCAGTGATGATAGCAATACAATGATCTGCTTCTTGGCTCCAGTAAGTCAGTCAGTCCAAAGTTTATTTAAAAAAGAAAAAAAAAAGAAAGGCAGGAGCTAACATGCTAGACTTTGAGATGTATTTTATTTGTTCCCAACTTTCTTCTGATGTTTATGCTGTCTGGTACCAGCAAGCTTTCCCACAAAATTCACCCGCATGATTAGAATAAAGGATGACTACAAGCCAAGACTGAAGCACATTTATAGACACATCTATGGATTTTTAAGTAAGAAGGGATTTTTCTGACAATCTCTGCATACAACTGGCACAGAATGAGAAAATCCTATTATTGGCAGTAAGCCCTGCTGTTGCCTGTGGTATCTCAGACAACAATAATTTTCCAAAACTGTGGCAGTATGCTAAGGGGTTAAAGGAGTACAAAAATCTGGTGAAGACAAAGACTAAAGGAGCATCAGGTGATTTTTTCATTAGCAAACTACTGCAGACAAATGGGAGTTACTTATTATATAGTGGCTGTTTTATTTTTAAAGCTGTCACAACAAAAGAATTATAAACGTACTCATGGGGAAAGAGGAGAAATCACAGTGCTAAATCCAATCTATATATGCCTTACCTACACTGAATGAAGAACAAAGCATCTGAACTCCTGGTCTAGGTTTCTCTGTAAATTTCACTGGCCGATTGCTTAAAAAGAAAAATTGCTTGAAATAGGATATGTCACAGAAAAATTCAGCTTTTACCATCACTTCAAAACATAAGTGTATGTTTCTTTGAACAGGTACTTAAATACATACAGTAACATCTGTACATCTCATACAGCAACATCTGTACATCTCATGCAGGAGGATAAGCAATGGTTTACTTCTCCAGGTTACTGTATGCACATGCACTCAAGCAGTATTTGAACCCCACACAAACTAAAAGATTACAAGTTCCAGCAAAATCTTAAGCAGGACAAGCCAAGGAGCGTGCATCCACTCCACGTGGCATCCACAAAGTACTGAACTCGTGCTCACAAACTACCAACCATTAGTGGCAGATGAAATAAGGCCTGTTAGATATCATTACTGAATGTAAATTCATGAAATTTTACAGAAGTAGACATAAGTTTTGCAGTTGTACACAAAGTGACTGGTTCCCTGTTCCGCAAGTCACGAACACACTCTTCCAGTTAACATGGCCAAAATTTCAAACAAAGTAGCTATTAAGAGCCACATTAAGGAGAAAATACAGAAAACTGGATTAATTTCCCAGGACAACTGAAGAACAAATTTGTAAAGAGCATCATTAGTGCTTTTAAATATTTATACAAAGTTTTTAGATAATTAAGTCAATGTGTGCTTGCCAAAGCAGTCAGTTTATTTTCACGAACAAGAGTCCATCAGCATCCCTAGTTACATACCTGAATTTCATGGAATCTGTATCCCACTGCCAAAAGCAAACATTTCCATCTGCACCAGTAGAGACCATATATCGCATGGAGCCTTTCACCATTGGACTAAACTACAAGGGGAAAAAAAAAAGAGAGGTCAGAAACAAATAAAGATATTTAAAAATTATTTATGAACTTCTAAAAATGCTCGTGTGAAAAACAATAATACAAGATTTAAAGCGCTAAGTGGTTGCTGAAAATGCTTCAAAAGTAACACCTCCTATACTCTAAGATAGGTGTATGTTGTAGCTTTCAATTATTGCATTATATAACAACTCATTCACTGCTTTGCTTTGGTACCCATTAAAAATTTTGTCAATGAACGAAGGAACTAGCAGACAGAGCACTAGAAAAAAAATGAAAGGAATTTTCACTAGATAGGCAATTCTATAATTCTATACAATTCTATAATTTAAAAGAATATATGTTAAAAGATAGTTTGAGTATATGTAAACCAACATCATGTACAACTTTATAGGAAGTCCTCATACACGCTTCTTTAGTACAGTTTTTCTTGAGGCACACAGAGATAACCTCTCAAAAAAAATTCAGATGACAAGTTGATAAAATCATTCATCAATTGCTACTACCATCAGCACTGGAATCAGCCATAAAAAGCTTACATTTCAATTACTCTTACTAAGAACTGTTAAGCAAAAAGATCCAGCATACTACAATGAGCATCAGAAATATGTTTCTTGCCAGAAAATAAATAAATGCCACAGAAACTGCAAATATTAAGTCTACAATTGAAGGCAGCATCCGATCACTTCTCACTACAGCCCAGCACTCTCCTCATTACAACCTCCTGTCATGTGTTTGCAGAGAGCAATGAGCTCTCCCCTCCACTTCCTTTTCTCCACATGGAACAGCCTCAGTTCCCTCATCTGCTCCTCAAAACACCTGTTTTAAATTGTTTTCTAACATCTTATACTAAGTACATTTGAACGTTTGAAATAGCATAGTTTTAAGATTAAGAAAGATACCCATATCACAGAAGCTTTCAGAATCACATACTGCATCAGAATAGCCCACATATTCTACCTCCAGTAACAGACAAGAGGAGAGCACAGCATCACCCAGAAATTCTCTCCAGTTCCAACAATTCAAACATTACAGATAGCATGCCCGGTGATTGCCCAGAAACAGCTTTCTCAAGAAAAATACTTCAATACATTGCTTTAACATCAGTGCAGTTTTTATGAAGTCATCAAGGTTATATCTGGGGGAATTCGGTACCAGTATTTTTTATTTCATTCATTACGTGAAGAAGATTGGTAGTCAGTGACTCAGGAACTCTGGGAGGCAAAGAACCTCTTTTTAATAAACAAGTTTCTCCTGACTAATTTTTGACATCTATATTTAAATGTTCAAATTTCAACATACATACAATCACACAAAAATAATTGTAGTTATGCAAAAGACAGTGAAATTCATTTTCCATTCACATGCTGTCTCTCACGAGAACATCAGTTGTCTTGCAAGATTTGGACGTGAAAAACCAAGAGGAGCCCTTGTTAAACTACTTCTTAACCTAGCAACAGCAACCAGAGAATTAACAGAATGCGAGGCACAAATCTTCCTTTTCAAGACAAAATTAGATAGCCATATTCACACAGAGCTTCCACGCAAATGCGTTTCCCAGTTTCAGTAAGCAACCAAGGAACATGGTTCTTTCTCTACCAATATGATAGCTAGCTAATCTACAGGCAGCCCAGCAATTTAAGTTCTACTACTAAAGGTGACTCTCAATTCAGGTATAAAAAACTTTCTTCTTTTCCCCACAGCTGCTTCACATTTTCTACTATTTAAATACTTTCAAACCTTCCACAACCTTTATCTTTGAGACTCATGGCCTGCCTGCTTCTCATAATTCTTTTACATTCTAAGCATTTCTACATACTGAAGCAGACATAAATAGGTTACATATACAGTTCTCAAGGCCAAGAGGACTTTTTGTGACTTCAGCCACACACAAGAGTTTTCTAAAAACTCTCCCATCACTTAGTTGTCTGGCTGTCCTTGTTGCATCCTGGCATGCTGATGCTGTGTAGAAGTGCCAAGCGAATAGTAAGATAGGAGGAAAGAGACTCTGAAACATACAAGGACTACATTAAGCCAGAGCTAGAAACTTCACATTCTGTACCACTAGCACAAAATTCTACATTGTACTTAAGGACTCCTCTTTCCACTTATTTATATTTACCACTCCTTAACCGTTATGCTAGAACTGATTTTAAGTTAGAGAATTTGCAGTACTTACTAACAGAAATAAAGTTAATACTTAGATATGTTGGAAGGAAGGGAAACCATCCAGAGGGTTCTGGACAGGCTGGAGAAGTGGGCCCATGTGAACCTAATGAGGTTCAGCAAGGCCAAGCACAAGGTGTTGCACTTGGGCCAGGGCAATCCCCAGTGTTAATACAGACTGGGCAAAGATCTGCTTGAGAACAGCCTTGCAGAGAAGGACCTGGGGGTCCTGATGGATGAGAAGCTGGACATGAGCCAGCAGTGTGCGCTTGCAGCCCATAAGGCCAACTGCGTTCCAGGCTGCACTAAAAAAGGGATGGCCAGCAGGGAAAGGGAGGTGATTGTCCCCCTCTACTCAGCTCTTGTGAGACCCCATCTAGAGCACTGTGTCCAGGCCTGGGGCCCCCATCACAAGAAAGAGAAGAGCTCTTTCTTGTCTGGAGTGCAGAGGAGGGCCGCTAAGATGATCAGAGGGCTGGAGCACCTGTCCTATGAAGAAGGGTTGAGGGAACTGGGCTTGTTTAACCTGGAGAAGAGAAGACTGGGGAGACCTCATTGTGGCCTTTCAATACTTGAAGGGAGCCAATAAACAGGACGGGGTACATCCATTTGCAAGGGTGAAGAGTGATAGGACAAAGGGGACTGGTTTTAAACTAGGACAGGTGAAGTTTAGCTTAGAGATCAGGAGGAATTTTTTCACTCAGAGGGTAGTGATGCACTGGCCAAGGAGGTTGTGGATGCTCCATCCCTGGAGGCATTCAAGGCCAGGCTGGATGTGGCTCTGGGCAGCCTGGTCTGGTGGTTTGTGACCCTGCACATAGCAGGGGGTTGAAACTCAATGATCATTGTGGTCCTTTTCAACACAGGCCATTCTATGTTACCAGGTCAAGCTGCATAAGCTATTTTAAAAGCCTGCAGTTTTATTTACAAATTTTTATTTCTAATGTCCAAAGTGTTACATATTACTACAGTTATCTGTTTAACGGGACCTCTAATACTACACAAAGTATCTATTAATGACACAGAATGCAAGTATTAATCCAAAACATACCTGCAATGAGGTAATGGATCCCGTGTGCCCATGGAGGACAGCAACCGGCGCACAAGTTCTCAGACACCACACCCTGATCATCTTATCACAGCTACCAGCTGCAATCATAGTGTTTTCATAATTGACAGCCATATCAGAAATTTCTGCTGAATGCCCACGTAATGTGGCAAATAACCGGCCATTATGAGTTGACCATATCTTTACCAGACAGTCATCTGAACCCTAGAAGGAAATGTTTAGATTAGCAAAGTGTTTAAAAGACATTCTGGATAAGTTTTTCAGTTTCACTTGGAGAACTTTTGTTCATTCAGAGTTTGGTACATTTATACATCTATTTAAAACTATACATGCTACTTGACAAAAATAAAGTTATAAGAAACAAAACATTCAATTACAGTTCAAGATTACATTGCAGGCATCACAAGTCTATCCCAGGTAAAGCAGAAAGTATGGACTAAATTTACCCCAGACATTACAATAAATTGCAACAGCCAATAAATGTACTACACTATACTGCAAAAGCAATTTCTCCTCTGTCCCTTCACAGCGAATATGAAACATACTGAACACACAAGTACATCACTAAAGGAAGCACTTGCACTGATATCTGTCCAGACTTTCACATTAAGTAACAACAATTTCTTACACACTTCTGACCTTTAATTACACAACACTGTTACACTTAGCATTGTGATGAAGCTAATCAGTTGCACTTCAACAGCGCGGACATCCACCTCTAGAAGTTTTAGCAAAGCCTGCATTTCAAACTTTTTCTCCTAGCATCCAACTACTGTTATTTTCAGATTCAGATTAATTTCAACTCACAGTGAATATTCTATGTCCAGTCCTATCGAATGCAACACAGTATACAGAAGAAAGATGGCCAAGAATCCGCCTGTGCATCTTTACATGCTGATACATACTTCCTGGAAATGAAGTACTGAACTTTGCATATCCAGTTAGCTGTCTCGCTCGATATACTTCCACTAGAACACAAAGAAATCAGAGAATTAACATTAATATGTAGAACAAGGTTTTTTTTAAAACATCATTTTATTTATCAGCTGTTAAGGTACTATTTGAGGATATCCTGAAAAAGTGACTTTCATACTGTATGAAATCAGATGCCTCTTTCTGAAGCTGCCTTTTTTTTTTTTCTAAATGTGTATAGTAAGCAAGACAGCACTTTAAACTAGCTCAAATCCAAACTTCTGTCTCCAAATATAGAGAGCTAGATGTTACCTTTATTTTCCCATGGCTTTCTATGCATTAAATCATACAAAAGACCTATCCAGAAACAAATTATTCATAAATGCTAATCTGCTGGTTTACCTACTTAATATATGGGCTATATAAAAGAGAAAGATCTCATCTAGAGGCTACAATCACACTAGTACTGTGGGCAGGCCTCTGTACCCATGTATAAATAACTCCACTGAAGTCATATGAAGTTTTTCAGATAAAACTCCAGATCCAGTTCTGGGGCACAATTTTCAATCATAGTGAGACCAGTGTAAGATGCACATCGCACGCTTGTATCAACAGTGATGAACTTCAGTAAAAGCATACCGAGATTTGGTGGTGTGCCATAGTTGACAGGAAATTCAGGAGGTCTTCCTCTGTGAAGAGCAGCAAATGCAGAGCCCTTCCAAACAGTGTTCCTGCAATCTTGAAAAATCAAGTGGAAGTTTGCCATAAATACAGGTTAAAAATGCAAGGCCAGTTGCAGTTTCAAAGCACAGTAATGAGCATAACAGTCAGTGGTGTCATACACAGTAGTGGAATAACTACAAAAATTGTAAGACCAGAAATCCCCAAATGTACCATGAACAATACAGCCATAAAAGAAAAGGAGAGAAAAAAATATTTTATATAGTAACAGTGGGAAAAAAAAAAAAAACAAAAAACAAACAGTAAAAAAAAAAGCCAACACAAAACCAAGAACACCAAGAAACCAAAGTCAAGCTTTTGACTGCTGACGTCCCCGCAGGTCACAGAACACAAAACTAAATTCTCACCTGGAATTCTGGTACTCATTTTCAGAATAAAGTATTTAAGATTAAGAAATATAAATACACATTGTTTTTATATATATCAAATTATTGGACAAGACAATCTCAAGATGCGTCTTCCAACTTTACAACTTGGTGACTCTTCTATTTCTCACACAAAGTGATTTGGACACACTCATGCTAGAATCATTAAAATCCCAATTTTAAGTACAAAACAGTCTCTGAATTACTCATAGCTCACCCTTTAAGCATAAGGCAGATAACCGAAAAACAAGTGCATCCAATAAATCAGTCCCACACCATAGTATCTAATTACCCAATACTGCACAAATGAATAAACAAATACCTCTCTCCTGCAATGTTCAAAGAGGGAAGTTTAAAGCTAAAACCTACTTTGTGAAAATCAAATGATCCACGTGCTCTTGTACTGCCAACTACCCACTTTAAATAACAGAAAATGACTTTCTTTCTACAAATGTACAACGTACTAATTTTGATGGTGTTTGCATTAACCAAGAAAACTATCAAAATAAATGGTGTTACTGTTTCAGGTTTGCACTGAATACAGCACACAGCTACCACAATTGAAAACCACATGGGCCAATCAATACACTATTCAGAATGTTGTGGATGTTGAAGAAGTAGTACTCGTCTCCTGATGGTTCATTTTATTGCAGTAACAATGAAAACAGGCAACATTCAGCAGCCTTAGCACTCAGAATAATGGTGATTGAAGGAACTGGGGCTGTTTTGTCTGGGGAAAAGGAGGCTGAGGGGTGACCTTATTGCTTTCTTCCAATATCTGAAAGGTGACTGCAGGGAGAGTGGGGTTGGTCTCTTCTCACTGGTGACAGTGACAGGATGAGAGGAAATGGCCTTAAGTTCCGCCAGGGTAAGTTTAGGTTGGATATCAGGAAACACTTCTTTACAGAAAGGGTGGTTAAGCACTGCAATAGGCTCCCCAGGAAGGTGGTTGAGTCACCATCCCTGAATGTGTGTAGAATCCATTTGGATGTGGTGCTCAGGGACATGATTTAGCAGAAGGTTGTTAGGGTAGTATGGTTTGGTTCTGGTTGGACATGATGATCTTGAAGGTCTTTTCCAACCTGAGAAATTCTATAATTCTTGAGCTGCAGCTTAACACTTCTCCAACAATCAGCACACTGGTATGCTATTAATACGCAGATTGATAGTACCTTGGTTTACTGAACACAGTATACTTCGTGAAAGCTCAATGCCTTCAAACCATTCCAAAAGTGTTAAGCAGATACTTAAGAAAATGTATCATATCCATTTCAAACAATAAACAAACCATACCTTTCGCTGTACGTAGCAATGATTGCCTTCCCGCACCAAGTAAGGAATTCACTCTCGAAATGCTGGGTGGTATCTCCTTATCCAGTATTGGGCCAATACGCTTGCAAATTTGTAATAAATGGTCTGGAGCCACATGCTTGTTGGATAGCACCTGACAGAATATTAAAGTTTTAAACACACGTATGGCACATCCTGAAAAAATGAATCTAAAAGCGTGAATATTTACAGAAGTATTTGGACAGTGTCTAATATGCGTAAATTCAAATTACAAAACAAAAAAACAATCCTGTAAAGCTCTCATCTAGTGAATTCACAAGTGCTCTCCAAGAATGGGAGAGCTGTAGTAAAAAAGTAAGTAAAATTACCTACTGCACATCACTATTTCAGCCACAGAAAGTCCACAATATTCACACCTATGCGATCTGTTTGTGCAGCACCCTACAATGGGTGTCTCTACCTAACACACCCAATTATTTTTACTGATCAAAAGCAGGTCTTCAGAACTCAAGCTCGTGGAAAACTTTGTTGTTATCAAGCCTAAGAATTTATGCATCTACAACTTCAATTGCACATTACTTGTTAGATGACAGTCACCTAATGTACAAATAGGCTCTTTGAACATCTACTACACAACACCAGACATCCTTAACTCCTTAAACTAAGGGGATCAAAACAATCACTGACCCCATGCCATCAACATCTACACACCTCCACAACCACTTAGATGTCTCAGTCAAGAATAACTGTACAGTTCTACGGTTTAGGGCTTTTTTTTTTTCTTCCTCTTCCCCAGGAGATGAGTAAACAAAAAATCCTAATCAAACAATGAAGTTAATCACAATAGCACAGAAACTAAATAAAGTTTACACAGACTTGAGTAAAACAAAGCATCGATATCATAAATTTACACTCCAGGAAGGTGCAAATCAGCAGGTACGAATGGACCCATGACAACTTGACTCTCTGATCCAGCCACGAAATAACCAGTCGGAGCCAAAAGTTGTACTGCTGCTTCAGCAGCAAGGCCATTTCCAGCCAACACACCCAAGAAAAGCAAGCAGGCCCACAAGAACAGAGGTATGCGGCCTCCTGCCCACAGCACTCAAAACTCAGGCAGAACTAGCTCATGCTTATGATGCCATTCCCTCACCCTAGTGACTGAACTTCAGTGAGAGAAGTCTCAATGCTGCTGATCTCATCACCAAAAGAATGGGAATAAAAATACTGTACTGTGCCATGTAAGAGCTGTTAAACAATGTTGCCCAAATGTAAACTAAGTAACAAGAACATGATTTAAGCAATAGCCTAACATGTTCTAATAACAATCCAAGTAACTACAAAGTTTCGTGGGTACAGGTTGTATCCTGATAGAAGCAGAACAGCTGGAAGTATTAATAAAAGAAATAACATCCCTACACAGTCAAAGGTATTTCAGCACATCAGCTCCAAAGACGCTTAAGTTTGATTACGATAAATTATTTGGTAGAAAAAAAGATTACAAGGAGGCACTTTTTTATCCTTTCTTTCTAAATTCTGCCTCTTCAGCTGGCACAGAGTAGTAACAGACAAGGTATTTAGGGCAGAAAATTCAGCATAACCTATGTCAGGTCTTATAAGCCCTTCTGCTTGCACACCACCATCAGGAAGCTTACATTCTAAATGCAACCACTGACGGAAGCACAGTGACCAAACCAAGCACCTTTTTAAAAGTAGCTTCACTCATCTTTTGAAAGGAACAGTTAAACTGTTTCTCCAACTCAACGACAGACAGAAACAACTGCACCACAACTGCTATTTGTTTGCATCACTGCAGATTCAGTGACACCAGCTCAACAAGAAGTTCCCAAAGCCCCTCAAAATCAGAAGACAGATTCGGAATATTCTGAAATACTACTGCCCTGTAAAGATACTTCTTTTAAATTGGGTAGGAAAAAGAGAGAGGGGTGGCACATGCTTAAGAATTCATCTGACAACCTGAAATGCACATGGAAACCTGCGCTGAGGTTAGAGGAGCCCACCCTTCTACAAGTACCATCACTTTTTACTAGAAGAAGAAAAGCTCAAAGAAAAATAATGATGAAAATAAATAAAGACCTTTTAAACTCAATGCTACTTTCACATTTGCTAAATTCAAGTCAGAGCTTGACAACATTCCTGTTTAGCAAGACCTGGCCTTCTGGTGACTTAAATAATTCATTTAAGACCTCATTTGCTCTCCCAACCACACTGACAACTGAAAGAAATGCAACACAGTTTACCACCTGAAGCAGCACTTAAATTAAGAAAGCGTTCTTTTAAAAAATGTCATTCTCTCTCTACACAGATACCACCTTGAGATGTTTAGATGCGACACAGGAGGTACAAGGGCTACAACTACAGCATGCAGAGACTGACAGGTAAGGGAGCTGCCTGTTAACCCTGCATGCCCCAATTTTAGGGGCTGTCAATACATCGGTGGCAGATTGCTTTAACGGAGTACGTGCCGTGCGGCAGCCACAGCTGTCTTAATACCGTTTAGAGCAGCACGCAGCCACAGAGAGCACTCACAAGAACCACAACCACCGATTTCGGAACGACGATTTCATTTCCTAATCCGCTGCAGGGGAGCGATGAAGGAAGCCGACCAGAAAATCATTACCGTCCAATCACAACGCTCCTAACAAGCTCGCCGACGGAACTCCGCAATGAAAGCCGGCTGCGGGTTGGCTGCTGCCCGCACGCAGGCGGCGGCGTGCACCGCCGCACCGCGCCGGGCTCCACCTCTGCTATGTAAACAATATCCCAACGTACGGCGCGGCCGGGGTACGGACTGCCGCGGGAACCCCAGCGGAGCGAACCCCAACGAAGCGAGATTGGGGAGACGAAGAGCCGGGCCCGTTTTACAGAGAACGTGCCCGGCGCCAACGTTACCGTCCGAGCCAAAAGTTTTTTAAAAAGAGAAAGTCTCACCAGTTCTTCGTAACTTCTATAATGCTCATTGCCTTCCCAATCCAACCTTTTAGGAAGCAGCTAAACCGAGAAAAAGAGAAGAAAAAAAAACAAAAAAAAAATTAAAGGTGAAAAGGAAGGATTCCATCAGCACGAGGCGCGCCGAGGGGAGGTCCGGGCACCCCGCAGCGCTCAGGCGGGGCTCTGGGGGCGGCTCACGCACCTGGTGCTGCTCCAGCTCCTGCACCAGCACCTGCGGGGACACACAACGCGGTCAGCGCGGCCGTTGGCGCGCACAGCCCCGGGCTCCCTTCCCTTCCCTTCCTTCCCGCCCGCCCGCCCCACGCACTCACCCGCAGCGTCCCGCGGCACGGCCCGGTGCTGAGAAAGCGGGCGATGAGGAAGTAGAGCTCTGCGGGAGAGACGGAGGGAGACAGACGGGAGTGAGCGAGGCGGGGGCCACAGGGGCGGCTGTAATCCATCGCCGCCCTCGAGAAGATGGCGGCAGGGAGCAGCGGCCCGCGGCCCGCCGCCGTTACCTGACTCAATGAGCGGCGGCGACGCGCCGAAGCCGGAGGAAGCCGAGGACTCGGCCATGGCGGCAGCCGCGCTCAGGACTCGGCGGCGTCTGAGGCGGGCAGGGCCCGGCCCGGCATAGCCCTGTCAGCGCGCCCCTCCCCCGCGCCCCCCCGCGCTCTCTCTCTCTCTCTCTCGCGCTCTCTCTCTCGCATCCGCGCGCGCCGCCCCCCGTCGGACGCCTCTCGCGCTCCGGCTCTCCCCTCCCCCTGCGCCGCCGCTCAGCGCAGCCTCAGCGCCTCCGCCGCCATCGCCGCCGCTCCAAGTGCCACGGCGCCGCCGCCGCCACCACCACCTGCGCCCTGCGCGTTCCCGGAGGGCGGGGGAAAAAAGTAGTCCCCCGGATCTGGGAGTCTCGCGGGGAGAGCTCGGCGGGGAGAGGGAACGGAGAGCGCGGAACCGCGGTACAACGTGCAGTGAGGGCGGCGGGGCGGCGAGAGGGAAGCGGGGAGAGGGCCGGCGGAGGACGGAGATTTCGGGCGCGGAAGGATTACGCGAGGAGACAAGCGGTGACGGAACGAGTGTGGGCGGGGCCGCCCCGTGCGCCGTCACGGGCAGAGTTGGGGCCGTCCGGGCAGCTTCGCTGAGGTGCGCCGGGGGCTGTCCGGCAGCACAGGCGCAACGCGATAAACAGGCACTGTGCTGCTATGCAGCCCGTTCGGCCTCTTGTGGGAGTGCTGCCGCGTAGACTGGTGTGGAACTGCCCCCTCCCAAGCAGCGCACGGATCGCAGAGGTTGGAAACCACGGTGCTCACTGCCCGCGGCCCTCAGTGCCGCAGCCACGCGGCTCTTGAACACATCCAAAGGCGGTGGCTCCACCGCCTCCCTGGGAAGCCTGTGCCACTGCCTCACCGCTCTTGCTGAGAAGAATTTTTTTTTTCCGAATATCCATTCTGAACTTCTCTGGTGCAACTTGAGGCCCTTCCCTCTTATCCTATTGCTGTTAGGTGAGAGAGGAGGCTGACCCCCACCTCACCACAAACTCCTTTGCACTCCTTGCACGAACTCATTGCACTCTACAACTTCCTGAAGGGAGGCTGCGATGAGGAGGGGTTTGGCCTCTTCTCCCAGGCAACAAACAGGACCTGAGGACATGGCTGCAAGTTGCACCAGAGATTTAAATTAGACATAAGTAGGAACTACTTCTCTCAGAGAGTGGTCAGGCACTGGAATGGCTGCCCAGGGTGGTGGTGGAGTCGGTGTCCCTGGCAGTGTTAAAGAGGCATCTGGATGAGGAGCTACGAGATATGATTTAGTGCTTGTGGTAGCAATGGGTGATGGGAGCACAGTTGGACTAGATGATCTTGTAGGTCATTTCCAACCTTCTGATTGTATGATTCCTCTCAGGTGGCTGTAGAGAGTAACGAGATCACCCCGAGCCTCCTGTTCTCCGGACTAAACAACCCCAATTCCCTCATCTGCTCCCAATCAGACTTGTCCTCCAGACCTTCAAGCACATCTGTGTGATTAGACCACCTCACAGAAATGTGTTTTGGAAAAGATGGTTCTCCTTATGTGAATCATGCTATGTGTAAATCTAAAGTTTAATGGTCACTCCATTCCTTAGTCACACCGACCAAAGGTACCTCGTGTAAAAGAAACCCATGAGACCCGCATATAAATTCCACTCCCATTCTCCACCTGCATGACTGGCACCTGGTGCTCATACACACCCTTCCTCATCTTCCTTGTAGCTTAAGTGCTGTGTTTTTTTTTTCTCCCTCCCCCCCCCCCCCCCCTACTTGTTGTCATTTCAAGTTCTGTGGAGAAATATACTATTATTTCTTCTACACTTTCATCTCCATAACCGTACTCTTTACAGACTTCAACTGCTAAGCTTGAAATTAGACTTCCTTAAGTGGACCGCTTATAATGACTAAACAGTGCTTTGCTCCTTTTCTTCCTTTCTCATAAAATGCCCCACCACTAGTTATCTTTACAGTAAAAGCTAAGAGAACCCTTTCATGCCAGTTTTCACATGATTCAGCTCTGATGAAACAAGCACTGACAGATGTGAAAGGTCTTCCTGTCTATTGCAGAATGAGAAGTCATAGTTGAATCACCTCCACTTCCTACAGAAACACATTTCATTCTTTACTGCATCAACACCAGCTTGTACTGCTCAAAACAAATCAGGGCTTCTGTGCTCCTGACACAATCGCCTCTCTGTTTTTTTCAATATGAGCATTTCCATCCTGTGAAAGATAAGGTGTTGCTGATTTATCCATAAGTCCCTTCGCTTGCAGAATAAAATGAGGGATGGCTTTTTGTCTCCAAGAATAAATTACTTGGGAATTACTTAAGAGTGTCTGCCTTAGAGAGGAGGTGTTGAAGTCAACAACGTCTCAACACTGAAGACTCACAACATGTGAGAAGCAGGCATTCAGTACAGGTATAAGGTTATTTCGGAATACTTACTGGCAACATTATTAGTCATTGAACTGATATTTCTGATTTGCTAAAAACACACACACAAAAGAAACAGCACATAAACAGCTGTGTCTCCCTACTACAAAAATAAGCGGTCAAATAAGGTAACTGAGTGAGGAAGAGGTATAGAAAAAGTGACAAATTTAGTTCAAGTCTGTAAAAATATCACAGAATTTGAAGTCAAAGCCAGGTGCATTCTGCTCAGAACACAGCTGTGGTGGGACAGGATCAGAAGCACATTGTGAGCCAGTGTTGAAAGACATCCTCTATTATAAGTTAAGGAAAACCTAAACATTTCTTAAGTATGTAAGATGGAAAAATGGTAAAATGATGAAAGCATTTGAGGAAGTGCTTCAATGAAAGCATTCTTTGAGAAAGTAAGTTAGAGGTGAAACTTTGATGTCTTCAGAAGAAACTATTAAGTTGATGATGGCACCAAAGTGAAGAGGAAGCAGCTGCTGTATTTGCAGGTGTTGTATATGAGCATAAAAAAAATTCTCATTCAAGAGGAAAAAGAAGAAACTTGCTTTTTGATCTTGACTCCTCCCAAGCCAAGGCTGACAGTTATCTGACTGGCATCAAACAGACTGATCAGATAAAGCTGTGTACATGCTGCAATATGGCAAAATAAAATGGGAGAGGGGGGGGGGGAAATCAAGTGCACTCTGGGAGAACTGAAATGATACAGTAGGTCTCATTTTTTACTTTAAGTAACATATATTTAGTACGCCCCCTTCTCATGAAAGGCTGTTAAATCTTAACAAAATTATTTTTTTCTAGGAGTATCAGGCCAGTTTTGTGCTACATGAATGAGCTCTCAGCATGGTTATGTTTTACTTTTATTTGAATCCCTGCTCTGTCAACTTGCATATCTATATAGCAGGCACAGCTGCTCACAGCAGGCTACACTCACCTGCACAAGAAATAAAGTTTTCTTCTTCTTTCCTCACAGCTCTTGGCCAAATTCTTACACTCCTTATCTTCTGTGGGTTCCATTACATAAACTCAGCTGGCTGCTTGAGAAGTTCACAGTCCAGGCTCATTTTATTTTGTGCATTATTTACGCACACAAATGCTGAACAGACAAAAATATCTGGTGCTTATGAAGTTTGTTTTTTTAAAAAGGTACCAAAAGCAGCAGTACATTACCAGCTCTCGATCAAGAAATCCAGATAAGACTACAATTACAGTTTTCTACTTGCTGCTCACCCCTACATTACTACCTGTAGGTAGCACAGTTTTTAACAACATAAAGAATACAGTTAAGAATCAAAGCCAGTGGGTATTTATTCACTGCTTTCCAATAGAAGCACAAGTTCAATGACTGCACCCCCTTATACTCTGAGTTGTTGTAGCCAATACAAGAGCTCTAGAAACATTCTTTCTTAATCAAGATTTATTTGGCTTTTGTTTGGTGATCACAGACACTACAATTTTACAATTGTTCTTATTCACACAGTTTCTTTTTAATATAAAAACTATAGTTTTATTTTTTTCTAAGCCTATTTCAAATATTTTTCATTTGGACTTTGTAGACAAGCTCTCCTTCAAAACTAGATGTGAAATACCAGCTGACATCCAGTCTATCAATCAGAAACTTTTACCTATTCAATATTTAAAGATAAAAGTTTCCAGCCTTTTACGTAGCAGTTACAAAGTTGTTGGAAAAAATAAACCTACACCTACCAAAAATAACTTTGTCACAGATATACATTACTGGTCAAGAAATCCAACACTAGGGAGCAGTTCATGAGATAAGCAATTCTACTGATGGTACAACCAGAGATAAATAACTAAAACGTTAAGACGTTCTCAAAGTATTACAAGTTCCGACGTCTGTGTTGCGCTTCATTTAATAGGATAGAAAAACTCTTCCTCCCAATCTATGGAACGAGAAGTCGCATTAAGACTTCAAAAAGCCTCTCCATTTTTTAACATCCCATTAATTTCTGGTTTCATAGAAAACAGACAACCAGTACGTGATTTTACCACTTAAAAAATCATTTACACTTATCTAAATATGTAAAAAAATGGATTGAGTTGGGATTCTCTCCTTTTAAAAACGTGTTTTTTAGAACTACTAAAAAACTTGCATTTACAAAATAGTCGATAAAAATATTCCTCTGAATTATACAAGAAGAAAAGTATAAGGATCACCAATTAAGGACTTGGTACCAGATGTTATTCAGACTTCACTTCTTCTTTCTCTACTGCTGCATCAGGTGCTGGGGTCTGACAAAGAAGAGGGAAAAAAACATTTCAAAATGTTTCAAAGTAATGCAGACATTTAGTTCATAGTATTTTTAATGCACACATTAGGCAAGCTGACTTACAGAACAACTACGACTTGCTTCTATACAGCATGCTTTGTAGTCTTAATAAATTGGAACTGTGGTGTGCTTATTTCTCTTGGATGGCGTTTAACGCTCTACTAAACTCAAGTGTTCCCAAAAGGGCTTCTATCAGCTCAGGTGTAGCAGTATGGATTTCAGATTGTTGATATAGTACTACTCAATATACACTTAAAACATTTTTTAAGAAAAAAAAAATGTTTCAATAATTACTGCCTTACAGAAATAAAAAAAATAACCTAACAAGCTGAAATGTAGTTTAAAAAGAGGAACTCAATATAAACATTTAATTTCATTATCCTAAAGGTTTACAGAACTACCAGAAGAATATTCTGGTTAATTATAACAGTACCCAATCAGAAACCCTAACACCTGCTAACTATCCTTACCACCACCTATGAGAAGCTTTTTGAAGGATGAAGTACAGGAGCCTCCAGCCCCGAGGCATTATGCTCTTTTTAACATAAGAATTCACTGCATTTTTATGAGATACTGAAACATTATATTAATTCAGCAATTTTGACTGGTGTGACCAACCTGAAGATGTGTTCTCAAAATCATCATCCATTCCTTAGATTTACATCTCCTTTAACTGGTATATTAAATAAACTACAGGTGAAAAATATTGCCAAATTTAGCTTTCTCTGGCATTACCAAAATATCACGTACACAAATGGAAAAAACAAATTCTGCAATGTTAATAGACTGATAGAGCCACACGTGAACTTAAGCCTATCAAAGAATTCATATTTATAGCACAACTTAGACACAAAAAGCATAAAGTTTGCAAATAAAGAATGTTAATCCAAAGTTGTCTTGCCCACTCAAGTATCACTCTGTACCTTCCTTACCCAAGAAAACCACTATCTACCTAAAAGTACCTAAAAGCCAAATACTCTTTTCCCTTGTTGAAAATACATTTGCACAACATGAAAAAAAAGATATATATTTTTTAATTTAAAGAAGGAAGCAGGAAAAATAAGTCATATTTAGATTAACAAATCCTATGATTATATGATCAAACTCAACTGATTAACTGAAATGAGCAAGCCAGTCAATAATGCAGTAATTTGAGAGTAATTCTAAGCATGTTACGACACGAAAGCTGGATTTATCCAGTTGTTAACAGCTCACCAAACAGGAGGCACTGCCTCCCTCAACAAATCTTGTTCTAAGGTGATGCCCACCTCCCAGAAAGAAAAGCAGGGTGAAGGATGTTTTTATTCAGATGATCACTAAGTACAAAAAAACTTCAGCAATACAGTCATTTTAGCAGAGTATTACAACCAAGACTGATTTGACCCATTTCTCAACAGCTATTAGTTGTTCTTGTACTTCTTTTCCCCTGCTCCCTCTGTGAGCCTTACCATCAGGCTAAACAGCTCCTCGCTGAAGGATGTTATCCTGTACTGGGGTTTGGGTAAGATTTTCACTGTTTTCTTTCAAGTCAAGGACTGTTACCACATCACTGCAACTCTTTTGAGTGCAACCAGAATTTCCCTGGTTTATCTACTAATATTTCGATAACCAACAGTTTTCTTTGCACAGAAATAGATTCTAGTTTAAGAACTATCTGCATTTCTAACAGTTGTATATTTAAACTAGTTACAGTAAGTTATCCAGCTGTTTTAGACCAAAGAATACAACTTTACCTCCTCACTTTTAGTTTCTCCATTTTCCGCAGGCAAATTGTCCTTTATCTGCTCTTGGTTTGTTTCTTCAGTCTGTTTTCCTTTAGGCCCCCTTTTCCCCTTTGATTGAGCTTTCTTGTTCTCAGATTTATCCTACAATTAAATGAAATAAATTCATATAACCTACAATTAAATTTTGAAAGTAATTAAACAAAAACAAGATGGACTTGGCAAACACCAAGAGCTACTATTAAGGAGCTAATACATATATATACTTCCCTGAACAGCACATATTATAAATACGTTATGCTCACAGAATCTAGGATCACTCTATTACACAGTAACTAAAAACACTGCTTAAGAGTGGTGCAAACCCATCAGAAAAACCTATCAGAGACAAAAAACAATAGTAATTAATTCCAGTGGAGAGTCAGAGCAATTTGTCATATGTGGTTTAATCTCTTGTAACAGATTAAAAAAAAAATTAACAAGAAGTACAAAATCCATCAATGAAGTCATTCCACTTTGTAAACACCAAACACTTCGGGCTCATTTTATCTGTTGTATTGACAGATAACTTATCCTAAATAGATGAACAATTGCAGGTATCATTTTCTGCACTCCTTTACCAGTATCTCAGTCACATCTTCTGCACCTGGCATCTCTGTTGTTAAATGTGTTGGAGAAAAGTATTTGCTCAAGAGCTATTTTATTATAAAAATTTAACATATCTTCCCAAACATTCCACACAGCAACCAAGTACTACCTACAAAGATCCAGCTGATCCATGTGCTTATAAAACACCTACATCGATCTTAATTGATGCCGAAGTAGTTTTTGACAAAATTAGCACTGATATTTACAGATACTAACAAAAGTTTTCAATAAATGACAAACTACGACACCTCTGGGCAGATACAATCTGTGTTAAGAATGTAATCCATTTATACCTCTAAGCAGACAACTACTATAATGACCTACCTTAAGATGTATCTGATCTCATTAAAAATAGTGTGCATTTCATGTCTGTTTTTCAGTGTATATCCTACTATATATCCTGTATACCCTAATTTACTGTCTCTGAACTAAAATTTACTGAGGAAAAAAAATTCATTTTTGTTTATTCTATGTATTGTAGAAGCATGCACTTCTGATTATTATGAGAAATCACCATGCTGCATGTATCCATACTTTGTTTTCACTCCAAGCGTCCATCCTCACAAAAAACAAACAAACAAACAGCAATCACCACCACAAAAAACCACCATCAGGTTACTGTGCTACCACACATAAGCAACTTTCTAATACGTATTTAAATACATTACCTACTGTATACAAATGCACATGCAAATTATTATCTTCACAATAATACAATTCTGTGAAATTCTGTGCTTACTAAGCATTAGTTCTAAGTGCTTTACATCACTGCATGCAAACATGCAGTAAGGAATACGACATGTAGAGGGTGCAATGTGAAACATAAGTGAAAAAATGCTGCAACATCAGTAACGTTGTCACTGTCCACAAAATATTAGAAATGCTTTTCTCCCATGTTTAGAAAGTATTTATTATTTTTGGCCCCCTTCCCCCCCCGTGCACTAAGATAAGATAGAATGTACCTGATGAAAGAAAAAAAAAAAAATCACAAAAAAAAAGTTATGAATGTCAGTACTCGGTATTACAAATCCAGATAACGAGCAACTTCACAACATGTAGACTTCTGGTATTTTCAAAATATTAGTCAATGAGATGCACCATGCAGACACTTGGGGAGGGAGGGGGGAGAGGGGACTGGTACTGAAACAAAACTAGAAAACTTCCCAAAATTCTTAGGCTTAAAACTCAGAGAACGAGAGCACACTCATGTTCAAACCACTGGATCGAAGGTGTGTGTAGCATGGTAAGGAATTATTAAAGTGAAAACATAAAAAACTCTGCAAAGCATCTTATCTTGCTGCCTTTGAAATGATCTTAAGCCATATGCTCGAAGAAAAAAAAGAGACAGATAAGACCCAAATGCTTGTAACCACACAGAAAACAAAAACACATACACTGACATGCCACCGGATATAGACTCTCTTTAAAAAAAAAGAATGCTGCCCACACAGCCCCTTCCTCCCCTCTCCCCCATCGCCCCCAGGCTCTCACCTTCGCCGCCAACGCCTTGGCTTTGGGCTCCGCTTTGTCAGGCGCAGGCTTCTGAAGAGAAAGCAGAAGCAGAGCTCGGTTCAGCTGCAGACACACCATCCCCCGCCCCGCCGGTGCCGGCCGGTACTCACGGCGGACAGCCGCGCCGATCTCCTCTTCGGTACTTCCTCAGCAGCCTCCGCGCCGCCGGCGGCCACCTGCCAACACAAACGGCGCGCGTCAGACGGCGCATGCGCGGCGCGCAGAGGCGGGCCAGCTGAGAGCACGTGACGCGGCGCTCGGCCCGCCCCTTCTCTCCGCCGCCGCTTTCGGATCGCGAGCCTCGGCCGGGCGCCCGTCGCGCGCCGCCGAACCTTCCAGACGACGCCGCTGCTGAAGAGAGCGGCGGTGCCCGGCGCCGGCCCTCTTCGGCGCTCTGCCCCGCCGGCGATTTCAGCCGGGCGGCGACAGCCGTTCCCCTCGTTCCCCTTTTCTCCTCGTCCCCCACGCTCAACGTCTCCGCTGTTCCCCCCGCGCTTCACCTTTCTCTTCGGCATGGCGAAGCGCGCGGCGGCTCCCGCCCGACTTCTGCTGCGCGCTGAGTGCCTCACCGCCGGGCGCTGCGGCCGCTCTCCCGCCCGCCGCGCTGCGCAGGGAAACCGCCCCCCCCCATCCCAGCAGCGCCAGCGGCGCCGCAACAGGATCCAGCCGGATTGGCGGGAGAGAGGCGGGGCAGGGGGGCGACGCGCCCCGCGCTCGGCGGCGGCCGGCAGCGCCGCCTCCCGCGGGGTCAGCGGCGGGGCGGGGACGGCGCTGTGCCTCCCCTCACGGCGGGGCGGGGCCTCACACCTAACCACCGCCCGCGCTTAGGTGTGAGGCTCCGCCCCGAGGAGAACGGCTCCGGATTGGCCGGCCGTCGTCACGTGACGGCACCTGTCTCCGTTTTTCCCTCCGCGCGCCTGTGTGCGCGTGCGCGAAGCATGGCGGAGAGCGGCGCCTGGCTGCTGGTGCTGAGCGCTGTGTTCCTCTGCAACGCGCTCAAGATTCTGCTGCCTTCCTGCTCCTCCATTGTGAGTGACGTCAGCGCCGCGCCCTGCTCCGCCTGGCGGCCGTTAGTAGCGCGGGGCCGAGCAGGGGCTGAGGGGAGGGCTTCGGGCTGCTTGGGGGGGGGAACGTGTGTCTATTATCTGAATGCTTTTGAGACACGGGTAAGATGCCGCGCTGGAAGGATCGCGGCTGTACGTCAGTACGGTGCTTGCTGTGTTTCTAAGAGCTCCGACTAGGCAGTCTGTAACAGAGAGGAATGATGCTCGGTTCTGAGCTACGTGTTGTTGGTGAGTTCTGAAACTGAGCTCAGATAAATAAAGCTTGCCGCGTCTGGTGTGATTACAGGAGCTGAAAATGATGGAGAGAACAGTGATGAAAAGGACTGTATCTTTGTCCCTACTGTGAGTATCAGATGTCTGTGATCCATGCAGCTCATGATGAGGAGAGAAGGAAGGAAAGTTTGTTTCTTAGTTGAGAGAGCGTGGCATCTCTTCACTTCTAGAACGTCTTGCCAATATGAAGATTTCCCTGTGCCTTGGTGAAAGGGGATGGTGTCCTGGCAATGGGAGCCTTTGAGTGTGTACACAGGAAACTGCTTTACGTGCTAAAATCAGCTGAATTCTGGGGAAATTATTGATATTATTTCTTTGCCTTTTAGATATCCAAGTTGTTACAAAAGGATGCAGAGCAGGAATCCCAAATGAGAGCTGAAATTCAGAACATGAAGCAAGAACTTTCAACTATTAGTATGATGGATGAGTTTGCTAGATACGCCCGTCTGGAAAGAAAGATTAACAAAATGACTGACAAGCTTAAGACTCATGGTAGGTATAACATTTATTCCCTACGCTTTCAGTTCCTGAAAAAAAAAATCAGCTAATATTTTTCCAGGAATGTTTTCAGTTTTAAGTACCTTACTTTAACTTTCTCCATCTCCTTTTATCTATCTTCTTTTTTCCACTCTTGCCACCCCCCTCCCCTTTTTTTTTAAATTAAATTTCTGATTGTGCATGGCTCTGTATAGATTGGTAAGGGAGTAAGTTAGGTATAGTATTTTCTTACAAGGAATTTTCTTGACATTCTCTGTATGATATATTTATTCTTTTTTAGTGATGGTTATTACTGAATCCAGTCTTTAATAATTTTGCAAAGTTCTCTGTCTTTAATAAAATTAGTAATATAGTAAGGCTGCATATCTTAATTGGGAAAGGATGAATTGCTGGATTGGAGCTATTTGGTTGTTGTGCTAGAAGATGCTATTGGGAAAGTGTTAATGTGGAAGGTAACTAGATGAGATCATTGCTGTCTTTTTGCAATCCCTTTTGACCATATGCAGTGGCTTTTATGATAAAACTGTACTGCTTTGTCTCTGTGAGGAACATGCATCATCTCATGGTAGAGAGTTCACATAAACCTTTGGCGCTAGACTTTTTGCTTATCTGTCCAAACTCACTCACTGAACTTAAAAAGACAGGAGAATACCTGCTTTGTCTGCCTTCTCTGTGCAGAATGATCAGATTTTTCTGCACTTGTTTAGAGAAAGGACGATCTTTACCACTGGCAGTTCTGGATTGTTCTCATTAGCATTATTCTTAATTTGTACTTTCAGTTAAACTAGACAACAATAGTGCTTCAGAAAACTTTAGGCCACCATTGTATTTGAAGATGTGCTTCCTGTCATCTTTGAGCTGTTCTGTATTGGGCTGGGGGTACTGCTGGAGGAAAATAAGCATGAGAATTTTCAATATTGAATCTGACCAGCAGCATTCAATGAGTGAATGGCTGTGAATAGTCTTAACCACATTCTGAGTGAAATGAGGCAAAAAGCGCAACTGCTGAAGCCATCGTTTTCCCCATTTGTGAGAGGGAAAAACATATGTTATGCTTCATCTAAAACAGATTCTTAAGTTAGCAACCACGTTGACTGTTCTCATTTCAGAACAGCATTCTTGATTACATCTGACTTTTCTGCCTAGGATATCAGAGTTTTGCAACTTTCCACAGTACCGTTAATGTAAAACTCTAGAACCTAGCTGTTCATTGCTTTCACAATAAGTTATCTTGAGATATTTTTGGACAAGTGTATGATGTTTAGTGCCCTGATTTGAAGACTAATAATATTAATGAATTACTACTTTTCTATAAGTATAAATTATCGTTATAATTAATGTGGAGTAATATTTTTCTTTTAACAGTGAAAGCACGAACTGCCCAATTAGCCAAAATAAAGTGGGTTATAAATATCATATTCTACATCTTGCAAGTAAGTAAATCTTTTATTAGGGATACAAAATTGAGGACTAAATCCTCAACTGTGTGACAAGTCTCTTTTGCATTTATTGACTAATGATTAGTTGCACAGGTATTTGGCAGCCCAGTGACACAATGCACACCAAACCAGAACAGTTTCTTGGTTGTAGAGAGATGCAGCTGATAGGGTCTTTTTATTGTGAATGAAATGAGCTTTGAATTTCATGGATGCTTTATTTTTTTTCTGGTATTGAGATGACAAGTTAGGAGTTTGTTTTACCTGTTTCTTTTTGGTTTGTTTTTCATGTGTGTGGCAACGGACCCAGGAAAGTTCTGATACGTAATATATGTATTTTGCTTGTGTTTCTGAAAACATAAAATGTTCCTCTGCTGTGGATGCAAATTTCCATATAGAGCTGCCACATATCTCCACACAGTGCCTCCCTCACCAGATTGTTGCTTAGGCTTGATGCCAGATAATTTTTTTGCCAGTAAGAAGAGTGCTCAACCTGAGACTATATTTTGGGTAATATGAAAGCTAGTTGGATTCTTCACAGACAAGGGTTATGGCTAAAAACAGTCATCAGAATGTAACAATTTGTATTATTACCACTTTTATTTATGCTAGATTTGAACCAATCTCAAAATAAAGAGGTAATTTCCAGCTAATTCCTGCTAACCCTTGTTGTTGTCTGTAAAGTTAAGGTCATATCAAGCCTAAAAATCTTTTGTATTTGTTTCAGAACAATGTAAAATAATAAGGATGCTATTCTCTTTAATTTAGAATGTGAGATGTACTGTTTCAAAACATCGTTGAAAATATACTTTGTGTGCTGTTATTCAAGCTAACAAAAACTTTCATTCTAGGCTGCCCTGATGATCTCTCTCATTTGGAAATATTATGCTGAACCAGTTACAGTTCTTCCAAGCAAATGGCTTGCGCCATTGGAGCGCTTGGTAGCCTTTCCTACAGGTGTGGCAGGTAAGAGCTGTGTGTGTGGTAGAAAAAATGCATTTTCCAAGTCTGTGCGGTTGCTAAGAATGTGATGATAGAGTACATGTGGATTAAGAGCACTGCTTCTGTGTATTCCTTAATAGCAAAATGGGGAGTTTCAGACATTTTCATATGTGATTAGCTTGTGTTTAATGAACTCACAGTGGACAGAGATATTCATCTTTATTAAATCTTCTCAAACAGAGCAGTTTTATCTTAATATGGAATACGCCCTTGGGAAGGTTTCAAATAAGAAATATTTTCATAGAATCATAGAATCACCAAGGTTGGAAAAGACCTAAAAGATCATCCAGTCCAAGCGTTCACCTATTACCAATAGCTCCCACTGAACTATGTCCCTCAACACCACATCCAGTCTTTCCTTGAACACCCCGAGGGTCAGTGACTCTACCACCTCCCTGGGCGGTCCATTCCAGTGCCTGACCACCCTTTCTGAAAAGTAATACTTCCTAATGTCCAGCTTGAATCTCCCCTGCCGTAGCTTGAAACCATTCCCTTTGGTCCTATCACTAATGACATGAGAGAAGAGGCTGACCCCCAGCTCACTACAGCCTCCCTTCAGGAAGTTATAGAGAGCAATGAGGTCTCCCCTGAGCAGCCTCCTCTTCTCCAGGCTGAACATTCCCAGCTCTTTCCGCCTTTCCTCATATGGCCTGTGTTCCAGACCCCTCACCAGCTTTGTTGCCCTCCTCTGAACACATTCCAGGGCCTCAATGTCTTTTTTAATTAGTTTGAAATAGTAGAATTGGGTTCAAAAATGTGCAAATACTTACGGATCTGTATTACCTATGCATGCTTCTTGCACTACTATGAAACTTCACTACTTTATAACTCTGGGATGATTGAGGGACGTTTTCTTCCAGTTGGCGTTCTGTTCCCACCTTTTTTTCCTCATTGCACTTCTTTATCTACTCAAACCCTTTTCTTCTGGTTAATGAATTAATGATAAGAAGGTTATGACATTATGCATACCAGTTTCTGAGTGAAATGTGTGCTGCCTGTATTCTAATTGCATAAATAAGCAGGATGATAAAACAGTGCAGTGTGGAAATGTACCATGAAGATAAAATGCTGCTGGTGAACCTTCATACAAGGCTTTTTAAGTCTCAGCTGCCTTAGAGTAAATTCCAAATTACAATGTTGTCTTACCATCTTTAATAGCTGTTGAGAGAACGCTTTGTATCCAGCATGCTTACTGGACAAGTAGACCCTTCTATGTAGGATCAGGGATCAGTCCTTGAAAGATAGTTATTTAAATAGTACTTTAAGGAATTTTATAAGGTTCATATCCTTATATGCCTTCAGGTTCTCTTTTTCTTTGGCCTTGGTTGATAACCAAAGTAAGGAGATTACTTCTGAATTCTAGGCAATAAAGTTAAGAACACAGAAATACTTAAAAATCACCAAAAGGCAGTGTCTTCCAGTACACATAATAAATAGCTGTGTGTATTCAGTGATATTATGTAGTATGTTTCTATGCAGTCTGTGATACAGATATGCTATGTACTACGATTAGAGTACACTCTCTGTGCCATCATTCCAGTAGAAATTTCTACACTGTTAGTTTGAATGATGAGACTCTTTAAAACACAAGTAAAGTAAGTCTGGGTCAGTAGTGAAAGTCTCACTTGGATTTTTTTATTCAGTTCTATGAGGATTAGGAGAAAGGACAGAAGTATGGATTTAATACTCTTTAAGAAGGCTGATTTAAATTTATTGGGAAACTTACTACTTTCCTCTCCCTGGTCTCTGATTTTAGATTCTAAAGTACTCTTTTATTTACCACGCCTTTAATTTCAGTAACCTAGACCTCTTGGATAGGGACATAGTGAATATTTTTAGAAATCATGGGTCATATTTTTGGTTAATATTTTTGTTATTTGCTGCTCTTTCCCCAAACAGCCTTTAGGTTTTCTCAAAACTAGCATGCAGTTAACTGGCATCCCTTGAATAGAATCATTTGCATCTAGACAGAAAGATATTTTGTTCCCATCAACCTCCTAACTCTGTTTCATTTTTTATGCTTCCAAGTTGTTTAATCTGCTGTGCTCTAAGGATGCAATAACTTCAGTCAAATTTTACATCTCTTTCAGGTGGTGTTGGAATTACATGTTGGCTTGTGGTTTGTAATAAAGTTGTAGCTATCATGCTACACCCTTTCAGCTGAAGAAATCCCTGTAGTATATGGAGTCTAAACTACATTACCACAGTACAAAAAACATTTGTCTGTCATGATGGACCAGGTTGGAGACGCTTTTTGTTACTTTAGTTGGATGTTGGGCAGTATTGGTTTTACTTTTTCATTTATTTGGTTTTTTTGGTTTTATGATGAGCAGTTTTCAAAGAGCAGCATTGGTATTTATAAAACCTCATTTTGACACGTATAAACATTGATTGGTGGTAGAACCTTAAGACTTTGTCATGACATATTCATAAAGGTCTTAGCGTTCTCTTTTTCCATCTGTTAAGTTGGAAATGCACTGGCATTAGTATTTTTTGGAGCTTTGCTCTTTTGTTCTTTCTTTACTGTATAGTATGGCATTTTCACCCAAAGATGTGATTCCACTTGGTGACAAGTGGTATTAAATCAAAATAGGTAGTTTGGTTGTTTTGGAGTAAAACAGAAATAATTTCCTTTTTTTTTAATCTGTAGATTGGGTTATTCTCAGACTATCTTAGAAAGTATTAGTGATACATATGCAGAATCAACTTAAGTCTTAAAAGAATTTCTCAACTGTCAAATGCAGGTCAGCTGGCCACTTCAACACATCTTTTAAATTCCTCATGAAATAAAAATTTTTAAAATTCCTTGTGGAATTATTGAACATCAGAATTTTTTTTAAAATTTCTCTCCCCACTACTTTTACTGATAACTGACCTTCCTTTCCTTGCTATATTTTCTACTTCCCAAACGGAGCAAATATTGCTAACAGTATTTCTTTCCATGCTTTGGGGAAAAAAGGTCCAACCAACTTTTCCAAGCTCCATGTTAGGAAAGTAGAAGACAGCTGTTTCTGCAGAGAACTATATCCCTAGAGCTTTAGCATACATTAATGATAGTAATTCTTCCTAGTACCACAGCTATACAGCAGAAAAGCTGCGTTAACTTCTGTGCTATCTGCAACCCTATTGTTGCTGTCTCAGCAGACAAGGCAGTGGCTTTAAAAAGTTCTATAATACCTCCTTGGACATAAGGTTGAACAAAGCTTTTGCAGATTTTTGGATTAGCTCATGGTCCATACAGTGTTGTGTTGTTTCAGGTCCTTTGCCTTGCTGCAGGAGAGGGCTGGAGTACATCCATATCATTAGCACTGCCTATAGAATTAATTCAAAAAATGACACACTTTCTGCATGTCTGAGTGTATGTATTCATTAAATGTTTTTTTCTTAAATGTTATTTAAAAACTAATTTGTTTTTATATTAGGGATTGCATTCAGCCAACAGTAAAGGCATTAAATATTGACAAGAAAAAAAGTCAAGATTGAATCTGTTACATGTAATTGTGGTTTTATTTGTGAAATAAAGTTTTTTCAGTCCACCTCAGGTTTTCTAATGCACATTTTTAGTATTAATTACAGTTTTCCTAAACAAAACAAAACCCACCTGTGTTCTTGATAGTGTAGGAATCTACAGACTTTTTAACTACGCAGTTGATGTATTTCTGACTATAAAGATATAAGTAACAATGCTTCCACTTAGCTTGTTACAGAGTTGAACGCAGTGAAGTCAAGAAAAGCAGTATCACTTAGCATACGACAATGACATTTGCTATTTATGTGTGAGGTAATGAAATACAGTTTGTTGGCAGCTCTGTTGGACATCTAAATGAATAGAGGCAGAGAGGCTTTTGGTGATTTAGTACAATCAGGAATGCTGGATTATGTCTGCTTGTTTGCTCTTAACTTTGGAGACAGCAGGAGAGATTGTAGAAATATTAATAGTACATAGAGGAAAAGTACTCTTTTGACTGCATTAAATCATTCTTGAAAAATCTGTCCATGCACAGCTCAAGTACTACTTAAAGAACTTAACTTGAAGATAAGTATACTTACAAGTAGGTTCAGATCAAAATATCTTAATCACCTTTAGAAGTTTTCATAATACAGATGGTTTCTTTTTTCTTGGTACTGCTTTTTAAAATTTAGTAGAATACCTTTTTCCTAGCTTACATTTTAGCAGCCTTTCATGAATTTCTACCAGAAACAAGACATAATCTTCCTACCCTTGCTTACATAACCTTAAATGCAAAATTTTTAAAGGCTTTTTGAGAACTAGATATGCCTGACTTCTCCAGAACAATGCTTTAGTCTTGCACATTCAATTCTGGATGTCAGCTGTGGAAGTTACCAGGCAAACTGCTTTGGTAAGTTCTAACAGTGGAAAAGAATGAAGCTTTAGAGCTTTATAATGCTAATGAAAACAATGTAATAGCAAATTATTGTGTGAATTCTGGAAGCTATGTCAGGAGTGAAAAGAAAATTATTTTCTTTTAGTACATTTTAGGTAGCAATTCAATAAAGAACCTTCTGAAAGCAGACTGCTCACTACAGCTAGTTAACAAATAACTTAAGATTCAAACTGCAGAGAGAATGCAAAGATTAACCAAAAAGGACTAACTTGGACACTCCCTAAAACAGGTAAAATGACAAAATTGTTGAGGCACCCTAAGATGCATACATGTGCATCAATAATAGAAGAATGTTCTGCTGTGACAGCTGATTTGCCTCTCATTTTGAAAGTCATTGACAGAAATTCTCAAAACTTCTAAGAATTAATATATATTTTACGAAGCTAAAAACAGTGTGTAATCGAAATGGAAAGGTAAGTTGATATACTTAATAAATACCAATTTTGTGTATTCTTATAAGGTTATTCATAATGACTCATAGATGATAGATGCTATTTTATAAATCAGTGGAAGGTTAACATTTCACTTGTGTAATCATGCATCCCCTCACAGCTTTCTCTCCATTCCTCTCATGTTAGAACACGAATGGCTGTCTTTGCAAACACTGCCTTGTCCAAAGAGTTCTTTCATAAGACTCTTCTTCCTTTCACTGAATATTGTATGAGCACAGCCTTCTGCTTCAGTCAAACCGTCTTTCTGCCTCATGTTGGTAACTTTACTGAAGGATGGTTCATATAGCCCAGACAGTTTCTTTACTTTTGATTCTTCTTTGCAGTGGTCCTGACCTGCATGTCTGTTGTTGCGAAGACTGCATTTTGTGGATTTTGTACCTGATGTAGGAAGCCCGTGATACAAATTTTCAGTGGTTTCTGAGAATACGTATTGTTTTTTCAGCTTAGAGAGTGTTTTGTTTCTTGGAGTTAAAAAATTATGCCCTGCCTTCCCACTTCTTAGTAGTTCTTCTGACTTTTTTTCTTTCTCTTCCACTGCATCTTCCTCTTGACTGTTCTCTTTTACACTGTCATTTAGCAGAGTTTCTTCAGCTTTCTTTGACTTCTGTTTAAGCAAGTCTCTCTTTCTTTCTTCTTGTTTTATAAATTCCAGACAAGTGTGTGTTGTCTGTGGTTTGTTTTCCTTTAAATATTCTAAAATGAATATTAGGGGTTTTAGGAATGTTCTTAAATTATATAGGATCACAAACAGTCATGAAGCATTAATGAGAGCAAATTTTACTGCATTATTTCTGAAGTTGTTACTGATGGTTCTTTAGTCTTGATGGTTAGGACAGTGCTATTTACTAATAATAGGATGGGGTAAGGTTTTGTTAAGATCATTAAGTCATTGACATACTTGCTTAAATTAATTAGCATACAAGTATAATCTGTATTAAGTATTTCATGGGCTAAATATAGTGCTAGAGAAGTTGCATATAAAATATCAGGGAAATCACATGAGATCTGAACTCCTAATTGTCATTGTATTGCTATAACATTGAGCTTAAATACAGGAATGGTTTTTTTTCCTTTAACTGACAACATGCTTGTCTCATGGAGCAGAATATACTGCAGTTTTTCAACATAGGACTGAAATGATTCACAGGTGGCCTCTGGAAGGGTTTCAAGCTGAAAAGATGGAGTACAAACTGCAGGAGTTAAAACCTTTCATATCACTGGCTCTGTTACTGATCCAGTAAGTGACCTCAGCAACCTGTCACACCTTTGTAAATGTGTGAAATTCAGCTCACATAATGTCGCCTACTATTTGTGAAGTATCTAGCATGACAGCATTCAGATCTCAGATTTATCTACATTTATCTACAATTTAAAGAAAATGAGGTTTTTTTAGAAAATATTCAGCTAAAAGAATAGATGCATTTGCTTGCTCTTTCACCTGTTATACGGGTGAACCCATATAGAACCTCTTCAAAATTAAGTTTTTTGTAGATGAGTTCCTTGCATATGGCCTTTATGTGAGATCACAGTCAATGGTTAAGATTTGCATAAAATCTATTTACAGTGATCACTGTAATGAGGAGATACTCTCAGCCCTTGAAGAACTCCTTTTCCTTTCTTAGCAATAGATCCCAAGCCAGAAAAATCTACTGACATCTACTATGATGCAGATTCACAACATGCAGTTTGGGATCAGTATTTGATCAATGTGGATTTAACAGAACGACCATTAAGTAAAGTATACTTTTATAGATTAAGCTCAGAATTTTTACCAACACAAACATGAGCTGCTTTTAGAATTCCAGCAGTAGGAAGATGCCTTAAGCTGTGGAGCTGATCTGCTGTCAGTGTAGTACCTCCAGCAACTGGCTTTCAGTGACTCGTAGTTACTGTCACTCATATGCCAGCTCATGTAAATTACCATTATCATCAGTTCATTCAACTTCTGAAAAGATCACATGCATTTTTTAGATACTAAAACATACCTCCATGAGTCTGACAAAAATTTTCTGGCTTTGGTATTTTCTTGGATGATTGCTTTTCTGTTTCACATTGGGTATCAGTGTATGCTTTGCTTGCTGTAGCTTCTTGTTTCTTATCTTCTGAGGCCTTTTTCTCCTATAATTGACAATTAAAGTTAAAAAGTACAGGGAAATACTTGTTCAGATACTTTCTAAAGATTACAATCAGTGCAGTACTTATGGAAAGATGAATATTTTCTATTGAGTTCCTTGTATTACAACCTTTGTCTAACATATTTTCTGTTGTATGATAGTGATATTTACACAAAATGCACAGGAAGTTAAGATGACTGTTCAGTCCAATCAAGTATATTACTAAAACTGAGAAAAAACATACAACTTCAGTGGTAATTTAAGCAAAGGAGTTGGATCCCAATCTTTCATACCTCATGAAGCAGAACTGGACTTTCTTCTGTTTCCTGGGACTGGTACTGAGATAGCAGTGATCTAAAATGCTGTTTATCTGCTTGCACTGATGTGTTTATACTGAGACCTGTTGCAAAAGGACAGTCATTAGCAGTAGTTGTTTCTGGAATTACATTGTTGGTGAGGGCAAAGATACATTTGATGACAGTGGTATTCGATTGGGACCCAAACATTCTAAGACTCGAGTTTTGTTGGTTAAAGCCTTATTTTAAAGAGAAGTTTGCAGTTTAAGTGTATGTCAGTAAGTTAAAGTCCCAGAATGCATCCCGCATTCTGAATATGTATATACCTTCATCTTTATTGCAGTTAAGAGTGTTTCAGGTAGCAGTGAAAATGGAGGAGTAACTAACATAGCTAAAGCACTGTTAGCTGAGTTTGAGGCACCAGTGTGTTGTGACTTTCCAAAGATGCAGTAAAATCTCATTATCTAAGTGTTACTGGATTTTTTTTATTAGATGTTCTGAGTTTAGCTACCCAGAGGCCTGAGCATTTTCATCAGTACATTTGTGTGCTGTACATATACTTTTTACTTTTAGTTAGGTGTACAAAGACATCCTGTTCAGATAGGACGTGATGTCATAGAAATGTGTCAAATACCATAGAGCCTGTGTTGGGTCAGTTTGTGTGGTAACATTATAATGTAAACTTTAAGAGGTCTGGGAGGGGTATCTCAATCTTCAAGCTCCCAAAATCAGATCCTACAGAATAAAAAATGCTTGTTTTTATGCCTTCTGACTTGTTTGAAGTTAAGCAATTATATAAAGCTTTGCTGAACCGGACTCTTCAGGAGAAATAGTTCACACTATTTGAAATATCACTGATGTTTGAAAGGAGGTTCCAAGGGAGCAATTGAATGTTCCCTTCAAAGAAGTACCTGAATAGGATGAGATGACAATGGCAAGGCCTGTATATTGTTCTTTTATTCTATATTTGGAACAGCTTTGACATGAATACAGGAACAAAACTGTAATCTTACCTATATCACCATTCAATGTTATTCCCAGTTTTGATACCCAAAATCAGAGGAAGACTTACCATAAAAGATGATTTTTCAACTGTTTGCCTTTTGATGGTGATAAGGATGTTGATAAATAATTTGAAAATTACCTCTGAAGAAATGGCACTTACGATGTGGAGGGAAATAGTTTTCTCTTTTGAACCCAAGTAGTTACTTAGAAGCTTTGTTAACAAAAACCAATAGAACATTCTTCAGATTCAGAACTAGGGGGAGCTGTACCTCCAGACGAACTAGTGTGACCTTCTAACAACTGAACAAAGTTTGCTCCCACTGCTAACTTTAACAGATTCACTCAATAATTCAATTTTATTTTACTTAGATATATGGAGCTTCCTGATAGCCTAAACCTACCTTCACTTGTTTGTCAAGAACATTAAAAAAAAAAAAGCACCCCCACATTGTTTTCTTTCCTGCTGTATAAAAATTGTTACAAATGCACAAAGGAAAGCAACTACTTGAAGAAGTAGCTCTTTCTGAATTTATTATAGGAAAATTCAAGTGAAAAGGAAAAACAATTTCAGTAATTCCAGTTGCAGGTTTCTAAATCATCACTTTCCATTAACTGGCAGAAAATGAAATCCTAATTGGGCAGAAATACCAGAAGAACAGACAGTGTTGCTGGGAATCTAGTCAAGTTATAAAATAGCAGGTCTCGTTTAAGCTAAGAACTTAAGTAGTAATCAGTAATTTAAATTATAATATTAAATAACAATAATGTACAAGTTCACATCAGTAAAGTTAAAAAAAAAAAAAAACCCAGATGGTGATGTGATACAACAAAAGTTAGAATTCAGTGCTTCATAAATAAACAAAGTTTGTCTGACTTGGAATAAGAAGTAGCAATTTCTTTCTACATCTTAAAATTTTAATTACCAACTTCATCTCTGTATTTCAGTTGTCACTAATGCAGAGTAATGAATTTGCAAAGAAAGTTCCACTTCCTCCTTAGTTCAGAAGCAAGAATATTTAAGCAGTAAGTACTTTAAGTAGTTGCTTAAGCCAGGAAATTCAGCGTTCCAATCATTATCCGAAAGTAGAGAGTATAAGGTTGCTGTGCAAAAAGCTCTCCTATGGAATAGTGGCAAAATGTTTATGATCTTGAGTAGCAGGCCAATGTTACTTTAATATATTTCATGTACTTCTCCCACACAGAGTTTCCATACAAAACACATTTTTTGTAAATTCTAGATACTACATCCAAAGCATATATCAATTAGCAATTTACAAATGCTTCAAGAAAACTACTTGCTTCAATGTTTTTGTCCTTGATAGCATGCATGTGAGCAATGAAGCAGTTCTGAACTTGTATGATTTATAATTGTTTTTAGCAGTTGCTCTCTCTGGTCAAGGGGTCAGCAAACATAGATGCTTAGTGCTATGTGAGACACACAGCCTTTAGCATTCAAGGAATCTGCGGAAGGCTGGCCAGCATTACCCAGGACTGATGGGATACCCATGTCCTTCTGGAACAACTGCAGGGCCAGGCAAATGTGCTACAACATCTCAAATGCCACCAGATGATGCCTATTATTAGGCAACTGAATCCCACACAAGATAACTGCTCCTGGAATGGTTGATAGATAAACTTGGCTATGATAAATTTCTCTCCAATACCTGCCTGAGTCCATAAAAAAAGAAATAGTTTACTAAAGAATTGTTTCTCCCTGTTGATAGAATTAACTTTCTATTATTTTACTATGTCTTTCTACTATACTATTGTATCAGTTTTGCTGATGGAAATAATTGAGAGGATATCCAATAATGGGTTTATTACAAGCTCTGATTGCCTATTTAAATTTACTTATTATGAATAAAACCAAAAGGCTGCTAAGGATATATACTTTTCTCTCTCAGATATTCCCTCTCAGATAAACTGACAATATGATCATCAGAATAGCCTTTAAACTTTGTAAACCTTGTACCTCAAATCCACTCCCTTCCGTGCAGCGCAACAAAATGCAAGTTGCAGAAGCTTCAATAATAGGCACCAAAGGATCTCTGCTTCTAATAAGCTATAGGTTTTAAGAATGAAAAAAAAAAAAAAAGAAAAAAAAAGCATCTAAAAACCCAGCTAAATTCATTATTTTGACTGATCTAAAAGCACTTGGAAAGTCTGTACTAACACTAGGAACTTGCTGCATGAGGTTAGCGTGTGAGGTGCTTTGTTTCAGTGAGATGTGATGTTGGATCTGTAGCCGTGAGATGACCACTTCTCATGGCCAAATCAAAATGAACAAGCCTGAACAAAAATTAGGCTGCAGAAGTGGAGTGATTGTTTCATGATCTTATTAAAATAGACAAACAGCTCTTGATGCAAATAGACACCTACAATAGCAACACTATTTCACTGTCTCTATTACAGTACTAAAACTGTACGTATGCTAAAGGCTATTCAAATGAAAAAATGGGTGAAGTATTAACCACAGGTCATGCATTTATAGTCATAGAATACACAAGCATAAAAGAACCACTTCTATTTAAAGCATACGTGCCAGAATATTTTTTGTTTATATAAAAGTACTGTCTCTACATTTACTTAGGAATATACATCCCAATTACAAGACAATATAAGATTCACATAATGAGGCAACAAGGGAAAACAAATATACCCTTACTTTTGTTGTGAGGTACTGAATCATCTTTGTCTTTTGGGATTCTAAGCAAGCGATTTGCATAGATGTTCTTTATGTAAAGTTGCCGATCCTTTTCCTAAGAAGGAATAAATACTATTAAGTTCCTTGAGTGCATTAAGGATTAGTCTTTACTGATTTGATTTTCTTATGCTGGGAAAAAAATGCCAGTAATATTCCTTTGTTCTAAACCATTTGGTGACTTTGTCATCCACTTAAGCATGGATCAGCCATTTTCTTTCATGAGCCAAACCAAAATTCTTTCCTTTAAAGGCTAAAAGCACATTTTTACACCTTTAATAACAATGTTCAGAAAATGAGGCTTTCTGTAACATGATATAAACTTCTGAGGAACGCTTTCAACATCGCTTTTGTAAGAATCATGTTTTCATACTTAAATTTCAGTAACATTCTCACTAATCAATTCCTGGTATGAAAAGGAGTTACATTTAATTTGGGCACAGAGGTTGATCTGAAAGAGAATTACATCTGTATACTTGAATGGTCTCAATAAGCCACGTGTGCAGAACTGTAAATGTGTAAGAATAAACTGTTCTGGCACAGAAATATGGTTAATAAGCATGTCAGCTTCTTGTGGTAAAACAATACAAGGTTTTGTGAATCTAAACATAGCATTATGAAAACACGTGAAGAAATATTTAGAAAAGTCTTAATGTGGGAACTGTACTTTAAAATAATCTGCATTCTAGAACAGCTTTACATGAATTTTCCTAGGGCTGTAACTATTTCCATCTCCCAGATTTGCACACATAGATACATATACATAGTCAAGAGGAACAATCAGGCATCTGATTCCATTTTGGAGAAAGCTTCCTTGTAGAATCAACAGATGCATCAGTCACTATACAGAAATAAATAGCATGTTTTAACAATGCTACAAACACTTCTTAGATTAAAAAGACCACAAAGATTTCCATGTTTTCTTGATATGTATGTTTTTCTTAAGCATTATTCACATCACATAACTTTATTTTGTTTTTTGTCTATTCAGTGCCACATTTTATGTTCTTCCATACATTTAGTGAAAAGTGTTACTATAAGTGTTAAAGTTGACACAGATGTCCCAAAAATATTTTTGTAAAAAACAAGCTGGAACTTGAAACAAACTCTTGAATCATTTTTCTAAGTCTTTTTGGTTGCTTTTCTGATTGTAATGTTTGGCTCATTTTGATTTGAAAGTGTTCCTGTAAAGAAGCTCATATTAAGTGGATATATTGAGCTAGATCTAACAAAACAGTAACAGGTTGGTGGGTACTATTTGTTCAAATTATGATACATTAATCTATTCCAGTTAGTTACTGAAGTCAAAAGACAAACAGACTCTACAACAATTTCATAATTTTATATTTTGACTTTTTTTTTGTTAGACTACAGACTCAAATATGAATAAAAACTCTATTAGTAAATAATGAAAGAAGCAAATGAACAGATAAAATTAATGACTTGAATCTTCCTATAGGAGCAGAAATCTGTTTAGAATCTCGAATACCTTAATTTTTTGGTGAAGAGAGTTAATTTCCATTTGCAAGTTCTTTGTAATTATTCCAGCTTCAACAGCTTTTTTATTCTCATTTGCCAGCTGGCGACTAAAGGTGCTATTGTTCAACTTCAGCTGCTTTTCTAGGCTCTTAAAAAAATTACATGTTTTACAATATGGATGTACTTAGTGTGAGTGTTAAAAAGTTTTCTATTGTTACCAGATCTAAAAAATAAGCATGCTAATATAATGAAAAGTAAGCTTCTATTTATTGTAAACAATGCATGAAATGATTTGAGTATCTCTAAAAGTACTTTAGAAATGAGCAAAAACAGGCTTAAAACCCAATTAATACTGATCAAAAAATAAAGTGCCTGGCATTTCAACATGAAAAATTAGCCTGTACATTACCATTCTGATAAAATTAATGAAAACAATCATCTTCAAGACATTCTCATACACTTTAGTTCACACCAACATCCATTTACTATGGCAGCATAAAGAGGCTTAGTGTAAATGAAGAGTAGGTACTTTACCAAGTACTTTATCATCAGAACCCAGTGCCATGCACTAAAGTAACAATTACTAAAATTGTAGGGGGAGAACCCAATCCTGCAAGCTTTTTATTGTTTCTCACTGTGACTTCTGTAAATAGAGAGTTTCAGGGGTCTGAATTCAGCTGTTTACATTTTCATTTTCTTACCGGTAATAAATACTTCAGACCCAGCTTTTCAGATAGTGAAATGCCTTTAAGATTACCTGGCTCTTTATTTAATCATGTGAATAATGTACCCCATAGAAAACAGAAATTAATTCCTGGAGGAAAATGGACTTTTCTAGTTCTGTAATAAAGCCCGTATTCCTGTTTCCTCATGAAAGGTTTAGTAAAGTTTTACATAAAAGATAAAAAAGATAATTTGAATGATCTCTTCTTGAAATCCCACCAGACTTTTACTACTCCTGCATAATAAATCAGCCATAGAGCCAACTCTAAAAGCAGACTGCAGTGAGTAACAGTAAGTAGTGAACTGGAGATGTAGCTACACCCATGCTGCCCACCAGCGCCACATGGAAGGAAGGGTGCTTGTTTCCAACTGAGCCAGCTTCTCTTGTCCAAGGAAGCAGACCAGCAGCAACCAGGTGGTCTCCATGTATAACTAACGCTGTGTTTTATCAGGGCAAATCAGGGCTCAGGGAGTTCCACACCATTGCAGCTGGACTGCCCAAGAAAGGCTGGGTAACTCCATGCTGCTGGCAGAGAGTAGAGCAGACATTCTATTGAAGATTGCCCTCCAGCTATGTGTTGTGCTTCTGACCTAATAGGGTTAAAACAGGACTTTAATCCTTAGAAATCTTTATTGCTGGATTTAATTCACTCAGTCATTACTGACAAATTTTACAATACTGGAAAGAGTACTACCATTTTTTAATGTCTAGCTTAAAAAGAACGCTCAATACTAGAGGATTGTATTATAATAATCAGTTTGACAAGAAGCAGCTAAAAAAAACCAACATCCACTACTCTTGCACAGAAACCTCTCCTATTATTCTTTCACAAATAAAATGATATGCATATATTACCTGTATTCTCTTATTATTCACTTCCATTTTTTCTGTAAGGACTGATAATCTGTGATAAAGTTCCTCTTTCTCAGCAAGAGTCTTGTCTTCTGAAAGCTTATACAAGGCTTGCAAATCATCTTTAGCTTTTAGCAGCTCTGCTTCAACTTTCCTAAGCTTTCTGGATGCACGTCTTTCTTCCTCCTGAGACATCCTCAGGTGTTTCCTCAAAGTACTCACCTCACTATAATGCCTTGTTAACAGATCAGGCAAGACACTTTCTGAATTTTCATATCCACCTATTGCTTTTGAGTGCCGATACCAAAGCCGTTTCAAAACCTGGTTTTCTAAGTTTGATGCTTCTAACTTGTGTTGCAAATCAAATATTTCATTCTTCAGCTCTTTAATTTTATGAAGTCTTGCTGATAATATTCGCTGAGCCACTTTATTTTTTTTCTGGGAAATCATATTATTCTGCAGGCTTAAAAATGAAGAATTCTGATGTGGTATCTTCTTAGTTGGCAATTTCTTTCCCCCTGCATTCAGATCAAAGTAAATTGACATTGATATATACCCGTCAATCAAGACAGCAAAATCACTGCTATGTCTCCACCTGCTCACACAAGCTCCTGCATTACTCATCCAGGGTACTTAAATGCACTATGACCAAAGGCCCAAGATCTATAATAAGAAATCAATGTTCAAAACCATACACACACACATAAAGCAATCCGTAATGGATTTATGTGGGCCACAGCTACGTAGGAAGCTACATAGGTCTGTAATGGCACAAGGTTGCCTCCTTTCACTTTATGAAGCCATTTTCATTTGGAATAGCCATCACGCTCAACTTCCTTTAATAAGGATAACGAAGTACATGTTTGTCTTCTGGGGCAAACACCAGGAACATTTTGTGAATAACTCAGAAAAGCACACTTACAAAGCATACAGTATTCCAGTATCAGTGGAAACAGATTTTTCCTCCTTGTATATATTTAGTTCACTAATATATTTGGGAGCTGTTGAAGCCAATTCATCCCACCTGGAAGGATTTCTACAGGCTTCAAGAGGAGGACCTACACTTTGCATAGGGGCATGATAGAAGAAAAATAACAATAACTAAAGGTCTGCAAGAACTCAAAACTCAAGGTGATCAAAATTTGACATGCTTACATATCTGTGAAGTTATGACTTCTGACCAGCTTTCTGGAACTTCTGAGGCAAGTCTGAGCTAAGTTTTTCACTCTTAAATGCTTGTAAGCATAGAACAGTTATGCAGTCATGTACATTGTTTCTAAGCAGTAATTAAATATATATATATTTTAACGGCTAGCATTCTAAGTGTATTACTGTCATTTTGCCTTTCTGTATGGCCAACATTCTAAGTGAATGATATTAATTTTCCTTTCCTGAAATGTAAGTAAAATTTGAAAACAGTCAAGACTATATCAGTGTGTGCTCCCCCCTTTCAGACACATATTCAGTCTCATTCTAGCTTTCAGATCATTTCAGACAGCATTTTGCTAGAAGTTTATAATAATAATTTATGGATCAAAAATATTTTATGTACAAAATACCCAAGGTCCTAACCCAAAAAAGAATAAAGAAAAATATCAGATCTTTTTAAGAATTTCAGTAGAATTCAATGAGCATTCCACATATAAAATATTTACAGGAGCAGGCCCTAATTACAACACCTTATAGCAGAAAGGAGGCAACAACAAAGTCATGTCAGGACAAGGTAAATCAGGACACCGCCTCAGACAGCAAAGTCACGGTGTCAGCCTCACTTCTTCCATGAGCAAAGCTAGAATAGTGGAAAGCTACAGCAAGAGTGTTACTTAGGAAGACAGAGGCAAGTGGTAGAGTGGCTTCTGCTGTGGAAAAGGCTCTTCCTTGCAGCACCTGGTTGGATTTAAGGAAACACAGATATAAAAATAGGCAGTAGAGATTCTTCACTGCTAACATTTACAAGGAGGAACTGTATTTGTGCTATATGGTCATTGCACTGAAGCATAAATTCTACATAATACGCTATGACTAAGATGGCCAAAACAGGTTTTTGTCTAAGAGTTGACGTGTTTGTGCAGACATACAATTTTCATTAACTTTCCTTAAGAAAAGTTCTTTTCAGACTCATCAGCTTATGCATAGTCCAAACCATAGAAATCACAGTATCTGCAGGAAAGTCACTCAACACCAAGGAATAAAGACTGCAAAGGTGTTCCCACATCTCAAGTGATTATCCTGCCTCTTGGATCAATGAATATTATGGCATAACATAGTAAGGGGTCTCTACCTCTCTTTCTCCTCTTTCTGGTGTTCAAAACATGATTTATTATTCTTCAGTGAAAAAGTGTTTTTCCTGCCCTCCTCATTACAAAAAAAAAAAAAAAGCCATAGAAAGGGAACAGCTGCATTTTTGAAGACAGTCTCATTTGAATACTACCAGAAAATGAATTACCTTTATTGTTTTGGGAAAAGATCTGTTGTTCTTTTTTCTTCTTTTTCTTTCTTTCATTTTTCTGCATTTTCTTCTCTTCAGTTTCAGATAGTTCTAAACAATGGCTGCTTCTAGCTGTTTCAGAGCAAGTCACTGACAAAGCCCTCAGAATAGTTAGTTTAATGATTTTCACTTCTGCATTTTCCACTGCGTTGCTTACAGTCATTACCTCTGCTTCAGCTGCTGCTTCTAATATTTCTGTGCTTTGGGGAATCGTCTGTGTCACATACTTATTGGGACTTCCTATCCTCCTGCACTAAAATATAAAGGAAATATTCATTTGAATTAATCACTGCTGTGGTAAAAGGCTTAAAAATTGACCTCCATGTCCTATCAGGAACTAAAATGTTAGTGAGTTATGTACTATTAACGTAAATAGTATTAAACAGTCTGCAACTATATTAAGCAACACTAAAGAATACTAATCCATTAGAATAATTGTGTGTTCTGTAGTAAGCAGTAACTTTATATTTCATATTTGCAATTATTTCTATAAATAAAAAATTCATTTAACTCAGAATTTACTGTAATACTGGCATGTGTTTTTTGAAGATTATTTACAAGATACTGCTGCTTAAATGTAAACAGATACCACGGTTTGTTTCCAGTAACATACCTATTTTATCCAGGATAAGTATATTTAAAAGAAGTACAATTGTGTTTATACTCAATACTAAAAAGTGCTTTGTAATATTATATAATAATTCTCTAAAGTTAAGATGATGGTTATTGCTAATTGTATTCTTTTGTTATTTTTTTGTTGTCCATGTCACAAAAGTATCATTTAGTCATATTTTTCAATACTTAGGTCACAAATTAGATCACAAAATGAAGTTATCTTAACAGACACATTAACATAATCAGCAGAGGATGTAGCAGCACTTAAAGCTATACAACACAGTCTCTGATTTTGACACTGAAATAAAAATCTTCTGAAACTTTTGGGACGTTGTTTATTTTACTTATTTTCAAATAGAAACAAAACAGAAAATAAATAAATAAAATTAAGCAATATAATAAAAGTACCTCTGCACAATTTCAGAAGAAACGTTAGGAAAATAAATACTTTTTTTTTTTTTTTTTTTTTTTTTTTAAACAAGGACTCAATACATTTGTTTCCTTTTGAAAGTGCTGTAAGACACTGCTCTACATGTCAAGGCACTTACAACTGGAAATATCAGCTGCAATGCACTGTTGTCAGAGACGTGGTTCTCTTATGCAGTGATCTTACTTTGTTTGACTGGATTTATTTGGAGTAATCTTTTCTCAGTAGTCTCATTTTCAAGCAAAATGAATTCTTCTAATTGTTTAATTGTTGAAATAGAATATATCTAGCATAAAATGTAAAATGCTGACATGTGATACGTGTTTGTAAGTATGTTATACCTAAGTATTTTTTTTACTGAATCTTCTGGAAAGTAGAGCAGATTGACTTCAATAGCTAACACTTCTGGCAATATTATTTAAACAGTGTAGTTTCAGTAAAAAGGATTTCTTGGGATATAGCTCAGTCTTTCTCAATATGACCTGAAGATGACTCAGCCCATTGTTTTACAGATGCAGAATTCTACTCACTAGTAGAATAAATTGTATATCTGGGGGGACTTAAGAGAGAGTAGCAAGTATGTAAAGGAAATTAAAGGGGTATTAAAATGGTAGTTCACACAAAATGTAAGAAGCAGCCTTAGCTAAAAAAAAAGGGGGGGAGGTGGGGGGGAAGGGAAGATATTTATTAAATATTCTTCCTATTTTGTTGTCATTTTTGCTTTCTGGTGAAATTTCACTTTAAATTAAATTTCTTAAACAGAAAAGGGGAATCACTTAACTCCCCCTCCCCACCAAAAAGTGCACTTTAGGATTGCACAAAACGTTGCAGGTCAACTCAGAAGTTTCCTTACTCTTCATTCCCTGGTGCAAATTACTTTTCATTATGGAAGACGGAGGAGTGCCCAGCTGAGCCACTCTAATCACACCCAGGAGATGGGAACTTGTAACATGAGGATGAGGCAAAGGCCAGCTCGGTACACAGATCTGTACTGCTGTTCAAATTTCATTTAGAACTGTCAACACTTTCTGGCCAAATTGAGTTTAAATCAAATAAGCCTCAATTCAACTTAGAACTGCTGCTTTGTGTTGATGAGATGCGTGGGCTGAACCTCACTATGCATTTTCAAAAGCAGACATTGAGAAGTAAATTAAACGGGAAAGAAGAAGCCAAGAGGAGAAAACACAGAAGGTTAAGGACAAGTAACGGGGAAATTGAGGCTTCTTACAATAGGAAGAAAAAAAAACCAAACAGTACTTGAGTAGGAAATGAAAGGCATGAGCACAGGGAGAGCTTCTGTTCAGCAGGAGTGCCCCGGGCTCCTCCAAACACCCCAGCAACCTCCCCCACCTCCCCGGCGGAGGCTCCTGCTGCCAGCCCAAGGCAAAACAAGAAGCCCTGGCAGGATAGCAGTCGGCCCCACGCCCCGAGAGCCGCCTCCACACCTCACCGCCCTGCCCCTCCATCACACCGCCCCGGGCTCTCTCTCGCCGCCATTACCAGCCGTTGGGTGCCGCCGTTGCCGTGGGGACGGGCAGCGGCCGCAGGGCATCCTGGGAGTCGTAGTCGTGGTCTCGCCATCTTACCTTGCTGCCTCCCCCCTACTTGTCTATGTCTGCGCTTCCTCCCCGCACACGCTATTCGTATTTGTGTCCAGCGCTACACATAAAGCTCCTTATGCTCTAAAATCGTTACCTCTAATGGTTTCTCTGTCTGCTGGCTTTGAGTTTGTTCTCTCCCCGTGTGGTATGGAAGGGGAATCGGATGCCAAACAGCACAGAAAATGTTTGCCTCGTCTCCCAGTTATAACTTTTAATGCACCAAGAATGTGTTATTGCTATACGTGCAACAACTATCAGTATGCTTTGGAGCACGCGACCACAGCAACCTTTGTAATTCTTTAGAGCATTTGTATCCATATCAACTCATTTGTAAACAGTACCAGACATGTTCATTCTGTTTATTAGGAAAGTTTTCACTTACATGCAATTTTTCTAGAGAAACAGTCATAGAATCAGAGAATTACAAAATGGTTTGGGTTGGAAGGGACCCCAAAGCCCACCCACCCCAACCCCTGCCATGGGCAGGGCTGCCCCCCACCAGCTCAGGCTGCCCAGGGCCCCATCCAACCTGGCCTTGAGCGCCTCCAGGGATGGGGCACCACAGCTTCTCTGGGCAGCTGTGCCAGAGCCTCACCGGCCCTCTCAGTAAGGCATTTTCCCCAATATCTAACCAAAATCTCCCATCTTTTAGTTTAAAGACATTTCCCCTCACCCTATCTCTATCAGACCCTGCGAAAAGTCAGTCCTCCTCCTGTTCATAAGCTCCCTTCTAGCACTGAAAGGCCACACTTAGGTCTACCTGCAGACTAATCTTACTCACACTGAACAAGTCCAGCTCCCTCAGCTTGTCTTCATAGGAGAGGTGCTCCAGCCCTTTAAACACCTTTGTGGCCCTCCTCTGGATCTTCTTCAAAAGCTCCGATATCTAATAACCTCGAGCAAAAATGTGATGTTTTGTACTAAGTTGTTTATCATGTTTTACAGGTAAATACTCCGTGAAAATACCTCGTTCCAAATGGCTTTTTTTTTTTTTTTTTTTTCCCAAACCTCCCATTGCTTCTCAAAAGAAGAAAAACTGACAGATGGCAAGCCACAGTAAACAGTGCAAAATATCCATACTGTTATTTTTAGTTTTCACTGAGTTTTTTTCAGGATTCCTGTTCAATACATGAAATGCTGCATTTCCAGCTTCATGTAGCAGTTTGAATGTGCAAAAAACTTAGTTTCTAAAGCAGCATTTTTCTTGTGCTCTTTCTAATCAATCCTAGTAAGGAAGGATTATATTCCATTTTAAGTAGTTTTAGGATTGGACACTGTGATGTTCAATCGTAATTTTTAGTATGTACATAAGGTCAGTTTTATCTCTGACTGCAGGTCAGCTTGCTGAACTCAGTATCACGTTGCAAGCTTAGAGCAGAAATGAACCTGGTCCTTAGAATCTAAAAGTAATCTGTCAGTATTTAACATTCTTTAAATACTTTTCGTGCTGAGAGACCTTCTTGAGCAAATATGTGCAGGCAGACACTGAATTGTGACTGTCTTGCGATAGAAGAAAACAGCCAGATAGAAAAAAGTGCATCCTGGATAACACAGTAGAATAGAATTCTTTTTACCGAGAATTCTGGACATCCTCTTATATCTTGTGCATTGGAAAAATTCACCAGTGATGCAAAGAGGAGGAAGAGAATCCAATAATAGGGTTTGCACACATGCAATCGGTCCAATCACCCTCCTCAGTATCAGAAAATGGATTGACATAGTCATTTCAGAGAAGTGCCTGAGCCCTGCAGTTTGGATCATGATCTGAGTTTTTTTCTGCTGGGAGTACTTGTAACAGTAAGAAATCTCTGATCTCTGCTATAATTACTTTTGAACTTATGTTCCCCCTGTCCTCCCCTCCCTTTTGTAATGTGAAAAAATGTCCTTACTGTGGTCAGGGATAGGGTGCAAGCCCTTTTATGCTGAAGGTGACTGAGACCGAACCAACACAACTTTAAACATTACCCTACAGCTCTGTGATCTTCCCCTGCACTGTGTTGCCTGATCCCTGTCCCTTGTCCCTTCCCCCTCTCCTGAACATTTCTCCAGCCCTGACTCATTGGTGCAGGACTCTCCTTTGCCTTTTATGGACTGCCATCCTGTCAATCTAATTCGATAAGGCCAGGGGCAGGTGCAAACCCCTTGCTGTGGCTCTTCTTACTACCCAATCCTCACACTGGCCCCTCATCCCGAAATACCTAGGAGCCAATGGAGTGGGAAAACCTGGGACCCTGAGGAGAGAGGGAGCTAAAGCTGGTAGATTGCTGTGAGGGGCACCCATTTAGGATCTAGGTCCTGCTGAAGGCTGGGATTGCTCTCGGGACTTTGTTGACTTGTGGATAGCAGGCGTGCTCTGCTGATTCATTTTCATCACTGTCAAAATGGTGATCAAAGTCTTTGTAGCCACATCTTCGGGGTCTACAGCGGTAGGTGTCTCATTTAACATACGCCTCTTTCTGCTGGCATGAAGCTGGTAAATTAGCCTGGAAGATCCCAGAACAGCCTGAGTTTGCATGCAAAAGGAAAACACTGATTTTATTCTCATCTGTATTGACCACTTTATTTTTGAAAGCAACTCAAGATGTAGAAAATGGATGTTAATGCAAACTTGCTCGCATGTCAGATTGTACTGTAGATATAACATTTCCATATAAATTATCTGTCAGTTAATAGATTTATTTCTGTTTGAAGAAGTATATGCAAAATATCTTAACTGAAGAAGGAAAAAATGGATATTGTATTTGCACAAATACTAAAGTAGGTTGTTTTTAGTAGAAATTAATGTATTTAATTTTAAAGGAAACTTCAGGACACTGCTCCTGCTGAATGGGATCTGTGTCTGATAAAGAGCCTGGAGTCAAAGCAAGCTGAATAAAGTTTTGCAGAAAGAATGTTTTCTCCATCCTCTTTTTTTTTTTTTAAGTACCTCTTAAAATGGGGTACTGTTGATTCTTAGAATTGAGATCTACTGCTGTAGCTGTCAGCATAATGTATTAGTTGAAGGAAAGGGCATGTGAATAGTAGAGAGGTTGGAAGACTGTGGGAGGTGGGAACCGGGAAAGGACTGTTTCCTTTTATATCCAGTTCCCATATCATCTCAGATTGCAGCTTTCCTTTGGCAGTCACTCATTCCCAGTGACATGGCTAAACAATTTGGCTGGTGCTAGCACATAGCTGTAACTACATCTCTGTCTCTCTGATACTAGCCTCATGTCTTTAAGAAGCTTCCAGAGTTTAAAAGCTCCAAAAAAAACCCCATCATGCCCTGATCATAGAGCCATCATCTCTAGAAAATGAACAGGGAGATATTCACTAGAATTCAAACTTCCAAAGGAAATTTTGCAGCTTTTGCAGCTTTCTCATCAGCTTTTTTTTTTTTTTCCCCACCTATTTATAAGCTTGACACTCTGAATTTACCTTTAACACTTTACTATTCCTTTTTTAATAAGAAACCTTATATGCAAGACAGAGAAAGAAGAAAAGGAGGTTGGTAACTGCAGGTTTATTAATTTGTAATCTAACAGTGACTACTTAAACAGTGTTGTAAATTGCCACAAAGTGTGCATTGGCAGTCTTTTTTCTCCTATTTGATCTCCTGTTTTGGTCTGCTTTGTTTGACCTAACAAGAGCCTTACCTGCCCACTTTAACAGTCATCTGTTCTGCAGAAAAGGTGTGACCATGACCAAAATCCCACTGCAGACATCGTCTGTGTGCGCTGTGACCATTATCTTGGTCCTCCTTTAAGATAGATGTGCGACTCTGACATGGATTGTTGCCATTCCTGATACAGATTTGGGGTTGTAGTTCAGCAAAGGAGTGTTTGAATTAAATGTTGACATTCAGGAGGTCACTTAAGCAATTAAAACTAAGCATATCATATACTTAGTTCTATCTGAACCCAAATCTTTTCTTTGCTATGCACATTTCTTGCATCTCTCTCCCAGCTTTCAGCAATAACTACCTCCTTTCCTGTTGGACTGCAATGAAGAGGTGTATGTGTATGCTACACTGAACACAGGGCAACATGAAAACTTTATCCCATCGTTTTGTACTATTAAGCATTGCTGCTGTCAGTTTTTACTTCTGAGAAAGACAACTGATGCCAGTGAACTGCAGTTGGCTTTAAACTTATTAATGCCATTCTCCACTATATGGTAGCAGCCTTCAAAAGCTGTCAGTGAGATCCCAGACATATTGAAAGGAAGAGTATGGCATCTCTGCCAGGCAATATGCCTCTGTATTTCCTTTTTGCTAGTGTGTGGGTTGTATGAATAGCTGTAGCAATCTCAGAAAGCAGCATGTGTTTGGATTACTGGTATATAACTTTAATTCCAAGTAAACACAATGTTCAGCTGGAGAAGTTTTCCACATTTACTCATTAAAATAGGTGGTAGGTATTTTTTCAGTGAATTTTTGGTAAGTTTTGATATATATTAAGTAAAACTCACTCATTCAAGGAGCTAACATAAACCCCAGTATAGTATTATATTATGAATTTTGTATCAGCCTTTGCAACTTCTGCTATTCCTCTCCATGGAAATTTTTAGTAAAAGGCAAAAGATTTATATGATCTGAAGAGAAACCAGAGTATCTGTTGGAAGAATGAATTTCATCCCTAAATTCTTTTTTAAATTGGAAGTCTAAATTGTCCTAGTAGCACTGATGATCTCTTCAGTGTGTCTGGTCTCCATCATGCATGTTGTTCATTCTGAATTTCAAAATATGATGGTTCTGACCATTCCTGTTGTAGGTCAGCAGAGTATCATTAGTGAAGAATTAAAATAATTCATATTTTATGTGGTACACAATTACATTGTTAATTGCAACTGGTTGTTGCGTAAAGAAGTACTTTTTAAAAGTGAATGCAATGAACCCAGCAGCATTCTTGTGCTCTGGATCAGATGGTTGAGTGATATAATTCAGTGTAGGTCTAGGGCAGATTGGTTTGTATTTTTCCCCTCAGTGATTCAGAAATTTGTTTTAAATAACTTTAGCTTAATGATCTTTCTGTGCCAAACATAGCTGATACTGAGCTATGCATGAAGGCAAGCAGGAGTGGAGACACAGCAAAAAAAATAGTACTAAATGATTGGCTTGTAAGAAGCATTCAGTGCTACAATAATTTTGTTACTAGCCACAGAAGTATTTAGAAATGGGTAAATTCCTGCAAAATCCAAGTGTATCATGAGGTCTTACACAGAGGTCTTCTAAAGTCTTGCTTCCTAGTGCTTATGGTTAGGACACCTCTAAAACCACTTTTTTCCAGTGTTTCTGTTTCTTTTAGCTTACTCGCTTTCAAATCTGTAGGTCTCAGTTGTAAAGTAACTCAATCACATCAGAAAGACCAAGCAAGATGTAGACTAATTAGAATAATACTTGATAGCATAACTTGATAGTAAGTTAGAATGTAATAAATAAGAATATTGATCAACAGATTGTGTCTCAGTTAGAAAAGAGAGCTGCAGCAGCCTTGCCTGCTGACAATGATGTTCCCACTGCAGTAAGTTGCTGACTAGATACCATTTGTTTCTACCGCAGGCAGCTGGTCAGTGGGAATGCTCTGGATTTCAAAAATATAGATAGCATTCAGTTACGCATCGGGTGAATCTACGGTGATCTGCAGCTCTTACACTCTAGCTAGATGATATTTATTTTAAAGCGTTCTTTCTTAATTTAAGGGACTGTCAGCTAGGCATAGCAGAACTTAAGCTTTGTTGAAAGGGAAAATGGCATTGATGAAATGATATCTTGCTCACCACCACTTCCAGAGAATCTATGGTTGAGTAATCTGAATTCTTCCCATGCCATCAGACACAAGTGAGGGCACAAACAAGTTCCTGCAATCTCATCCATTCTGGGAAAACCTTTGTGTGTCCTCTGTGTTGTTATGAACTGGAAGATTTGCCCGAGTGCTGTTTGTTAGAGACATTCTCACGGTTGCCCAGCTATTGGTGCTGACCGTGGCAGAGGCTCGCCTTATGGTTTCATACTTCATGTATGTCTCAGGCACCTAATCTTCTATGCTGCCTAAGTCCTAGTCATTCTAAGTCTTAAGTATCGCCTCCTGCATAGTTTATTATTATTGTCATCATGAAAAACATCTTGCCTTATCCTTATCCAGGCATAATTACATGTAGCTTTATTTATCCTCAGCATTCTTCTTCTTTTTTTTTCTTTTTTTCTTTTTTTTCCTGGCACTGTCTGAGCCTCCCATGTATTATGAACTTTAAACTGAATAAAAAATTGTTTATCCAGTATTTATTCTAAAAGTTATAGCTGCAGCCATATGCAGGGGAGCACAGACTCAGTAGTTCTGTTTTCCTTATCTCCTCAGAGGCATTATCTATCTGGCTCTTGCTATTCCAGGAGCCGTATCTCTTTCAGTACTCCAAGGGACAAGCTGATGCTGAAATTGCAGCTGACAGCACTTGAATGCTCTGGCTTTCAGAGCAAGCATTAGAACTCTTAGTACTGGCTCATGCAGATGTTATTAACCCTTTATACAAACAAAATAATGCCACCTCCTCCGATGAAGTGTGCATGTGTTCCTCAGGCAATCCTTTCTGCCATCTGGGTGTGCTTAGCAAATAAACATGCAGCTAAATGGCCATTAAGAAAATGACCTCTAATTAACAATTGAAAATAAGAATGTAAATGAGCACGGTTGAGAACTGTCAGCCTTGTGGCTTGTGAACACATTAGAGTAGTGTTTGCATTCAAAGTTATTTGCTTTTGCTAGCTCACCATAAACCTCTGCTGCTAGATTAACACACATAAAATGCTATATATTTTTATTTCTTATAAGCAAGATGTAACTGTATAGGTAGAAGATATCCTTACCTAAGAACAATAAATTGTATGCTTAATAATAAAAATTTACTCCACCAATAGAATAGGCTTGCAGACTACTTCAGCTTTTTGAGGTTTATTAGATTATAGAAATACATAACCCATGGGTATTTCTCATCTTATTGCCTTTTGCAAATTGATTTACACTAGGTTGGTGTCACTTTAAATTCAAGCACTCCGATTTCTGATTTGTGGAAGATCTGGTTTCAAATCATATGATGAGTTATGTGTAAAACTTACTTGGATAAGTCATTCTAGCTACTGTCATCTTTATATCACACTAAGTTGCTTCATGGAGGAACAGAACTGGAAGGAGAGTCATCTCTGGAGCAGGATTGTGCTAGGCAGTAATATAGTTGTGTGTGACCAAGTAGCAGCATGAGGGAATTTGTACAGATCTGTCCAAACAGCACTTCAAATACTGTAGTTCTTGCAGGATAAAAAATTTGGCCTTACAAGTGTGGAAATGTTAGAAATAGGCAAAACTGGGAAGTTGTTTAACTGTTACTTAGGAGCAGCAGCCCTTTAGTAGAGAAGTATAATGATTATTATTGCATCTTTAAGCTAAAGGGATAAATAAGCTATAGGCTTGATGTCTTGATCCTAGGTCTATACAGTACTACAGTACATCAAAGGAATAAGGGCCACAGTTGAGTTCTAAGCTTTGTATGACATGCTTTATTTATATGTCATGCTTTCTACGGCCATGCTGAAACATTGTCTATAATGTGGGAAATATTCAAGCATAGGAATTAAACTGTTCTTGATTTTCACTTACTTTAATTATGCATAGAATTTAAGAACAGAAACTGAGAAACATACAGCTCTGAAATCTAAATGTCACATGTAAAGAGTAGGAAAAGGGAAGGTCTTGTATATTGAGGAGAAAATGTACATATCTACATATGTAGGCAGGATTAGTTTAGCTATTTGTACACAGCACTCACGGATCTGGAAACAGAGTAGGAGGCTTTCTTTTCTAAGATGGAGGGGAAAAGGAAGCTGGGGGAAAAGAAAACTAACACTAGTGGACTGGGTGCTGAGAAGTGTTCAATCTCATCTTCATAAGGTTTGGAGGAGGCACAGGAGCAGTGGATCCAACTTGACATACTTGCATCAGCTCTGCTTGTAATATTAATTGCTTTTTGAAAACAAATTTCAATTTGAAAAAGCAGTTTTGTTTTTCCTCTTTCCTAACCAGATCAAAAAGAAACAGCAAGAGGTAGTGGGCTTTTTAGAGGCCAACAAGATTGACTTTCAGCAAATGGACATAGCAGGTGATGAGGACAACAGGAAATGGATGAGAGAGAATGTTCCTGGAGAAAAAAAGCCTCAAAATGGAATTCCTCTTCCTCCACAGATCTTCAATGAGGAGCGGTACTGTGGGGTAAGAAGTTATTTGAAAATCTAATGCCTTTGGACAGTCTTCTTTTACAGAAAGTGACACTTTTTCATTAGTAAGAAGTGTCCCCAAACAAGCTCCTTAAGACAATTAGAGATTCACTTTCAAGGACCAATTCTTAGAAAAAGTTTTTAGGCATGGAAAGAAAATTAAAGATAAGATTTTTTTTTTTTTTAAGAGAAAAATACAGTTGGAAAAGTGATGAGAGAAACTCTGCTTATCACTAAATTGATTATCCCCTGCAGACCTATGCTTATGCATGGAGTTTGCTGTCTATGAGGAGCTCCATGCTTTTCCTTTCACATTCTCCTACCTCCTGCTGTGTTGCTCACTCACACATTAGCCTGCTGTAGGCTCACTGCCTAAATTCTTCAGCTCCTGAAGACCAAAATCAGTACTGGCTAGGTGATACTGTGTGTTCTTCACACAGTATCACAGGATAACCATATGTAGACTGTGTAGACTATGAAAACAACTCGACTGCTCTCAGAGTAGTGAGTGCTCAGTGATGTGGTTTAACAATATTGACCTACTTGGTAGCTGTTTGGCACTTCAATTCTTGAACTTTCAGTTAATTTTGTGTGGTGTATGTTGGTTCCCTGCACTGCTAGGAAGTCAAGCAGATGTCTGAGGCACCAGGGGCTGTGAACAAGCATCTTTCTTTTTCACTGTGTTACAGGAAATATATTTAACTGGAATGGTTCTTATGTGTGGTTTGAGTTATTGAAATTAAATTACTTATTCAATAAATCCAACTCTTCATAACAGAAACGGTAACACATCTTCACATGTGCTTGTAACAGGTTATTTCTTTTGAGAAAGTTCAAATTGGTGATATAATACTTTTACAACATAAATATTAGGATTGAGATTCAAAGGAGAAACCAGAGACAGTTTTTTTGCTTATAGTACGTATGAAAATACAAGCTGTAAAGTACTCCGATATGATCTCTGAAGTGAACTTGCAAAGTACTTTGAAACGCAGCTCACATAGTGTGTCCAGTTTTATGTTACTCAGCAAATCCTGTGTGAACTACTGTAAAGGTTGCTTTGGGAGAGAAGGGATTTGCATGTCATAATGTTTTCAGAATTAACTGAAGTACTCTGAGAAAAAAAAGTTGGTAGTTTGAGTAATGAGTACAATTGTTTCCTCATTTTCTCACAGGAATTTTGAAAGAGAACTTGGTAGGTTAGATTTCATGGACATTTTAACATCTAATCTGTACCATTATAAAGTATCACTCGATATATCTTACTCTGGATTTTGTGGCAGCCAATGTTGCCATAAATATTTCTGAGATTCCCTAGAGAGGTTATCTAGTGAATTGAAGAGTAATTGCCTTGCAAAGCACTGCAGCCAGTCAGCCTTGCCAGTAAATGATAAATATCCCATTTTTACTCCATGTGTGAAGCCGTTTTAGGAAGCCAAATAATCCGCATCTGAAAGTAAATTTATGTTAAAGAGAAGTCCTTTCAAAAACATCTCAGTTTGGAAAAGAGTTCAGAAATTAATTGTAGCTACCGATTTAAAAACTAAATCAAACTTACAATTAGTTTAAAAGTCTCCAGAGTTCTTACATGCCAAGCGTATATCTAATGACCCCAGTGGTTGCATAACAACGATTCATTTTTTGCATGACATCTCAGCACACTTTCCAAATAAATAAGGTAAAAATATCAATACATGGTTCTTACCCTTCTCCATGGGAGAAGGTGCTTTAGAGGAGCTACAGAGTGAGATGAAGTGAGATGGCGTGGGATGGTTGAGAGCATGGCCAGCAGCTGGCAGGCTGCTGCAAAATTCCTCAGAGGGACCTGATGTCTTCCACAGTATATCTGCAGTACAGAGCTGGGGATTTGCATTGTACTTTCCTGCATAACCTTTGCGGGCACAACAGACTAATCATTCTGAAACCCAGGACTGTTTTGCCCTGTTTGATGTTTACATAATGTATATACCTTAACTTTTCCCCAGTTTCCCACTTCCTTTGTCTTTGCACAGAGGAAAAATAGAGTGGAGGATAGTGAAGTTCCAGTCCTGAAGTCATAAAAGTCCCTTTAGAATATATTGTTCTTGTTATAAGAGTCTTGAAGGGTCTCAGCTTCATGACATCTGGAAGCCTAGAATTTGTAATCTGTATATATGCAGCCAGTTTATACCCATTTCCTTGTATGCCAAAATTGCCCTTTAGCTTAAACAGTTCTCATCCAGTATATTTGTAACTGGAGGTCGTATCTCTTAATGTTCTTTTTCACTGGGTGCAAAGTCAAGCTCTTTGCACCACTGAGTGTTTTTCTTGTTTTTGTTTTTGCTTATTTGTTTGTTTTGTAAGACTTATTTTTTTCTCCTTTCTATCTTCTTTTTTCTTTCCTCATTCCTCATTCACTTCCCTTACCATTGATGGTCCTGTATGTTTTTTTCCCAGTCACACATCTACATGTATATACATAAGCAGTATCCTGCACTCAGGGGTTTGGGAAAATAAAAATTCAGGATAAAGATTTTCTTCCTCCCCTAAGAAAGAGGGATTTGAATAGAGACATGACAACCTCCAACTGTTTTAAAGGCTGCAGCTGCAACAAACACAGAGGAATTCATTATTGGTCTGAATTAAGTAGTGATCCTGCTTCAAGTAGGAGCTTGGACTAGATGGTCTCCTGAGGTCTCTTCCCACCTGAGCTGTCCTGTGTTTCTAAGACTTTGTAAAACATGTTCTGCTCCATAACCACTGGAGATAGATAAGATGAAATATACAAAAACAAACAAACAAACAAAAAAAAAACCAACCTACAGCAAATGAAGTTTTAATCAGGTATAAGCAAAAAATATATATACGTAGTGTTATCTAGTTGGCATTTGAGGAAACAGATTAGAAATTGATTTGTTTTCTATGCTTGGCTATTGCACCAGTTTCAAATTTCCATTCTAATCCATCAGTGTTGGCAATTAAGTTCTTATTTGATCTTTTTCTTAATCTCTTTCTTCACTCATGTCTAGACAGATGTCTGTGTCTATGTCACTTTCTAAATATACCAAGCACTCCGTAGCTCTTGTCTTTACTTTTGCTTAAAAAAAAAAACACACCCGAATGCCTAGAAAACTAGGAAGGAAATGAAAAATAAACTGCTTTTATCTGTAAACTGAAATCAATAGGTTTCTCTTTAAACAGAAATCAAGAGAATGAACTACCATAGTATATCTGTTTTGAAACAGTGGCTTTCTTAAACACGGCAAACGTGGGTTAAATAAGAAGGGATACCCCACAGAAACAAAAGCAAAGGCTTGAGGAATGAATAATCTGAAACATCAGCAGGTATTCTACCTGTTCAGAGTGAAATGTGTTCTGGGGCTTCTCCCAGGTTGGGCAGTTCCTATTGCTGGGTCTGTGTGAAAACCAATCTGTCCTTTAGATAAATCAGTGAAATGGGCTGTCATCTGGCCTGGCTGTTAAGCTATATTGCCTCTCCAAACTGGACTGAAATGTCATTGATTCCAGTGTTGTTGATATTAGGGTAGCTTCTAAATTACTTGCTGCAGCCTTTCCCTAGAATACCATTTGGCAGACATTTATGAAAATACTAAAGCAGCCCAAAAAAACAACTCAGGTCCTAATGTAGCTTTACAAACAAATCTCAGGGATGAGTCAGCACCTTCTTATTTACAGGCTTCTATTTCTGGAGTTATTTGGGGTGAGAGGAAGGATAATAAAGTGGTCACAGCAGTAATCTAGGACTCAGCAGACCTGTGTTTAGATCCCTATCTTTTACAGAGCTGCTGAGTGATTGTGGGCCAATATGTATAAGCAGTGTGGTTGACTTCTTAGATACATATTAACGTTTTTTCTGTGTAAGATGTGAGTAATGAATTCCTCAGAAACAATTCAGTGATAGCAGATTTTTCTTTCTCAATAGAAAGGCTGTATGGATGAACATAAAGACCATGTGAGTTCTAGTTGATAGAATAGGAACCATACATCACATTTTTTCAGTTACTTTTCAGTTTCTGGCACTTAAGAGAAAATGGCCATTTATGATGCTGATTTATATCTTCAGTTCACATTTGGACAAGACATTTGGGATGGTACATATACATTAGAGGGAGCAACACAACCTTTTGCTAAGTTTGTCTGAAAAGATACTGCATTTTCTGGTTAGAGTGCCTTTTTTTTTAAAAGGCACTCTAACCAGATTAAGTTTTCCTTATTATCATATCACTTGTGCTATTATATTGAGTGTTCTCTTTTCATTTCCACAAAGCTGCAGAGGATTTTGAGGGCCTATTTTGTGTTCTTACTCACAGCACACTTTATCTCAGTATTTGAATGGGAATAGCTTTGCTTTTGTATGTATAGCTGAGGCACGTTAAAATGAGATGCTTAAGTTCATCTGATTCTGATGTAGATATAATTAAAGTGTAGGCTTCTGGAGAGATTTGACCAATTGTTCATTTTGCCAACCAGGATGAAGTTCTCTTTATCCAACTATTCTTCCTAAGCCTGAGATAATGCAGATACTTATACAAATTCGGTCATTCTTATCAGTGTAAGAAAGATTTGCTTGGGCTAGTCTCTTCCTCCTGTCTTTTTTCTCTGATTTTTGTTTTGTTTTTGTCTGTTTCATTTTTAGGACTTTGAATCCTTTTTCTCTGCTAAAGAAGAAAATATTATTTATTCATTCCTGGGTCTTGCTCCTCCTCCAGGCACAAAGGTATGCACTGCTGTCCTTCCATTGGGGGTAATATATTTGATTTTAATGAGAGACAAAGATAAGCAGTGACTCAGCATGTCAGATGAAGGATAGTGACAAGCATTACATTAGATGCCAGTGTAACAAAATGTTCTTAAGGGAAAAATAATATGGCTGGTTCAGTATTAAAAAATATTTCTGTCTTCCCTTCTTTCAGAGCAGGCTTGTTACCATGCCTCCATCTGATAATTGTTTCTTTCTTGCTTGCTTTCTTGCTTTCTTGCTTTCTTGCTTTCTTTGCTTTCTTGCTTTCTTGCTTTTTGACACAAACCAGTCAGGTTTTATCATGTTCAGCTTTTTAAATGATGCAGAACTTCCCAAATAAATTTATAGGTTGTGTCAATCACAAGGAGCATTCATTTCACCCTGACTGCATCAAACCTTGAGCAAATGAAGTCTGTGCTGGCCTCCAGCAGGGAAGCTGGGATGCTGGACCCATTCCATTCTGAACGGGTACACACAGATTGGCACTGTGTGTCAGTCCCTCTCCTTTAAGATAAATTAAGGTCTTACTCTGACTTCACAAGCTCCCTTTGGAAAGTCTACTCACTTTTCTCTATCCACAGTATTTTGAAAATGTTATATTTATGACAAAGGAGATCCATTTTTTTTTTCATCTTTCTTCCTTTTCCAGAAAGCAATGTGTTCTTTCTTTCTTTAGCAGTTTTTTATAGGTAAAAGGCTATATTAGAGCATATTACAGCTCTCTTATCTTATCTCACAACCATGTTTGATCAAATGTTGCTGCCTTTAGCATGGGTGATTCAACAAACAAATTGAATCAAAGGAGTGATGAGTCAGTGACAGCATAGAACTCCGCTGTATTGTCATGACCTGGATGAAGAGCTGCCCTGGAGCATGAGATCTGCTTTCTGATCTAACTAAGCTGCCAACTGTCTAGCAACTCTGAGTAAAACAGCATTGTAGATGCCTCTGTTGATCCTCCGCTGTAAAAGCAGAGAGAAAAGCAAGTTTTGCTAAGTGTTTTGAGAACTACGGATGAAGAGATATCCAGGGGAGAACCACAGCTGCTATAAATGTTGTCTATCAGACCCTGTGTGATAATAACAAGTGATTTAAACTTTCTGTTTTCTGTCCCATCTTCCACCAAGAGAAAAAAATGTTACTTGCCAACCTCACAAGGTTTTTTTGAGATTTCATTGAATTAATATCCAGAGAGGCATGAGAGGCTTAAAGGACTGCAGGTATTACTTACAATAATCATTATAAAAGATATGTAGTGGATCAACGAGATAAAGAAAATTGCATTTTTCCATCTCCCCAATTCTTATATTATCTTTTCCTTCATGCAAGGTTCTATTAGATACAGGATCTGTAAAGCCAAGTAGCATTTTTTTAGAATTCATTCGTTCCCAGATGTCAGCTAAGTCTCTTACATTTTCTGATTCATGACAGCTTTAAATGTTGAAAATAACATGTTCAGTGCATTCTTCTGGGCAGATAACTATTAGTGCTATCAGTGTGAGAACAAGTGTGATTTATGCTGATTAATGGCTTCGTTGGTTGTGATGGGGATTGTTTCAGTCCAGAAAATGGAAATAAGATGAGAGTTGATTTAAAAAATCTTTGTAAAGGGTAGACATCTATTTACATCCCTTCGTGATCTGTTTCTGAATTGAGAAATACATATATGAGTGTTTTAGCATTTGTTTTAGAAGTATTTCTTAGCATCCTCACTGCATGACAGTTTGTCTACATTCTGTTATATAAATAACCTTGTGTACTGCTTCTGCTTTCCTTTCATTAGACTGTCAATTCAACCTTAGCATAAAGTACAATAGGTGATTTGTGACAATGGTTTTCAGCAGCATGAATCTGGGATAACAAGACAGGTGTGGAAGAGCTGTTGATGACGACATGAGGAAGTTAGATAGTTTCCTATTAATCCCTTCACCTGTACTAAACCTCTCCCCTCCTCTTTCCCTCCCCTTCATTGGTTCCTGGAATACTGTAATAATTTGCAAAACAAGTAAACTGTGGGGTGGCGAAACATCATAAAACAGCCTAATCATTTGCTTTATGGGTGTTACTACCTCATGGAATCATTATAAAATTTAATATAAAGCTGATACATTTTCTTTATTGACTATTCTTGCCTCAGAAGGTTCTCTTTCCTTTTCCATTTTTTAACTCTTACTGCACCAGGAGTAGAAAAGCTCCTTAATGACTATGTGGTTGTTTCACGGTACAGCCCACTAGCATCCTGACCCAAGGCTGTTTTGAGCCTGTTTTCTAGGGCAAGCAGAGAGACCCATGCAACAAAATCAAATTTCCTAACAAGTTGAAGTTAAATTCATTGTCACATCATCCTGCTGAGTGCAACATCTGTTTCAAGTTTGCCAGTTCTCTTTCTTATAGCCTTGATATGTCTCTGCATTATGTGGCTATAACTCGTTACCAGACACTTATCCAGTGTTTATACTGAGCTGTTACTGCTAGGTATTGGAGATCAGATGGTGGCAGAGCCTAATGTGGAAGCTTACAGGGTGAGTCTGATGTATCCAAATAATAACAAAATTGTCTCCAAGGCCAGATTGACTGTAAGATAAATGCAAAAAAAAACTTCTGAATGTACAGATATGTAAAGAAGACCCTTAGATCTGCAGCACATGTATAAGTTGGTCATCGTGCACTTTTTAAGAATCCTCTCCAAAAAAACCTTCAATTGTTTCAGTAGGAAATATCAAATCAACATCAAAGTTAACTAGGGAGTCCGGAAAACAGTTTGGGGGGCAGCTGCTTAAATAGGCACCTACTTCTGCCTGCAGCCAAAAATGTTCTGACCAATGCTGAAGTGTCTTGGTAAGGCACTGCTGTACAAATAACAAGTTTTGTTGTTTGTACAAATAACAAAACTATTAACCACTGTTTTCCCAGTTCCAATACAATGAAGAACTTTGATGCATGTGAAAACTTCTGCACATCTTTGCAAAGGCTGCTTTAAATGCTGAGTATTTGCTTAGGACAATGTGGGAGTCAGGAAAAGATCACTTTTATTTTACTATACACTAAGTACATTATTATTATTATTATTATAAAGGATGTGATGTGGCCATAAAACTCAATGGTCCTATCAAAGATCAATACATATTTTTGGTACTTCCAAAAGAGTGACTTAGTTCAAACAATTCTCTTTCTCTGCCTCATCATCACACTGGTTATCATATTTTCTAACGCATCATTTAATGGTGATGAGTAATGCATTTGATGTCATAGAATCACAAAAATATAGATGATCCTGAGTTGGAAGGGACCCATAAGGATTATCAAGTCCAGTTCCTGGCTCCACACAGGACCACCCCAAACCAAACACTATGTTTGAGAACGTTGCCCAAACATTCCTTGAACTCCTTGAACTCTGGCAGTTTTGGAGCTGTGACCACTGTCCCAAGGAACCTGTTTCGGTGTCTGACCACCCTATGCTGATGAGAAAAGCAGACAGGATGTTTGTGTTAGTAATTTTTTTTTTAGTCTGTTGATATGAAATACCTTCTCGCTTGAAGGAATACACGGACTTGAATACTTCTATTCCAACTTCCTAACATCTTTCATGACAGGCTGGCATTTTTGCCTGACCAAAAGACCACTCTAATTACCAATAGGATTCTGAAAGATCTTAGTTAATCTTGAATTAGTGACATGAACAGAATAATGTACAGATAGATGTAAACTTGTAAGCAATGTACTTTGTATATCTAGAGTCATGCTTTGTCATTCTCAGCTGCCCCTAAACCTGAATACATTTCTTTTCAAAGCATCCCCACTTTTACGCTTAACCTGAGACTGCTCTTAATATGGTTGAAAATGCTCTGAAATATTGTTATTTTGTTAGAAGCCCATTAAGAGCTGTGGATACAGAGGTTGTTTTGTTTTGTTTTTCCTAAAGTGACACAAGTGAATTGTTCTGTCAATGAGCTGCCTATTACTTAAACTAAGACAATGAATAGTATTAAAACAACTTTGAGCATTTTAGCAAGGTTGAAATGCAGGCAATTAAAATTAATTGCTTTATATTTTCAGGGACAAGCACTTTTTTTTTTTTTTTTTTTTTTTTTTTTTTTTTGACAGCTTTATTAACCAAAGTGGAATACTGCTTCCATTTCTCTTAACTCCAGAGATCAGGTAGCTTGCAGCAAGATTATCTGTGTTTGCAGTTGCTCCATGAGAACTCTGTGTGTGTCCATGTGTGTGCTAGCCGACTGATTCTGGAGTTCACATCTTTCAGACACCACTTTTACTTCTGAGAAAGTATATGATTCATCTGAGATAGTTATACACAGTAGATACATTTTAATTAGAAAGCCATCTTCATGCTTTACGCGTTTCATGTATCTGCCAAGAAATACTGTCTGCGGGGATTTTAAAATGAAATGTTAGGGTAGATGCCGAAAACACATTTCTCATCAATTTGTATCTCATGAATGCTACAAACCCTTCCATTTTGCTACAAAGAAAGTATCTGTACAGAAATTACTCGTTTGCTTAAAGAAACAATGTACAAACACAATGTTGCACAAGAGAGTACCAATATGTTTCTGTGTTGCTACACATTTTAATCAAAGTATTTTGTTTTCTTGTGAGAAAAAGTGAAAGATAAGTTAAGCCAAAAAAGTGTCTCTGTAGGTCTGTTTTTAATAACAATGCCATCAGCATCACCATACTACAAGCCCACAGTTTTATGTAGTCTTCCAATGAGACAGTGTTGCCAGAAAAAAGGAGCCTTTGGTCCTTCCTCCATCCTCCATGCTCTTTCTGCTTGCTCCCAGATGCTCATTGCTGTCCCCAGCCATCCTCCACACGATGGCAAAAGCATTTGTGTAGCTGTGTAAAGGAGTGAGCAAATAGTGTGAGAATCATTCAGGTGGTTGTAAAGGCTTGGTCACAGGAATGGAGAGGACCTCCTCTTTTCTTCAGGGGTGTACTGCTTTGCCCATAGTGTATAGGACTTCTGATGGCACAGGCATGACTTCTGAGCCCAATTCCCAGTTGCTGGAGGCAACCACTTCAGGTTAACACTTCTCAGAATTGGTCAAATACCCTTCAGTGAGTTAGGTCCACTGCCTCCACTATCTACTAGAAAACTCTTCCAAGATTTCACTCTGCTGGTTGTTAGAGTTTTTATTTACAGCTGGTTCATACTTATTTTGCATACACGTCAATGCTCTTCCTTATCCTATCCCTCTCTGATATGTACTCTGGTCTATTTTTAGAGCACCATCATGTCCCCTCACTGCATTACATTCAATAGATGAAAGTAGCGAAGCTTTTTTTGTCATAAGACAGGCTCTCTATTCCCTCAAACATTCTTCTAACCCCCTCTGCACCTGTTCCAGGCTGAATTTCTCTTTCTTGAGCATGGATGATTGGAATGGCACAGAGTGATCCAGAGGAGGTTTCTCCTTTGCTTCACACAATGATATTAATATTTGCCTTCAGCTTCACCTCATACATCTGAGGACTGTGCTTATTAGCACTTTCACTGTTGCATTATGTTCTTTGCTCAGTTATTATCTGGTTATTTAAATATATCCATCTTTTTCTTATTTGATGATCATCAGCTAACAAGCTCCCAAAGTACAGTGGAAACATCTGTTTCTAGAATCTGTCAGAACTACCTGTCCCAAATAATGTGACTTTGCCCTTTATGCTATTGCTGTTCTACCTATTTCCATTCAAAACCATAGTAGTTTCCTTTTATCTCACACAGGTTGTGATCCAGTGGGACTTTTCACATCTACCTAACCTGGGCAGGACTTCAAATGAAGAGCCTTCTATGAGCTGCTTGGTCACAGTGCTGGAATAAATAGATTAGATAGATTACTTTGCAAATAGTTACCTGATGATTTTAAACAACACAATCAAGAGACTGTGTACAAAATCCTTCATTATATCTGTTTTTCTGTATCTTCCTAGTGAAGTTTAGTTGGCATGCATGCTGGGGAAAAAAAACCTTCTTATTCTGAAGCCAGAACGTGCCATCAGGGTGAGCATCTATTTCTGTTAAACTCTCAACAGAGAGTTAGGGAATCTGGCAAGAGGTACTTGAATTCATGTTTTCCCTATACAAACCTCATGAATTTACCAACAGAGCAATATTCTCCTTTCACAGAAAAATGTCCAAAGGGGTAAATTCTGATTTGAGTGCTAAAGAAAAAATAGAAAAACCTCTCATCAAATAAAAAAGTCAGGAGTATAGAAATGAGTTATTGGTTGTGTGTCCTGAAACTAACAATGACCTCTTTGCTTCCAGGAGACTGAAAAGTCTGATACTGCTGGTGAAACTGAGACACATACAGAACACGGTGCAGATGAAGGGGCCCATGAAGAGGCTCAGCCACCATCAGAAGATCAGCAGGTAATTTTTCCTTTTCCCCTTTGTGATTTGAGGGTTTTACCTGTGCTGAGTACATGAAAAAACACACCACGGCCCTCCTGCTATGCCTGAGAGTGGGGAAGACTGATTGCAGAATGGCCCTGCTTGTCTTTTGGATGCATTTTCTTCATCATGGTGATATGAAACCTAGATAATACTCCAGGGAACACAGCTCTACATGAATAAAATCAGTTGTCTTTATTTAATATTTTCCATTTGCCACTAGTTACCATGTGCTTTCTTTTTTTTTTTTTTTTCTTAATGCTCATTTGGAACCCGACTCTCATTATGGAGGATAATTTAGAGCTAGACATCTGAGTACTATCCATGTGGAAAAATTTGCTGCTATCGATGGCCAACATCTGCAGCGCTCATAAATCTGTTTGTTAATGTTTGTAGTCAGGTACCAGCACTGACTGCTGCCACAGCCAGTCATATCTGACAGCGTCTTCTCCAGGCCATGCAGGAACCCCTGGGCAGTGCAGAAATGCAGTGCATTGTTATCTTTTCTACCTGCCTCATGGCAAGATATCAAAGTCACATGGGCACATCTCAAACTGCATTGCAAAAGGTTCATGAAAGAAAACGTCTGTTTCCTTCAGTTCTCTAGTAAAATTGCTGCAAATCATGATACTCATGTTCTCCTGCAGATAGCTGATATCAGTAAAGTTGTGGTTGAAAGCACAGATGAATCCTGTGAAAAGCAGTGATTCTGCTGTGTACAAATTTCCTCCTCAGTGAAATGTTTATATTGTTCAGCAATGTCTAGAACCAATAGAGACTAAAAAGATCCAGTGTCTGGAGATAGAGATGCAGATGCTTTTGCTGCTACTCTGTCAGTATGGCATTTAAGAACAGGTTTGTTCTGGTGCTGTAGTATCAGGTGAGTCTCTTCTCAGAAAGTCCGGCATACTGCTGAGTTGTAACAAATGTGTCATTCCTTTCACTAAAAAAAATGAAACAAATGTTCTTTTGTTTCATTTTGTGTGGTTTTGTTTTGTTTTGTGCTGTGCAGTGTTTATCCTGAAGAAACATCTCTGTACTTTCTCCATTCTCGTTTTTAACAGTGACAAAACCATTAGGCTGGAATGGTGCACCCTTTTGCACAACATCATCCAAGTCTCAGGCACTGGAAGTCCCATTTAAAATTTTGCCTGTGTGGCAATGAGGAGGGGAACAGACTCCAGAGGGAACTGAAATTTCTCCTTAAAGTGTATCCAACTGCTTTTCATGTATCTATGAATTCAGCCAGCACATAAATGCCATCAATAGCCTTTTCTCTTTAGAGAAATGCCAGCTCTTAAGAGAAACCCAGCACAACGCTGCAGTGCATACCCTGGCTAGATTAGGTTACCTGCCATTCTGGCTGACTGTCTACTGTAATGTTTTTCAAATGAGAACAGAATGCTGGAACATGTCTGCAAATGTGTCAAGCAGCTGTGTATGAGAGGTTTTGTAATGACATAGTGCAATGCTGCTCCTATACAAAAGCACCTTGCTCCATTTCTCACAGAATAGATTGGAACTGTAAATGGAAAGTATGTTTGTCTTCTCATTTTACAGGGAGGGAAGTGGAATAGGATGTGAACACCAGGCAAGATGGTGCATTTGATTTCTTTTGGTTGTGAGGGCATAAAACATTATGTCTTCAAATCTTACTCTTTCACTGGCACAATCTTGGCTGTGTTGAAATGTTCTTATGTGGTATATCATAAGTGGGGAGAAAAGTCTTTCAGAAATCATCCAGCTCTGATACCCACCTTCATCATGTCAGATGTATGCCAGCTCCTAGGGGAAGAAAATAGCACTGTTCCTGTTTCTGTCCCACTCATTGTTACAGAGGGTACTCATGACTGCAGGCAGCAAGGTAGCTCCTGCCAGGGATGAACAAAACCCATTTTTCATCCTGGCCTCCCACTCACTCCCTATGTCACGTAGGACAGATCACATCAGTGACGTTGCATCTGTCTGCCTTTCTACACAGATCAGTGTAATTATCACTGCTGTATGGATGGCATGAATCATTCTTTTGAAACTCTGATATTTTCATTCACTACAGTGAGCATGCAGAGGACTAGTTTAGATGAGAAGGATAAGTTTGAGACAATCATATTGCCTCAGAATTTTTTTTTTTCATGTCTGTAGCTCATTGTTTTACCCTACAAAGTGGATAGCATTTCCTTACCCAGTCAGGGTTTTATGAATTTAAAGAAGTTTAATGTTTATGAGACTGCTATTGGAGTACCTCTGTTGTCTGTTAGGCCTTAAAGGTTTATATTTTGTTATATTGATATTTTCAGTATTTCAATCTCTTCCTCTCATTCTGCAGCCCAGCACACCTTGTTTAACTACTTGACCACAATGAATAGGTGTTTTCAGCATGCTCTTCCAGCCCAGTAGCAGGAATGGTAACCAGAAGCCTGAGTGGATACATATAGAGGCTGCATGTGTCCCATGCCTCTTCTGCTGCTCTTACTGGGGGATATAGGAGCCAGGAAAAACAAAATTCTTAGGTCAGCAGCTCCCTCCTAGAAGCAGCAGAGATAAATGCACAGTGCAACAGATTGTTCTTCACTCACCTCATGTCAGACCTGCTTGCAGGTTTTCAGACTGCCTCAGTTCAGCAGCTCTGGCTCCTCATTCACACATGGTTCCAGGAGAGCCCAGAGCAGATTTTGGAATAGTAAGTTTCCTACACAGATCCTGCAGTAACAGGAGCAGCTCTCAGTCTGTGTTGCCAAAGGACAGTTATACTTGGATTCCTCTTGATTATAGTTTCTTTTTCACTTTAAACCTTTCCTTCCTTCCCTAATCACTTCTTTCACACATTCTTTCCTTCCCTGATCACTTTGTTAGACTTACCTTTCCTAATAATTAGGACCTACTCCTAATCTTCTTTTCGTTCCTAATCCCCACAGTGATAGAGATGTTTGAGGAACCATTTTGCTTGGATATGGTCTCCCTTACCCTTGCTTGGTCTGTCCCTTTCTTTCTGAGTTTTTGGAAGAAAAGACTGTGACCTCCTATGCACTTATTTTTCTTTATTTTTAACTTTAGACCTTAGCTTGGGGGAGTAGAATCATTTTAAGTGGTGTCCCAGTTAAATCAGTTTGCAGTACAGATTAGGCGCACTTCAGGGCAGAATTATTTTAGCAACATGTTCAAAAATCATATTAAAATGCAAGTCTGTATCCTTCTCTGCAGTTCCCCAGGCCACATATAAACCCTGGCACTCCAGGTCACTTCCTTATCTCAACTCATTCTACGTAATGTCATAGTCACTCATGCCTTCTGTGTGCTACTGCTGAATTTGCTTTTTCTCTTTGATTTTTTGTGTAACATTTTGCTTCTCTCCAACAATTGGCTTGGTATCTGACATTAAATTCTATTCACTGTTTTTTCTCTTTTTATTTTCTCTCTTTTATCCCTCTTCTCTTCATCACTTTGGCTCAATCTACAGTCTAAAGCCAGTTTGTAGTATTTTATATTCCCTGGTAATGTTGAGCCAAGGCATCTGTTCCAGCCTACAACAGTTAGTAGAACTTCAAACCAAATTCTGAGTGATGATATATAACACATATAGAACTCTGTATAATTCTGATTTAACTTTGATTTTGAAGGCTAGCTAACTACCAGCCATCCCCCACCAAGGCAAAAGCAAACAAAGCCCAAGCTCTAATGATTTGCTTGCAAATGTAGCAGATTTGATTGGAAGTAACTGAGAAAAAGAAAGCTGTGTTTTATGCTTTTATATCTCCTTTTCACAGTAAATGCTTAGCTCAAATGTGCTTCATGAGCTAATCTGGAGGATATTATCCCAAAGTAAATCCACTGAATTCCACATAATTTCCTTGCGTTCAGTGCTTAATTTCTCCTGTGCTGTGCCTGTATCACCTCTGATATTCTTTTTTTGATCATTTTTTAAACCTTTTTTTTTTTTGTGTCTTTCATGTAGGAAAACAAGGAAGGAGATGCGGCGGCAGAGGTATAGTATACTCTTCAGACATTTTGCTTTCATCTTTCATTTGTGTGCATTTAATTCCTTTTTGGTCTCTCTATCTCTCAAAAGATTGCAAATTCTTATTCATGAAACTGAATAGAGCAGTATTAAATTCTGCTAGAGGAAATTGTTGATCACATCATAGTCATGTTTTTGGAGAGCATAAATAGGCAGTTAATTGTTAAAAGCTGTCAATGAAAGATACACTTTCCTGGATTCTTCAATAAAATTTGCCAAGGACTCACAAAAGAGATAGATCTTTGAAAATCTGTGACTGACACTATGCTGATTAAAGAGTCATGCTGATGATTTAGGCAGTTCTGCCTACAAAAGGTATATTTTCCTTGTTTCCTTCCAGATTTTGTAAGGCCCAGGTACAAATTCTTACATGCTTCTCTGCTTTACACAGCATTGCAAGTTTATGCTTTCAGTATTTCTTCACTGTTGTCAGTAAAATTAATTATTACTTTAGGCTATTTTCCACTGCAAACCTGCAATTAATCAGGGGGCACATTTAATCTTCCCACTTCCGAACTGCAATACAGGCATATATATATACATGGGTATGTACACATATGCCTGCTGCCAGGGTTGTTGGTATGAAAGCTAAAATGGAATTCCTAAGCACATGGGCAGAGTATCGGTGCTTCAGGTAAGTGAGGCTTGTGAGGGCTGTGAAGGCTGTGAAACTCAAGTTGTTGGAATGGGTCTAGAGAAAGGCCACAAAGATGATTGAGGGCTGGAGCACCTCTCCTATGAAGACAGGTGGAGGAAGCTGCGCTTGTTCAGCTTGGAGAAGAGAGGGCCCTGGGGAGACGTCATTGTGACCTTTGTTTATAAGGTGACTCATTGTTTATAAGTGAGCAGGAGGGAAATCAACTTTTTACACAGTCTGGTAGTGATAGGACAAAGGGAAATGGTTTTAAACTAAAGGAGAGAAGATTTAGATTAGATGTCAGGGAAATTTTTCACTGAGATGCTAGTGAGGTGCTGGCTGAGGTTGCCCAGAGAAGCTGTGGTGCCCTATTCCTGGAGGCATTCAAGACAGTGTTGGATGGGGCCCTTGGCAGCCTGAGCTGGTGAGTGGAACTGGATGAGCTTTGAGGTCCCTTCCAACTCAAGCCATTCTATGATTCTACCTGAACAATGTTGGTTGTCTGAGGACTTTCCTGGCTCAGTTTGATACCGAGAAGATCAACCTGACTTGCAAAGAGTTGTGTCTAGCAGGTATTCCTTTATTGCAGTGCTGGGCACATAGGGGATGGCTCTGCCCAATATATGCACCTTGGCTCATGTGTAGATTACATTTATTGGTTGCGCTCATGCATACACATATTTTGCTCCAGAATTTCATGCACGTTAAATATTTTCTCAAACTCATTAATGTTTTCTTAGAAGTTATTAACATAAGACCCTCCCCCTTAGAGCATGCGCAGTCACCCTTGGGGGTCCTTTCAGTGGTGATCTGGGGGTTGAGGGAGGAAGGCTGATAGCCTTCATTGCTCCTAAACTTTTGTTCCCAGACTTCAGGAGCATGCTCAGTTAGGTGTTTGCCTCCTTTCTAAATGAGATTTCTCTAGTTTGTCTTGACAGGGCCCAGCTGTCTTCAGTTTGACTTCATTTTCCTTCCTTGTCTTTAATGTAGTACATATGGTTCTTCCAGATACTGCTGCTTGCATTATTCGAGGTCCTCACTCTACCAAGTTTCAAAAAGAGTAATAACCAAGGACACTTCTTCTACAGAAAGAATCTGAAAGATAAAATATTTTGTTGGAAGGAGAACTTCACCTGACTTATCTTATATTCCCTTTTTTGTAAGGATGATCCCTTAGTGCAATAGTTTCCTCTAAAAACAGCTATCCAGTAACAGAAATCTGACTGTAGAAGCTCCATTTCTCAGAAGAAAGCAGAAGCCCATGTTTAAATAGGTTGATTCAGTTACTTGGGTACGATTCCTATATGGACTGTGAGTCTGAGAGAAAAAGCAAAGTTACATCCTTATATGGAACTTTGCTTATATGGAACATCCATACCAGCAGTCCTGCCTGAAAACTAATTTTGAAATCTGTAATTTGCTTATAGCTCCTGGATGAAATTCTTTTAAGTTTTGTAGTTCAGATATTGTGTAAAAGTACAACATTTTTTAGATAAAACTTGTTTACATTGAGGGTGAGGTTGCTCTGAGCCTGAGTTTACTGGAAGAGAAGGAGTAGAGAAGCCTACAGTGTTATTTCTGGTTGTTTTTCAGAGCAGAGTTATACTTCTACGCTTCATTTACTAGCTCTTAAAAGACAATAAACACAGATTGTTATCTGTGTTACATAAACGCGACCTTTCAAATAGCAGTTTATTTAGTTGACTGGAGGAAAGAACTATTGCCTGTAAATTGTGCATTTTCACCTTTATAAAAAGAAGAAGAAGAAGAAGAAGAAAGAAAAAGGAAATGAAAAAAGAGAAATAAAAAATTTAGAAACAGAAATAAAGCCTTTTTTTATCTGACTCCAAATGATTTTTTTTTAATTATTATTTGTGAGTTTTGTTCCTCTGCCATGAATATTCTTGTTTACTTGAAGAAAACTTCCAATTCAAAATATTAAATTTTGCCATGTTTAAATGTACTTTATATTCTCATTTTGATTCGGAATGGCTATTTACATCTTATCTATGGACTATGTTCTAACCTATCTCCGAAAAAAATTCTCATATTCCTAGCCTTGCCCATTAATGCCACAAAGCTTAGAGCCATGGACTATTAGGAATAAAAACTGTACATCACTCTTCTGTTCTATTTTTCTAAAACTTACAAAAGTTACAGAACTTTGCAGTTACAAAAGCATTTCAAGACTCTTTATTTTTCCTTCACCTATTACATTCTAAACTACAAATATTTTCCATAAAAAGGAAGAAGAAAAACATGAAGAGGGAGAAGAAAAGGAAGAAGAAGGAAAGCAAGAAGAGGGAGAAGAAAAGGAAGAGGTGGAGGAGCAAGAAGAGTCTTAGTACACTTCCTTATGACACATTCTCTCTTGAACAGGTTTTCAGGTCAGTATTAAGATATCCAGCACCGTTTCTAAATGTTCTTAAATAAGCATTGACTTGACATTTTTGTTCATGTTGTTATATGCAATGCCTTCAAAACAAGAATGGAAAGAACTAATCAAACCCATACATGTGCTCTAGTTGCCCAACTGATGGGCCAAATGTACATTTAACTGTTAGACTCATTGCAGCTTCTCTTCTACCTTTCTGATCTCACTGAAAATTTTAAGGGCTTCATGTCTCAAATGTAGTTGAAATTGCTCAACATGTTCAGAACAAAGGGGAAGGATGGAGAGTCTGACCAGAAGTATAACACACTATAATCTATTACTCTGATTGCTTAGTAACTTGGACAAAAGTGATTTTTGAAGCTCAAAACAGTAATCATCCCAGAAGCAGAATAAGAGCATGCAGCATTGATCAAGTTTTGTCAGAATGTGTTTTTAAATTTAATTTTTAGTTTTCCTTCTTCCTCCTACTGTCTCATCTCCTGTGCACAGAAATAAAGATCGAGCAATCACTTAGTAGGATAAAACTATTTACCTACAGGAAGTAGGAATTTCCATCAGATTTTCCCTTGGATGATGGGATACCCTCCCAGCAGCAGATGCAGAATATTGTATGTTCTTTCTAACACTGGTGGGATTCTCAGCTAATTCTACTTCTGAGATAATTGCCATAGGTTTCAGTATATGTACTGAAACCTGGTGCCTCAACAGGCAAAAAAAGCTGTCAGCTCTTCAACACTACCTCTCCTAAATCTGAGTTTCTCTACTTCATAGAATTTAATTCAGCTTGTGCTGTCCCGTGTTCAGACATGTAAAGTCACGGAAGGAGTTCTAAATTCTGCCCTATTTTTCCTTATTTTTGTTCAGGAAGCACAAGCTGGAGCAGCCCTGCCAAAGGAAAAGCCTCCCTCTTAAGCAAACCGTCACTACCTTTCATGCCTGTGTACATGTGAACATATAAATACAGAACAACAAAGATACCACTGTATCCTTGTAGCCTTTGTATATATATTTGGTATTACAATTGCTTGTTAAAATGAATCTTCTTATATCTGATTGCTGGTATTTCAGTTGATTGTTATGTGTTGGAATAGTATTGTCCACGTCATATCTTAGGTTGTAAGTTCCTCAGAGTAGGAACCATGTCTTTCTCCATGTTTATGTACTGTCAAACACACTGTTATCACTCAGCAGATAACTGCACTCACACAAGTGGTGTGGTATTCAGAGAAAAAGAAATTCAGAGCTGAAAACTACAAAAAGGCTTCCTGTATGCAACTTATGTGAGTCACTTCTCCCTCAGCTGGCTTTTGAAAGCAATTGAGATTTCCATTGTACATCAGTTTAAATAAATTCATTTTCTGTCACATCCATTCTTTGTCTGTAAAAGTATTAATTTAACCCTAGCTAGCAGCACTAGCATCTGTAAAAGTAAGTTTTCTTCATCATGATGGTTATAGCTTATGTAAAGGTTTTCACCTTGTCTCCTGCTAATGTTTCTGGTACTGTGTATACATTTACCTGTGTCCCAAGGGATGTACAAGATACATAAGCATATTCCTTTCTCATGAAAGGCAGAATCAGATCAGATATGATCAGATACCAAAAAAAAAAGAGAAACTGAGGTATTCTTCTTCCCCTCTTACCCAGTAGTACCGCAGTTAACACTGTTATGTAGGATAAGAACAATGATGTTGTTAATTGCATACCTACCTGCCTCTACCATTGGCAGCCTGCCTGCAGAAGACTCCAACCACAAGGTTAAGTGATTTTCTTTGAAAGAAAGAGATGTCCTGGCCCCTTCAACAGAGACTATGTCAATTTTCATGGATACATCTGTATTCCCTGGCACATGGAGGCAGAGAAAATTAATTCATGTTTGTGCTCTGTGAGATGTTCACTGAGAAGGATGAAGCTTAAATTTCATCCCCTTGTGCAATTACTTGCTAGGAGAGTTATAATAATTGCTTATAGAAGAGAGGAGATAAAAAAAAATACTTATTGCCAATGTAGTCCATAGCTATACAACAAAAGGAGCTGTAACCCTGTGATTAACTCTGATCAAGGAGCTGGCTTTTTGAATGGAAATCTGTATTGTGAGTGGGTGCATGAGCAACAACTGAACGATAGGTCAACAGGCAACTTCAGGAAAAAGGAAGCTCATAAGAAGATATGACCACCTGAGATGCGTCCACTGATATCTCTAATCCAGTGAATTTTAGCTGCTGGGGATTATGAGCAGAAAAAGCTGCATATACTGGATGGATTCACACGCCGCCCCTAATTAGCAATGCCTATTTCCACTTCCAAAGTCTAATTACTGGGTCAGGTGAGCTATTGACCTGATTCAGTTCTTATGTGCCTGTAGGTGAAAACTCTTCCCTGGGAAAATGCTCCCCATCTCACTGGCAGCCAAATTGAGGTGCCAGGAATTGCTGAAGTAGTGTTGAGTGAAAGGACACCATACTTTGGGGAATGTGATAAATGCAGTGCAGTGAGAGTGTGATGACCATCTGTTGTTGCCCCAGTGCATCTCCAGGTTGCCTGAGCTTCATGCAGTTGATGGCCCATGCGCTCCAGTTTTCCTCTGCCCAAGCATCCTCTGTGCACCAGGTGGGCCCCAAGGCTTCAGACTTGAAACAAACCCACCAAATCTCACATATTCAAGAATTACTTGTTAAGGCAGAAATATGGCAACCATCTCCTTGAGAGAGAATAATCAGACAAGCTGGTCAGGGAATGTGAGGAATGCTAAGCCTCACATGCAGGAGTGACGCACTGACCTGCCCTCAGCTGGTGGCACAGGACTCTCAGTGCCTGGTGACAAAGCCAACGGGACAGTGTACAGCTGCACTCACTGAACGGACGTTTGGTGCTTTCTTTGGGATAATACTTTTTCATGTTTACTGATCACCTTTTCTTCCAGACTAAAGGAGGCTGTGAGTATGCAAAGGATGAACTAGCTGAAAGCCAGCTGCTGCTCCATAGGAATGCCCTGTGTTTTCAGCCATAACACTAATTCTGCTTGCAAAAGCTTAACACTTTCTGCAGTAATTCATTGCTACTAGGAAAATAAATAAGCTTTTCTAACTCCAGCAGGATGAAAAGCAGTAGCACAAATACGTGAGCTAATTAATTAGATGCATTTGAAAGCATACTGTCTGCATTATTATATCGTTGATTTTTCACTGAGAGAAAACAGCCAGAGTTGGCTAACTGAGACTGCAGGTGCACTGCGTTTCACTGTGGATGAAAAATCAATTCTAGTTCACCACAGTTAAACAAAAAGGAGCAAGCTGCTTTTGGTGGCACTTTGGATGTAAATTATTTTCCTTGATGATTCATGTTAGAAACTCCTAGTATGCCAAAACAAGCTAAAATTAGGAAGGCTTCAAGTTATGTTTCCTACAGGTCCATATATGTCATAGGGTGGTGGCTGGTTGCACTTAAAAAAAGAAAAGATGGTGAAATTTAACAGGCTGCTGAAATGTAAAAGAAGGACAAGTAACATCACAAAATACCTAAGTAGATAGGGTGAGTCAATGGCAGTTTTCCAGGAAAATAAGTATTAGGGGCTACAACCTGTTGCTAGAAATGAAGAGGGCTAGTTATCAAGCCCAACAGGAAAAGTGGGCCATTTTTTCTCTTACATGAGAGCACTTCTAAGCCACCAAGTTTGTGAGCGGTTCTATGAGAATGCTGTAAACAAAATTCATTGGAGAGAAATGAAATTATTCAGTAGTCTTGCCAGTATGGCACTAGCCCTCGGCATTTGTTTTTGGTGATCTTTCTAGCCACTGTTCACCTGCCTTCCAGCTAATAAGACTTGCTAATTATTTCTTGTGTACTGCGAGATTATCAGTGCAAAAGAAGATAAGCCTACTTATCTGCATCCTTTGACAACCTCAGGAGGCTGGAGATAAACTTGACAAACAATCTGGGAAGATGAAAATTCAACATATTAATTTCTTCAGAAGACAGATTGAAAATATACGGTTTGATGTCAAACATCTTGAAGAATGTGGGCTTTTCCTGCAGTTGCAAAGTCATTGTCATGCACACAGAAACAGCAATGCTCAGCTGAGAATCTCAGCCTTAGTGAGCTACTGTCTCCATTTTGCTCATGAGGAAATAAGGTGCAGAGACTGCATGAAGTGTTTAATGCCCACAGGTCAAGGATAATTGATTCTGAATTAGGTGTGGATTACGTGGGATGTATTCCACCGCTTCAGAATACAGCATCCATGATTTTGCATGCAGTTTAGACATCTGTCATTAGAAACTGGAGAGAGCCTTGGGGTCGATGACTCAGGGGACCATAGGTCCTCTGCACCTGCTCTATAGTCACCACAAATCCACTGAGGAAAGCTATCATCCTCTAATAAGGACGATTTGCAAAGAATACAGTTGTTGTGTAAACAGGCGTACAAGAAGTTGAGTTTTGATATCAGCCTGTCCAAACTCATTTTTGACCACAGCCTATTCAGTTAACCTCCTTGTGCTTTGCTTTCTCCATGAAAGACAAGAAAAAGAAAAAATAATCTTATTATAGATAATTTACAAGAATAAAATGAAAGCATCAATACACTGATCAGAAAATGGAAGTATAACTGCATCTTATATAATGGAGCAATGACATCAGTGGACAAAGCAAAGGAAACTGACATCATCTACCTGGACTTGTGGCATGGCCTTTGACATGGTCCTGCACCACATCCTTATTTCTCAATTGGAGAGATATAGACTTGAAGGCTGGATTGTTTGGTGGATAAGGAATTGGTTGGATGGTCACAGCCAGAGGGCTGAGGTCAGTGGTTCTATATAGGTCCAGGTTGAGGCTGGTAACAAGCAGTGTCCCCCAGGGGTTCATCTTGGGACCAGTACTCTCAAACATCTTTATCAATGACATATGTAATTGGATCAAGTTTGCTGCTGACACCAAGCTGAGTGGTGCAGGTGATACAGCAGAAGGAAGGCATGACATCCAGAGGGACCTTGATAAACTCAAAAGGTGGACCCATGTGAACCTGTTGAGGTTCAACAAAGCCAAGTGTGAGGAGTTGTACTCAGACTGGGGCAATCCCAAGTATATGTACAAGGAGAAGAACTCCTTGAGAGCAGCTCTGCAGAGAAGGACTTGGGGATCCTAGTGGACAGAAAGCTGGACATGAGTCAGCAGTGTGTGCTTACAGCTCAGAAGGCCAACAGTATCCTGGGCTGCACTGCAAGAGGGATGGCCAGCAGGGAGAGGGAAATGGCCCAGGCTGAGCCCGTAAGGTCTGTTCTCCTTGGACCAGGAGGACTTCATCAGGACAAATGCCTTTTTCCTGTTAAACCCAATTCTCAGCTTAGTAGGGAAGCATTTTATTTCTTTTTTACCTTGAAGCTTTACAATGTTTCAGCAGTAACCCCCCATCACCTGCAAGCCATTGGTAGGGTAGGGCAGAGCAGCACTGGTGCCATGAGGATGCCTGCTGTTTCTGGCCCTAGCCTTCAGAGCTACCACCCTGTTAAAGTTAGCAGCCCCAAGGCACACACCAAGAACATGAGTGGCCTTCTTAATTGTTGCTGGGTCTGTATTTCCTTTCCCCACTGCTACAGGGATTTTTGCTTTTTGTTGTATTTTAGCAAGTGAGTTACCTACACAATAAGCTCCAAACAAAGCAGACTTGTCCCTTCCAGCATCCCACTCTAGAGCTAGCTGAGAAGCAGCTGCTGGTCATTCTACATGAGTGATGCCAGCAGTCAGAAATGGAGCACAGGGTGTTAGAGGATTCTTTTTTTTTTTTTTTTTTTTTTTTTTTTTTTGTGCTCCAGTACTTTTCCACAAGAGTTGCAAGATTGCTGGATTTTAATGATGCAGTACGCTGCATTAATGTTGAGTACAGCCAACTTAAGTGGGTCTGGTACTGGCGTCCATGTGCTCCTAATTGGATTATGATGAAAGCTAGAGGCAGTGATGAAAAATGATGCCAGCCTCTGGCCAGCCTGGAGCTGGTTTCAGTGAAGCACCAGTGTGTTGCAGATCCCTGCATCAGCTGCAGGAAATGGCTCCAACAGGACTGGAGAACCCAGGCAGCCAAAATCTGCTGCCCAGGAGCAGAGAGGATGGACAGGATGAGGCTGAGTTGACAGCACTCGGCACGGATCAGTTTTGGGAACTGTGCTTAACTGATGCCTGGCACAGGCTGATGAAGCTCAGCATGGGCGAGGAGCTGGGAGTGCTGCCTTGCAGAAACAGGACGGGCCAGGAAATGGCCCTGGAAAGATGCAAGTGAGCAGAAATTTGACAGTGTAAAGAACCAACATCACACGCTTTGAGGACAAACAGGAGTTTCTACTCGAATCTGAGTGCCTGTCTTGGGACACTTGTATGAGCCTGTGTGCATGGGTTCGTTGTGAAGCCTGAGGAGCTGTAACGTGATGCAGCAGTAGCAAGGAGACATGTGATGAGAGGATGTGTTCAGGAGCTATTTTCAGAAGCACAGTGCATACCAAGTAATGTTGGATGAGGCTGCAGCAGGATTTCATTTGGGTACTGGGTGGTGGCTGGCCCAAAAGGATGAAATCACACTGAGAGATCAGGGGAAAGCTGCTCCAGATACCTGGGGCTTGCATTGCCCAGTTTGTGCGATGATGGAGTGGTGGTTCAGTCCAGCAACATGGTGGATGTTCAGAGTTGTTTTGGATCAGGAATAAAGGATAGAGCTGGAGAAGGAATTTAATGCAGGAGAAAGGGAAAATACAAATGATCAGCACATGTACGTGGAGCATAATGCATTATGTACCACAAGGAACAGCATGAGAAATAAAGCAAGGAGTGGTATGATTGGCTGTATGGCTGTGCGTACTGAACACGCAAGGACAGGCTGCCTGAGGTGCTGAAAAACAGCATGAATATTTCCAGAACCTGGAAATGCTTCTCACCTGAAAGCCCCTCACTACAAGGAAGACACTGAGGACCTGGAGCATGTCCAGAGAAGATCATCAAAGCTGTGAGGGGTCTGGAGCACAAGTCTGATGGGGAGCAGCTGAGTGAACTGGGATTGTTCAGTCTGGAGAAGAGGAGGCTCAGGGGAGACTTTATCACTCTCTACAACCACCTGAAAGGAGGCTGCAGTGATTTGGGGATTGGCCTCTTCTTCCAGGTGGCAGCAATAGGATGAGAGGGAATGGCCTCAATTTGCACCAGGAGTGGTTGGTTATTAGGAAATATTTCTTCTCAGAAAGAGCAGTGATATAGTTGGCACAGGCTGCCCTGGGAGGAGGTGGAGTCTCCATCCCTGGTGATGTTCAAGAACCATGTGGATGTGGCACATAGTCAGTGGGTACAGTGGGGGAGGGCTGACAATTGAACTAGGTGATCTTAGAGGTCTTTTCCAACCTTACTGATTCCGTGATTCTATGTTTCTATGAAAGGAAGAAACAGCTAGTGAGACACAAGCATGAGCAATGAGATGTCTCCTTTATGCTGCTGTATGGCTTTTTCCTGTAGTGGGAGAGCCAGTACTCAGCAGAACATTGCCAGGTAGCAGGGAACTCCCCTTGAGCACGTGGATTTCATGGGTGGTAATCTGCCATCTGTCAGTAGTGCTGCCTTTGTACTACAGGTGCTTGAGTATATGAGTTTAACCAGCACCTCAGCAGTGTGCTCTGCTCCATCACTGCTGGCAGTAAGTTTGTTCCCTTTTAGTGCTCTCAGTCTGACTGTTGCTTTCTTAATGTCAGCATCAACATCTTCTCCCAAGAGACTCATGCTAAAACCACAGATACCTTGGTGCACAGTACCTTGAAGGCACACTTCAGAGCTTTGTCATTAGTGTTCAAACAGCTCGAGGGCCTGGCAGACACTTGATCTCCGTCAGTGTCAGAGTGGGCTTCAGAAACATGCACAGTAATAATCCTAGGCAAGGTGCTGGAGCCCTGTTAGGGTACAGAGGGGCCTGCCTTGTGGCTGCAAGGTGAAGGTCAGCAGCTCTTAAAAGACGCACCTCCGCCTGCATGTTGCGATTCCAATGCCTGATGTAAGAGGAGCAGAGCATTTGTTCTTGCACCATCACCTAGAGACCAGTTTCTTACCTCCAATGCCAGTGGTCTTCTCACTGTTGCTGTGTCCAGAATCTGTGAGTACTTGGGGCTGCCTGGGGCCCTTGTTTTGCATGTCTTGCTTTGTGGTTTATGGTGGTGCTATGAAAGCTTGTTGACTCATGGGGATATTTTGTTAGTGCCAAATGAAATAAGGAAGTAGATGGTAAAGGGATGTTTGTTGCTTTGTGCAGGGTAGCAATGGAGCGTGTAACAAGTGCCTTGCAAAGTGGGGCAAAAAGTGGCAGGTGATGTTAAGAAAGTAATTCCATGTTAATGTACAAAGTGCATTGCAGAGGGTATGGCTTAAGTTTCAAAATATAGCAGAAAAGTGCAGTGTTTCACTATTTAAAGTTGCTGAGCTACCTACATTTAAATATTCATCCATTAAAAGTCTTCTTAGACATCTATGAATGTGTATTAGTTTTTTTACTTTTACTTTTTTAACCCCAAGTGTCTTTTCCTATAGTATCCAGTAGCATGGCTTCACAGTTGCCTCCAAAAGCACAAGTACAACACCATGCACGTATTGCTTTGGGGCTGGATGGAAATAAAGGCATTCCAGTGCAGTGCTTTGAGTGGAAACCTTAAGATACCACTGTTGCTGATCTTGTGGTTTGATACTGCAAGCTCCATACTGCTGCTTAACATTTTTGTTTCTCTCAGTGGTCCCATGGCCAGAATTATGAAGTTTCTCCATCTGAGCAGCCTCACACTGACAACCTTCCTCTGGCCAGTAAGAGCTGTTCTGTGCTGCAGAAGGCTCTGGTGAGGTGGGCAATACCAGAACTGGCACATGGAGAGTGGGAAAATGTGAGTTAGATGTGCTGAATTATCCTGAATACTTGAAATATCCTTACCAGCTTATGTCTTTGGGAGCTGTGGGTGGATAAATGCCCTTGGCAGGCAGAGCTGGGAGCCAGCACCTGGGTGTTAATGGATGGAGTGAGGGGCTCTGTTTCACAGTTACTAACAAGAGGACTGCTTCCAGATAAAGAGCTTCTTTCCTTCTTAATTACAATTCCATTTCCTGAATCAAGGAGAAAGAGCAGAGAGTGGATTAAGTGGGCAAGAGAAGACAAAGCCAGGTCCATTTACTGCTGCTCTGTGTTTCATGACATTGTGTTACAGGCTGACAGTTCTTCTTTTCCTGACTGAACAATCCCAGTTCCCACAGCCCAGTTCCCTCCCCATCAGACTTGTCCTCCAGACCCCTCTGTAGCCCTTCTCCAGAAATGCTCCAGGGCCTCCGTGACTTTCTTTTAATGAGGGGCCCAAAACTGAACACAATATTCAAAGTGTGACCTCACCAGGGCTGAGTCCATACCTAATTCATGTATTGTTTTAGATACAGACTGTTGACGAAGTCTGGGACTAGGACTGGGTCCAGCTACACTCAGGATCCTCTAAGCAGGAGTTTAGGAAGCAAGGGATTCCTTCTGATCCACAGGACCCAACAGGAGGTCTTCCCAAGTCACCTGACTTACCCCAAACTCCATGCAGTAAACAACAACTCATGTCATCAAATTTTGTTACATTGCAAAACCTCTTTTCAATCACAATGCCAATAAATAGTCCTGCTGCTTCCGTCTCCCAAGTAAGTCATTTCCATCTGTGACATACTTCTTATCAGAAGCAGGTGCTCTTAATTGACAACCCAGAATATAAAAATGACAGAATTATCTGTCACACCTCAAGAGGAGGAAGGAGTACTGTGCTGCCTTGTAAAGGACAGACACAGTGCACCCATTGCCTTCTTCATGTTCTGTAAGAGACTATCAAGCAAAAAAGAGGAAAAGTTAGAAGCTGTTGATGTAGGAAGCTTAAGGTGTGAGTTCATAGATTCATAAAAGTTGGAAAGACCAATAAGGTTATCAGGTCCAAGCATCAGCCCACACCTGTGACTGCTATAGACCATGTTCCTCAGTGCCTCATCCAAATGGCTCTTGAACACCTCCAGGGACAGTCCACCACCTCCCTCCCTGGACAGCCTCACTGCTCTTGCTGTGAAGTTTTTTCTAACATCCAATCAGAACCTCTCCTTGTGCAACTTGAGGCCATTTGTTCTTGTCCTTTTGCTGTTATCTGGCAGAACAGGCCAACCCCCACCTCGCCACAACCTCCTTTCAGTTAGATTACTGGGGAATCATAGGGAAGATGGATACCTATCGATCTAGCAATAGTTGCCCTCATTCATCTGGAAAATAAAAACAACGTAAAAAAAGTGTAATTTTTTTAGGTAGAAATATCTAAATCTCTGTGAATAATACCTCTCCTGGGTAACAGAAAGGATCAGAGTGCAGCAGAGCAGACCTGCAGATGGTTGGATGAGAGCAGTGCTGATTAACAAGGTTTCCCTGAAAAAAAGTAGGTGAAAGTTAGCATTCGATTTCAGCTGGTAATGTGGTAGTGCTTTGTACACCCAGTCCAGGATTTGAAAGAAATAAATATTCACCGAATGGCCTTTTTTCCTTTGGAGATAAACATCTTTCACTTCTCAAAATTCTGCTTTAATCTATGTGGGAACATTTCGAAGTGGGATGATGTCAAAAACGACTTCGTTCGTGTTGAGAATTTAGGAGAACTTGTGTCTGGATTTCAATCTCTTTGAAGGTAATATTGTGCCAGATTTCCATTGCGTCCCATTTTATAGCAGTGCCGTGTCTGACAGCACGTTAGCTTGTTGCGTTCAACTGAATTTGGAGCCCTTTGTTCCAGGTATACGCTGTAGGAGATATTTCTGCTGACACTGCAGTGCCCCACTGCTTTTTCCAAAGCAGTCCTGATCTTGAACCAAAACAGCCTCTAACAAAGCACCTGATCTATGGGTGAGCTTCAAGCTCATTGAACAACACCACATACCACGGCTGGCTCTAAGTAGCACTCTGCCCCCAAGCTGTTCCCGTTTCTTTAAAAAGCAGAAGAGAGACAAAGAAAAGAATATCCATCCTTCCTTCCTTCCTTCCTTCCTTCCTTCCTTCCTTCCTTCCTTCCTTCCTTCCTTCCTTCCTTCCTTCCTTCCTTCCTTCCTTCCTTCCTTCCTTCCTTCCCTCCTTCCTTCCTTCCCTCCTTCCCTCCCTCCCTCCCTCCCTCCCTCCCTCCCTCCCTCCCTCCCTCCCTTCCTTCCTTCCTTCCTTCCTTCCTTCCTTCCTTCCTTTCTTCCTTCTTTAAATTTGAAAGCTTTGGTGTTCTTGGTTTTAATCCAAATTAACTATTTTGTTGACAGCCCTTAGCCAGATCAAAAATATGCTATTTGGAGTCCTTCCCATCACCACTTGCTCCCTTGCCAGCCCAGCACAGGAAGATACTGATAATAAATAAACCAAAAGCACATTAAACTCAGTAGCTCAGAGGGACCCATTAATCACAACCACAGATGAAGGGCTGGTTTTCTGGCACTGCAGTTAAGCTCTACCAAATCCTTCATCTCAAGCTGTTTTAACGGTGCTCAGATCGATCAGCGAAGAGCAAATGCTTGCAGGCAGATGGACTGGTGGGGGGGAGCAGTGGCTATGCTAAACCTGCTTTTCAATCATTATTTCCTTGAGATCACATCTTTGCCTGGCCTGCTGGCAGGTGCACAACTAACAGGGTGTCACAAGGGGAGAAGGAGGAAGACTGAAGTTAGATATCAAGCCCATGTACATACCTGCCTAGAGATCTGCATTTTTCCTTAGGGGGGGGGGGTGTGCCTTTTGAAAAACTGTTTTCTTTTGCAAGCATGCTGTGTTCCTCCTCATAGGACTCCCCTCATTTGCTTTGTCCTTTCTGATGCCTTTTGACAGTGACTGTGTCATATGTGGGATGCAACTGGTCCCAGAGACATGGCATTTTGGTTTTTGTTTCTGAGGCTGCTCTGTAACTGCTGGGATGCTGCATGGAAGGTGTCTGTCAGCATCTCTTCAAGACCAGGAGCCCCACTGTGCCATTCAGTCTGTGCTTCCTGTGCACTGTCGATATGCCTAAGCCTGCCTCCTGATAATGCTGCTCAGGGGGACGTATCCTGCAGGGATCTGCATCCTGTTGACCTCCTGGATGCCTGCAAGGCTGTGACAAAAGGGAATACCTCTCTGGCAAGAATGAAACCAAAGGCAGGTGGTGGGCGCACAGAAGTCCACCATGTGACTGAGCCATAACTTCTGGTGCAGAACAAAAGAAAAACCCTTACATGTGCCCCAGATCAGGTGATGTGCCCAGGAACAGAAATTCCTTCCCAAAGGAAAATCAAGGCATATGAGCAAAGTACGTGCTACTCCATGCACTTCCCATCAATCATGCAGTGAGGAGTGGTGAAAAAATGATTCCCTTATTCCTGACCTGGAGCCAAAGACCAGGAGCATGTGGTTTGTTTATCATCACTGTTGTAAATGAGTGCTCAGCCTGCTGTGAGCCAGCTCTGAAAAAAAGCTCATCAGGGGACTCAGAGGATTGCAGGCTCCTGGAGCTGTGTGGCACCCCTGGATGTGTCTCTGGAAAAGCCCAGAAGGGAATAAAAACACAGCCCAGGACCTTACAGCTAATTAGTCACAGAATAACAGAACCTTAAAAGATTTGGGTTAGAAGGGACCTCACAGCCCACCCACCCCAACCCCTGCCATGGGCAGGGCTGCCCCCCACCAGCTCAGGCTGCCCAGGGCCCCATCCAACCTGGCCTTGAGCTCCTCCAGGGATGGGGCACCACAGCTTCTCTGGGCAGCTGTGCCAGCGCCTCACCAACCTCCTAGGAAACATTTTTTTTTTCCTAATATCTAATCTAAATCTCCCCTTTTAGTTTAGATTTGTTACTTCTTGTTCTGTCATGAGGAAGCCGATTCTCTGTAACCACATCCAGGACCTCGCAGCCTCCAGCATTCTGCTGGACACTCACCAGGTACAGTCCTTGTCTACTATAAAAGAAGGCAGAAAAAAAAAATTGGGCAGCTTATTCAAAAGAAAAGCAAGAAAATCATTTTAATTGCAGCCTATATCTGCTTATTGAGGGATAAAAAGCAGGATGAAGTCCCCAGCCAAAAAAACATAGCAAGAAACAGGGCAAAAAAAGCTCCATGCTTTGGATGGATAGCTGCTTATCAGCAGGAGGAAAAGGTTTTTGTATTAGGGAGACTTTAAATCAAGCTGGAATTCTTGTCAGAGATGGGCTGTATCTCTGAGTGAGACACAAGCTGAGTGCAAGCAGTGGCCATGAGTGATGTCCGTGGTCAGATTCCACACAGGGACATGTAAGCAAAGGGCACAGCTTTGACTGTCCTCAGCTGGTGAGCTGCTGCAGGTTCTGTCAGCCGTTGGTCCTGGAGCAGCCGGAACAAAGAAAAGGGTGAGGGTAGATTAGATGGGAGGTCTCATATGGAGTGAAAGTAAAGGTGCAAGTCCATACATCTGCACTGCCTCACCGAACAAGGAACTGCTGCATGTGTAAACGGCCAAGTCCAGCAGGCATTGGAGTCACATTTTGGCTCTCAAAAGTTCTTTGCAAGAAGATATGAGACATCATGACATACTGAAATTATTAGACAGCAAGAGTTTTGCTTATTGTTATTTTGCTTATTTTGCTTATTATTATTGTTAGCAATAATAATTAAGGGAAATTAGAACCTTTAACCTTTGTACCTCTGAATATCTCTCTATTCACATACCACAAGCTTGTTTTCTTACATATAGTGGGTGGATGCTAGTATGAGGCATGCATAAGCAAAACAAATATTAAGAATAATATGTTCATTGTGAAGATAAATTAAAGAAGCTTTCAAAGGGCTATTGGCTTACTGAAGCAGTTCAGGTTTTTTTTGCCTTTTCATAGTAAATAGTTTTTTGTCCTCTCACAGCTTACATTTACTCCAGAATGTAGAGTGTGAACAGCTATCAGCAGCTTCAGATTTTTCCCTCCAAAGGAAATTTTTATGAGAATGCATTTGCCAAAGAGTTTCATGTGTGCTTGTTTTGTCTCTGGGTTTCTTGTAAGCGGCTTCTTCTTGTGCTGTGGTGTGCTGCAGCCGAGGTTCACTGGCCCAATCAGCTGTGTAAAACAAAGGAAGCAACTGAATAAGTATAACCTTTTGGGTCATAGTAATGGTGTGCATTTGTTCTTTGAACGGGAGTCTTTCTTTCCGTAAACCCCCTTTAATACGCACTTCCCAGACTGGGAGAGAACTCCTTGATAGAAGCTCTGCAGAGAAGGACTTGGGGGTTCTGGTGGATGAGAAGCTGGACATGAGTCAGCAGTGTGAGCTTGCAGTTCAGAAGGCCAACTGTGTTCTGGGCCGCATCAACGAGAAGGGTGGGCAGCAGGGAGAGGGAGGAGATTGATTGCCTCTGCTCTGCCCTCATGAGGCCCCACCTGGAGTACTGCGTCCAGGCCTGGGGCCCTCAGCGTAAGAAGGAGTGGAGCTGTTGAAGAGGGTCCAGAGGAGGGCACAAAGATGCTCAGGGGGCTGGAGCTCACTCTCCTGTGAAGATAGGCTAAGGCAGCTGGGCTTGTTTACTCTGGAGAAGAAAAGGATGCAGGGAGATTTCATTGTGACCTTCCCATTATTTGAAGGGAGAGTATAAACAGGAGGGAAACTAGCTTTTCACGTGGTCTGATTGTGATGAGACAAGGGGGAATGGCTTTAAACTAAAAGGGGGAAAAATAGGTTAGATCTTAGGAGGAAATTCCTTACTCAGAGGGTAGTGATGCACTGGCACAGCTGCCCAGAGAATTCTGTGGATTCTATGAAAAAAAAAATGTTGGTTTTCATTGGTCTCCAGTGGATGAATAGCACAGATTCTGCAGTGTTGACCCCAGCCCTGCCAAAGGAGCACACAGTTGCATCTCTTTCTGACTCCATCACTGTCCTTACCTTCATTCTGTGCACCACAGGAGCAGCCATGCCCACTGGTAAGCTGCAGAAGTGGAAACTGGACCTAAAAAGCATTTTAACACTATACAAACAGGTTCTATTGGTACTACCATTCCTCTGACACATGAGGCAACAGCTTTTAATGTCTATAACATAACTGTTGCCCCCAAAATTGCAACAAAATTCCTCTTTCTAACTGAAATAAATCTACATGTAGATTCAGAAATGCTGGAAGCTTCTACAAGACAGGTGGATACAATTTTCTGTGGAGTGTACAGCCTTGACACTCCCAGTGCAACCAGGTGGTAACACCACTGTGATGCCCAGCACCTACCCCAGGTGTGCAGCCTGCAGATCCCCTCCTGCAGCTTTTACCAGCACAGCTCAAGGACATAGCTCTTCCACCTTCCGCTGTTTTATCAGCATAGCCCGGGGATGTATCTCTTATTCACATTATTCATAATGTTAAAAGAACCCAGCACAACAGGAAAGCACAGTGAACCTAACCCCACCCCAAACATTTTTGGAGCATTTTTGGTGAGTGACTGCAGCTCAGTCTCCTCTCTGCCTGCCTTACACCTCAATGATTTCCCACATGAAAATATATGCCATCACTTATGAGGGCCACTTCCAACCCACAGCACCTGTTGGAGGAGGTGATGATATCAAGCCAAGTTCTTCGAACCCCAGTGCCAGCTATGAGCTGCACACAGGTGAATCTGATTTGGGCAGCAGAAATACTCCATTTTCAAACACAGTGTCCCTCCTTGTGTGCACCACCTCCTTCGCAGCCGAGCAGTATCTGTGCTTTTTTCTTTTTCACTTTGATCTAGGCTCTGATGACTAAGGGAACAGGAAGATTATAGTTTAAGTACATAATTCTTATTTGATGTGACAGGTTAAAGCTATGTGCTTTTAGAGGAAGCTTAGGATTATTTTAGTTCAGTTACAATGCCAATATGGTTCCTGATTCATTCTTTGAGGACTGACTTCACGGAAATATATGTTGACTTAAATTTCCTGCTAGTGAAATATAAGCATATGTTTATACCACTCTGCTTAAATTCTTCATTGGTATAGCGGTGGACCTGCACATCAAGTGCAATACTGAGCCAGAAGCACAGAGTTGTAGATTCTTTTCCTCTCTTTTTTTTTTTTTTTTTCCTAGCACAGGAGTTACAGTTCATGGAATTACCATTTCCTCCACTCCCCCAGAGACAAATATTGGCACCATAACTCATAATTTTTTTACGCAGAGGGAGGTGATGCGCGGGCAACTGCCCAGAGAAGATGTGGTGCCCCATCCCTGGAAGCATCAAAGGCCAGGTTGGATGGGGACCCTGGGCAACCTGAGCTGGTGGGTGGCAGCCCTGCCCACAACAGAGGTTGGAGCAGTGTGGCCTGTGAGATCCCTTCTAACCCAAGCCACTCAATGATTCTGTGATTCATGGACACCAGCCCTTCAGCGTGCAGCCCTGCATGGGACTGTGTCTCCCTGCCCTTCTTTACAGCACTGAGCAGGGAAGAAATTTGATAGAGATCTGCAATGCTCTCCCTAGCAGAACGGCCCTGAGGTGCCCACCCTGCCCACTGTGAGCACGGACATGGCTGTGCCAAAGCTTTTGTGGTTCCCCTTTGGATGCTGGTGGGTCACATTGTGGAAAGTGACAAAAGTCAAGGAGAGATTTCTGAGAACAAAATGAGAAGTAGAGGAAATTGAGGATATCTGGATTTGTTTTTGTTTATAGTGCCCTATGCTTTTTAAGCAAATTTGGAAGTGATTCCTCATCTCTCACCTGTGTTTCCCTGCAAAGGAGAAGAAGCAGAAAGCTTTTTGTGCATCTCCTCTGTCATGTTTCTGTATCTGTACCATCAGAGTGGAGGGGGAGGAGGAGGAGAGCTGCCAGCAGCGTACTGCGATTGATTTCTCCCTTGTTTTTGTGCTGCACTGAGGCAACCTGCTTCAGAAATGACAACGACAAATCAAAGGGGGTATTTGTGCTGGAAGTCCAAACTCCCCGAGCTGTTAACAGAAGCATAGCTATTAACTGGGATGCTTTATCTATAACACCCTTCTGGAAGTACACATTCCTAAGAGCTTGCAGTCCTTGGGAGTGAAAACTATTTACATTTGCTTCAATAACTGCTGTCATGTGAAACTTTCAGTTATGAACTACCACCGCCTTGGGGATGTGTGCCCATACAGAGCTGGCAGTCCCCATCTCTCCCACTCACCAGGAGCACGAGGAGTGGGGTGAGGTGGAGCACAGAGGACAGCGATGGGGAAGGGGGGTGCTGGGATAGATGCGGTGTGCCCTTTGCTCCTTGCACAGAGGTTTTTCCGCCTCATAGAGGGAAACCCACGGCGCGGAGCGTTCTCCAAGCAGCATCGCCCTCAGCCGAGAGCACGGAGCCAAACTCCCCAGCACCGCAAAGGTTCGGCTCCGCTCTGAAGGATGAGCAGCTCCGTTAACAGGGCTGGAGGAATGTCGTCTCCTCCTCAGATGCAACGTAAAGCCCTCTGCTAGGACAGTTCCTAACTTTCCTTTCCCTGCCGGCTCCCACCGCAGTGTCAGCAAGAGGCTGTTACGGGTGGGAGGGACGGACGGAGAGAGGGAGGAAGGGAGAGGGAGGAGGAGGAGGAGGAGAGGAGGGAAGGGAAGGAGACAGGCAGAGAGCTCGAGTTACCGCAGCCGCATCAGTGCCGTCCCCGGGCTCGCCCGCAGCCCACGCGGTGCCGGAGGCGGCCGCGCACCGTGAGGTAGTGGAACTGCTCGGGGAAGGACTAGGACACGGCAGGCAGCGCCGTCCCCTGCATCCACAGCAGCACGGCTCTACGAGCCCGAGGATGTGTCACGAGCGTGTGAGGGAAGGAGCGCGGCTCACCCGGTGCAGGTACGGCCATGTGCGGGGATCTCGTTTGTGCACTGAGGATGGGGATCCCCGAAGCTGGTGGGCTTTCGGTTGGGAGAACAAGAGAAAAAAGGGCGGTGGGCACGGACCTGATGGCTTTGAAGAGTCGAGTCAAAGTGCAGAACGAGCTACCTATGATGTTCCCAGCTGACAGCGAGTTCATCTGAAGGCTCGAGATTGAAGCATCCACCCTGCAGTAAAACGAGCAGGAGGTGCGCCCTGGCACAAGGGGTACCTTGGGCTGGTGGGACAGCTGTAAGAGATCTCACATACTGGACCATTTAGGGTATGGTTTAGTACGTTTTAGCACATTCTGGCTGCCCATGAATCTGCCCCCAGCTGCAGAGCTTGAGTTGAGTTTGGGATGATGGGGTGCAAAGTTTGGCTGTCCCATGTTTTTTGTTGAGAGCTGGGAGAAAACTCTTAAAAATAAGGAGATCCACGAGGTAGAGGCAAATAAAGGAAGCAGCCACTGGGCCTGATGCCGCAAATGTGTACAGTCAGCACTTGTAAAACCAAATATTTATTTATGGAGGATATCCTCGCATGAGGACCTCGTGGTAGTGTTTAGTCCGTCTGCTCTGTGCTTTCATCCCACCAGCCAAAAGGGGGAGCTGGCTGGAGCAAGGAGAGAGCATGAGAGAGCTGCCCCTGAGCTGCCTATACCTTGGGCAGGAACCCTAGTATGGTAAGACTATAGGGTGAGGGGACCTGTCAGGTGGGAACTGTATGATGCCCTAAATTGTTAACTTCCAAAATACTGGCTTGCCTTTTTGGTAGACACGTAAATGCAAATGTTACGTTGATAAGGGAAAAATAAAGCTCCAAACACTAAAATAACAACGATGCCAAGAGGGAGCATGAAAGGAATGGGCAGAGAAAGGCACAAGCACCAGGCTCACCTACTCTGTACAAGTGCTGCTTCTAGTCAAAATAGGAAAAAGACATCCACATCTTAAGTGCAACATCCTGACAAGTCCTCATCCCACAGTGACAGTGGCTGGGCTGAGAAGCACTCTGTTTGTGAAAGATTTCAGTGACATTGGAATGCCTTTGTTGGTAATTTTTCTTGGTCTGGACATTTTTTGTACAGTCTGCATAATTACCTCTTCTCCACGTTGCTCTTTTTCTTCCTTCTCCCTGTATCTTGAGATTACTTCTGAGGGAGAAGAGCAAGCTTTTCCTGCCTCAAATATCATTTTCAGTTTTACTTTGCTTTTTCATTGTGATGAAAAACCCAACTGTAGCACTGCTTATAAATAAGGGTGCAAGAAGGGTGAAAAAAGCATCTGAATAACACTCTGAGACACAGAGTTCGATTTTGGGTGGTGCTATGTGGAGCCAGGAGAAGGACTCAGCAGCTCTTATGGATGCCTTCCAACTCAGGATATTCTGTAATTCTATGACTCTAAGTAATTTCTTTGGGGGGGGCACAAACTCATCTGCATAATTTTTGAAGCACAGTGCTCCTGCAGATCAGTAAACCGGGCTTTTGGAGCCATAGCACTGACAGTAAGAGCTGAAGGAAGAATTGTCCTCGTTGCTTTATTTTGCTGTGAGTGTAAGAGAGTGGCTCTGAGTTGGGTTTTACTGTTCAGGAACTTAATTACATTGGACTGTACTGGGGGAGGCTGCACAATAGGCACATCCAATAGTGGACAGCCCCTTACCTTTGGAGATCAGCAAGTAAAACAGTAATTGCATTATGCTCACTGATTCATGAGGTGTTGGGGAAAAAAATTAAAAATGCTCATTAGCATCAGAGGTAAACTGAAGATCGGGGGATTGTAGGAAGAGAGCCTGCCAGTATTGAAGAGACCTCCAGAAAGCAACATTTGGTATAAGGGAGGTGAAGAGAGGACAGAGACGGAAAGCAAAGGTTTTTAGACCTACAGTTGGAAAAAAGGACTGCTAAGAAGAGTGAAGGTTGTTGTGTGAGGGCAAGGAGGCAGCACAATGGAGGAACCACCATCTGCCCCTGTCATGATGCAGGACCTTGGCTAGTTGCTTGCTAGGACTGCGCATTCTGTAAGGATGTCCCAGTATGCTCCTGAAGGGAGAAAAGCACTGGCCCCAGGTGACAGGCTGGGTTAATTTTCTTCCTAGAGGCTCATATGATGACATGTTTGGGATTTTTGATGAAAATAGTTACAATCATACACTGATCACTGTTGTAGTTGTTGAGGTGCAGTGCCTCTGCAGAGCCAAGGATATTTCAGCTCCTCACACTACTTGCCAGGGAGGAGCTGAAGGTGCACCAGGGGCTGGGAGGGGACAGAAACAGGACAGCCGACCCTGACTGGCCAAAGGGATGTCCTATGCCACGGGGTGTCATGCTCAGCAATAAAAGCTGGGGCTAGAGGGGAGGTAATTAACCTCCATTATGTTACCTTATGTGGTACTAAAATCATCATTCAGAGAAGGAAATGGTGTGAACCGTTCTTTGAAAGATAGGAAGAGATAAAGAACTGCAGACACCTATCCTAAAACTTTGTGCTGCAGCACAACCATTGGAGATCTAGAGCAAGCAAGAGTAATTTTCAGAGATATTCCTCCATTATTGAACTTTGGTCATGGATTTTCTTTGATTTTTACAAGAAACGTCTCTCTACTTATTACTGCATACTACAACTGTAATAAGAGTGTTGAGGCTGCGTTAATCGTGCTGCTTAAAGATACACTTGTACACATATACCTGAATGCAGATTCTATATGCCTAGGATTTCCTCAGTATGAGCATTAATCTAGAATTTAACATAACTTTCAAATCTATTTTTGTCAAGATCTATTAAATTCTTCAAAGCCAGACTAGTTTATTCTGTTCAGTTTTAAAGAAAAAAATGTGTTTATTATTAAAATCCAAAGAAGTAAATAAAACAAGTACCATCCTCTCTGGACAGCTGGTTCCAGCACCTCACCACTCTCTGTGTAAAGAATTTCCTCCTAACATTTAATCTCAATATCCTCTCTTTTAGTTTAAAAACATTTCCCCTTGTCCCATTACCATCAGATTGTGTAAAGAGTTGGTCTATAAGCTCCTCTTAAGTACTGGAGGAACACAATGAGGTCACCCAGGAGCCTTCTACAAGATAAACAAGCCCAGACCACATGACCTTCTTACACAGGAAAGGCGCTCCAGCCCTCTGAACATGCTCTTGTCTTCCTTGTGGACCCACATCAAACATCTCCACTTCTTGTGCTGATGGCCCCAGGGCTGGATGCAGTACTTCCAGGTTGGGTCTCACAAGGACAGAGCAGGGGGAGACATCTCCCTCTCCCTACTGCCCACCCCTCTTGTGATGCAGTCCAGGATACTGTTGGCCTTCTGAGCTGCAAAAGCACACATCCAGCTTTTCTCCCCCAGAAGCTTCAAGTCCTTTTCTGCAGGGCTGCTCTCAAGTTATTCTCTCAGTCTGTAGACGTACCTGGGATTGGCTCAATCCAAATGTGGTACCTTGCACTCAGCCTTGCTGAACCCCTTTAGGTTCACATGGGCCCACTTTTCAAACTTGTCTAGGTCCCTCTGGCTGACGTCCCTTCCTTCTGTCCTATCAACTTAACCACTCAGCTTAGAGTCATCCATACTGTAGTGTAGCTGATAATTTAGAGAATAGGAGGATGTTTTGGATGGGCAAGGCTGGGGACATTGGTGACTCTCTGAGGGCCTTGGCGGCATCTTCCCACCCTGGGTCCTTTTTCAGGAAGGATGCCCAGCTGAAACCTCACCCCAGCAGCTCAGGAGGCCTGGGCTCTCCTCCTAGTTGTACAGCAGGCCTTTTCTGTGACTGCTGGTGAATCCATTAATCACTGCCTGGTGCCATTTCTCTGTTCATAAGTTATTTTTGTCTTTCTGGGAGTCCTGAGGTTTATCTTAAACGTTAACATCTTCCCTTCTCAGACCCCTCTCCCCACCTACGCCCCAAAATGGTGGCCCAGGGTCTGCTAGGGAGCAGCCAGGAGAGCAGAGCTTCAGGAGCAACCCTGAGGTTGATGTACTTTTGAAACACAAAGACGGCTTGTGCACAGCTCTCTGCTTCCTCATCCCTCAGGCTGTTTAACCTGCACTGCCATCTGCCCCACATGGAAAAGCCAATATTTTCTTTAAATGTTTTTCCATTTAAAAATAATAGAGAAAAGAATTCCTTGGAGGGGTGGGACAGAGTCCACAAGTCTTGTTCACATGGCCTGTATCTTGTCCAAGTGACAATCCCGGAATAAAGGGAGTAAAACATTGCTGCTTGTGAAAACAAACAAGAAAACGCACCCATCCAACCAACCCAAATACTCCCCAGTATTAAATAAAGCGCCTAGCAAGTCAGTGTTTCCTTGACAGGAACTGGCACATATCAAACAGTAGAACAATGTCTTACTTAAACTTGCTAATCATCTGATGAAAGGAGAGAATCCTGACATTGGTGAGAGGTATCAGAGAGGAAAAGCCTTCTTGTGATCTAACAGAAAGACCAGAAGACAACACTTTCTCCCTGTTCCTTATCCAGTTTCCCATCCTCGTTGCCTTCCAGTCTTGACATTCACTTTGGACGAGGATGTTATTAATATGCGTTGCTGTGCTTGGTATCCTCTGAGTTGAAGAGAGACATTCTAAAGCACTGTGAAGATGACATTTAGCCCCACCACCTTGGCTGCTATCCACATTGAGTTCCTGTGGTTGAGGTGGCATTATGGCCTGACTCACCTGTCATGGGCGACTCTGTGTATGCAGGCACCAAGCAAAGAGGCAGGACTCAGCCAGCACTTCAAGGGAGCATAGTAGGGCCAGGTATTCAAGGGCAATGCTTTATTTTGAACAGAAGTCAATTGGGTTGGATGACCATGACCAAATAGAAAAACCTGGCTGCCCAGCAAGGGGACAATTTTTCCTTCCCTAGCAGTGTTGACCCAGCTACTGAGCCCTCTGCTTTGCCAGTCTTCACCTTTGAAAGGCTGAAGGTGATCCTTGCTCTTCTAAAATGCTTGTGTTTAGGAACATTATTTTCTGATGTATTAACTTATTATCTAAGCATATTCAGTCCCCCTCTGTGTCCTGCCAAGCTTCTGTGAATGCAGTTTAAAGGCTTTGTTCCAGGGAAAATAAAAAGTGAACAGGTATTAGTAGTGCTTATGCCAGGGCACATGCTACCTTTCGCTATTAGGAAAGGCAATTTGAAATACCTCTGCTGTCTTTAGCCATGCGGTGCCTGAGGTTCCTACTCCTGTTCCCATGTTTAAATCACGGCTTTGCTTTTGGGTGTGCAAGTGGCAGTAGCAACTGCTTGCCTCTCTCTTGTACAAAGTGGCAACTCCTGCTGATGGCCAAATGTGCTTTGGACATGCTGTGCTTTGGGTCCTTCACTGTTCAACATGTGCGACATGAACAAGAATCTAACACTTGATCATCCACTGAACTCAGCATTGTGACTGTAACTTTGACCCAGAAAAATTAAGCAAACTTCTCCAAATTTGTATTTTGAATCTTTTTCTCATGGGGACTCTAGACCTACTTACCTTCTCTGCTGCAGGCCATACTGCTTTTCCTGATCCATATGCCACATAACCTTGATCTCTTGGTGCTGTTTAGATAATTATACTCATTAACAGATCTAAAGGAGGTGTCATATTAACTTTGATGGAATAACTAGGTTCAGTCAAAGGAGTTAACGTGACCCATTCACAGCGCAACATGAAGTTTAACGAAACAAAGGTCAGTGTTGTAAGCAGAGACCCTAGCAAATTTGCCCACCACAGCAAACTATCATGGGAGACCTCCTGGCACAGCAAAGATAGCAAATAAATTCTCTTATTTGCCTTGTTTGCTGAAAGAAATAAAATTCAAGGAGGTTATCGTGGTGAGTTCCAGCAAGCTTCAAGGTGTCCTTTCGTTGCTTTCTAGATCACTCTGACAAGAAGCGGCTCCTGGTGATCCAAAAAAGGGCTGATCCTTCAGACTATGGGGACTGTCTGAGCCCAATAGCAAGAGCCAAATGAGGTCAGGTACATGCAAGGCAAAAGTTTGTCTAACACGATGCAAGCCTATGTTATTGTAAGATCAATAAGTATACAGATGTTGTAAAGCATTTGATGATCAGTAAGTATACAGAGTAATTAGGCTTAGTAAGATTACCACACTGGAAAAGATAATCAAAGATAAATGGAAAGTACTCACCAGCATTGTAGGCTTGTAAAGAACTCCACAAGGAGCAATCTCCAAAGAGAAATCCTTTCTCACTGGCAGTCAGCCCTTAAATGGGATCTAGGAGAAGTGCAGCCAGGCTCCACCCCTTCCGATCACACAGCTGAATTGCCTTCACCTGTACTTACCTGACCACCTGTTTGCCTCAGGTGGTCAATCAGAGGTACAGGCTGTGATCCAACAGTTCCAGTACAGTTATCTTCTTCTTTTCTTCCTTGTTCATTTTAGGCAGGTGTCAAGAGACAGTGCAACTGCAGGCTGCTGTGACTCCCATTGCTCTGGTCTCAGGCTTTAGTGCAAACTTCGTTGGATCTACACAGAGCCGTAACACACTCTGCTGGGCAGGTTAAACAAACCACTCTCTAGGACACAAAAACAGGTAATTTTTCTTCAATGCCCTACATAAAATACTTGGCAGTTGAAATGACAGGAAACAGAAAAAGCTTTGAGATAATTACAAACTGCAATTTCTGACTCAAATCAAAGAGAAAACTCAGACCTGTGTTGTGATTTAACCCGGCAGGCTGCTAAGCACCACACAGCCGTTTGCTCACTCCACTCACAGTAGGATAGGGGAGAGAATCAGCAAAAAATATAAAACTCATAGTTGAGATAATGACAGTTTAATAGGACTGAGAAGGAAAATAATAATGATGATGATGATGAAAGAATATTAAAAATGAGTGATGCACAGTGCAATTGCTCACTACCCACTGACTGATACCCAGCCAGTCCCCAAGTAGTACCTCCTCCCCACACCCAATCCCTACTTTTATTGTTCAGCATGACATCCCTTCAGCCAGTCTAGGTCAGTTGTCCCTGTTCTGTCCTGTTCCAGCTCCCTCTGCATCCTTAGCTCCTTGTTGGCAGGGCAGCGTGAGGAGCTGAAATGTCCTTGGCTCTGTGTAGGCACTGCTCAGCAACAACTACAACGATGGTGGGTTATTGCCTTTGTTCTCATCCTAAATCCAAAACACAGCATCATACTGCTACTAGGAAGAAAATTAACTCTCCCAGCCAAGACTATTTCAATATCCATGCCATCTATGTCATGATCAGATCCCGCACTTTCCCATTATCATTCCCTTAGTCTATGGGCTATCCCTCTAAAATGTCCATAGAGTTTATTTAGTCTATGACTTTGGGCTCCCTCCATTACCATGGTCCTTCTGGGCAGGAGAGGTGGTGTGTGATGTTGGATTCTTGCATGCTGAAGCCAGTTCTGATTCCCATCACGACAGTTCTTTGACTGATTCCATGAAAATTAATTTTTCATTAATTTGGGTGATTCTTGTAATACTGTTGATAAGGCATATAACAACCATAGAAGTGATGAAATACAGTACTGTATAGCAATTAATGTTATATAATTCAAATTATTGGCTGTTTTCACCCATTATCAAATTTCTTTGAGGTACACACTGGACTTCACCATCCTGTTGCATTACTCACCAAATACACCCATGTCCTTGAGAAAAAGCAGTCTTACAAATGGGCTTGCCTTTGCCCTAGGCAGGAATAATCCAGACTGTCTTGCCCAGCACGTCTTCTACATGTAGCACTGGGATTTTTTCTCTTCTGCAGTATGTAAATATTTTAATTGGGCAGGGCCAGCTCTACTGACAGATCCCTAAGTGTTATCTAACTAGATAATTTTTTTGGTAAATGTGTAACCCAGTGCTTGAATGTTTCAGCACCCATTGCTCTTAGTGTAGTCTTAAACAGTCCACTGTATCATTTGATTTTCTCAGAGGCTTGTGCATGATAGGGGATTTGATATACCCACTCAAGGCCATGTTCTTTTGCCCAGGTTGTTTTGGAAATGAGTCTCATTGTTTGACATAGTTCTTTCTGGGGTGCTGTGCCATCACAGTACTTGCTTTTCAAGGCCCAGGATAGTATTTGGGCAGTGGCATGGGGCATGGGATCTGTTTCCAATTGTCTGGTTGCTTTCACTACTGCAAGCACATGGTGTTTGCCATGGTGAATTTGTGGGAGTGTGGTATAACCCACCTGCCAGGTTTCCCTATATTTATATTTCAGCCGCTGTCCTCTGTGCCAAAGAGGCTTTATCTGCTTGGCTTGATTAATCACAGCACATATTTTACATTCTTGGATAGCCTGTGCAATAGTGTCCACGGTCAAGTCCATCCCTAGATCCTGAGCCCATCTATATGTTGACAGCCTTTCTTGATGGCCTGAGGTTTCATGGGCCCACTGAACTGGAAATTATTATGTTGCCAGTCCAGATTTACGTGAGCCACTTCAATCCTAGTGGCCCAATCCACCTGCTGGTTGTCTTGATTTTCCTCAGTGGCTCAGCTTTGTGGTACATGGGCATCCATGTGATTTACTTTTACAACTGCATTCTCTACCCAGACAGCAATATCTTTCCACACTGCAGTGGCCTAGATGGGTTTGCCTCTGTGCTGCCAGTTCTTCTGCTTCCATTGCTGTTACCACCTCCAGAGGGCATCTGTTCCTATCCATGAGTAAGGTAGAAATCATGGGTTGAGATAAAGACAGTTTAATAGGACAAAAAAAGGATGGGAAAATAATAATAAGAAAAAATATAAAAGCAAACAAAAAAAAGTGATGTATAACGCAGCTGCTCACCACCTGCTGACAGATACCTAGCCAGCCCCTACTAGGGGAAGAATATTAACTCAGACATAACCAGGGCAAGCTTACTGCCAAAGGATTTTCTACAAAATCTAAGAGATTTTGGATGCTAAAATACTGGGTGCTCTTCAAAAGAATCAACGGAAAAGAGATTGATTACTATTAAGTCTCCACTGTTTTCTAGACCACCTTCTGTAGACTGTAACATCTCCAGGACTCTTCCATGAAGATCAGTATGTAGAAGCTGGAAATCTTGAATCATAGGCTGTACTATTTGTTAGATGCAGGTCAAGGAGAAAAAATACAGGGAAAGTCAGATAATTTAGAAACTGTAGGCTTGTCACACCTAACCTATGCTCTAGAACAAGATGCTTTAGACTGGGTGGTGATGGCTCTGCGAAATGCAGTCATGGACATGTTTTGCTAATTAAACATGACAGAAGCAGTTGTTCTCCAACCCTTCTTTATAGAATAGCAATTTTCCTAGTAAATACAGGAGAAAGAGTATCCCATCCACCGTAGGTTGGATGGGCCCTGGTCAGCCTGAGCTGGTGGAGGACAGTCCTGCTCATGGCAGGGCTTGGGGCTGGGTGGGCTCTGAGGTTCCTTCCAACCCAAGCCATTCTATGAATTCGGTGACGTGCAGTACAGGGACAATGGGAAAAACTGCAACACAGGAAGTTCCATACATACACGAGGAAGAACTTCTTTACTGTGACAGAGCACTGGAAGAACTTACTCAGAGAGGTTGGGGATTCTCCTTCTCTGGAAGTGTTCAAGACTCATCTGGATGCTTTCCTGAATGACTTGCTGTAGGGAACCTGCTTTAGCAAGGAGGTTGGAGTATTTCTGAAGAAATTTTAATGGGCGTCCATTAAGGGAATGGCTTGTGTGAAGGGTTTCTGGATGAACATATGCTGGGAGTCCTGCTACAGAGCAATGGCAGATCCTTGAGCAGCATCATGAAAGCTGATAACAGGAGCTAACCCATTCTGCAGCTTCTTTCTTGTTCTTAGAACATCATATGTAGAGATCTGTTTATATGTGCATGTTTTTTATGATGCTAAACTCTCACATAAATTTACATGTATATTTATTTAAAACAATTGCTGAGATGATCTTAAGACTATTGTATGATATGCATAGTTGAAAAAAATACAGATCTGGGAAATATTCAATTTAAAGATAATAATTTAAATACAAATATCAGAAGAAACATGAATTTGGCATGTATTTTCGAAAATCCTTCTTGAATCTTTTTAAAAAAACGCATTTCACTGTGGAAGGAATTTAAGCAAATTAGGACTCCAATTCTACTCATTTTATGTTTTTGTGGGTACAATCAAAATTAATGGGATCATTCTTTTTGGTAAGTTGAATTGAACTTACTGACTGAATGTTAAAATGCATTTAAGTCTGTAACACACAACCTATTCATTGAGTAGAAAGGAAAGAAGTTGGAGGCCTCTGTCTGCATTTGAGAGGAAAGTACTGGTGGCGTGGGGAGTCCAGGCAGAACATTCCTGGTCAGAAGACAGAGATCAGATTTTCATGAAATCTACAACTTTGAGGCTTCCCAGCTCCATTTGTTTTGTTTTGTTGTTGTTTTGGTTTGGTTTGGTTTTTTTTTTTTTTTTTTTTTTGGATGGGAAACCAGATCAAATTTGCTGTTATAATGTGGGAGAAGATGAATGGAATGCTTTCCTCCCAGTAAAAATTCCCTCCCTCCGGTTCTCTGAAAGAGGAGCTGGTCGTGTACTTAGTAACTCAACCATTAGAATTTTCTCAGTTCATTTATAGAGGCGTGTAATTCTTTTTGGCATGGTGATCTATTTGGCTTTACTTTCATTGTTTTTCTCTCTCTTACAATTTGTACTAGGTTTGTAACCATGTACGCAGCACATTGATATGTTACAAAGATGAATGAGCTGTTATTGTTTGGGTCTCCTTCCTCCAAAGGACAGAGAAGTGCAAACCACTCCCTTTTCACGTCAGCATGCCTTAGTTTATGAGTCAACCAAAAGTCTGCAAAAAGTGAAAGATCCTAATAACCTGACCCACTGCTTTTTCTTCTTTTTCCAAGCAGCTGGCCCAATGTCAAACATGCCGCTCATGGCCCCTCCAGCAGCAAGATCAAGAGCAACTTCTGGATTGGTGCAAGAGACCAACATGATGAAGAGAAGATGAAGACTGGAGGAACCTGGTTGGTTATGCCTGCTAATTGGCCAGGGCTTGCTGTCTTCAGGACCCAGACATTTTTCAAATGAATGGAGAAATATGGTATTTAAAACTTGTATTACTGTTATTTTCTCTCATCTAGTATGAGTGTCACTGCTGATGGTCAAAGGCATGCTAGGTAACATGCTTAGTGGGGAAATATTGGTGGTAGGTGGGTGGTTGGACTGGATGATCTTGGAGGTCTTTTCCAATCTTGGTAATCCCATGATTCTATGATTCTATGCTGAAAGTAATGAGGAAGTGTGAAGCATCAGCCAGGGTGACCTGGTATCAGTGAGCCCTCTTGTGTGAGTAATTGAGGATATACTGTCTTGGAGGCAGGCTCAAGGAAGAACAAGTGAGAATTTGGCTGCCAACAGCATATCTTGTAGGAACTATCCTCAGAAAAATGTGTTTGGGCAAATGTCCTGAGACAGGCAGCTTTCAAAAAGGGATGACCTAGCTTTAAAACCCTGCGCAGTGAGTTTTGTATGCAGCACTGAAAGGAACAAGATTTTTTTTAAATATGCCATTCCTTCTTGTTTATTTCAGATGGATTTCAGAAAAATCAAGGTGCTTGTTTGCCTTGTGGGGCTCAGCTTTGCCAGCTTATGTTATTTTTACACGAATTTGACTGGACTCTCTATATTCTATGGCAAAAAACAAAAATGTACACTACAAACATTTAGAAGAATTGCAGGAAACTTCTTGCAGCTCCCAGATATAGATTGCCGTAAGGACCCACCTTTCCTTGTACTACTTGTGGCATCCTCATGTCAAGGCATTGATGCCAGGATGGTCATCCGGCAAACCTGGGGGAAGGAGAGAACAGTGGCTGGCAAGCGTCTAGTGACATATTTCCTCCTGGGAACCCCTGTGAATCTTGGGCAGCAGGCTGACATCGATGCTGAAAGCCAAAAATACAAAGACATTATTCAAAAGGATTTTATGGACACATACTACAATTTGACTTTAAAGACCATGATGGGAATTGAATGGGTTCACCAGTTTTGTAACCAGTCCAGCTTTGTGATGAAAACTGACACAGATGTGTTTGTCAATGTTTTTTACCTCACTGAGCTGCTTCTAAAGAAAAAGAGGACCACAGGGCTTTACACAGGCTTTCTGAAACTGCATGAGCAACCCATAAGGAAAAACGAAAGCAAGTGGAACGTGAGGATAGAAGAATACTCGGGTAAGACCTACCCGCCATTTTGTTCAGGGACTGGCTATGTTTTATCCACCGATGTTGCTAGTAAGATCTATAATGTTTCGGAGAGCATTTCATTCATCAAACTGGAGGATGTGTTCATAGGACTGTGCCTTGACAAATTAAAAATTCAGCCTGAGGAGCTTCATTCAGAACAGACATTTTTTCCAGACAAGATTCCATTCTCTGTTTCTCGGTTTAAGAAAATTGTGACTTGCCATAAAGTAAGCTTATCTGAACAGCAGAGCTACTGGAATCGTTTAGTGACAGAAGAACATGAGAAAGTGCTCTAGCACCTTCCCTGATTGAATTAACAAACTGAAATGCTTTGAATTTACAGGGCTGCTCTTGACTCCAGCAAAACTCACAGTTAATTCTACATCCATTATGTTGAAGACATTTCTTACGGTTTTAGTCCCCATTTCTGCCTCAGAGCATTGTAACATCTTTCTCTCCCATTCACTTCTACCTCTTTCCATCCCTTCTCTACATAAGCAACTTTTTTTTTTTTTTTTTCCTGGAAGATGGAGGCCCACAGAGGTGCCTTCTCCATGGACTAGCTCTCAAAATCATGCTGCTACTGGACAGGGAATATTTATGTGGTGCAAAAACAAACAAACAAAAAACAACAAGGTACTTTCACTTAGAGAAACTAATTGCACCCTCTTCCCAATCTCTCTTAAGAGGTTACTGCATGTGCTTCCATCTGGACAGGCATTTAAGAAAAGTTGCTTGTAGCTATCAAGGTGTTCCCCTCCTGGCACAGGGAACTGTAGCTGTGCACTGGCAGAACTGTGTAGTGGCAGAGATCTCTCATTCAGCCAACACAGATTTTCTTTCTGAGGTGAAAGAATTTGCCCATGCAGCACTCTTGGGACAGCTTTAGGTATAGCAAGTCACTTTATTAATGTGTAAGCCTACTGAATTATTTCCTTATGCGTGCCTCCCAATGGAAATGATTGCGTGATAGAGCTGGATCCATATCACAGAATCAACCACAGACTGGTTGAGGCTGGCAGTGAGCTCTGGAGGTCATCTGGCCCTACCCTAGCTTCAGCAGGGACTCTCAGGGCTGGGTGCCCAGGCCCATGTCCAGGGAGCTTCTGAAGATCTCCAAGGAGGAGACTCTACAGCCTCTCTGGGCAACCTGTGCCAATGCTCTGTCATCTGTACATCACAGAATATCCCTTGAGCCTTCTCTTCTCCAGGCTGAACAAGTCCAGCTCTCTCAGCCTTTCCTTGTAGAAGTGATGATTCAGTCCCTTTGTCATCTCAGTGGTCTTTTGTTGGACTGTCTCCTGTATGTCCATGAGGAGCCTCAGTGAAAAGTGTCCTGGTCTTTGCATTACAATGAATGTAGGAGATATGTTTTATGTTTGTGGTTCACTTTGATGGATTGACAGCTACTGTAAATGATTGATCAAAGATAAACTACAGTCCCTTACTGTAGGGAGATAAACAGTACATCTCATTTAGACATTTTCCCTATGAGGAACTGGTTATGTATGGTGGAGAAGTTAGGAGGATTTTTCTTTTTTCTTTTTTAAACAGGACTTAGTGAGAAAATGTGTCAAAGTAATCATTCAGACTACCAATCTCATTTCTTGTTTGATTAGCAAGAAAAACTCAGAAATCTTTAGGATATTTTAAGGTTTCATAGATAAGGAATTAAGCCCTTACAGCAGATATGGTGGAAAATACATTCGGGTTCTGGGAAGGGAATCAGGAGTTCATAAAATCATGCCTTATACAGTACTCCTATTTCATTGAATTGCACACAAAGATCAGTTTTACCATCAAAGAAGTAGTAAAAATGTAAAGTTGGAACACAGTTCTTATGAGGAGCGACTGAGGGAACTGAGATTATTCAGTACTGAGAAGAGAAAGCTCAGGGGAGACCTTATCACTCCCTACGACAACCTGGAAAGAGGCTGTGGAGAGGTGGGGGTTGGCCTCTTCTCCCAGGTAGTAACAGTGATAGGATGAGAGAGAATGGCCTCAAGTTGCATGAGGGGGTGTTCAGGTTGAATATTAGGGAAAACTTATGCTCAGAAACAGAGGTGAGGCACTGGCTCAAATAAAGGTAGGGGTCTAATGGGTAATTAGGCTGGGTGAAAAAGCAAGTACTGTCAGCCTTCCTGAGACTTTCTGAGGGGGTCAGATGGAAAGACCCAGCAACAAAAACAGCAAGGAGTGATTTAGATGTTTTGGTCTTTCTGGGTTTCCGTGACACTTTCTAATACAATAATTCAGAAATTCTGATACAGCATTCTGTTACTTTGGTTTTGTTTATTTTTCTTATTTCTGTTCTTTTTATTTAACTTAGTGACAATTGTGTAAGTGTCCTTTTTCACTTACCTGTGCCTGAAGAGCAGGATAAATATTTTCAGCAGGAACAAGCCCCATCCCGATAGATGTTGACAGTGCATTTTCTTCTGACATAAAGTAAATGAAAGTCATGCACTGTTTTTTGACAGCTGATAATGAAAGAATTTTTTTTTTTTTTTAGAAGAATAACCTGCTCTCTTTTAAGTTGCTCATTCAGAAAATAGCCACGTGTATAGTATCAGCAGGGACATGGCTAACCAGGTGGTTGAGTGGGTAGCAAAGGAGATGTTTGCCTTCCCCTAGCACATACATCCAGGCTCAACCAACAGCATCTCCATCTTGGAGATACATCTGCCCTTGGACTCAAAACCCTGTTATATCACATTTGATTTTGTTCCAGCTTTCAGTAGGTGCAAAGGCTTAGACTAAACAAGCCTAACAGCAGCATTTAAATCACTATTATTTCCATGTAACTTGTAGAAATGTCATTTTTCTTTGCTGTTCATTGTTTGCCATTATTGTACTCAAGGTGTAAGCTTGCTATTGTACTACTGGAATTACTGCATTCAGTTCTGAGGATCTCAGCATAAGAAGGACATGGATCTGTGCATGGTGGTCCAGGGCAGGGACACAAGGATGCTCCAGTCCTCTGAAGTAAGGTTGATGGAGCTGGGCTTGTTCAGCCTGGAGAAGAGGATGCTCCAGAGAAACCTTATAGTGGCCTTCCAGTACCTAAAGGGGGCCTACAGGGTCTGCAGCTGAAGATAAACACTTTATCAGGGAGTGTAGTGATAGGACAAAGTGTAACAGTTTTAATGCAAAAGAGAGGATATTTATAATAGATTTAAGGAAGAAATTACTTGCTAAGAGTGTGATGAGACACTGGAATAGGCTGTCCAGAGAAGCTGGATGTCCCATCCCTAGAGGTGAGTAAATGGCCTCAACTTGTGCAAAGGGAGGTTCAGGTTGGATATTAGGAAAAAACAGAAAGAATGGTGAGGCACTGGAACAAACTTCCAAGGGAGGCAGTGAAGTCACTGTCCCTGGAAGTGTTCAAGAAATGTAAAGATGTGGCACTGAGGGACGTGGTTTAGTGGGCAATACTAGTGGTAGATGGTTGGACTGGATGATCTTTTCCAACCTTAATGATTCTGTTATTCTAAGGCTAAATTAAAGAAAAACGTTAAATACGAATGAATGATTTCATGTCTCTCTCAGTTACCAGCCTTGTAGAGTAGACAGTGCAGCTTAATGTTCACCCTGGCCTCTTCTGGCGCTCAAGAGAAATACTCTTAGAGCCCCTTCTGCATCTCTCATCCCATCTGTTCACTGCAGCATGTGCTTCACTTCCACCTCTGTGCCTGGCACCAGCTGTTAGGACCAGTCCAACCAAACTATCCCAGAGAGCCTTTGTCTAGGCAGGTGAGTTTGCTTGTTATCTTCCACTCGGTGTTGAGATTCAAGAGGGACATGACTCCTGGGATGGTGCTGCTGCTGGTCTTCCATCAGGCTAAGCTCGTGGCCAAAGGATAAAGTCTCTCATTAGGAGACAGCATTGTGGGATGTCTGCTGTTGAGCAGCATTAAAATACATCTTACTTGAACAGATTGTGGCCTTGTATCATCACAGAAATGTTACTTATGACGGCAAGCTCTGCTAGCTTTCTTGTCCATAGGTTTTATTTTAGTTCAGGAATGTCGCTAACTAACTGGGGAAGATGATGCTACTCTGTGTTAATCACATTTGCAGAAGCTATCCCTATATTTTCAGGGCTAAGTTCATTGTTACTGTGCCATTTATAATTAGGTCCTCAGGTGTGTTTAAACAAAACACTCCATTCTGGATGTTGTTTCTAGGGAGCATATTTGAAATTTCTATGAAACCTCTGCAAGATGTCTACAAATTACTGCGTTTGTAATATTTTATCCCCTCCAAATATATGTTGTTAGGCATTTAATGGCCTGTCTAACTGAAACATTTCCCTTGCCACCACTAAGTCTGCAATAAGGAGGAAATCAGTATAGAATGAAATGTTATGGATTTAAGTAGCTTGTTCCCCTTCTTATTGCAAATTAGTTTCCAAAGTGAACACTTCAGGTTGCTGCACGTTAATTTTCTCAACATATTTTCTGATAGCTCACATAAATTAAAATTGATTTCATAATGCTTCCCATTCAATATGTGGCTTCGAATAAGAATATAATGAATAAATAAATAATTGTATAGTATGATTCTGCTGTAAAAGATGATTTAAGAAAACTAACCGGTTGCACATAAGGCAAATTTATTTGTTTATTCAAATGCAGCCACTGAGCTTGTCAGTTTATATGTATCAGCTAAATGAAACTAGCTTTTGCTGCTTAGGCCATGGATCATGGCTTTTAATACAGTCAAAACTCTTTAGTAGCCTTTTGCCAAATTATGTGTATTTTCCTATGAAAGACCACCAGAGAAAAGATTAGAAATATAACAAAGACAGCAAACAAAATACTGCAGTGTACATCTACTTATCTCTTTTTAGTTTTTTATAGATTAATACAAGAACTTAGATAAATTGTTAGCAGTTTATCTGCACAAATCTAGAATTTTCATGTTTCTTGGGAAGGAAGATCATTAAATTAATTTTTTAAGAATAGATTTAGAAAGTTACTCTGGAAAGTTACTTCAGCACTTCTCACTGAGTAACAAGGACTGCAGGAATCAACAGAGCTGTCAGTGTCTTAGAGATGGTTAAGTGCATTTCAGCATACTGTATATTTCCAACACGAGATGAGTTTTGGAACACAGAAAAATAAATACATTTTTTGCAATTCTAAGCATCAGTTAACCTAATCTCAACTTAGGTAAGGATTTTCCAATATGTCCATGAAAAATACCTGATTCAGCACTACTGAGGTGGCATTTGCCCTTCCTTTTTTTGAGAATACGGAGGAGATTTTTGCAATCAAACATTTGCCTTATGGAAAAGCCGAATGGGATACAAGGGCTAACTGTCTATCTTGGATCTGACAGGGACATTATTCTTCTTGGATGTGTGCAGGATACTGGGTAATGTTAATAAAAAAAAAAAAACGTGATAATGTTTGCATTATTTGCATAGAACCTAAGAAGGTTGATCTAACCAATGTATGATATTTTAGTAAAGTATTTTGTTACCAGAAATCTGTGTGTTAACTTTTTTTTCTGCTGTGAATGTATTATCGTTTTGATATGTAATTAAGTTAGGAGACTTGTTCTTTTTTCAGTCACAAAGGATTTTCTCCTCTTCCCTAAAATACTTATCCTAAAGTAGGTACTTCCTAAAATAGGAGTTGTTGGTTCTTCTTCCTAAGGCAAGCACCAAACTCCCATGAAAGACAAAGTGACTGAGAATGGGAGTGCTTTCCCAAGAATTAAGCATGCAGTCCTGCCACACAACTGTCTTGTCATTAACGATCTGCACAGGGTACGCTTCTAAGTCAATGGCATCTGCAAACAAAACCTTATAAGCAGGCAGTGATTTGAAAACGGATTTTTTGTTTTCAAAATGACAAGAGCGTCAAATGCACGATCATTAAAACCATAACAAAGACATGTATATGCAAGGCATATGACATCCAAGCCCAGAAAACAGACCTGTATTTTGCAGAGATTCTGGCTGAGAAAACATATTTTTCATATGTTTTTCAAAGTCTGATAAGATAGGAGTGCAAGGCTATCCTTCAACAAAGTTTGTTCAAGTATATTTTCACTGCAAAATATAATTAGACGGTTTCTTTGGTTGAGAGATCTTTTTGCCTCACATTTCACAAACTCAAAAGTCCATTATTTATGTGGAAAAAAATCCAAGTCCCATCTCCGGATCTCTGCAACTGAGCCATTTTCTGATATCCCTTGCATCTGGCTGCTGATCCATCCTGACCTTGTTTAATATATGGCTTTGAGCGCAGGGTGAGAGGCACGTGTAATCAGCTTCCTATTCTTCTGTTGCCAAAAACACTTAGAAATCAGAGCCACCCTTAGAATTAGAAAACGTCAGTGTACAGCTGTAGGCGCAGAATGTCATAAATTAGTTATGTGGTGTGATTTACACCTCCAGCTTGTAGATCTTCCAGGCAGCTACATTCCCTTCATGTTTAATTTAATCGTTATTGCTGCAACAGTGATTGTAAGTAAATGTTTGACTCTGGTGCATAAATGGACCTGAAGGTCTTACATGTGCTTCTGTTAACAAAGGTGCAATGAGGGAATTAAAGAGGGAACAGAGCCTGGAGGCAGGAGTAGGAGTAAGCTGCTGTGTGTGTGAGTAGTGCAGCTTGCTCCTGCTGGGGCGAGGAGACAGGTAAGGAGTAGCACTTGGTGCTGGTGGGGAGAGCTTAGTGCTGGGGTGTGTGAAGGCACCAAAGGCTGTGCTCTCCTGGTCCCTCAATAGTGAAACACCAGCACAGGCTGCTCAAAGAGGTCGTGGAAGCCCCATCCCTGGAGATGCTCAAGGCTGGATGGGGCTCTGAGACTGATGTAGCTATAGGTGTCCCTGTTCATTGCAAGGGAGTTGGACCAGATGGCATTTAAGGGGCCCTTCCAACTCAAATGATTCTGTGATTTTGAAGGTCTTGTCCCCTTATGCTTAGGCCAAGGCCTGCATGCTTTGCAGGTATGTCATGGAACGGAACACTGATGTGGAATAAAGATGAAAAACCATGAAACCACAACAAAGTGCAGCTTGAGGGGGAAGATGTCTGCTGCCAAAGACCACTGTAACAGAGTGGTATTGCCTTCTTCAGCTTTGCTGAAGAAAATCATAAATGGGGTATGGGAGAAGAGAGATTGGAAATTTCAGCCTAAAAATATGTAAATCTTCAAAATATTCTTGAAGTCTTTCAGCACTCACAGGTTTCCTCACTTTCTGAAGGATCTTGTTTTGCATATGAATGTTGAAAATTAGTGTTGGAAGGTCATAAAAAATTTTACTGTAGGTAAGAGAAATCCAAAATATGGCAGTGAACACAAACATAAAGAGAAGCTGAATGTATGGAACTATCTCTGCCAGGGATTTATGTTCTCTTACTGCAAAAGAGCAGCTTTCAGTCGCAGATGTATGTATCACAGGTACAGCACATAAAAGACATGCATTTCAAAGAAAAAAAAATGTCTGTCCTTTTTGCTTTGTGATCTTAACTGATTGCACAAAGGGAGCAGTTTGATGTCAGTCATAAGGCTGTATTTCATGAAAATGCAAACAAGACACAGCTCTTCCAGTGTAGTGCTGACTTTTATGGTGATAATCTATCTCTCATCATTACAGTGTCAGTTTGGATCACGCCTGTAGGTCACTTAGGGAATATTCATTAATATTCTATTCTCAGAAGTGTAAGCGTTAACATTTCTTATAACTGGCAACCTTGTAAAATTATCAGGAAAGAAAGAGAAAGGGTATAACTTCATACTCCCCTGGCAGTTTTCTTGGCATTAACTGTGGGATGTCTCATGGGATTTGGAGCTTTGGGCTAAGCACTTGTTCATGTGTACTGCAGAAAGGTTTGTGCACCACTCAAGCTACATGTCACTGATTGATAGGTATCAAGAGCATCAGGGCTAAGGCAGCTCTGGATAGAGCTGCACTTTATCTAATCTCCTTGAAGAGTCTGGTTTTCCACAGGGAGGCAATCTGAAATCATGACCCTAAGCAATAATGAAAAGCAATAATGAAAAATGTGAGTATAGTAAGTGTACAAAATGATGCTTACATTTTCTTGGCATGCTATCATGCATTAAGAAGTTCCTTAGAACAGGCTGAATAATAATCAGGGCAATTAAGCTAACAATTTGGATCAGAGACAAGGCATTTCTAAAGCTGAAGTAAATGTTGCTAGGAGAACTGATCTATTAGAGTGCACTAAAAATTTCCTTCTCAGATTTACACTCCTCCTATCAGCACCAAAGCTGCATCTTCTTTCATTCTGTGAATAATTTACTTACTTATTGTTGCCTGGATTCTATGCTGAATGTTTTCAACTACATTTCCTGAATTAAGACATTTTCATTTTACCAACTGCAACTCATCGCAGATTTCAATACTGGCGAGAAGGAATGCACCTGCTGAAGGTAGTTCAGGAGACCTGGCAGGAAAGTGCTGGAGAACAACAGTCATATAGGTAATACACAGAGGAAATGATGTGGTCCTGTTGCTTCTGGAGCTTTTCCTCCAGTTCATTTGGGTTCCAGTTAAGGAAAATAGTGAATCAAAGCCTCAATTTGGTCACTATAGCTAACAGACATGAATGCAAAATGTTGTGAATGAGAAGCATGCCTTTCAGACGGTCAAGTATTTTGAAAAACAGTAGAGAAAAGGAAAAAGAGTATAGAAAAAGGAACAAAAATGAGGCAGATTTAAAACAGCCAAGCTTAGCATCTCCTTGGCCTGATATGCTACTAAAGAGAAGGGTCACACACTCATGTAGGTAAGAGACAGCTAATTCAGTCTGTAGGTCAGCTTGTCTCCTACCTCAGCCTTTTCCAAAGGTTTCAGCTCTTACACTATTCTCCATCTGAGGAAAGAACATTTGTTTCTTAATATGCAGCTATTTCTAAAAATCTTTCTAATGTTCAAAACACTTTTCAAGCCAATTTTCATGGGAAAATGAAGAATTTTATTCTCGTTTTTAGCACTGATCTCAAATTAGCTTTGGTGTTGTATCTCTAAGTGCTTCTTCCTTATTTCAATGCTTCTGATCATACTTTCTTTGACTCAACTAAGTAAGCTAAAGTACAGCCTGGAAGTGCATGGACTGGTGATTTCCTCTGCAGTATCCTTGCTTGTTAAAAGTACTTAAAATGAAGGTGTCTAAATGCTTTTCAGTTTCCATCATGGCAATTTGTCCCATTCTCCTGTGAGGAATAAAAAAAATGCTTATGGCCACAGTGACAATGACAGAACCTTCAGTAAGCAACTCGTTAAAAGTCCATTTTGCTCAAAGCGTGGGTTGGCACAGCAGGTTGTATAGACATATGTTTCAGACTATCGCAACTGAGAACAAAAAATTTTGGAGGATTGCTCCAGCAGCTTACACATTTGAGTAGCTGAAGAAGAAATGACATGGTGTACAAAATGACTTTAGAAGAGTTGGAAGAAAATGGGCAAAAATCCTCCCACTCAAAGGCAAATGAAAAAGGGAGAATTGGAAAGAGGTGTCTAGAGAAACTAGAGTGGGAGGTAGGAATCTGCATGGTACACAGGCTGATGATTCACAAAATGATTTTCCATTTGCAACAGGCTAGCAAACTTGGGACGTGATCCTTCAAATATTCATGAGCATGGGTAGTCTTGTACATGCACACTGTTCTCAGTGGCTGGGGATTTGTACCTTCTACCATGCTGTGTTATGACTTATCCCACGCACATCCTAACCGATGCCAATGACTGCATTCATCACGATACTATGGTTCGTTAGAAAAGTCAAAGTGAAGAAAGAACTAACAAGGTCAGTGAGAAATAAATAATAAAATATTAATACATGTGTTGGTTGCCTAAGCAGCCCTGGGGAAAACAAAGGACATTTGAATCCAGTCACTGTGCAGCAGATGCACCCAGGAGGATTTCAGCTGATGAGTCCAAGCCAGCAGTGTGTGGGTAGAGGTGACAGGTGCTCCCCTGACAAATCCCACTTGTGTCCGATCCAGAATGACACATGCACATTGTGGATGCTCTAGGCCACAACACACCCTGTTCCCACTGTGGGCTTCAACTAATATTCTTTACACTGAGGAGGTGGAGAAGAAATGCCTGCAATTGGGCCAGCATGCTACATGAGGAAACAGCAAAAGCAGTAATGTACTGAACGGAATCCTTTATATGGAGTAACTTGTATAGTTAGTGGTGACCCAGTGAAACTGTGAACCTGGGATGCTGCTTGCCTTGAGTATGCTGCTGGTCTGTTCTGGGCAGTTGTAGTCAGGTTAGTTTCTCATAAGGTGGGAAATGTGAATTTTAAGACCACTTTAACCTGAGGAACTTCAGACTCAGAATCCCAACCTTCCAGGTGAGCTCCTCTCCAAGGAGGAGAATCAGCTGGGCCTTTGGATGCAAAAACCTCCTCCCAGACCAGCGGTGTACCCAGCATGTGGCAGCTGACCCTGTTTTGAGACATCTCACAATGCTCCAAGTCCTCAGGGCTGTTTCTTTCACTCCCTATACTTCACCTCTTCCAAAATGACTGCCAACGTATCTTCACCTCCTCTGTGTGGGTCCTAGTGACACTGATGCTCATATAAGTTCAGATCAACTCGGATTCTGTGTAAGAATACAGATTTATATGTGTTGCTTCCAACAGTCTGCCTGGTTTGAGAATGATAGACCTCAATGGACCTCATCTGCCAGTATAACCCAGACAACTTTAGGTGCTCAGAACATCATCTGGTAGGTACTAACATTTAAAGCATTCATAAACTAGGAATCAATGTTCACCTCCTGTCAAAAATGAGCCAGAGTGCAGCAAAACACAATTTGCTCCTTTTGGTCTGTTTTCTGAGGCCAAATCAGTTAGGAACTCTCCAATTAAGAAAAGGACACGGGAAAATTCCTTCCAAGACTTAGGGATGATGTAGTGCTTTTCTGAGGTCCACAGCCTTGTTCTCTCTCAAAGAAACATCAATGTCAAACTACCTTTAGGCCTGCAGAGTACTTCAGTGTTAGAGATTCTAAGGACCCTATGTTGGATATAGCTAATGCAGTGACAAAGTAAGTATCTATTGCTGTTTGTAGACCTCAGGACCACTTGGGTTTTTGAAATCACTTATTTGCCAAATTTCTACCTCTTTTAACGTGAGATAATACACTAGTTTGTGAAAATCATAGTAGATGTTGTATGCATCTTTATATATGTACATGCTTAAGGATATGGCCAATCTACAGAATTGCAGTGTGGTAATGAGACAGCTGATCAGCCTGTGATTAAATGTTGCAGCAAAAGTTGTAGCACAGATGCAGCAACATGCCATCTGAGGCTTGAGGACTGAGCCAAGACAAAAACATCATGAAATCCAAAGTGATGAAGCACAAAAATCTGCAACAACCCTGAGGTATAGGCTGCAGTTATACCACCTAAGTGACAGTGAGTAGGAAACTTGGTGGAGATCTGGGAGAAATGAATACCAGGGTGAATACAAGCCAACAATACCCTCCCATTGCAAATATGGCAAAGCATGTACTAGATCACATTCAGAGATGAGTTTCCAGCACGTTCAAAGAAACTGTTATGCTCTTCTACTATGCACATCTGGAAACCTCTGTGTGGTTTTGTGCCCCTCAGTTCAGGTAGGGGATGGAGAAACTACATAGGGTCCAGGGGCAGGAGATCAAGTGGCCAAGGCTCTAGAGCACAGCTCTAGTGAGGAGATGCTAAGAGAGCAGGCTTTAGTCTGATACAGAAGAGGCTAATGGGTTATCTTTTAACAGCTTAAATCTACCCAAAGAGCAATTACAAAGATGACAAAGCCTATCTCTTCTCTGTAATGCCAAATCATGGTTTTGTACAAGTTCTAAATGCAGCTATTATTCTTTCTGAAGCTTTTTACCAAGAATTATCTTCATTAATCCAAACCAAAATCCAGTCAATCCATTTTAAGCACTTTTCCCACTTGGGCGACCTGGGATGGAATCCACTTATTAGATGCTTTCTCTTTTCTTCCTCTATTTTTATTTGGATGGAAATCAAAATATTCATAGAAGTTATCTAAGAGTACAGTTTTGAAAGTGGGGATGAAAGTGTTCAGACACTCATCTGAACACGAGTGTGACATTATAGATTTTTAAAAAAGAGATATATGGAAAAGCAAAGAAGTAAAATGAAAAAATATAATTGCTTGGGAAATTATAGGAAGTCTGATTGTTTTGTTGTTGTTTTAACAAGTCAGGGTGGTATTACTTTTAGTAAAGTTTCTGAAATGTAGTTTTGGAAATTGATCAAAACTCACCAAACAGAAGGTTTCCTTTCCCTTTGCTGAATTGAATCTTCTGTCAGTTTGGCATTATTTCTTACTGGCTAGAAATGTTACTGTGATTAGTGGGATATACAGTTCAGAAAAATCATATGTCCTTTCTTTATGATTTAGACTTCCTGGCAGATGGACTCATTAGCAATACTTCCTGATGTGTCACATCAGTTCGACTTACTGGCCTTGAGGATGCAGTCAAGATCTCAGAGGAAGGAAGGCTGTAGTAATAGCAAGAACATCTCTCATAAGACTGCACTGCAGCTTTGGTGACCATAGTGACTATAGATGTTTCAGAAAAAGGTTTGATATAACCCCACAAAGAAAACAAAATATTTCAGAATGGATGTGCCAGAAAAAAAGTGTGATTTAGCCCTGGCAAAGAAAAACAAAATTCAGAATCAGAGATCCTTGTGGGTGCCTTCCAACTCAGGATATTCTGTGATTCTATGAAACTTGCATGGGGCCCATTTTGTCAGTGCCCTGAGAGCACCACCAGGCCTGACCCTCCTTCAGCAACTGCCTGGATTCCCCCCATGGCCCAAGTGCCCATCTCAGCTCCTGGCACCATCATTCCCTACCCTAGCTATGCTGCAGGCTGTCTCATAAATGTCCCTTGCCCAACCTCTGCACCAGTCCTCTTGGCACCATGTTGTGGTGTTGTCACCTGTCATACCACCAGCCCCATCTCCCAGACCAGAACCCCTGGATTCGCACTGGCTCTTCAGGAGCGGTGATGGCCTTTCTGCCCCTGGCTCTGGGAAACATCAACAAGAGCACAGCTGGTGTGGGGTCACTCAGGTCTCCCAGGCCCATGGGTGTCCTGTTGGGTGCTTCTGCTCCTGACCGTGTTGGCTGCAGTACTGCGACAGAGGGTTGTGCTCCGACACCAACACACCATCTCGTGGCTACAGAATCTGATAAATAAATGTTATTACGACCTGTACAGACGGCACAGCAGCAGCCCTCTGCTGGGACATCAGGTGTCGTTGCCAATCCAGCTTTTCAGGTCAGGACAGCACGTAACTCGCTGCCACCCGCCCGTCATCAGCATTACGTGTTTCCTCCTGCAGGACTGGTTAAATATTAACACCACAATATGCATATCGGGGCGGGCATGAGGGAAGACGCAGCCCTCACCTTATCTACCGTGGGGACAATGTCTCACCAAAGCCCAGCCACGCAATCACAGGATCACAAGGGCGCTCACCCCACGGCACGGAGCAGGGAGAGGCAGCGGTTGGGCCTGGGGAAGGCTTCTTCCGGGAGAGAAGGTGAGGGCTCACCAACGGAGTGCTGCTTGTGTGTGACAGAGAGTGGGTGGAAAAACGCATTTAGGCACCCAGGGGAAGCGATCCTTGCTATCCTGCAGAGCTGCGTTGCCTGGCAGAGGGAGCGCTGGGGGAAACACAGCTCCCTGTGTTTCTTCCTCTCCTTGGCTCCTGCTTCAGCTGGGAGGCGGTTGGCTGTCGTGCATTTAGGGTGATATTGTCCTCTTCATCAGGTGTGGGTGCAGACAGAATTGGACTAGGGTCAAGAGCAGGGGCTGGGAGCAGAGCCTGCAGCTGCCCCACACAGCCAGCAATGCCAACTGTTTGTTTACAAGTGACATTACAACCGTGTCTGCCTGCTTTAGGGACGTGCTGGGTTCTGGGGTGCTCTCTGTACCGGCAGATCCCTCCTGGGATGTTAACTTCCTGGAAAAGGACACGTTACTGACGTCTGTGTTTGCTTCCTGGTGCTACATTCAGAGAGTTTCAGTTAAGGCCACATATAAAGCTAATGCTGACAGCTACCAGGCGTGTACGTGTGTGCTACAGGCTAAAGCAGAGAGGGAAGGGAGACGGCTCTTCAGCCCTCCCCTCAGCTACCTGCACGAGCCTTCGAGTGAGCACGTAGCCAAGGAAACACAAATCTTTCAGACTACCTCAGGCATGCCCAAATCAACCTGCAAACTACCCCCCTCCCAACACACAGATGGAGAAATCATCACACAGACTCAGCTTAAAATGTTGATTAATTGACAGGGCTGCCCTTCTAAGTTTATCAAGCAAATTGAAAGCTTGCAAAATGGGGAAAAGCAGAGCAGACTGCCAGCTGATCACATCACAGTTGCTGCGCTCAGCTCGACAAGATCCCTCCTGTTCAAAGCACTGATTGGTGAGTGGAGCTGCAGGATAATAGCTTGGCACCACAATCAAGCACACCTGGCTAGAGAACAACAAGGGTTTTGTTGGTGATGTGGAGCCCATGGCAGCATGCCAGCACCTCCTGTGAGAATTCTCCCTGTTCCAAGTGCTGCTGCTGATCTCCTCTTGCTGTCCTTCCATGTTTGCTTTTACAAAAGTACTGCTGAAAATTAAGGCAGGGTTGTAGAATGGTGAAATCAGATGCTTGCTTGAGTCTAGCAAGACAGCTGGGCCAAGACTCCTGAGGTTTGGCCCTTGGTACAGTTTTGGTTTAAGCAAGAGGGTGGTTAAAAAGTACACTTCTCAAAGGAAACTCAGGGTATTTGTATGATGATACTAATATTTATGCATGGCCACAAAGAACACTTCTGAAACCAAAAATACTTTCCTGACAAGAAAGAAGTGCTCGCCACAAGACCACAGCCTCTGGGCTGCATCCCTCTCATGAAGGAAAACTCAAATTTCCCAGATGAGAAGTTTGTAAACCAAGAAGTGCAGTCAAACATCCTCCCATGTGTTTTGAGAGGGAAGAGAGCAATCATAGAATGGCTGGGGTTGGAAGAGACCTCAAAGATCATCAAGTTCCAACGCCCTGCTGCAGGCAAGGTTGCTGATGGGAATGTGATTGTTTAGTCTGGAGAAGAGGAGGCTCAGGGAAAACCCCATCACTCTCTACAACCACCTTAAAGGAGAGGCTAGGATATTTAGAAAAATTTCTTCTCAGCAAGAGCGCTGAGGCAGTGGCACAGGCTGCCCAGGGAGGTGGTGCAGTCACTGTCCCTGGAGCTGTTCAAGAGTCATGTGGATGTGGCACTGAGGACGTGGACAGTGGGCATGGTGAAGATGGGCTGGTGGTTGGACTGGGTCATCTCAGATGTCTTTTCCAACCTTAATAATTCTGTGATCCTATGATTTATTTTGGAGCATAAGATAATCTCTCAGATTTAGAGAAATAGTGCTCAGCTGGTACCTGGGAAGAGGTTTGGTATTTCCCTGGGCTGGCTCTGGGTGAGGTGGCTAGGGGTGAGCAGGATTGCAGTGGTGATGCTGGTGCTAGGCTGCACCTGTGAATTTATGAATAGGAATCCTAATTTGGGGCTAACATACATGGAAAAGCAATGAAACATTTTTGGGGATGTAACAATGCACTGGGACATGTTCCCATTTTCCCTCCTGAAGGCTGTCCTGTTTCTTGGAGGAAAACAGTTCCTGACATACAAGTCAGCTCCTCTGCAACCCCAAAGACCAGCTAGGTCCCATGTGAGGCTCTGTCTGACAAGCAAGTGATAGAGCACAGAGCTCATTACTTGGCCAGGACACTGCCGGTGGCACAGGCAGGGCACCCTCCACATGCATGTGATTACGGGCAGCTAAAATAATTATTTTTTCCAGCTGCTCATAATTAACTTTAATGTGCAGACAGGGCTCCCCCAACACAATTGATCCTGAAGCAGTAGTGTTACGATAGACAAGATGGACTGAGGGATGCAAGGTCTGGAGGGGAAGTTTTCTCTGGTGAAGAAAATTATGTGTGCTGAAAGCTCAGTTATTTCTCTTCAGACAGTTGTTCTAAGAGAAGGTACTGCTTTTCCTTCAATCCTTGCCTTATTTAATCATCACTCTTTGTTTGCGTTACAGGTTACATAAGGTTACGCTTAATCACAAGACGCAGAGCAACAACTTGTTACCAAGTTTCTCCGTAAGTTCTGTCCTTCAGCTTCTTCTCAAGCATTCAGTGGCTGCTGTGGCTTCCTGCCTTAGGGACCAGGAGAGAATGCTCCAATGGAGAGGTTCCAGAAGTTCATTTTACTTCCTTTCATCTTAGCTGCCTCACTCACAGGTAGGACACGTTCATAAACTAGGTGATGAGCCACTGTGGACAAAATGTGTGAGCTAATTTTAAAGCTATGTAAATGGCAGTTACCAGCAATATCAGCCTGAAGAGTAAATCCCACAAGGGAATTATTGAAAGTGTTTAAAATGGATAAGTTTTCATTTCAAATCTGTATGACCTAATGGCTTAGAGTGGTCTTCAATATGCAGGATGAGCAGTTGAGGGGTGGGGAGGGGGCTGCCCTCTCACTGCCTCTGAGCAGAGATTTCCCCATTTCATTGCACCTACTCCTTACCCTCATCCTTACCACCCTGTCTATTCAGGTGTGCTCTTGAAGGTATAGCCACAAAGAGCTCAATAACAGCTTATTTTGCTTCCAGAAATATGTATAAATTATCACTTTTTTAGTTTGCCTCCAATTTACATTTTGCATGCCCGAGTCTCAAAGTGAATACAGATAGAAGGCAGAACCTTAATGAAAATGACGATGAGGTGACTAGTCGGGTATCAGAGATGGTGCTGATTTGTTTATTGTCATTTAGTTGTGGTTCTAAGAGGCTCTGAAAGGATGATCTGCAGTGGGATGAGAGGGAAGGTATATTGGCTTAATAACTAATAAAAGAAAACGCAATACAGCAAAATACAGTGAGTTTATCGGGCAGAGTGGTGTTCCCAGTAGAGTTATACAGGGATATGTGGTATTCAACAAACTGCTAAACAACTCATGAAGAGCAGTGTGAGCTGTCAGGTGGCAGACTGTGCAGGTGGTGCGGAATTACTTAGGACAGCCAAAGGCAAGAAGAGACTATGAAGGTTTGCCAGAAAATGTCGCGATGCCAAGTGAATCAGTAATAAAAAGCAGAAAATATTCAGCGCTAAGCATCATTTAAATGAAGATGAAGAGTAGATATCTTCGGGAAGAGAATAAGTTGCTGAGAAAGAGAGGGAATTTCAGCACTTAGTGTCTTCAACTGGGGAAATGTGATGGCATTACATAAATCCACAGAAGGCTTATGTCTCAAATACTGAATGTTGAGTTGTTCCTTCCATTTCGAAGAGAACAAACTATGTCTGAGTTATTAATTGTGGCAGAGGTGTTATGAGGAATGAGAAGATGATTTTGGCATTTTTTTTCTGCCTGTAGGAAAAAAAAAATAGTAAAGATATTTTAAAATACTTATCTGCTGGTGAAGAGTGGAATGGCTATTTAGAGTTTTACTAAGTTTTACTTGTGGCCACTAGTTTTATCAGAAAGTGGATGTAAATCAAACCAAAGTGTGTGCTTTTCTTGACAGGATGTCATCAAATAGTAAAACTCATGATCACTACATGTGGGGGATACCAAATCATAAATAGACTGGAAAAAAAGCTATATGCAGACATAATACAGGTGCATGTGCAATTGTTGGTTCAGGCAGTCCTCAAGTCTCATATTTTGAGACACTGAGTTGTTATAGTAAGGAGGCCTCAATTTTACTTGTTTTCTTTCTTGCATTGTCTTCACACACATCCAGAACAGGAGTTTTGTGAGTTTTTGTGGACATTTATTTCACTGATGCTTTTAATCAAGCTCAATTGCGATATGTTTTACTGCCCCAGCTTCAAGCTGTGTTGGGGCAGCAGGCATTTCTCACTGTGTGATGCAGCCAAGGGGACACAGCCCACAGTGGGCAGAAAAAGTGTACTGGGGAGAGAAAAAAGTGCTATTCTTGGAAGAGATGTCACTGCACGTGGGCTGCTAAGACAGCTGCATGGCAGTTTGAGTATTGTCCTGAGTGGGCACCGTGCACCTTTTGGCAGCAATAGCACCTCAGGGCTGACATAGTGCGGGATCCCAGCTTGCTGCCAGTGTGTTGCAGGTGCTGCTGAGGTGCTCCCAGTCTGGGAACCCTCATGCCACAGTACTGGAGGAGGAGAGGTCCAGCAGCAGGGATAGAAGAAGTTGTAATAGGCCTCTTTCAAATAGCGTCAGACAAAAGATGAGAAGATGCAACTGGGGGATGTGCAGGACTTTGTGTAGGTGGGAAGAATGTCACTGAGTACCGGTAGACTGGTGTTGCTTGACTGAAATGTCATATATAAGCATTTTAGAGTATTATTAAATCAGAAAATAAGCTTGTCCTTCTCTGCAGGGTTTGACAAGTTCTAACTTAATTTGATTTTCAAAAAGCTCAGACTCAGGGCTGCTGATTTGTGAAATAAAGTTGAGATGCTCTGAAGAAAAATCTCACTAAATCCAAAACCATTTATTGCAGAGCTGGGCAAAGCTGTGAGTTAAGGGAGGCAGAAAACAAGGTGCAATGAGCATGGGACTAAAGAAGGAAAGAAAAAGGAATTTTAAACAAACTGGAAGGAAAAAAGTAGAAAAAATAAATAGGAAAGCAGGAAAGGACACAGATGGCACAAAAACTGAAGGATAAAATATAGAGTTTTGGGAGCTTGGTAACAGCACTGAGGAGGAGAATATTTTTGAAATATCACAGTGTTGTTGGGGGGGAAAAAAAGAGTTAAAAAGGCAAAAGGATTAATCCATCCTGTCCTTAGCTGTGCTGCATCTAAATAGATCACTTAACACAAGGAGGAAGGAGCAAGTCAGCAGAGGAGGGGAGGGAAAGAAGAAAGGTAACCATGTCTTAATGCCCTGAAATGCTGCTGAAACCTTCAGAATGACGAAGCAATTCTATAGAGTTACTTGAGATGGGAAAGGAAAAATACCGGGGACAAAAGCAAAGGTGGTTCCTTGGAAAAATGAAGTTCCCTTAGAGCAGGTGTCAGCTATGGCCCTGAGAACTGAAGAGGCAATTCTGTGTCTTCAAAACCCATGGTGATGTGACAGTGAAACTATGTGACAGGGGAGGGAATAAGGAGTTCCTAAGGGTGTTGATGTGTATTTGTGTCGAGAAGGACAGAGCAACTGAAATACTATGAACAGTTATCCTATAAAGGAGACTTTCACCATTGGTGACTTCTTTATAAACATATAATGATGTGACCCAGAGGAGGTGTCTCAGCTCTGCTCTTCAAAGTTCAAGTGGTAATGCAGCATCATGAAAACAGACTGAAACTTCCCTCGGTGAGGGAAGTCATCGGTGAGGCCGTTTGTCTGTGTGGGATTTCTTACTGGTTGTATGTGGGGAAGCAGAAGTTAAACCAGCTGTTAAGCACTGAACACATAATTCCTGTAAAGTGTGATGGCAGTCCAGTCTGAAGCTTTAATTTGGCTGGAAGCAACCATCTGCAAGTTATTTTTTTAAGCGTTATGTAAATGAAACCAGTAGTTGTTTTTTCTTTACTAGTGTAAGAAACAAAGCCCAATAAAAGAACGAAGGACACCAGCTTAAAGCACTGGTAATTCAGTTTTGTTCCCACTTCTGTTGTGAACGTCCTCTTTGACCTTACAGAAGTGACTTTATCAGTGTTTGTATATGGGTTGAACAATAGAACCAACAAGGGATAACTCAACATGTTGATTTGGGACCCTGTGTGCTACTGCAAGATTAAAAAAGAAATAGGCAAAAAGATAAAGAGGTGAGTTTATAATCACCAAAAATATTTTGGCAACTCGTAAAGAAGGCTCATAAAACTCCTTAGGTCCAAATGGAGGCAAGGTTGAGCAATTTCCCATTCCGTGATCCTCCTGCCAACCATAATATCCGCATCCAAGTCTTCTGGGCCTGTTTTCTAGATCTCGGAAGTCAGTGAAAGAGCATCTATTACCAGCAGATCTGACTGGTGGAAGATGATGTAGATTCCACCATACCTGTGGACAAATAAAACATGATTATGTTAGATAAATCAAAGGGTAACACATACCTACCATATACACCTACTATATTCTCCTGGTGAGATGAAAGCAATATTAGCCATGTACTGTTAGAGCAAATGATCACCAATTATTCATGTTTAGCAATAGATTTCAAGCCTGTAGTGGAACTCACAGACATGATCTCATATCGATGTACTGGAAGTCACATCATTTATTCAGAGCTGTGGCAAACCACTATGCTCCTTAAGAGAGAAAAGTGTTTGCACAGGCTAAGAAATAGAACACAGATGCACAGATGAGAGTTAATATTAAGAGGAACAGTATGAATAAGTACTGCACTCCTTCATGAGCAACTAAATGCATTTTAGTGTTAATTCTGAGGAAGTTTGCAGACAGCTGAGTACATAATCATGGTAGCAGTTTTTGTCTGCCTAAGCCAACTAGAAGAAATGCACACAAAATGTGAAAATCCGAAATTTCAACACATCCATGTGTTATAGACACTATAGCTGTAAAAGGAGTAGTATTGTCAAGGCTGGTTACAATATGAGGGGAAAAAAATAATTCAAAGATATGTTTGGGCTCAGGACAGTGTCTCCAGGCCAGCAATATCTGTTTGAACAGGAACCACGGCACTTGGATGTTGAATACCAGGAAAAGGACTATATTATATGGCAAATGGTCTCACTGGAATGCACTTCATCAGTACATGTTCATTACAAAACTTGTAGCTCTGTAAATAATACCATCCACAGACACATGGGCAATCTCTAACATTCAGAAAGTGACAAAGAGAGGAGAGACAAGAGAGCTTTTAGTCACTTCATTGTGTTAAATGTTATGTGGGTGGATAGTAATAGGACAAGGGAGAATGGTTTTAAACTGAGACAGGGGAGGTTTAGGTTAGATATTAGGAGGAAGTTTTTCACTCAGAGAGTGGTGACACACTGAAACTGTTTGCCCAAGGAGGCTGTGGATGCCCCATTCCTGGAGGCATTCAAGGCCAGGTTGGATGTGGCTCTGGGCAGCCTGGTCTGGTGGTTGGCGACCCTGCACATAGCAGGGGGGGGTTGAAACTGGATGATCTTTGAGGTCTTTTTCAAGCCACGCCAGTCTATGATTTATAAAGCAATGTATTATGGTATGCCTTTAGATTGGATTGCTGAGTTGGTCTTCAAGGTGTTTCTTGTTTTAAAGCATTTCAGTTCACCTTCACAAGACTGAAACTTTGAGGAAATGTTACTGGAAAAATTGTTCAACTAAGTTGAACAAAAATATGCTTTATCATATCTTATCTGGCTTTATTGGCTATCAGTAGAAGTGACGCTTTTTATTTAATGTTTTATTGCTCATACACAGATATGCTCTGAAAAATGGTAGAGGTAACATAAGGAAGGTGGAAAATATCTGTAAAGTTTTTTTATAAACATGAAAGAACTCAGTGTCAAGCACACAAAGATCCAGCTAGGTTTTTAAAAACCTGCAAAACAAAGGCTGAAAGTACTCTGTCCACCCGCTGTGTGTGTTTGAAGAAAGAGAGGAGCTATTTATATTAAGGAACAATTCTTGGCACAAAACTGCGTTGATGTAAACTACCTGGGATTAAGTGGGAGCTGGGAATTAGAAAATGGTGTTGATGAAGGAACAATGGGATTACAGGCCATATGCCAATAGAGTCTGCACAGAGGTTCTGCTTGTGAAGTTGGAACTGAGATAGGATTCCTGCAAGGTTTATGAAAGTATTAAACCTCCCTTTCATGTGAAACAATACAGCATATACTTCCCTTCTCATGCCAGCTAATGACCAAATGAAAAATGAATTTTTCAGTAATTTGTAAATGAATCCATTAATAATTAAACTATGTAAAATGAACCAAACCTGAGTTGAACAAAACCTGTAAAAATTACATCATTGTCCTGAATACAATTAGCACTGGAGTAACAGTCATTTCATATTTTCTGTCTCCTGGAAAAAGTACACTTATACTCAGGCTGAATTTGCAGACATGGAGTTTTAATTACACCGCTATGGACCATAGCATTTAATTGCTGTAATTATGCAGAGCTACAGCTTGAATCATTCGGATAACACTGGCGATACTGCTGCTTTCTCAGGATGAATGTTTGGCAGAAAGTGATAAAACTTGGCACTGAGGAATGTCTCACTGGCTGGACTGCAGAGAGCTTGTAGAATCTCAATCCTTAAAAGTGATGGCTAGTGATAGTAGAGCCTGCAATGCGAGTCTTCCTTCCCCACTTCACTTTACCTGCAAACAGCACGGCTGTGGGTGTCAGTAACTTATTGAAGCAGTGACAGTGCCTTAGTAAAACTAATGACAGTATACATTTTGGGTTCCACTCTACAAGAAGGACATTAATTAAACCTGAGTGAGTTCAGTAGGAGGCCATTGATGTGGTCATGGGCTGGAGCACTTGCCCTGTGAGGAGCAGCTGACAGAGCAAGGCCTGTTTAGCTTAGGGAAGAGAGAGCTGTGGCGGACCTTAGAGCAGCCTGCATGCAGTGGAGCAGTTTGCTTGGAAAAACTGTGTGGTCTCTGTCATCTTTAGAAGTTTTTTTCCTGACCTGACTGGATAAAGTTGTGAGCAACATGTTCTAACCTTGGAGATGACCCTGCTTTAAGAAGGAGGTTGGACTGAGAACTGTCAGAGGTCCCTTCCAACCTGAATTACTTGATGACTATTTTATCATCTCCTTGAAAGCCATTGGTAGTAGCTCTGCCTTTTTTCTACTGCACATGGACATAGCATGTTCTGGAGAATCATAGAGTCATCAAGGTTGGAAAAAACCTACAGATCATCCAATCCAACTGTCCACCTATCACAATAGAACCTAGCTAAAACCCATAGGGATTCACAAAGAACAAAGACCCAGAGAAGCGGGTTCCCAGTTTGACACAGAAGTATTCTATTGAGTCCTATTCCTTAAGAATAACCCAGATTATTTTCTGGGTATCTTAATATTTGAAGATTTGTCCCTCAGGGAATACAGTGTCCCCTGATCAATATATTAAGATTTGCCCATTTCCACTGAATATTTCTGGGATGAAAGTCACAGCTGCTGCATTGAAAAGAGGCTCTCTTTGTCCTTCACTTTCTGCTTAGGAGAAGCAAATGCTTCTGCCTTCTCATGCACAGGAGATCTACAGCTGCAGGCAGATTCCTTTGAGGGCAATATGAGGTCCTGAGACAAGAAGAAAACAAAATGCCACAATTAGAAGTGAGCTTTTGGTTCTGCAGAATAGTAGCTAAGCTTCATGGTACTTTTAAGGAGAAAAACTCAAGCACTCTGGTTAGCAGAAGACCTGAAATGGTGGATAATGTATGGGGTGCTTGCAAGAGAAATAAGGGTAGAGGTAGGTGAATAGGGGAAAGTATATGGAAAGATGCATAAAATCAGTGGCAATCTCAATTGTGGAAAGAAAACTAGATACACACTCCTTTATTCATTTAAAATCTAGATATCTTATGTATTTTCCTATTTAAAAGTGGAACTTTTCCTTCTGCAAAGGAAAAGTTATCTAGTACTGCTAGACACTCTAGAAAATGAGGTAAGAATACTTCTGAAATCAGGTACTACTGGCCCTCAGAGAGGAGGAAAATGCCAGCTCAGAATTTTCACCAGCTTTTCCAAAAAATGCTTAATACCCTAGTGCTCCTTGTAAGTCAGGACCGTTGTTTTTTGGCCTTCAACTGCTGGCAGTAAAAATTAAGTCAGATGTTTTTGTTGGTGATAATTATAAAATCATAGAATCCTTAGAGTTGGAAGGGGCCTTTAAGGGCCATCTAGTCCAACTCCCCTGTAATGAACAGGGATATCCATAGCTAGATCAGGTTGCTCAGAGCATAGACTAGCCTGATCTTGAATATTTCCAGGAATGAGGCTTCTACCACAACTCTGGGCAACCTGTTCCAGTGCCTCACCACTCTCACTATGAAATACTTTCGTATTTACAGGTTGTTTTCTTTTTCCTTCCAGGTCTTGGCTTTTGTTATTCTATTCTGGATGGCCCTACTAATGCTACAGTCCTTGCTGGTTCAGAAGCCCGGTTTAATTGCACAGTGGCGAATGGATGGACAATTCTCATTTGGTTGTTGAATACAAATCCTGTCCTCACTGTCACTAATTCTCACGGACCTATTGAAACCTCGGATCGCTTCACCTCTCATAGCTATAACAGCAGTCAAAGTTTCACCTCAGAGCTGATCATCCACAACACTCAGCTAAATGACTCTGGAAGAATTGAGTGCAGCATCCAGAGGCTTGATGGTAGCAGCTTTGCCTTTCTTTCTGTGCAAGGTGTGTATAGCCACCGGTAGAAAGCGATTTTATTATCTCACTTTTAAAGAAATCCTCTGATTAATTGTGCAAATTACACTGTGAAGGAGTACATGCTCTCATTTACTATCATTTGTCTCCACAGAGGACCTTGTGTTAATTTTAGTCAAAGCAGGTTTCAGTCACAAAGTGCCATTAAAAAGGCTTGAACTGCCCTTGTTTTTCCCTGTTATATCTCTTATTCTTCACTGGACTACATTAAAGTGCCGGAAGCCTGTATTAAGCCCACTGGCAGTCAGTCAAAATGAATCTTTTGCCTAAAAACATTATGGATCACCTTCGCTCCTCTCCGTCTTTGTACCTGGGCCTTCTGCTTTCTTTAGGACAGATCTCCCTCCTGCTGTCTGATTTAGGAATAAATTTGTAGCCCACTTTTTGAGTTTGATTTAATGATGCGCAGAAGTAAAGTCTTTGAGACATAAGGTGATGCTCTTAATGTGATGGCTGTCACAAACTACCGTTTCCAAAGAACAAAAATGCTCCTGCATTATCAAGTCCCTCAGTATGAGACATTTTGTTCTCTTCAAAGCATCAGTAGTTACAGAGTGCAGCCAAAAAAAGTAGTATCTAATGATCAGACACTGTCCATCTCAGAGTTGCTTTATGTGATGGGAATATCTCGCCTGTCTGTAAACATTTCTTGGTAAGGTTTCCAAAGCCATACTTAAAGATTATGGAGAAACACTATTATCTCATTGTGTTGTTCTTCAACTAGAAAATAATGCCTAAAAAGTGTAATTTCCTGCTTTGTAATGAGAAGATACTGAAAGCTAAAAGTAGTGCTTTAAGCATACTAAACAAAATGCCAATTTAGATGCAACATCTGCTTCTTTATATCATGAATATCTTATGTCAGTGTTAATAAGTGTTTTAAAATTCACGTCTCGATATATAGCTAATTTGGATTGGCAAGGTAAGATTTAAAACTATTGGGCGGAAGGCAATGTGGATAAATATTGTGAAAGAACAAAATCTCTTTTCCCTCCTACAGTTAATGGATCTTTACTCATGAAAAACAGCACTTTAATAGTTAAAGAGAACACAACAGTTGAAGTTGTTTGTGAAGCCTTAGGATGGGCTCCAGCTCCAGAAATTACCTGGATGACAAATGACTCTCTCATTGATAAGTCGAGGTATGTTACCCAGCAAAGTCAAGGATCTAACAGCCTCCACAATGCCCTGAGCGTCTTGACTTTGACTCCAATGAATACTGAGATATTGACATGTTTAGCTGATATAGAAGCACTCCCTAACCCTCAGAATGCAACCATAGCTGTTATTGTTGGCAACTCTACTCTAGGTAAGTGAATGCTTTTTGTACTTCGTCTACTCTATTTTCTCAGAACTGTGCTTTACATTTTGTATTGCTATGAAAAGGCTTTCATTTGTAACTAAAATACTGTTAGATATGCAAAGGTGATAGAATTAGGACTTGATAGTTATACCTGATATGTAGGTACAGGAAACTTCACTTTTGTGAAAGAACTGGTACAAGTCTAATGAACCACAAAGTCCACTTAGATCAAAGAGCCATTGGGCCTGTAACCCTCCTCCTGTTATGGTCTCTTTCACATTGTAGAGGAATGTGAAAATTCTACTACAGCAACGTGTGTAAAACTCTTGGAACAGTGCATCAGTTGCTTTTAATTGACTTTTATTTAGGGAAATTCAAGGTTGCATATTAAACTAAGCATGAGTGTTGAGCAAATCTTTCAAGAACTTCTAGCAAAACATTTGATAACCCTAAATATTATTGCTAATGTTGTCAGCATTTTTTTTGTAATGCTGCTCATCTTTGATCTCACAGATGATCTTTGAAAGTGTATTCCAGAATTTTACATGTTCATAATATTAGGACGTTCATAAAGAAAAGGTTTATCTGATTTGCCCTGACAATGTGGAACAAAGTGTTAAATTCTCATTGAAGATCTAACTTCATGATCTAGCTGAATCCTATGTAAAATGCTTTTCCGTAACACAGCAAGAACAACTAAGATGCAGCATCCCTTTACAATTTAGCAATGGTTTAATGCAGGTGGGGAGACAATCCCAGATCATCCTTGGGAGCATTTCTGTATAGGGACTGGGCAAGCAGATCAACTATAAAGCAGAGGACTCTCAAGACAAGCTGAATCTGAGGAGCTAATAGTATGGCAGGTAGCTAGGGTTACTGGATATAGCTACAGTGCTGAGATGGTGACACAGTCCACCATACAGTGACATCTCTTTTATTAGTCTTAGTCCATGGGAAATGCATGGGTTATATGGAGTATTTTCTTCTTCACAGTGAGTCTATGGAGCCCCGTCTGCCTTCTGTGTATAGAGTAGGGCCTCAAATCTGTGTTTCTCTTCATGATGTGGTGAGCACTGTGAACTTCTATGATCACGCTGACAGCTTCTCTTGATGAACTGATTATTCTAGGTGAATATGCCACATCCAAAACATTCTCATAGAGTTTTGATGAAAGGTATAATATAGAAGTTTTTACATATAAACAACTGAAGAGATTGAGTAATTTTGCCTTTAATGTATGAATCATTATTAGCAAATCTTTTCAGAAGTATTTGCTCTGTAATGCAGTTGAAAAAGTTCATTTCACCATTATTAATGTGATTATTTTGTAGTCAGATTGCTCCTAATGACTAAGCAAAATAGAACTACCCTGAGGAAATAAATAAATTCCTTTGCCTACTTGTTTGTGAAGTACTGAAGTATACACCCTCAGTTTCCATAGCTACTCACTGTAAATCAGAAGAGGAGAAAAACAGATGTCATGAAGCACAATTAGTGTATAATTAGAGATTGTATAGGGCCATCTTTCATTGCTCTTTGGAAAAATTATTTTGCAGCATCAGACACTCAACATCTGTAAGCATTTGAACATATGAAGTCTTCAGATTATTAGAACGAAATAGACCTGACATTTATGACAGAGGAAGATATGCAATGTACATCACACATGAAATTCCAAACCTTGTTTGGTTTTTCATGAACAGACTCAACCTTGGCTAGATATTGTCAGGAATAAGAAGACTTAAGGTGTTTGAAGCTGTTGTATTATACAATTCAGCCTTCACTTAAAAGCTTGAAGAATCTAATTCCTCCAAGTTCTTGATGAGCAGTACTTGTTTATTCATGAAAACTGCAATCCAAAGCCCTCTGAGCCCCTTCAGCCAGTCATTATCTCACCAGTGTACTTCCTACATGTCTAGATCACTCCTAATCTCAAAACTCTTCATATGGCTAACAAAGTGACACCATCAGTTATTCATCCTCATAGGCAGCTCACTCTCAGCAAAATTTGGCTGAGTTCCAGATTTGGGAATTTCTATGAAGCTATTGCAATAGATGTATTCACAAAGCTGTATTAAAAATGAAGCTCTTGGCAAAGTCCCTTAGCTGTTCCCAAGTTCTTTGTGGCATGTGTTGACTCCATGTGGTCTTTGGACTGCAGAAATGGAGAGTGGGGATATGCCAGGTGCCTGATCTTCCTTTGTTTTTTCTTAGCCAGAAAATTCCAAAGTGTTCAAGAAGTGATGTCCAGCTTTGTTCAGTCTTAATTTCTCCTTTGGCATCAGCATGTGTCAGAGAAAATTCCTTTTCTTAAAGTACTTTACACGAATAAACTTATAGTACTTGAAGGGAGCTTATAAGTAAAAGGGGGACTGACTAACAGTGATAGGACAAGGTGGAATGGCTTTAAATGAAAAGAGGGGAGATTTAGATGTTAGGAAGAAATTCTTTCCTCAGAGGGTGGTGAGGTGCTGGCACAGCTGCCCAAAGAAGCTGTGGTGTCTGATCCCTGGAGATGCTCAAGGCCAGGTTGGATGGGGCCCTATGGAATGAGGAAGTGGCTTTCTTCACACTGTAGGCCTAATGTAATTTGATGTGGATTTGCTCCTACTTTCATACTGAACTGGCAGCCCTTATGTTCATATCTGCTGGTCTCAGTTCCAGTTTCTTGCCTCTATAGCTAAGTAGTTATGTCTTTCATATTTTAGTCATGTTGAAATCCCTGTGGCTTGCTTTATGAAACAAAACAGAGCACAGTACATATATTTGTTGCAGTACTTCTGGACAGAAATATTGTGAACAAGTTCCTCACCAATTGTAATCACAATTGATTACAGCCTGCCGATTTAACAACTAATCTGCAGGTTGCTGAGTGCTTGTTTTCTCTATTTGTCAGATGAATTTCAAAACATGCTGATTGTGCATTAAGCAATTTGTTCCAGACTTCTACAGTCCTAATCAAAAATGACCCCAAATTTAGAGAACTCAGACTAACAAAGACCCAAGCTTTGTAGGAGGCTCTGGTCCTGTGTCTCTGCAGTCTGAAGCCAAAAAAACCCAAGTGCTCCAGGCAAATTTGTAGATGGAATGCATTTACTTCTTTATTCTTGCCAAGTAAGTAAAGCAGCACGTACTCTGGGTCACACATCTGGAAAATCTCTGTTATACTGTATGGCTGCCTGCAGTCTGCATTGCTGTGGTATCTTTCCCAGATGTCATCAGTTACATACGGCCATGTGATTATTAACTGGGACTTCTAATGAGGATGTGACAATCGTAAACCCCATGTGTTGGGGCACTGTCAAGTTTGGATATGTTTCACATGTATCATTTGGATCAAAAGCTTGTTTCTAAACAACTGTCAAAGCAATTTGGTGGCTGCTTTTCAAAGGGTAGACAAATTAGGGGTGCTTCTAGCATGTTTGGTCAAAACCAAATGGTACGATGATGTGACAGTCAGACCTGACACCTTCCTTGTGCATCCAGCTGTGTGAGGAATGTGAGGTATTCTTAACATTCTGTGATGTAGGAGTTTTTTGTTGGTGGAACTGGTTGCTATGAATGCATTTCCTAAGACACTGAATTATCCTGATATCACCTCATTTATTGCTGTGCATTACAGTAAAAAAAAGAGAGAGAAAAAGGAAAGAAAAAAATGGAAAAAAAAAAAAGGACTAATTTATTGTTATGAAAATGCTAGTAGTAAAGATGGCTTGGTAGGTTCAGTCTTCTGAATTGTGCTTCTCCTTACCTTTTTTGGTGTTCAGTGCTCTTTAAGTGGTTAACTGATAAGCTACAAAGTATGTCGAAAATTCAAACACCTGCTGAAACTAGTGGGAGAAATCCTAAAATGGGATTTATTGTAAAATCTGATCTACAGGCCGGAGGTCTCCATCCGTACTAGAAACCTAAAACTGTCACCGTGATCAGTGGTGAGAAATAGAAGCTTCTTCAGAACAGATCATTTTATCCAGAGGGGTACATACATATTTGGTCAGATGTGCTGTAGCCTAAAATAGCTCGTTTCTCTACATTGACAAGTGCAGCTAGGTAAGGTGTTTAATGCCTGTCAAAATTGAATGTTTATACCTTCTTCTAACCCCAAATATCTCCAAAGGATGATGGGGGACTCAACATATCTACAAAATAAAGTTTTGTTTGGAATATTACAGCTGTGTATATTTCAGAAAGAGGAATAGCTGTTGGAAAAGTTACACGTGATAAAGAATTTTCTTTTGGAAACATTCTAAATTCTTGAACACAACCCATAAATATAGAGATCATGGCTTGGATAACACAGCTTGCTTGCTAAATAGTACCTTGGTGAGGCACAGGCTGCCCAGGGAGGTGGTGCAGTCACCATCCCTGGAGGTGTTCAAGAGCCATGTGGATGTGGCACTGAGAGACATGGGCAATGGGCGTGATGGGGGTGGGCTGATGGTTGGACTGGGTGATCTTAGAGGTCTTTCCAACCTTAATGATTCTATGAGCTTATGATTCTAATCAACAAACAGTTAATAGCTTCTCACAGAAAAAGTCAATATTATGAAAACAATGTTTTGAATCTCTGATAATACAATATTTATCCATTTAATTTAACAGACAGCAGTTACAGTGAAGACAGCACAAGCACGTGGGTTATTGTACTCGCAGTTGTGTTTTCAATTGTTGGTTTTATTCTTCTGATAATTCTTATTTGGGTTGTCGTGCGCTGCTGCTGCCTAAAGAAAGGTAAGTGGAACTTCATAATTGACCTGTATGTTAAAAAAAAAATAAAAATAACTAGATATAAACTACTTATGGAGTGCAGAGTTGTGTAAGCAGATGGGTGAGCAGAGTGATCACGCTCTTAACCATGACCTGGTTAAGATGATCCTTACCTTCCCCTTGTTTCTCCTATAACTTGGTTCCAAACTCTGAGGGCTGCTCCAAAAACAATGCCTCCTGTTTTATTATGTTGGCCCACGACATCAGAGGTTGATGCTGGTGCGATGGCAGTAGTGGTTGAGTGTTCCTATCAGAATTCCATTCAATTTTGTTGCTGGTGACAGACAGCAGCAGAGGGGCAGTCTGACACAATGGCATCTGACACAGAAGTGTGTCTGAAGCAAAGATGCGTCACTGAATTTATCTGTGTGGAAAAAATGACACCTATTGACATTCATCAGTGCTTGCTGAACGTTAATGGAGACCAAACAGTGGCTGTGAGCACAGTGAGGCAGTGGGTGATGCATTTCAGTGGCTGTGCATCCCCTCTGCTGATGCAGATGTTTACAAGCATGGCATGCAGACTTTTGTTCATTGCTGGCAAAAGCAGAGCTAATGGTGGTGGCTATGTTGACAAATAGTGTTTTGTAGCTGAGAATTTGCTCTATCCAACAGTGTTTGCATGCTCTTGACACTCTTTGTATCTGTTGTAGTTTCCATGGAAACACCTAGGAGGCGTTACTTTTGGAGTGACCTATGTCATCAGTGACACACATTAACCTTCACATTAACTAGAAGGGCATTTCAGGAGTATATTAACTTTCAGTGATGTGTAGTTTCTACAATGAGGTTATTTGCTGAAGCACATCTGCAGTTCCTAGTTCCCCACGGTGCGAGCCACTCTGCAGGGATATTGCAGTTCTGCACATAAGGAGGGGAGATGCTCCTAGCTGGAACACAGAGCATGCACTAAAGGCAGCTCTCTACAGGTCATACTTTATTTCCCAGCATTTTAAACACTCTTTTTTTTTTTTTTTCCCCCTCAGGATCCACGTATGAAAATGAAGTGAGGTAAGATGAACACGTCGGGATAATTTTTTTTCCTTTTAACCGAGCTCCTTCAGGCCGCTGCAGGGTGGTCAAAGATTTGTGCTGGTTTCCATGCCCCACTGCAGGTTTGGGGCAAATCAAACGCTCACACACAAACCTCCGGGTGCTGGGTGTTTGCAAGCGCTTCCACAGGAGGTCACTGCGAGCCCGTGGCTCTGCGGGGAGCGAATCACAGCTCTGTCGAGGTTCCTTAGTGCCAAATTATAAAATAAAATAAAGAAAAAACTAAAAAAACTAAAAAAAAAAAAAAAAAAAAAAAAAAATCTGAGTATCAACACTTGATCTGTTGTGAAGGTCTCTTGGCAAAGTGCCATTTATGCAGTACCTTTTTTTTTTTTTTTTGATGATGAAATGAAGAAATTGTATCTGTGTATCTACATAAATAGTGCAGGACTACATCAGTAAGGGAACAGGAGGTCTAAAGGAAGCACAACCTGCATAACAGTTCTGATATGAATAAAACACTAGAAAACATTTTTGCTTGGATTCTGACTTGATTCTGCCAAAAGCCGTGTGCAGAGATCAGCACTGCTGCAACAAAATTGATTACACATTCAGAGAGGTATCTGCCCAGTGTGGGGATGGTACAGCCATATGAATGTCCTTCCCAGAAGCCCACCTTGCTGGCACTGCCCTCAGAGGGTCTGCATGCTGCAGCAGATCCAGAATGAAATTTAATGTTCAGTTCTCCCTATTTCTTTGCATCTGATCTGGTGCAAATGTGGCTACATCTTCATGAAATAATCTTAGTACAGTAGAACTCCAGTTTTGCAATTAACTTTAAGCATGGGTTGTCATCCCAGCTCCCTAAAAGTTGCTTAAAGTCTGAAAAAAAGCTTAGTTAAATGCTTAAGCACTGAGGTGAGTCCAGGCTCAACAGCTTAGTTAGGAAAAGTCAGTGCTGACAGTTCTGTAAAATTTTGGTACGTGCAAGCAGTGCCACTGAATTCATACAAACCTCTCAGAATCTCTTTCAGATTTTTTTTTTTTTTTTTCCTTAGAGGGGCGCCTACATGCAGGAAAAAGAATGACAGTTGTCCAGATGTTGGAAGCTGTGTTGGGGTACCAACAAAGAAGGAGTCAGAGCGCAGATGTGCTGTTTTACTTCCCCCAGTGTTTATTTTTAACTTGGCTGTTTACCTTTCGGTATCTCCCACACATTTGTAATTCTTTTCACTTGGCTACAGCACAATCTGTTGAGACAGAGATATCAGATAAAGTACACTGAAGACTATCATGTAACATGTGAAGGTGGTATTACTAAACAATTCCCTAGCCACCATTGCAAGCTTCTTAGAGGCACTTAACAGGTTTATCCCATGAAAAAGCCATGTAGTCATAGCTGGCTCATCAGGTATACCTCAATAACATTCATCTGAAGCTCTATGGATCCGTGAAGTTATTTATCCTAATTGAATGTAAAAAACTAGATGGAGCAGTTTCCACAAATACTGTTGAGAGTATTTCCCCTTTTCTATACAAATCCCTGGATTATTATAGTTCCACTACCAATTTATCCCTGTCATGCTAAAAACAAAGATAGACCTGGGACTATCCCAGAGAGGAACCTATGGTTGGAACAAATGAATGTGTAACTTCTAGTGTAAATTTTGAGTAGAAATTCTCTTCTACCTCACCACATTGCCATGCAGATCATCATTCTGGAAGTTCACAGATGTGTAACTTTAACAAAGGAAGTTCTATCAGCTTTGCTGTGGCTGTGTACATGTGCACAGTAAATTAGCTTTGTAGTGTAGAGATGAATCACTTGGGAACTAACTGCATTGATGTGAACTAACATGCTTTCTTTTTGCAATAGTTCAATCAAAAAATGATCAGTTGCTATAGGTGACCCAGCTGGTATTCCCTTATCGTGCCACTGACTACTCTGTAATTCAAGATTAGAGATCAAAATTAATTTCCTGTGGTGCAAAAGAGTCTTCACTGTTAGAAGATCACTCGCTTTATTTTTGTTCTTGCTTTAAACAGAACTTCACAGGCAATATTTACATAGGACGAGATTTGCAATAGTTGAATAACTGGAAGCCCCAGCTATATTTTGCAGCTATAGTTTTCAGTAGTAGAGCATAAAATATTTTCTCTGCCTTCTACCCAAGAGTTCTTATAATGAAGTTCCATTGATGTTTTTGTTTGTTTGTTTTTTTCCCTAGAAAAATTTCAATTAAGAAGAAAACAGATGACCATTTGGGAAACAGACAAAGGGGTGGTAGCGAAAATCAGGGATACGTTCCAGAGGAACTACATTACACAGGACAAATACCAAGTGAGTAAATTGCTTACACCTCTCAACAAAGGCATTTTGGGCAACAAGTCATGCAATTAAATTATAAGATTTCGCAGCACCTTGTTAAGGATTTGTGAGACAAATGAGTGGACATCGAGGTGGACTGAGAACTAGCTGAGTGGCAGAGCTCAGAGTGTTGTGATTAGAGGCACAGGGTCTAATAGAGGCCTGTAACTAGCAGGTTTCCCCGGGGTTGGTACTAAGTCTAGTCTTGTTCAACATCATCATCAGTGACATGGACAAAGGGATTGAGTTCACCCTTAGCAAGTTTGCTGATGATACAAAGCAGGAAGGAGTGGTTGGCATGCTGGAAGGCTGTACTGCCATTCAGCAAGACCAGGACAGACTGGAGAGTTGGACAGAGAGGAACCTGATGAACTTTAACATGAGAAAGTATAGGGGCCTGCACCTGGGAAGTCGTACACCACATGCATCAATAACAGATTAGGGGAAATGAGCTATGAGGAGAAGAACCTGAGTGTCCTAGTGGGTAACAGGTTGGCCATGAGCCAGCAGTGTGCAATGGCTAAGAAAGACAATTGAATTCTGGGGTGCATGAAAAAGAGCATGGCCAGCAGATTGAGGGTGGTGGTCCTCCTCCTCTACTCTGTCCTGGTGTGGCCACATCAGGAATATTGTTTCTAGTTCTGGGTTCCACAGTTCAAGAAAGAGAGAGATTTCCTAGAGAGAGTCTAGCGAAGAGGGACAAAGATGATGAGAGACCTGGAGTGTCTCCTGTATGAGGAGATGCTGGGCTGTTCAGTTTGGAGAAGAGAAGGCTGAGAGAGGATCTTATCATTGCTTATAAACATCTGAAGTGCAGGAGTCGAGTCGATGGGGGCAGACACTTTTCAGTGGCATCCAACCACAGAACAAGGGGCAACAGGCACAAATTGGAACATAGAAAGTTCCACACGAACATGAGGAAAAATTTGTTTACTTTGAGAGTGACAGAGCACAGGGAAAGGCTGCCCAGAAAGGCTGTGGAGTCTTCTGCTCTGGAGATATCCTGTACCTGTGAGGACACTAACCTAGGGAACCTACTTTAGCAGCGGGGTTGGACTAGATGATCTCTAGAGGTCCCTTCTAACCTCTGTGATTCTGTGATTATGTAATAATCAATGTAAGCAATATTTTGCACATTTGAAAGAAAAACAAAACAGAATAAAAACAAAATAAAGAAGAGAGAAATAAAAAAAATCACAGGGAATACAGCAGACATAACATAGTTTTGATGTTCTTCTTCTTCAGTTACTTCTAGGACTTATGCTGCATTTCTGAGTAAAGCTGATCCTTTGAAGGTTTTAATGCTCATTCATCTATAGGTTTGGGTTTTTTGTGTTTTGTTTTTTAAGATTTTTTGTTAATAGCTTTTTTGTTATCTATGTAGCTGAACAATGGCCATATTTTTATTCATTCGATAAATTACTGCAATACCAATTTATGTAACTTTGTAGTTAAAAATATTCACTCTGGTAATGGTATTTCAGGATAGCATACCAATATCCTCAATATGCTCTCAGTGTTGACATAGTTTTGGGGGATTATACAGCCATGGATGAGAGAAAATGTATCCGTTAGTTTTTCTGAGTATTACAGGCTGTCTCTGAAGGTTTTCCATGTAATAGAGGATGGAGGTCTTTACATTCATCTTTCCTCCCAGTCTTTTCCTAAGGAGTCTTCATCCCAAGTAATTCCATGAAAAAGAGAGGCAACAAAGCCTGACTCCCAGTCTCACCTGTTGACATGAAAGCCTTTGAATATGACAAACATCTTGAGACCATCCAATAAGTTGAAATGCTACTGAGTTACTGAAATGGGTGGAGATGCACAGTCACCATGAACATAAACACATCTTATTCATGTCCCTAAGAAAGCAGAGTTACATTTCACAGTGATGGCTCTTACAAATTTTATTCATGTGTGGCCTCTATAAAATGGTTACTGTGCAGTGATTGCAGAGCAGTGACAGGGTAGAACAACAACAGCTAGAAGAACAGAGGTTGGAAAAAGTCCAGTTTTTAAACAGTCTGTGTTTTCCACAAGAAAGCACAGTTGAGCAACCATCCTTTACAGTCCTTTTCCCCACATTGCTGACCTCATTAGTAAAAATATGCTAGTGAATTATGATTCTACAGGTAGATGACTAAGGCATTATAAATTCTAGTCCTTAAGCACCAAGTCTCTTCAAAATCAAAAGTAAATCTCCACCAAATCTTTACTAAGCATTTGCATTTAGAACCACATAATTATCAAAACATTTAATCAGGCATTTAATGACAAAATTATCGTGTAGAGTCTATAACTCAGGCATACACCCTTGTCTCTCTAACAAATACGTTGTGAAGAAATTAATACAGTGGAAAGATTTCAAGAGTATGTGGTATTGTTAAATGTAGAAGTTACAAAATAAATAAATAAATAGAAGGAAAATTAAATCAAAACTAGTCAAACTGATTCTGTTGTTTGTGGTTTGTACCATGATGGATGCTGATAACTGTAATTCTGTATATTTTTATTACAGCAGTTGTTTCTCTTCCTCCAATGTCTACAAAGTTCACTGTCCCTCATCCAGATTTACATACCAGTTCTGCACCAAAGGTAATTGTTATGCTGGTATCTTGATTTTTTATTTTATTTTATTTTTTTCACATGGTGGGTATTCTACTGTACTCAAACATAGATTTTGGGTGGAGGTAGATATTTAAAAGTCAATTAAAATTTTAATTAGATAAGTAGAATGATCCCTTAAACATTCATGACTCTTTTGTTTATAACCATAAATGCCTCTGGTGTTAGTCTTGAGTTTAGATAAATTTATTGGGGAGTGGGAGGAAAGAAACAGACACCCCTGATATTTGGAAGAAATTTCTAATAAAACTTTAGTTGCCATCTTTTCACTTGAGATCCCTGCCATGTTTTTCTTCCCACCTTCCATGCTATAGTTACAGAGTTGCAGTCTGCTCCTCCTCAGATGTCTGCTTTTTGCTTTGCATTGTTTCTCATATTTCTCTTCCTCCCAATACCAGCAAGGCCTTTTTCCCAGCACAGTGGGTAACCCTGAGTAGGGTGAACTTGCCACAGGAAAAGATAATTGTCTTCTCATCATTCCCAAGATCAAAAAGTCACTTCCTCTCTCAACAGCCCATTTATACCACTAATTAAATCTTTCAGATGTGCCAGGCAGAAAAGCTCTGGCTCAGCTCTTCAGAATTAACCTCTACATTTACATTAACCCATTATAATGCAAGGGTGTTTTCTGTTTCTGGATGTATAATGATGCTGCACAGTTGTTAGACATGTGCTGTTACAAAAGTAGATGCCTGCAATTTTTTTTTTTCCCAGTTGCCAGACCTGAGGAAGTGTGGATATGAGATGGAGATACAGATGAATGTGAGGCTTGATGTTCCTTTGTAAACAAAATCCAGTGCAGATTTTTCACTGAGAGAGTGGTGAGGCAATGAAACTGACTGCCCAGAGAAGTTGTGGATGCCGATTCCTTACAGATGGGCCCTGAGCAGCCTCATTTAGTGGCTGGCAATCCTGCCTGTGGCAGAGATGTTGGAACTAGATGATCTTTGAGGTCCCTTCCAACCCAAACAATTCTGTGATAACACTGGTGCTTTTTCTCTAGATAACTCCATGATTGATTTTCCAATTGCACTTCCATACTGCAAAAGTTTCTTCAGTCAAGAGCTCTGCAACCATTTTAGATACCTTTGATATCTCAGCAGTAAATGCTGGAAGGGGAAGCAAAGAGCTAACATCCGTTCCACTTTCATGTGTAGTTCCCCTTTCCACACTGCTAAAAGCATAAATAAAAGAGAGTTTAGTGTTTCCTTCACTTCAGTTTTCAGATACCACTATTGTGAAGGATAGTGTCAGGCTCTCAGCAACACGAATCACAATTTATGCTCTAGATTTGTAAAAGATTTTACATCTTCGTGATATTTTTTTGCCAGTGTTCTCTTGTGAATGTAGCAGTGATGTGATACCAAGTTCACGATTCAACACAGTGATAACTCATTTATTTTTGAAGATATGTTTCAACATGTGCAATGCAGAAATCTGTCTTGAGATGACACTGTATATAAATCATAGCAGAATGTGTTTAGTTCTTGCAACACACAATGAAATTTAGGAAGTACTCAAGCCATGATTAAAACAATGATCAAAACAATAATGGTAAAAATAGGAATGATAATGATGTGTCTATGGCTGGTAGCTATCATGTTTGACATTAATTACTTGTTAAACAAAATATTATTAATGCAAAGCTGAAAAGCACACACAAAACAGCTGAGAATTGAAACACAAAACTGAAAGACAAATATAGGTACAGGCCTCCATGTCAGATGCTAGATTAGATAGTCTAGGAGGTCCTTTGCAGCTCAGTGGCTAGGGAAACTTCAAAATCCATCAGAAGGACTTAGCATACAGTTTCTGTTTAACCACTTGTACCTGGACAGTACATGGTATAAGCCTGCTAAAGTGGCTTCTACTTGCATCAGGAATTGCATGCATACTTTGAAAAATATCAAGAGAGAATGTATAGATGAAAAATATATTATGAAAATATATTTTTTAATATGTTGGAGGAATGTTTAGCAGTCTAAAAATGGCCTGTGAAGACAAATTGCTTCTCAGCTTGAACAGAGCTTCTCAGTACGTAGTGGTGGCACCATCTTGTGTATACAGGAGTTGATAAAGCAAATATTGCTTGATGAAAGTTTACCTAAAATTGTGGATTTGCAGTCCATGATTTAAGTTTATGTGACTATATACAAACATAGTGAAACATTTCCTAGACAAAGTAAAGTTTTCTTTTTTTCTTCTTTTACATACATAACCTTCCCTGTTAACTGCAAAATAGAGATTTTCTGACAGAGTTGAGTTACTGGATGCATTAACAAAGTTCAATGACCACTGTAGCCAATACATTGCATAATAAATGCTGTAGTGCTCTTTCCTTATAATGCAATCCTTGTCAAGTGGAAGAAACCAGATAGCAAGCCATTTAACTGTCTGCTGATTTAGCTGTGTTTCTCAGTTCCCTACATGAATGCTGGAAACATTCCCAAAGGTTTCTTTTCTTTTCATCTTTGTGTGTTTTTCTATATTTTTAAATAAGAAATAGAGCCAGGGAGCAACAGAAGGAAAAGTAGTTATCCAGACAATTTTTTCCACAGTCAAGGAGGTCATGAAGGGATGGACTCTGCAAGTTGCCTCACTCTCTAGGTAATTAGGAAAAAGGAGCAAACATCTATGTGGTGGTAAAGAAACCAGGTTCTCCTTCCAGAGCAAGGTGGGGAGGGAACACAGGAACCAGCTATTGATGGAAGGAGTCATGGAGACTGAGAACCTAAGGCCTCATCTCTCCCTGAGATAAAAAAAAAATTAAGATTTCTGTGGCTGTCTTCCTTGACACCTTATGTGATCAAGATTAACCCCAGTAATAAGGTCAGAAAATAGGACCGAATGGGAAAATTATGAATGGAGAGTTTTAAAATTAGAAAGAAGCTCGTGGATGTGGGGACAAAATGGAAAGCAGAACAATCACAGTGAATGAAGGTTATTCAACCTAGTATTTTGAATGGGCAAAGGTAAACATACCTGCATGGCACGCTTCCCTCGCTGCCAGGAGAAAACAAGGTAGAAACTTTGATTGTATAAGCTTCACCTGGATGAGCTGGAGGTATTAGGAAGTCTTCCTGAGTCTCTGAGGGCATCAGCTTCAAATCTGGTACCTTCTATTCCATATGTAAAAAGGTACTATTTTAAATGATTGAGAAATTAAGGGAGCATTTCTATCAGAGATTCCTCAGAAGTCCTTGCCCATTGACCCAACCTGGTACAAAGCCTGAAATATGCTGGGTGTCACAGTAAAAGGTGACAACAAAAATTCACTTAGATCAGCTATTCTCTGTTCAAACTCACTGAATCAGAAATTAAAGCAAAATGTTCATGGAAGATAAATGTTGTCCAGTAATTGCACTGATAAATTCGCAACATGAACAAAAGTTCTGGCAAGTCATCCTACGGAAAAATAATAGCAAAGAAGAAGGGAAGGCAAAAAAGATGTGCAAGACATTTAAAAAATGATGAATATTGAACTAAATTATTGAGCTGAAGAAAAAATTACCAGCTACTGGAAGAGGAGGCCAGGAGTATAAGTCAAGAGGTGCTGGAAGGTCTCCACTCTGATTACATTAGCCAGGAAAAGGTCAGATGGAGAGCAGAGTTACAGGCTTCTCTTTAATTGTGCATTTTGTTACCGTCAGCATGGCAGGAGAGCAGTCTTTGCTCCCAGTCCCAAGAGGGCTGATCTGCAGACGAAATGCCCAGAGAGTATATACCCCAACTCATTATGCAGAGCTCCTTCTGAAACCCAAATTCAGTGAAGGAGATCCCTTAACCTGGCTCTAGCAGATTTTGCAGTAATACCGTGGACACTTGTGCTTTAGCAAGGGCCATAGGGCCATTTCTGAGGAACTGCATTTTTGCGAATCTTACTGCTAGAAAAAGAGATCTAAGGACTCAGCATCTTGCAAGACCAGAGAACCTCCTATACAAGCTTCATAATTAGTCCATTTAATATGGCATAAATGTCTCTATGATAAATCAGAAGACCATTTTGTAAAAAGGAGTGCTCATTTACAGTGAGACAGATTCATCCCTGGTGTAATTCAGCTAACTTCAGCAGAGCCATGCAAGTCTTGGATTTGCCACCACAGCCACACTCTTCCTCTCCAGTCCAGAGTGAGTCACCACTGTTAATGGAGACAGATCTATTTTTCTCTGTAACTACTCCAAATGATACTCTATAAACTGGAAATATTATTTGGTTGTGGTTGTGGTTTTATACCAGAGAGGAAATGAGTGATGGATTGTAGCTACATTTATTGCACTGTATATAACCACTCTGACTCTGTGGATTGTTTCAGAAGAAAAATTAAGCTATCAAAATCAAATTAAAAGGCCAATAAAGTAGAAATATAAACGAATGACAGCAAATAATTTTTCCCTTACTGATGAAACATACTATAGAGTATGTCATGTTATTATATTCATTGGTCAGCATGTCTTGATTAAGAGACTAATAAATATTGATGATACAGGTGCAGGAAGGCAGGTGCAGCTTATAGACGAAAGTATATTTTTTCCAAGTGTCTGTGAAAGAAGGAAAGGAGTGAAGTTATGTGGGTGGGATTAACACAAAAAGAAATAAGAAGGAATTGCCAGTTTGTGTGTCTATTGATGGACAGGGAAATGTGCTGAATGTACTAAAAGTTGACAAGATGGAACTGCTTTGCTATTTGAAGCAATGCTTTATCTGAAATATTGTGAGGGTATCCATAGTTTTTGGGTGGGTGTTTTCCTGTAAATGAAGTGAGTTTGGAGAGAGAATTAAAAACTGAGGGAAGGGGGAGAAATAACCTCAAGAAACAGAAAACTGTGCCTCCGTGGTTTTTTGTTCTAACAGCAGAACGTGTGATGCATGCAGATACATTTGGAAATACTCCTACTACACTAATTTCAGCAATTTGTTCTAATGCAGTTTGACTTGGATTTTTTTGGCTAGCTAATAGCAGGCAAAGCCTTCAGCTTGTCACACATTTCTACAGTGTCAGTGTCAGAGGAGCTGCCATCTGTCAAATCAATTTAGAGATCGGAGCCTCTGTTTCATAATGCCAGATGTGAGTTCATCATTCATATCACTGATGTCATATGGGTTGCAGAATTGACTACAACATGCTTGCAATAGCAGAAGTCCTTCCTTCATTGACTGAGGATCATTATCCAAAACACCACTCAAAGATTCAATCCTGAAATCAGCTGGTACACACACTCATTTTGCCTTCTGATTCATCTACATATTGCTGGCTCTCTTTGTTTGGTTGAGAAGCTGAAAGAGGTAGAAAGATCTGGGAATCTATTTTCTCAGTCAAACCAACAAACTATGCAACCCTTTTCCCAGTATAATACTTCCTTTACAGTAATCCCTGTAAAAATGTATCCAAGGCAGATAGGCAGTCAGCATACAGGTTCTGAAATGTGTGACTGTCAAACATCCATCATTAGCTAGACACCCAGCTGAGAGTACAGAGTCTCCAAACTATGTAAAGGAAATGCTGATGACGTTCTGTTCTGACTGAGAATCAGTGTTAGAAACTTGCTCCTGTAACATTGGGCTGTGCAGCAAACCACTAGAATGATCTTTTTTTCCTTCAACATGTAGGATGTAATGAATAATGAAGCATTTTGGGGGGGGGGGGGGGGGTTAGGGCTGACAGGACTAGTAGAGCACTGGATTAGTCTGAAGAAGAAACAACTTTGAAATCGAAATCAAGCAGAGGCTCTAGCAACTGTAGCATATCAGAGTTTAAATATGAAATGGCTGTTGTGATACTAGTCCTCTACATTTTGTATTTGTAATGTGTTGCATTTGAGATCTTCTGCATCATCAGAAAATGAAGTTCAGGTCAGTGAACCAGCAGCCTCAATGTCAGTGAAGTTATATCCAGCTTACTGCAACCTCCATGAGGCAATGCTACTTCAGAGAAAGCTTCACAGAAAATGGGCCAGTACACAGCATGAATTTACTGAAATTCATAAAATTATTCTTAATTGATATCAGAGCACAGTGAGAATAAAATATAGGATACTCAGGGAATTTGCTATAAAGCAAAACAGCTATGAAAGATGCAGAAGGGCAGAGGGGGACCTGGTCCATTATGGGCACAGTACCCACTCCAGAAGTAAACTTAGTGCTTGGTTTCTACTTTGCTAGAGAGGAGAAATAGCAGTACGAGGCAGGGGTTGTGTGACTCATTCTTGCAGGTAAAATTTTTAGGGCAAAAAAGGCATGCAGCGGCTACATTTTCCCCAGTGCTGTCAGGGAAGAACAGTGCAGTTTAGATCCAGCTGGCGTAAGTCCTCTGGCTCCTTCCTGTTCAAAAGCAGATGCAAACCAAGATCTTCTGTAGTGTGGCCATGAATATTCCTTCTTTTGATAGCATTACCTAGTGAGCTTTCTGAGTAATCATAGAAACATAATGGTTGGAAAAAACACTAAGATCATCTGGTCCAACCATCAGCCCATTACCATCATATTTTATTTTATTTTTTACCAAATAAGTGTTCTGCCACAAATGGAGCAAATTTCACATATTCATCTCCTGGGCAGCACAGTCCAGAAGAAACTTCTTATGTGCTCTGGAATGGAATGAGAAATGTCTCCGTTGAACACCACCAAGGTCTTTGGGCTATTGCAGATCTGCAAGAAATTAATAGCGGTAAAGAGATTCTGAAAAAAGACTGAGAAGAGACAGGCAGTCCTTTTACTTCATAGACTCATAGATCATAGAACGACTTGGGTTGGAAGAGACCTCAAGGATCATCAAGTTCCAATCCCCCTGTTGCAGGCAAAGTTGCCAATTGCTAGATCAAGTACTAGATCAGGCTGTTCAGGGCCCCATTCAACCTGGCCTTAAACAAATCCAGGGATAGGGCATGACTCTTGGTGAAAACTTCCTCTGACATCTAATCTAAATCTTCCCTCTCTTAGTTTAAAATCACCCCCTCTTGTCCTAGTCCTATCACTATCTACTCAAGTATAAAGTTCACTTCCCTCCTGTTTATAATCTCCTTATAAATATTTGGAGGCTGCAGTGAGGTCTCCCTGCCTCCTTCTCTTTTCCAGGCTAAACAAGCCCAATTCCTTCAGTCTATCTTCCTAGGAGAGGTGCTTCAGCTCTTGGATCATTTTTGTTCCCACCTCTGGACCCTCTCCAAAAACTACACATCTTTTCTGCGTAGGGGGCCACAGGCCTGGATGCAGTACTCCATATGAGGCCTAACAAGGGCAGTGTAGAGGGAGACAATCACCTCCCTCATCCTGCTGGCCACCTCTCTTGTGATGCAGCCCAGGATACAGTTGAACTTGCAGGCTGCAAACTCACACTGCTGGCTCATGTTAAGTTTTTCATCTACCATGACCCCTAAGTCCTCCTCAGCAGGACTACTCTCAAGGAGTTCTTATCCCAGTCTGTATACATATCTGGGATTACCTCAACTTGAAGTGCAAAACCTTGCTCTTTGTTTTTTTGAACTCCAGTAGGTTCACATGACTACACCTTTCAAGTTTATAAAAGTCCCTGTGGATGACATCCCTTCCTTCCACTGGATCACTCAGCTTGGTGTCATTGCAAACTTGCTAAGGGTGTACTCAATCTCATAATCTGTATCATTGATAAAGATGTTAAAGAGTACTGGCTCCAAGACAGACCCCTGGGGAGCACCAGGAACACCACTCTTCACCTGCCTTCATATGGACATAGAGCCACTGACCTCAACCCTCTGGCTGTGACCTTCCAACCAATTCCTTATCCACCGAACAGTCCAACCTTCAAATCCCTCTCTCTCCAATTTAGAGATAAGGATGTAGTGAATGACCATGTCAATGGCCTTGGAGAAGTCCAGGTAGATGATATCAGTTGCTTTCCCTTTGTCCACTGATGTTATCACTCCATCCTAACATGAGCCACCAGATTGGTCAGGCACCATCTTCCCTTGGTGAAATCATGCTGGCTGTCTCGAATCACCTGCTCATCCCTCACATGCTTTAGTATGTCTTCCAGAAGGATCTGTTCCATGATCTTTTCAGGCATCAGAGATGAGGCTCACCAGCCAGTAGTTCCTTGGGTTCTCCTTCCTCCCTTTCATACAAATGGCAGTGGTTTCCCTTTTTTCCATCACTGAGGACTTCTCCCAACAGTCAAGACTTCTCAAACATGATGGAGAGCAGCTAGGCAAACACATCAGCCAGTTCCTTCAGGACCCTGGGATGCATGTCATCTGGCCCCATAGACTTATCAGACTCATGAATCAGTCTTGGACTTTCTCCACCCTTACAGTGGTGAGCAGTTTGTGCCCCAGTTCCCACCAAGAGTTTAGGGGATGTGAGGTTCAGGGATGTGAGAAATATGAGAATCCTGGCAGATAGTTCCCAGAGCACCACTCCTGTCTTCTGAAATAAACAGCAAAAAAGGGTAAATTTGGGAAATAGCAGTATGTTCTAGCAACTGATAAAGAGGAGGGGAAGAGGGTGAACAATATTGTGTTTCAAACAGAAGGCAGCTGTCCTATGAAATGTTTCTAGGGTAGTTATATTTATCCCATGGTTTTCTTTGAGGTACTTGTTCTCATTAAATACCAGAAAAACGTTCACATTTGTTATCTAACATTTTCCTCCATGGCTTGTTTAATAATATATAGGTACCAAATACATTATTCAAGATACTTAATACTGGAAGAATACCAAAGCAATACAAGCTGTGCCTGATTAGTGTTTGAGTAAAAAATATAGGAAATTTGGTCAAAAGCTGGGAAAAAGCTTAGGGTTCATAAAAATTTTCATTGAGAAGAACAGCGGAATTTCCATTAATGCCTGCACCAGCTGAGGATGTTGCAATGAACAGTAGCTCAGTAGATTGCATCTTCTAGGAGGAAAATCAAACTAACATCGGAGCTAGGCCCAGCAAATCATTTGATTTTATTGCTTCTTTTGGGAAGCTATCTAAAGATAAAGGTTAACAACTTTGTAAGTCATTTTCACTTCTTAGAAGTACTTTGTAATTGCCTGTGTGAGGTTGCACTGCCACATTTAAATATTCATAGCACACGTTTCTTGAATGCATTTGAGAATAAATTTTAGTATATTCATCTGCAATGATATTCATAAAAGTACATAAGTAATTGGGACTGCAAATCCACAGCACTGGTTTCAAATGATGACAAGGTTTTCTAATCTGCCAAGCGCTTGCCTTGCACTGATCCCACTGGGGTCAGCTTGGAAACACGCTGGTGTCTGCGGGAATGGAATTGTGCCAGTCGTGGGAACTTAAAAAAAAGCCAACCTGGAATAAACATGAAGATGTTGACAATGGCATTTCTGACACGTGAACTACTAGCATGCTTCTTGTTGCAATTTCCAGTGTACTAGAAAAACAATGTCAGAAGTTAAGCATTTATTACAACTTATGGGGTAGTTTTCTTAAAAAACACCATCTTCCGCTTGAAAGAATACAGACTGCAGAGTACACAAGAAGTTCTCAGATAGCATAAGACCAATTAACAAATTCCCCGTAACGCCAGTGGTGCATTGCATATTAGGCTTATATAAGTATTTTCTTTTTGTTGTTCTGCTGTTCCTTCTGTTCTTTGTAATTAGAGTTTGAGTGGGTTGCTGATGATGGATTTAATTTTGGCATAATGCTTTGAGGTGGGTGGTGGCAGGTAACCTCCTGAGGACCCTTGAGTGACTGCTTTTCTAAGACTTTTAGTTCTCTAACTGCTTTTTATTCTGCTCTAGGGACGACCTCAAAGACATACCGATTATCCAATCAACCCAAAGAAAATTAGAAATGTGACACATGTTTAGGATGGACTTCTGAAAATTCTTACCTGACTTGCATTTTACGGGTTTGAATGGCTTCCTGCGACAGGGAAAGGTCACCACCAGTTCTCTCAATTTAAGCTATAAGTTGTTATTGTTTCTGTTTATTTCTCTTGTTATGAAATAAAATTGCAACCTTTACAATGTAGTATATGATAGCTCAGCAAAATAATGGACGCAAATGAATACCTTAAATTCAGAGACAACAAATATGATGAGAATCTACAAGAATAAGAATGTATCATTTCAATTTCAAGAAAATCAACAAAACTCCTACCAGACCGAAATGTCCAGCTATCCACAGCGAGGTGAAGGACTGGAACTGCTGGTGATTAAGTACTTCAGAGGAACTGGTTAATAATAATACTGGTTAATGCAATACCTACTGCATTTTTTAAAAAATGCTTACAGCTGATTATCTCAAGCTCATCGTACTTTTCAATTTATGTTCTGTAATAAAATCAAGGGGAGTTTTGACAGAAAGCAAAAATCTTAAGCTGAAAAATGTGGATTTGAAACAACTGATTTTTAAGAGCTGTTGCTTCAGTGCTTAATGTCTCTGATCTACTTGAGGCTGAGTTTGGCAGCTAAATGATGTGGATCACAGTAAAGGATGGCTGATGGTGTTCACCCTGTTGTTTCATCATGGATAGAGACGATAATGACCAGGAGAAACGCATTTTAGCTGAGCAACCCAGCCAATAAATCAGGTCCTGCAGAAGGACCTTACATATGCCTTCCCAACCTAAAAAGTACACTTTCTAGCTGGAGTGTTTTGTGTGAAATTCTGTATTTCATAAAAGAAATGCTTAAGCAATTTTAGTTTTATACAAAGGCAACTTGTCTTTTTACCCACTTAAAACATTCTGAACTATTCAGTGTTTTGCATGTTAATTTTCTGCATGAACCTATGCAGGTGATCTTTGAGTAAAGACACAAAGCTGTTGAACGAAAGTACTTTCAGTGTTAATCAGTGCAGTGAAAATAAGAAATTTGAAACTTGGTCTCAGGAAAAAAAATATCATTTTGTTTGTTTAGCATTTAGGATCTCATTAAATTGTGACAGATTTTGCATTGCTGGTCATATTTCCAGTCAGTCTGTCAGAACAAGTGCTGGGACTAATTCATCTTCTGCCATATGTAATTGTATACAAAGCTCTTTCAGATTCTGGCCGCCTACACTCTTTCTGTCTTGTCTGGTTGAAGGAGGAGCTTTGAAATGCTTTCTCTTTGAATGGAATTTAGCAAAAACATGATATGTAAATAACTGTAGTGTTATACAGAGAAAATATAACTTGTGAAAATGTAAGTATTTGTGGAATATCTGCGTTTTTTCTTTGAATAACCATGCATTGGGAGAAAGATCTGCCTTATTCTGGTATGAGAATTGGTACTGCTGACATCTCCTAGTTGATAATGCAGCTCAATGCAACCTGAAAACCAATAAAAATCCACTTTATTAAGAAATGTCCACTGCACAAGGCAGATAGGCTGAGGGTAACATCAGCCTGTGCCTTTGGGTAAAACCATGGACCTTTGGCTTTCTGAGCACATACATGGTTAGCAAGCCTACTCTCATGAGAAGAGTAACCTTGCAGTACAAAAATGAAAACTGGTCAGAAGCATTTGTTTCCTTGCAGAAAATGTGTATTAATCAGAATGCATTTTGAAAATGAATCAAACCGTACTGTGTTGTTTATCTCAGAACCCTTGCTCTCAAGCTTAGCATTGTTATTATTTGGTATCACTGTCCTTGAACCAAAGGAAACCTTTTCTCCATTTAATCTGTATCCTTCCACATTAATTTAAAAAAAAAAAAAAGTGTTCATGTTGAGGACAAGGACAGGACCTAAAAGAGGAAATCCTGTGCTACCCAAATTGATTTTTAGCCTGTGGTTGGGCCAAATTTCCTGCACTGACTGCATAAGCCTATGACCAGAATGAGCAAAGGGTTTTTTTACAAAAATATGCCACATTCATGGATATATGCCTGGTAACCAGAGTCTGGAGCAGTTTTCCTTCCTGACAGCTACAAGAATGCATCCCATGTGGCTGTGGTTTATTTTCTGCAGAATTACCATGAGGTTAAAATTCTTATAGTGTCCCTGAAATTTATAGTTGGGTGCATTTGTATGCTTATAGATTTGTTTTCTTCAGGCATGTTATACAGCCTGTATATCATCTCCAGTACTAGCTGTTAGTTATGTTTGCAAATAGAGCTCTGCAAACAACAATGCATAAAATAGAGACAATTTTTAGCACTCAGGGAAAATAAAATATGCAGGCACTTTCAGAAGACAGAGTAGGCTAAAAATATTGAATTTCAGGCAGTTTATGGAGACACCAATCTTTTGTACACTTGCATGTTGATTTATAATTACGACTTGGGGGACATTTTAGTAATCTAGAAGTATCTATTTTTTTTATTGCTTACAGACTGTGCAGTTTGATTATATACAACCCTTCCATGTTCCCTTACGTAGTGTTCTGATTGGAATTCCGTACATGTGTATGTGGGAAAAAATACACTGGAGATATGCAGTACTTCATTCTGCAGTAAGGTTTCCTAAAGTTGTGCCTATACAGTTTTATATTTCAGAGAGAATTCAGGCTACCTGAAGAGAAGACCATCTAAAAATAACACTGACTCCACATGAAGCTTTCTTTTTCTAACAAAAAAGCACCTCATGGGGGCTAAGCAGACTCAACAGATACGCTCTTAGCAAAGGGTACTCACAGTGTTGACTAAACACTTGGTTTCATACCGATCGGATTAAATAGAATTGCTATTTTTGATATTTGCTTGGTAGTATATGTAATATGTACTGTTGCTAACCTACAGTAGATCACTTTCAATCTAGTATGTGGGCATTCCCAATGGCAGAGGAGGGTACTCCTTGCTTACCAGTCAACCAGCCTCACTATGTCCTTCTTCGGAAATATGCTCCATGAGGCAGGAAGGACACAGCTTCCTACAAGATTCCTCTGCAGAAGCTTCTCTGAAACCAGAGCATGGTTCCCTGGAAGCGTTGCAGATATCTTATTCCCCTGTCCGTCCAAAGTAGGCCCACACCCTAATTATCCCTCTCAGAATTTCTCAAAACCCCACATCTGTATTCTCCGAAACACAGTAAAATTAATCCAGCAGCCTCATAGTAGCTACACAAATAAAATTAAGCAATCTGTGTGCTCCCAAATGGTCCCATATCGTCAGACTGTAACTGGAAGAGAACCCTGGCTGCCAATATGGGAACACCTTTGCATCTTAGTACTCTTTACCAGATCAGACTCCAAAAGCCTCTGCTAAAGAATAGGCCGAGACCAGGAATTCATAAAGCCCCTGATACGGAGGTGCATGCTCTCAGTAGATGTGACTGTCATGATTAATCTCTCCTCCTACTCACCATGAACCACTCTTGTTCCCCAGGCTATGAACTAGCTGTCTCTTTTTCCCCTGTGTGATAAGTAGCTTTGTTTAACTTTTTAAACTTCCTTTGTCTCTCACTTTCCTTTCTTTTTACCATCCTTATTTTTTTTCTATTATGGAATATCTTTTCTTTAAACAAAGGGCTAATTGATACATATCCAATTAACATCTGAGCATTTGTTCTCAGCTTGTATTTAGCTTTGCAAATTGCTGCTTCTATTTCAGACCTGAGGAAGGGCTTGTATGTCAGAAAATTTGTCTAACATTTCCAGCAATGCCAGCTGATCCAATAAAGCATACAACCTCTACCTGCAGACTTTGACCTGCCCACGCGCTCATATTGACGCTTGCCTACTTCAGTCATCCCACTCACTGGGACGTCAGGAGGACACTATGCAAATTTAAGCTGACCTTTCTAAATTGCTGTTGGGAAAAAGCGAAGATGTAACTAAGGGGATGATTTCCACCTTGACAGTTAAAGACAGGAAGTCGCTCATCTCTTAAACTCACCAAGGTGATGGAAAAAACTGAATGCATGAAAGAGTCTGAGCTGGCTTGTCACATACTTAGCCCATCCAAACCCAAATTTACACGTAACCACTTAGAGAAAGAACACAGTAATTTCTCTGAGAGGGTGGTGAGGCACTGGCACAGCTGCCCAGAGAAGCTGTGGTGCCCCATCCCTGGAGGCCCTCAAGGCCAGGTTGGATGGGGTCCTGGGCATCCTGAGCTGGTGGGGGGCAGCCCTGCCCAGGGCAGGGGTTGGGGTGGGTGGGCTTTGAGCTTCCTTCTAACCCAAACCATTCTATGAATACTAACCCAACATGGAAACAAATCATGTCAATAAAGAGGAAATTAAACAAAATGTTACTGATGGAGGGAGAAACTAAGCCAGGCCCACGCTTGCATGTCTGCATCAAACATCATGATGACAGAAAATTAGCCACACTGTTGTAAAGATGGAATGTGATAGGAATGCTGTGCACTGCGGCAGTCTGCAGCTCCAAACAGAACTGTCCTTCTGCCCTGGAGATTTCCCATAGCCCTCCCTCCCCTGCTCTCCGTTCTTTGGGAGATGTGGGTTGCTAACAGCACCTTTATGTGATCTGAAAAACCACTGATCATTTACACTAGATCAGTACTGATATTCATTTAAATGAGAGTGGATACCTGCAGGCACAAACGCTATAGAACAGAATATTCATTTTCAGTTCAGAGAGGCTTTCGGCATTAGCTCTCACAGCAGAACTCACGTCACACAGATTATATTTATATTGTTTATTTGCTACTGTGATATGATTACTCTCCCAAATAAGAGATTACATTAAGTGCTTTTCTGAAATCATGTTCCAGCAAAACACTGTTTTTGTTTTGGGGAAAGAATGCCAAAATCCAGGGAAAACAATACGGAGATGTTTTAATTAGAGAAGCCAACCAGATCTATATTTGCTCTGTCTCCATCTCATTAGCTTCTCCTCATGAAAGGCCCAGTGGCTGCTCTGATCTTGTGCCAGATCCTCTGTACTATTGATCTCCTCAGTTCCAGTGTCCTCTCAGCTGACTGCTGAAGCAAGTAGTCTTCATGAGGTTAGCCCAACCGAACTGAAAAGGTGGTGGAGCAGCAGCTCCTGTTTGAAATCATAGAATGAGTTGGCTAGGAAGTGACTTCAAAAATAATCAATTTCCAGCCCCTTGCTGTGGGCAGGGCTCCTGACCACTAAATCAGGCACTAGATCAGGCTGCCCAAGGCCGTATCCAAATAGCCTTATGGGTTTCGCCAAATGGAGAAGCTGGGCATTTACTCACTGTCTCACACAGTGCACGAACAGTCTGCCACGTGCTCATGGAGTCAGGATATTTGTCTGCATTAATCCGTGCTCACCAAGCAGTCTGTGCATGTCAGTACAGCCACTCACTCCTGTCACGCCATGGTGCTGCCTCTAAACAGATGCCTGAAGAAAATTGCTCCTGTCAGAAACCTCTCCAGTGCAGCCTCTCCTGCTCAGTTTCCACAGTGAAGTGACCTCTGGTGATCCATATGTAAGCTGTACCACTGCAAATAATGATTTATTTCCCTCCAGAAAAGTCTTTTTTCCCTCCTTATTTGCAGATTTTTCTTTTCTCTGTCTCTGCCCTCGGTTTGGTGTCACCTCTCACAGAGTTACATGTTCAATTAGGACTCCCACGCCTCGGAGTGGGTGCCCATGTTCCTCAAGTGGCTGTGAAGCACTGCGAGAGCCACATGGCACTGTGGGAACAACAAAGACAGACATCTGTATTCCCTTAGCATCAACAGCCAAACTGCTGACAGATTTTGCCCTGCATTGCAGGTGCTCTTCAATTATTGCAATGAACCCAATCAACAATAATTGATGAAGACTTTCTAATGAATATTGGGAAAATCATTCAGCATACTCAAGGAGGTTTCCTTTCTTCTCTTGCTACACTGAGCAGCTTCATAGCTAATTGCTTACAAAGCCTTAGTTTCCTTCATTGCAATTCCTTTAACAGGGCAGAGGTAGAAACAATTAAAGGCAGGTGATTATGAAGATTGTGCTTTACAATGGAAACTGAAGAGCCATGAGCCATGAGCAATGGTTACTGACGGTACATGACTAAAGTCACTCTGCTTCTAAAGGATAACTTTGCAGTTGCCTCAGATACGCTGTGCAGACACCTCCGTCCTTTGTGCCCTTTGTAGCTGCTTACTGGCCAGAGCAACAGCGGGCAGCGAGTGACAGCGCATGCCACCTCCCAAGCCCTGTGTTCAGTCTGCCAGGGGAGCGCAGCTCCCAGACATGCTCATGGGTCATTGACTACATCAGTTCTAAACAACATCTAAATAGCCTATAATTGCAGCTATTTACATGCAAGTGCTGGGCTGTAGCTACGCGATTTTCCCTACTGTAGATGCAGAGTGGAGTGCAGAGCATTCAGCTTTTAGAGCCTGAGTTGATGTTATGCCAGAGACCGCATAGGTAAGAGTTCAATGCACTGTTTGCTCCTCTTGCTGCCTTTTCTGCTTCTCCAGCAGTTATCAAATGAATATAATTGCTAACAGAGGGTTGCTGTTTTTTATCCTGTAAAGGAGAAAGAGGACTTCATGACAGCTTAGAGATCTTACAAAATGGTGAATTAGCATAATCAACAATTTCAGTAATAAATCCAGTACTATGCTTTCAATTTCATCAGCTCAATTCAAGATTCTTCCTCCTGAGTTAGAACTGGCATCTCAGTGCACAGATCGCAGCCATTCTCATCAGTCAGGTATATTTCTGGATGCACTTTATGGCCAAGACAATTTATAATACAAAACCAAAAAGGACATAATGGTTACTTTGTTCTCTAGGCATCAATCGCGCACTTCTTTAAATTAGAAATGTCTAAAATGGAGCAAGAGGAATAAACATCTAATATGAAAATGGGATCAACTTGGGATATTTATCTGATTGCTCTTTTTTTTTTTTTTTTTTTTTTTTTTTTTCATGATGTTAATTGAAACTAACAAGAAGCACATTCTGACCAAGGTTCTGGTGACAGCCCCAAACACTTCCCACTCTCTTCAGGACTGCAGGAAGAAGGTGAACAGGGAAAGGGGGGGAAAGGCACATTTCAACAGCAGAAAGCAGACAGAAGCTGACTCCCATGTCTTTGCTGTTGTAAATCAAGCCAACCTCACTCATTTGAAACCATTTAGCTCACACTGAGACCAAAGATCCTCTGGAGTGACTGAGACAAGATTCTGTTGTATTCTGCTAACAACTCTCCCTGGGGTTGGTCATGCAGAATTAGTTTTCTAGTTCTATGAATCATAACTGAACCCCATGATATATGGTGCATAGGGTAGCAATAGTGTTTATCACTGCTTTTTAATACACAATTTAAATGTGGTCTAAGCAGATAAGTAGCAAACTGTTTACAGATGCAGAACCAAGAATACAATTAAACATTCTGCTTAATGAGATATTAGTGGGTATCACTCAAGACCTTGGGGATATGTGTAAAATATGCTTTCACCTGCTTCTTATGCCTTGTCCTGATCAGTGTCTCACCAAGCTGAGCTCTCAAGAATGAACAAGAAAACCCATTAAGAGGTGAGGCTTCAGGGTTCATTAAAGACACTGAGTCAACCTGCAAGCTTAACAGGACTGGCAGGGTTTTCCCACCAACTATGACATGTTCAGTATGCCTCTCAGACAACTTGGGCATGTGTTAAAACCCAAAAAGTGCTGTGGCCTGTAGGGGAACACCTTTGAGAGGCACATCCATGAATTCCTTTGAAGGAAAAAGCCATCAAAATGGCAATGCCCTCTGTAAAAGCAGTTAGCAAGTTTTTGGCCTTGCCTAGAGAAGAGGGATGTTATTTAATGCCCTTCCTCAATATCAGGTGAGCTCATTGCTTACGGTTGCATAACATCATTAAAGTTTCAGCTTCTGAAGCTTTAAATACAGAGATGATAAACTAAATATTTAAGAGATTCCGAGTTTAGATTCGACTGACCTTCACAAGCTCCTTCTGGTAATTTATATAAATGAATCTACTAATTATTCATAGAAACAAAATGCCTGAAAAGAATGTAAACACAGCACTATTATTGAATTTTACAGCTGGAATCAGAGCTAGTGTTTATGGGCCATGGCCAGCACTCTTTCACCCTGCAAAGTCTACTAAACTGATTAAAATTTCTTAAAGCATCATTTTTCATTGTTTGGGGATGACCAGGCACTAGAATTTTATTTTAGTCAAATCATAGTGTCCCCAGGTAAATGCCAGATCTTTCTAAGCTTCATTGCACTAGAGCTGCACAGGGACCAACTACAAAAGAATGCATTAAATCTAAGGGTGCTTTTTTCTAGTACTAAGTAACACGAGGCAGCTATTTTTAATTTCTGTGCAGCAGCAAGTGTTGAACAAGCTACATGTGACCTACCTTGCATTTTAAAGAGGAAGGATAAGAAACAAAGTGTGTAGAAGCTGCACCTTGCTAGTTAGCCAGTCCACGAAGCTGGAAATGGAGGTCCCATGGGCTGACTTTGTTCACAGTCTCTCCCATTGTCATCCATAGAAGTTTGTCATCTTTTTAAGGAGGAGTTTCTGTTCCTATCTAGGGGGATATGCACAATGGCAAAGCATAATAGTCCAGGTTTTCCTTCTTTTCCCCTTCTTTTCCCCCAGCTAACTAGAAATTTAAAGGAGGAGGAGAAAAACATAGACGCTCTTCTGGGATGCAAACCAAGGTGTCCACTGGTGTCCTGAAATACCTTCAGGGAAAGTTATCATTTCAGAGTTCACATAGAGATACTCGAGAGACCAGCCGCTCCAAGCTTACTTTTGTTCTTTTTACTGTGCTTTGAAAATGCCACCGAGGAAAACTCTGTGCTGCATAAAACAGCACTGTAGTGAGTCAAGACAGAAAACCACTTATCTTTTGTGTTCACTGATCTATTTTAGAGTTATGTTGACCTTTACAAGAACCTTTATATAATAACACCTCAATTAGAGATACTGGGTCAGAGATAGCACTTTCTAGCAAGAATTGCAGGTGGACAAGGCCTTCAGAAAAGTCATCAGCCATTCAACTGAAATGTCACCATTAGGCCATAGGAAAGAGCTGAATTATGCATTATTATTGGTAACAAAGGCTTTATAGAAAAAAGATGAAGGAAGCAGATCTAAACGTTTCTTCACTTTTAAAAGTGAGATGCTTTTCATGAGAACATTCATTCCCATTAGTCAGCTGGTGGTTGCTTTGATTTCCATCTCCATTTCCAAGCGAACAGTGACAACAACCAACCAACAAACAAATGAACAAAATCCCCAAATAGTTTTATTTTATAAGTTTCAGTCAAGTTAGCTGTATCTACATATGAGGTTAGATCTTTACATAGTGAACAGGCATAGCTGCTTTCTTCTTTCATGGGTTACGTCATCTTTCCTTTCCATGCTTCGTACTCAGCAAACTAATCTTTTCTGTAAGGAGAGATTTAACTAGGTGGCACAGAGCAGGCTATGTTAAAATTCCTGGGTTTGGATCTCTGTGTATGCCCATTACTAAATTTCTAGAAGCCAGCACAATCTGGTCTACTGTCATACTTCACAGCTCAGAAGTCAAAAACTGCCGACCTTTCTTTTTATTTGACTAGCTCAGTTTCTGAAAGGTAACTAAATATTCTTACCTTGATATGTGGAATGGATCTAATTTCATGAATAAGCAGAAAGTAGGAAATATGCCTAGGAGAGAACTTTTAATCAAGTCCATATCCAGCTTCCTATCTCCAGCCAACCTTCTAGATAATGTTAATTTTAACTTGCTCAATTTCTAAATCAGGTACATGGGGGTAGAAGGCCTCAAAAACTGAGGTTGAGAACCTCAAAACTTCAGGTGTCGGTCCTAAATATATCAATAAAGATATATTCTCCAATTATGGAGAATGTTGTTCTATCAATAAAGATGCAATGGGGACAAATTCTTCTTCCTTTTATTGGCCTTCCTTTCTGTGAGTTTGGACATCAATAAGCTTTTTCCTCTACAGATGATTACGTAGTCTTGATTCACACTTTAATTGGGTCCATCCTGCGCAGCAGAGGCAGGCTACCGTCTTCCGAAAAAATTAAGAACCTCCATGTATTTGTATGAGGTGAGATCAGAGTTGGAATACATATACATTGGAATCTTTATTCTGGCAGCTGCCAATTATATATCACTTGACATGGTGACCTTAACTTCCTTTTACTGGAACACATTATGTGTATTTACTAGCAGTACAACACTAAAAGGTTTCTAGGGCAAATGGAAGGGAAGGGTTTGGATGCCTTGACTTTTTACTATTTCCTGCAAAGTGTTTGACAAAACTTGGGAGTGCTACAGCACAAAGATCAGAGGTTGTTTTGAAGCCTTTGCTCTGTCTAAAGAAGAAAAGCAAACCGGACAAAAATCCTTTTGAAACTTCAGCACTGTGCTTCTGCAGACAACAAGACATCCAGTAGATTCAGCAGTCACTGTAGCAGTGCTGGGTGGTGCGCAGAGGAGAAAGGGTCTGACAGCAATATCTTTCATTTTTGGTCAAACTAGCTTTCTGCAGCTGAAGTAGGAGAGAAGACTATGATCACTGAGCTTCAAGCAGCATTAAGTACTAGTAGTGATGTTATCTTTGCAGTGTACTTCAGCTCCTCTGAAGCTGGGAGCCTTCTAGATTCATTGCCTGAGCAGAATAAGGACTTAGGGAGTACACAGAGAGGAAGAGGATCCTGAACTCTGGCTCCTGTGCAACAGTCAACAGAGCCAATGAGACTCTCCAAGATATCTTAATTAATCCTGACATATGCAGTATAAATACATGTATGTACATATATACATATATACACACACACCTATGTGCATATGTGCTGTATGTGCATATATAGGTATGCAGCACCAAATGATTGTCTCAGTTTGTACTGGAATTAAATTCTTCACTTCTGTAAGACACCACTGAGAATTTTTGGGGGGAGGATTTGATTTTTTCTTTGCTTTGCTTGTTTAATCTAAAAGGGACAGAAAAGATAATGAGAATGGAGTTTGTCCTTAAACTTAATTTCTCCAAAGTCACTGAAGTAAAGGAAGGAGTACACTTAAACTTCTTTCTCTCTCCACACTGCAAGCTGTAATTGTTGTGGATCTTTTTAATCACGTTAATTCCTTTGTCTGTACAGAGATTGAAAATTGTTAGCTGATAATTAATATGTCTTTTTACCGTTTAATTAAAAAGTTAACTGCTGTGGTTAAGTGCCAAATAATACCTGAGTACTACACATTTTCCTATCTTCCTTGCAAATCAAAAGCCAGTCAAAAAGTCCAAACCCACAGCACTCCTTGGGCTTTGAAACATTTAGGGAATTTAACTTAAGCTGAGATAAGCTTTCTTTCCACCAAAGCTCAGGACACATTTATGAATTGCATCCCTCAAAATTCTTTGGCTTGACTGAAAAATTCACACTTATATTTGGGTACTTTCTTTTTTTTTTTTTTTTAATGTCTGTTTTGGTTGTGCTTTGTTTTTTTAGGATACAAGATTACTCACGCTGTAAAGTAAGTCATATCATGCAGATCTCTGGATAAAAGTCTCAAATTTTCAAAACTATACTTGATATATTTTTGTGACATGGATCATGGTAAGATTTTGTTGAAACCACTGGCTCCTAGCTCTTGTATGGGAACACAGGTTAGATTGTAACACAGGCCTTAGGGCACAGATTTTCAGAGGTGCTTTGTTCCTGAACTACACACAGCCATTAGATTCTTAATTACAAGGTAAAAATACATACTAATGGGAGTTAAGGCTGTGGAAACTGCTTTTTTTTTTTTTTCCTACTTTTTCAATTATTTAGTTGGGCAAATTAGCTGATCTGTATGAGTGGCCAGTCAGAGAGTGCAGATCTATGCTTGTTAGATGTATTGCCATCAAGAAGACCAAAGCCTATAATTAAGGCATGTTCTCTGTAATGAAGGTCATGTTCTAGATCCCATTCTGTTTTCCAGTATTCAAATATACACATCTTTCTGAAACAAAACCTTCCAATTCAAAATCAGCATCCTTGATTTCAGCTGCAACACAAGCTTCTTTGTCAAAAAGTTTGTGTAAAATTGTTCTATCTCTTTAGAATTTCAAAGAGTAAAAAAAGAGGCACAGGCTTCACATCAGTGTACTGATCTCAAGTCCTTGGAAACTTCAATTTCTGCAGTCAGAATCAAAATGCAAATCTATTCTGGCACCAGTGGAATATAGAACACCTTTCAAGGCACAGTCATATGTTCATTTTGATTTTGGGGGGGGGGATTGATTTGATTTGGATCAAATTTTGATTGAAAATATGTCAGCCTAAGAAGTTATCTTCCCCCGCACTTTCTGTTTCTGTGTCTTCTGGAACAATCCTGCAGCTAGCCATACTTTAATAAAACCACCCAATTTCCTAGACACTTCCAATGGTGGGGTTTAAAGTGAAGGAAGACTTGCACAGTTACTGTTACTGCTAGTGACCAGGATTGATAGTACAATTAGTTTCTTTGTCATGTATATGCAACATACGAATCTCCAATTAGGCTTCGCTCACAATCGAAGAGAAGAGCTGTTATCGGTCTTCTTGCATGGGTGAAACTCCTTGGAAGTCTGTGAGCACTTCTTCTTCAGAAGCCAGCTCAGATGCTCTTCTCCACGTTAATTCTTTCAGATAAGTGGGAGTAAGAAGCAGTGAAATTGTAGTCATATGCCAGCAGACAAGATTGAATGCATAGCAAGTGCAGACATGATGAACAAGAAGGTGGTGTTTTAATAGTCAATTTTCAGAATATAACAACTCTTGAAAATAGAATAGCTTAGAACATTTTCTCTATTTAGAAGTGTCACTGCTTAGCTGTTCACTTAAGTAAAAGCTGAGCTGTGGTGTACCTTTAAGGTAAAAAGTATTACCAGAGGCTGAAAAGCCTTTCAGCTAAGGGGTACCTCAAAATCAAAACCTGGTGCCATCACATAGCAGAAGTGACAAAACATGAATACTAGAGGCATCTTTATTCTAAGTTGCTCCTCAGATGTTCATCTTGCTATTGCATTGCCAGAACACAAGGAATGTCAAACTAAGCTGGCTCATATATTATCATGTCAGAACTCAGTCTGCACCCAGGTTTAGGACAGATCTGTGTGTCTGTATGTGTGTGTGTAGGTTCAAGGGCTATGAAGTTCAGAAGATCCACACTAAAAACAAGGTGAGGCATGTAGCATTTCAACCCTTCGTTTATCTCTGGGTTGCTTTAACTGGCTGTGGAAACTTTCTCCAGGGTATGATAAACAAATCTGGAAGGCTGTGAACAAGGCTTGGGGTGTTAGATGGGAGAGGGGAGTCCTCTGCTCATTGAAAACCTGCTGATGGCATCTTGTGCAGCTTATACTGCAACTGCATGCTGGAATACATGCAAGTAAAGGGGATACTGCATGAAGGGCACTGCCATCACCATCAGCATCATTGCTCTAGAAGAAGAATGCCTTTTTGAAAAAAATAAACTCAGCAGCTGGCTAGGAATTGCCATTTAACACAGCACCCTGAGAAGCGAGGGACTTCCATTCTCCTCCATTTTTTTTCTACCATGAAGATAGGGAAGGCTCTGAGGGCAAGGTGTGTGAGGGGAGGCTGAGGCCCCTCGCTGTGCTCAGCGCAGAGCAGAGGAGCTGAGGGGAGGCCTGATGGCGGCTGCAGCTCCTCACAGGGAGCGGAGGGGCAGCGCTGAGCTCTGCTCTGTGTGACAGCGACAGGGCCCGAGGGGGTTAGGGAAAGGGTCTGCACCAGGCATGGAACAGGCTGCCCAGGGCAGTGAGCGTGGCTCTGAGTGCCAGAGTTCAGAGCCTTGTGCTCTCAGACACAGGGTGTGAATTTTGGGTGGTTCTGTGTGGTTGGACCCAATGATCCTCGCGATTTGCTTCCAACTCAAGATACTCTGATCCTATGATTCTATGAACTGTGTCTCTTCTAGCTAATGTTGCCAGCTAATTCCTCAAAGCACCAGCTCTCATTGTCCCTGCTCCCAGGTCCTCCACTGTTTGGGTGCTGAGGCCCATTGTGCCTCTGGGCTTCCCTGGGTGCAGCTCAGTGTGCTCTGTGGAGTATCTCTCTTGGAGGCTATAAACTCCTCAAGGCAGTCCAGAAAATAAAAACATTGTATGTTCCCCCACTGAGTCTAGTGCAAAGAGCCTTCTCTGTTCACATGCTTCTGTGTGCACTGCAGAGTGCAGCCTGAATTACAGCAGTGAGATTTTCTGCTTGGATACGACACATATATTTTGATGATAAGAGAGACCAGCTCTCGGACAGAAATCCATTTTTATGTCATACCTCACCAGCACACGTTCTTCATGCAGTTACAAAATGAGCATGTACTGCTTGCCATCCAGATGGCTAGCTGGCAACTGCTGCTGGCAGTGGCCATACCTGGGGAGGACATGTGCTGGTGTATGAATATGGCCCACCTCACTGTTGTACTGCTCTTTGCTGGGCTCTCACAGGACTGAATGACCAAATATACAGAGGGAAAGGTAGCTGATCCTATTTGGGCATGATACAAGCAGAGACTGTGCAACGCTCCCAGGATGTTTGTTTTTCCACCAAGGTAAGCAGCAAGAGAATTTCAAATCCAGCCTTATTCTCCTGCAACCAGCAGGGTTCTTAGCAATGTCAGTGGAAGCTGAAAATGTTTTCTTTTAGCTGTCTCTGTCACCTACTGTGCGTTTGTGAGCCCGTTGGTCAGAATTAACCCCTTAAGCTCACAGACCAATGGTATTCTTGTCAGAATATAGCTACTAATGCAATACACCTGACTGCCTTTCACTAGAAAATATTGTCACATAACTCAAAGCTGCTTTAGGGCCTGAACTTCACCATTTTTACTCTGGATACTCACACCATAGTGACACTTCTGAAGCAGCAGAACAAGTTGCTACTCATGCAATAAACTCCCACCTTGCTTATTGCCCACTTGGTATGCTCACAACAAGACCTGAGACAACGTGAGTTTTGTAAAATACCAGGGGAGGTGAAGACAGTATTTTAAAATAGGGTCCTTCCCCTCATTTGCTACAGAAAATAACAGGAAAAACCTATAAATAGATAAATAAATAATAATAATAATAAAATCCTGCAACATTTTGATCCCTAGTCGTAAATCATAGAATCATAGAATGGTTTAGGTTGAAGGGGACCTCAAAGCCCAACTGGTACCATCCACCAGCTCAGGCTGCCCAGGGCCCCATCCAACCTGGCCTTGAGCACCTGCAGGGATGGGGCACCACAGCTTCTCTAGGCAGCTGTGCCAGCGCCTCACTGCCCTCCAAGGAAAGGATTTCTTCCTAACACCTAACCTAAATCTCCCTTCTTTTAGTTTAAAGCCACTCCCCCTCATCCTATGACTATCTACCTCAGTAAAAAGTCACTCCCCCTCCTGCTTGTAGGTTTCCCTTGAATTCTGGAAGATTGCAATGAGGCAAGGCAAAGGGGCCTTCCATAAAGGCACTGCAAAATTCCTTCCACTGCCTCCATCCAGATGAGCCCTGGATGTGGATTTTGACACAGAGGCTGCTGCAGGGTGTGGAAAGGCCAACAATCTTCTTGGGCTCTCCAAAGTGCTACTTTAACTTTTTTTTTTTTCTTTTTAAATCAATTTAAGAGAAATTTGAGGGAGTTAAATGCATCCTCAGAGCAAATTGAATCTATATTTCTTCACAGATACATGAGTCAGAGCATCTGAACGTCTATTGCCAAATATAGGCATTGTGCTACATCAGAAGATGGATGCTGGAGGATAACTGCATAATTTCCGAAGTTTTGTTTTATTATCTTTTCATTTTTGTCAAGCAAATGACTGAGAGCACCCTTTTCCATCCCTCCAGGAAAGCTGCCTGACAAAGAAACGCTGTATGTTTTAAGAGAAAGGGCAGCGAGATTCATGTTGTGACTGGCTGAAGTCTGCCATAGGGATGGCAGTTACGGTGGGTGACACAGTGGCTGTGACACTTCGGTGTCCCATTGGGACCGAGCACGGGATTTCACATTTTCAGGGCACCTCCAGCACGCACCTGGAAAGCTGGCAGAAATGTATGGAGAAATCCACTCTCAGACCTCAGGATGAAAGATCTGCCTCCCAAAGGCACGATGAGGTAGAGGGACGCAGATCCCCCGTTTCCCGTGGACCGGCGTCCACCTTCACTCCCTCTCAGCGCGTCCTCCGCCCTCCGCCATTTTCCCCCTTTTGCCCGTAGCTCCGCAACCGCCCGCCAGGGGGCGCCGCGGCTCCTCGGATGAGGGGCGCGGGGGCTCGGCGAGTTCGAGGGCACTCATTGGCTGCGGTTGGGCGGGCCGGGCGCGGGGCGCCGCTTCTTAAAGGGCTGCGCGGGGCGGCGGGTGTGCGGTGCCGGGCGGGTGCTGCCGTTAGGGGCGCGGGCGGGTGTTTGCGTGCGGGGCTGCCGGGCGAGATGAGCGAGGTGGGTGAGCGGCCGCTGGGCGCGGGAGTTGGGAGGGTAAAGGGGATCCGCTGGTGCTCTTCAGAAAGTGGGAGGCTGGGTGGATGGGACGGGGGATCTGCGGGTGCGGGAGGCATTGAGCGTTAAGTGTAATGTTTGCTTTCCTAAGGTCAGCTGGGGAGGGCAGGGTGCTTCGGCTGAGCTGAGAGGTGTGCGTTGGCTGTGTGCGGGGTCTGAAGCTCGTAGCTTCTGTAAAGCTGCTTTTTAATGAGTCTCTACAGGTGTGTGCGCTCCTTCAAAGCGAGAGGTGTTGCCTTGTTTTGTGCTTTGAAGGACCGTGTGCCCCGGTGGAGGATTGGAGGTTTGAAAACCAGAGTTTAAAGGTGTTTGCAGTGCTTTCCTCTGCACGGAATCATCACAGAACAAATTGTGCAGGAGCCAGATGTGGGAGCTCATGGAGAAAATGACATCTCTGTAGTCTGATGCTAATGTGAACTTCATAAATGCTGACCTGGGAAGGATAATTAAGGAAAAGAATGTGGATAGTTCCATAGGCTAGTAGGATTGCTGCCTGCTTGTAAATAAGTTGTCTTAGGAGAAATGTTCTGAGGGCAAAACAGTATTTTTCTCTTAGGTGTGTACTTAAACAGGATGACTTAAGCAGGATGATGTACTTAAGCAGTCAGTCAAGTGCCAGCCGGAGTCAGCTTGCAGCATCCCAAATTCTCCATTGCACTTTCCCTTGGGGATGAGTAGCGATATCTGTAATTACACCTTACCCAGCACCTATTTCTGGAGGCTATTTCCTGTTGCAAAAGACCTGCCGCTGCTCTAACAAATGGCTATTCCTGTCTTAGCAACATGAGTAGAGCAAAAAGCATTGAATTAGTTCTGACTAGCTGTTGTGCAGATGTTATACTTTGGTGCTCTCTTAAGTAAAAGACTTGAGGTGAAGACCAGAGAGAGAATTGTGAGGAGAAGCTTACATTTTAGTTTGTGGGTCAGGCAAGTGGGGAAAGCAGAGGGAAGCCTCACTGTGCATTCCTGCTGCTTGCAGAGATCTGACAGCCTAAGTGCACTTGCACCATGCTTTCTATGACTTCTCCTTGTTGCTGCCTGCATTTGAATTTACTGGGCAGAGTCCGTGCTGTAGTCTTCTAAAGTAACTACACCTCTGCCACCCGCACTGGGTGCTCCTTTAAGATAGTGTTTTGGGAGAAATTCTCTGGTGAAGAGCAATGGTTGAATGATCCTGCTATACTGACTGCAGCTGTGCAAGGCACTCTTACATTATATTCCTGTGCTAGGTTGTACTTGCTCAGTAATTTCCCTTTCATAGTTTGAAATATTACTGCTTGCTTTGTGCATAGTGTGTCCTGATGAACATTAAGATCACTGCTAATACCACCACAGGGTTCTTTATTCATGATAAATTTCCTGGTGCCTCACAGAGCAGTATTTCTAGCACACCTTCAGAGTTAGGAAGATAACATTTATACGATGCTTAAGTGCAATCACTGTCTTCAGTCTTACTGTCATTCTCCAGATAATACTGGAGCATTTATCACCCACAGCTATACGGAATGAAAGCCAACAGTCAAAAGAATATTCTGTTTCCAAAAGACAGGTAGGAGCAACTGGACCAGCCCAAACCACCCCAGTTCAGAAGACTGCTTAAAAGCAGAGGCAAAAAAAAAATTAGAAAGCAAGCTCCTTAAACATCTGTTTGGATGGGGGTCTTGGTGGATTTCAGTTGTAATGCTGTAACTGATTTTTTTTATTTTCTTTGTCCTAATCTGACAGAGGATCTGAGGACAGTGATTAAAAAAGGCTCATCTTGAGCCCTGAAAAGATTATCTCAAAGTGGTGTTGAGATGGCCGAAAGGTTTCAGCTTATAATTGCTAGTATTTGAGTGCAACTTAAAATGCAGTGGTAGCAAATTCTGAAGAGAGCTTTCAGGTATTTTGGAAGTTATTTGAGACTTTTTACATGGCTTCTTATTTTACTGTCTCAAGCAAAATTAACGTAGTTCCTGCTTATGTGATATACCACTCTCCTGATGGAGAAAGCTGAAGAGGAAGCAGCCATTAATGTGACTATAGTACTCCTTTATTTTCTAGCAGCTAACTTTTTTTCAGTGAGGAAAACTTCTCTGCAGAAAAATCTTCATCTGCAATTAGTCAAAAAATATATTTAAGAGATTCTGATTGCTGTGCAAAGATCTGGCACTGTAACTCCAGGGGATTTAAGGTATAAGGATTTATTAGTTGGATCATGGAAGTGTCCAAACGTATTGCTAATGCTTCTTGGTTTTAGCTGGAGATAGTTCATTATGTACTGAATTGTGTTTTTAGGTGTTGAAGTAACTTTGGAAATCTGTTCTCGAGTAATTGAGGAGCCTTTTCTCTAGGTCTGTAGGTTTATTCCTTCAACTTTAATGAGCCTGGAGAGAATGGCCAAGCTGTTCAGAGTTAGCTACTGTCATACAGCATCTATGAGACAGATGCAACTGTTCTTCCATTAAAGATTTCTTGTCACCTAGGATGAACTGGGGAAAGTCATCTTGGGTGTTGGTTCACAGAAGAATGCCAAATCACTATATACACTCACTAGTGAGCCTTTAAGCTTAAAACTCACCTCAAAGAGTCTGTCAGCTTATCAGTGGAGTAATTATCTGACATGCTGAGTTTGTCAGGCCATGCTGACAGTATTCTTCTGATGTGAAGGCTTGCAAGAAGCGCTTTTAACTTCATACAAATATTTTTACAGCAGTCATTGCCAGTCTTTCCTTCTGTGTTGAATGGCTCTGGTTGTTGTTAGGGATCAGTCTTACTCTTGGAGTCTGACTGTAGAGTGCTTAGGTCTCTTAGCTGGGCTTGGAATACAAATAACCCCAGTTGTTGTTTCTTGAGGAGCAAGCAAGCTCCTTCCTGTTGTCTTATGGCTCTTGAATTTGGCACTGGCTGCTGACTTGTGCCCACCTCTGGGAGAATCATGAAGGGTACATGATTGTGTTACCTGTAATGGGATGTGCAGGGTATTCCTGGTTTATCAGCTCAAATCTGGAGCAGCTCCCAACTACAGCCCAGAGTACTTAATTTGTATAATTTAGAGCTCAGATTATCTTCAGATAGTTACACAGTAGTTGCGTTGGGAAAGATGTTTGCTTTACTAGAAATGTGATATGCCTAACACAGGGGTCAAAGGCTTGTCCTGAAATTTGAGCTTCATCAGTCTTTGGAGTGAGAGGAGATGCCTTTTATAACCAAAGCAATCCAAGTCAGTAATACCATTTAACCTCATGGTGTGGGTATGTTTCCAGTCTACTAGAGCAACATAGGGTGTCTGCTTCCTTACAGGTTGAGGAAGACCCTGGGATGCATTTCCATCACTTCAGTCAAGTACCCTAGCCAGGAGGTTGTTACAGAAGGAGAGGAATGTAGCCAAGAATGGAACTTCTGGTATTAGTGCTGGTTTCTGCCTGAAACTGTAACTGTTTCAGGTAATTAAGTGGGAAAGCTGAAACTCCTTCATGGATTGCTCTCCCAAACTGAGTTTAATATTCCATAGAAACTGGACTAAACTGTTGATACCTCTAGTCTTGAGACTAGATGTATTTAAACACTGAAGTGATGTTTCTAACATCAATAATCCTGATGGCAAGAAATCAGAGATAGTTTTTGTTGGGGGGAAATATGCCATGTTTGTTCACAAAGCTACTGTACTCTTGTGTGGTTCTTGCAATCTAGGTTGTGGAGGGAGGTGGTGCAAGCAGACATCTTGCAGTAGGATGAGGGGGTGGGGATATGATGATGATGACAGTGCCTTTTTTTCAGATACTGCAGTGATCTGAACTACCAGTTTCACTGAGGTTATACCCACAATAGGTACACAACTGCATAGACCTAAAGTGCAACTAGAATGTGGCAGGCTGGAGGAAGAAATCGTGCAGCTGTTGTAGGTTAGGGGTGGGACTGAAGGTGTGTGAACACTTCTATCTCAAATTTACTTATTAGCTGTGTAGTAAATTGCTTCTCAAAAGAGGAGGAAGGAAGGAGAACAAGTTTTTTTTTAGGTTTATCACTTTGCCTATTCTTCCCCTGATGTGGTTTCAGTGGAATCTGGCATCTTCTCAAACAGCACTTATGAATGAAGTTGGAAGCTAATCTCCTTAGTTTGGTGAAGGTGGTACAGTTCAGAAAGAAGCTTGTTTTCTTTCAATGTGTATAATGCTAACAGATCAAAAGAATGCTCTAATAGGAGATAGTTGGCTTCAGAAGTGTGCTTCAAGATGATATCATTTCCTTGTTAAAGAGTAATTTCAAATGAAAACCTCTGTATTTGTAAAACAAGAGAACTGCATCCAGCACTTCAATAGAAAAATTAGGAGTATAATTTCAGGCTCTAAAGGCATGTAACATATTAATAAAACGTCCCTACAATTCTAATGTATTATCAAGATTACGAGGATTATCTTTCCACCATTTCTATGCTGACTTGGTCAGGCTCATGATGAAATAAGGTATATGGTCAATATCTGATGTTATCTGTCTTATTTTCCGAGTCTATGAAATAAAAAGTAGTATGTCAGTGTTTACATGTTTTCTTTTCCTGTAACAACAGCACAAAAGAACTTCTAATAGAGTGGCTGGTCCTAGACAGTGGGTGTGTAAATCATGTGATGCTCATTGCTTGGTTGAAGAGGGCTGAGAGAAGGCTGTGTGCATCAGAAGAAAGCTATGCCTTTCTTCATCCTGTCAGTTGCAGTGGAGCCTTGAAATCACAGGGCCTTGCAACACTTTATTCTCTGTGAGGCATAGGATCCTTTAATAAAGATGAATAACAGCCTCTCTTTTTCTAAGAAAAGGTGTTCTGTTTCTTTTTTCTTAGTTGTTTAGACACTAGTTTAACAAAAATAGACATGCCAAATAAATAGAAACTAGGTGAAATCATAACTAACATTCTTTATCCCTTTGCTTTTCCATCTACTTTTAATAATGGCAATCATTCTTTATTTCTCTTATGGAAACAAATGGAGGAGACAGATCAGATAGGCTACTTGTCTCTTCTTAGGAAAAGAAATGACAGTCTTTGGAATGGGCTCAGAGCAAGCAACTGCAGAAGAGTTGTAATTGTGAAACTTGCTTTTAATGACAGGACTGGGGAGAAGTAACTCAGTTTATCCTTGCTCTCCATGTCTCTTCCCACTTTCCATATAAAAGTGTATGGAATAAGTGTTGCACTGGCTAGTCCTTCAGCTGCTATTTTCTCACCTGATCAATTCATACCAAATGATATGTACTCTTATTTATGAGCGATATGAAACTTGGAAGAAGCACAAGCTTAGTCAGAAATGAAAATTGCCTACATGCCTTGAGTATTATTTGCAGCGAGTTTTCTCTCCTCTTAAAGAGAAAAGTATTACTTTGCAGACATCAATTTTTTTTACCTTATCACCTTAGTATGCAGAGCATGAAACACAACCCAGAGTGGAGGTGTACCTTATACTGTGAGAATGGTGAAGGTAGACTGAATGATGATAGAGTGCTTTTGTTGAAGCTGATAGTTCAACAGAAGACCCAAAAAAGGGATGGGCAGGGAGAGGGAGGAGGGAAGCTATTAAAGGTGGTATCCTTCTGACTTCAAACTTTAAAGATTACCTGAGACTGAGTGTTGTGCTTGCTCATTATATGTTAGGTCTGCGGGTTTGTTGGTTGACATTTAGCTGAACATGAGCCAGCGGTGTGCCCACATGACCAGGAAAGCCAATGGCATCCTGGCTCGTATCAGAAATAGTGTGGTCAACAGGAGCAGGAAGGTGATTGTCCCTTTGTACTCAGTTCTGGTGAGGCTGCACCTTGAGTGCTGTGTTCAGTTTTTTGCCCCCTACTACAAGAAAGACATTGAGGCCCTGGAGCGTGTCCAGGGAAGGGCAATGAAGCTGTGAGGAATCTGAAGCACAATTCTCGTGGGGAGTGGCTGAGGGAAATGGGATTGTTGCCTCTGGAGAAGAGGAGGCTCAAGGGCGACATTATTGCTTTCTACAACTTCCTGAAGGGAGGTTGTAGCGAGGTGGGAATCGTTGTCTTCTACCAAGTAGTGAGCTAGAGGGAATGGTCTTAAGTTGTTCCAGGGAAATTCAGGTTGAATGTTAGGAAAAAGTCTTCTCTGAAAGAGTGGTTAGGTACTGGAACAGACTGCCTAGGGAGATGGTGATGTCAACAGCCCTGGAGGTGTTCAAGAAGCATTTAGATGCTGTACTGAGAGACATGGTTTGTGTGGATGATGTGGATGTGTGATATATGGATGGTTGGACTGGATGATCTTGGAGGTCTTTTCCAACCTTGGTGATTCTGTGATTCCTTAATGGGTAGAGAGGGAGTACTAGCTATGGTGGGATGTGTGCTAATGTTTATTTAGTGTCACAAACAGGGTCTTGGTGTCCAAGGGCCTGGCAGGAGGTGAACTGTTTTGTCACCAGCTTTATTTGTTGCTCTTTGGCTAGCTCATTTGATTCTAGTTACCCAATAGTGCCAGCAGGACTAGAGAAGCTACTGTAGAATAACCAGATAAATGGGTGTCCTGGTTTCAGTTGGAACAGAGTCTATTTTCTTCATTGTGTCTAGTATGATGCATGTCTTGGCTATAGGAGAAAAACAGTGTTAATACACCAATGTTTTAGGTTTTGCTGAGCAGTGCTATATGGAGCCAACAGGTACACAAGGAGCTGGGGAGAGACAGAACCAGGACAGCTAACTGAAAATGGCTTTAAGGAATGTTCTGTGTCATAGAATCAGAGAATGGCTTGGGTTGAAAGGGATCCCAAGGATCAAGCTCCAACCCCCCTGCCACATGCAGGGCCACAACCTCCATATCTGATATTAGACTAGGCTGCCCAGGGCCCCATCCAACTTGGCCTTGAACATGTCCAGGGATGGGGAATCCACAGCCTGTTTGGGCAGCCTGTGCCAACACCTCACCACTCTCTGAGCAAAGAACTCCTCCCTGACATCCATCCTCAACTTAAAACTATTTCCCCTTGTCCTACCATTATCTACCCTTTCAAAGAGCTGACTCCCCTCCTGTTTGTAGGCTCCCTTTAGTTACTCGAAGGCTGCAATGAGGTCACCCTGCAGCCTTCTCATGTAATGTCATGCAAAATTATAAAACTGGGAAGTTGACTGGGTGGGCTGTTTCTGCTCAGGCACTGACTGGGCATTATTCAGTGGGTGGTGAGTGACTGTGTTGTGCATTTCTTGTTTTGTTTAAAAGAAATACATGTTTTATAAGATAATCACTATTTCTCTTCATTTTGTCTTATTAAATAATCTTTATGTCAACTTGTGAGTCTTACATTTTTCTGAATTTTCCCCCATTTTACTTGAGGGCTGGGAGACTAAATGAATGGCTGTGTGGTGCTTTACCACCTGCTGATTTAAACCACAACAACGGGAACCAAATGTTTAAGATCTAATGATTTAAACTCAAAGGCTGTATGCTGCTGCACCTGAATGGGGAAAATGTGTGTTGGTTCACAGCACAAAATGACTATACTAAAAATGGAGAAGAGTGAAGAACTGCAGGGAGCCTGGCTACTTGTTTTGCTCTGATGTAGAAGGATTTGTGGAGATTTCAGGTGTGTTGTGTCATCCTCAGAAAAGATGCAGTTCAGAAATGCCCAAGCAAGCACTGATCAGGCTTATGTCCCTGGAAGTAGGACAACTCTCAGTGTAATATTATGCTATAGGTTTTTAATCTTGTCAAGAGTTAGTAGGCTCTTCTTTCCAAGTGAATTGGTGGCTCTTTCCAAGCTGAATCTATTAGCATGCATGATATTAAGGAAGAAAGTGCTTTATGAGTGTGTTTTTACAGATACAGGAATACTCTCCCACAAAAAGGTTGGCTTTAGTGAAGTAGTGTTTCTGAGCCAGATTCATTCAGCTGAGTCATTTCTGGCAAGTCGTACTACCTGACATGCTGCTTTGCCTTTAAGTCTCTGTGAAGAACTTGTGTGCATTTCAGTAAAGCCCTGAATATTCACTAGAATGAAGTTGGATTAGTGGGAGGAAAGAGTGCCCTCTTCTATGAGAACAAGGGAACTGGGCTTTGGATATGCAAGATAGACTTCCCTTCAAAAGGAACTAAACAATGCATCAGATGGGTGGGTGCAGGCATCCTAAAGTAACTGTAATGTAATGGTTGGTAGTGGAGAATAGTTGGCCTGAGATGAACTGAAGCTAAAAATGACAACATCTGAAGTGCTCAAGTCCCAAGTCTTGAGTGAGGCAGCAGGGGAGAGGTGCTTAGGCAGAAAAATAATTCTAATTAAAAAAAAAACACAAGCATGTCTTTCATTTGATTTCTAGTGCTTCTTAGTCTCTAGTAACAGTGTTCCATGTAATGGGACTACTGTCTTTTTTTTAAAAAAAAAAAAACTTTTTCAAATCTCAAGGACTAAATACTAAGTATTCTGGTTGTTGAATTCCTAAGCACAGTTTCAAAATTAGTTTGAAATACCCTGAACAATATCTTTTACTGGAACTTGAGAGATACTGTGTGGTGTTCTGGAATGAAATCTGAGCAGCACTGAAAACCAATTCCTAAAGTTCCAAACATATTTTAGTGGAATGTGAGGGGATACAGAAGATGGAAACTGCTCCAAAATAGGAGCATCAACTTGATTGGAATGAGGAGGAAAAGCAGACTAGGCAAATGAAGGTAGCTGGGCAAACAGGTTTCTGCAGATTACATGGTGAAAAAATACGAGGTGAGGCTTCATAGCTGCTTCATACGTATCACTACTCCACTCAGATCTGACAGATGCATACTCATCACTTAAAGAGAGAACAAGCACATTGTTGGCTTGGCACACATTTAAACTACATGTGCCAGCACACGTGTGCTGCAGTTTAAGCAGGTCAGCCAAATGCCTAAGGCAGGCTGACTTCATGCCAGTTTTAATTGGCCAGTCAGACTTGGCTAGCTATCACTTCAGCTCGTTTCCCAAGCTATGGCACAGCATTAGCATCCAAGCCAAGCTGAATGCATCTCTACAGAAAGATTACGGGAGACCCTCAACTTGCTTTACAAGGATTTTGTTCTGAGTTCTGCCTTGTGTTCCTTGCTTTGAATAGAAGCTCGGTGCATTTTCACCCTGGAGCTGGTTAAAGGGATGGATCTGCATATGTAGAAACAATTAGCTAAGGATCTAGCATTACTCTTGTAAATTGTGGGGAAAAAATGAGAGTTACAAATCCAAATTCTAACAATATCTTTTGTGGTCATATCATATAAGCCTTTAAAATTAATAGATGTTTTCATCAGACTGCAACATGTCAGGCAGCGCACAGCTGGATCTAAGTGAATGTTGTAATCTGCTTTCTGTGTGAAACTCAGGTCTGGTGGGATATTAACAAAATGACTACGTGGCTTTATTTTCTGGAGGAACACATTGAGGTCCTTTTTTAATGACTTTATGTAATGGGTTGTCATTAACCACATCTGAGTAAGATGACAATATCTTGCTAATGTGGAGTGGAGAAAATGTGAATTCTCACTGAACTTGAATTGGAAAGGATAGTTCTGTGGAGGAGTATCTGAGACAACAGTGAGGGAGCTTTTCTTGAATTTGTTTGACCAGTTTTGCAGAACTGCATACAAGCCAGCGGTGTGTGATTGCAGCCCAGAAAGCAAACAGTATCCTGGGGTGCACCATAAGAGAGGTGGGCAGCAGGGAGAGGGAGGGGATTGTCCCCCTCTGCTCTGCCCTCATGAGGCCCCATCTGGAATACTCTGTCCAGGCCTGTGGTCCCCAGCACAAGAAAAACATGAAGCTTTTGGAAAGGGTCCAGAGGAGAGCAGAAAGATGATGGGAGGGCTGGAGCACCTTGGCCATGAAAGAAGTCTGAGAGGAATTAGACTTCTTCAACCTGGAGAAGAGAAGGCTCTGGGGAGACCTTGTTATGGCCATCCAGTACACAAAGGAAAACTACAGGAAAGATCAGGAGAGGCTCTCTTCCAGGGAGTGTAGTGGTAGGACAAGGTGTAACGGCTTTGAACACAAAGAGGGGAGATGTATATTAGATAATGAGAAGAAGTTCTTCGCTGTAAGTGTGGTGAGGTGCCGGCATGGGCTGTCCAGAGAAGCTGTGGATGTCCCATCCCTGGAGGGGACAGGGCCAGATTGGATAGGGCTCTGGGCATTCTGGCCTGGTAGGAGGTGTCCATACTCATGGCAGGAAGGTTGGAACTAGTTTGTCTTTAAGGTCTCTAGAATCCCAAATCAGTCTGTGGTTCTGTGATTTCCTGAGAACTTGTTCCAAGGCTAGGGCATTGCAGCAACTGAAAAATATTTAGTCCTAGGTCAGGTGAACCTGGTGAGTATGTTCTTGGAGTCAGGGATGTTGGGAACTACCTACAGCTACACTGAAACTTGTTTTCCTAATTTCTCTGCTGCTATTAACATCAAAGCTGATAGTAGCATTAATTTCACTGAGCAGCTGCAAGGTCCAGAGAACTTCAGACTTGTGGAAATCTGTATTTTTCAGCCAGCTCTTGGATGAAGCCAGTGATCTATCTTTTTTTCCTCTGCATTCTATGTGAGCATGTATGAGTGCTGTCCCTGAAGCTTGGCAATCAGTGTGACCTTGTGCATCACCCCATCCATTTTCCTTCTGAGTGTTGTGGGGTTATTTCTAATCGCTTGGCTGCTGCTTGGATGCACAGTGCCAAGGCAGCTTTGTTAGGAACTGCATTGCACTGGAAACAAAGCTGCTCCCCCAAAGTCTCAGTGGGTCGCTTTCAATGCAGATCTGAACAGTGAGGGACAAATTTCTGTCAAGTACAGCCCAATTTCAAGGCAGCTTCAGCTGCCAATTCAGAGTTCCCTGCGTAGGGATGTCCTGGTGGCGCAGAGCCAAAGATAACGGGTCTGCATCATCTCTTTGTGCAGCCCCTGGGTAGGGTGCGCTGCCAAGGCTGCAGTGTGCTCTCAGTCCAGTGATTTCCCCTGCTGCTGGAACAGCCCCTCAGAAGCTGCTGTCAAAACTGCAAATGGCTCTCGGGCTGCTTGCGGTTGCTGTCTGTGACCACACGGCCTGCCTGGAGGGGTGAGGAGCAAAGTGATGCATAAAAATCCATGCTGCTTCCTCATGCTGTTGTCTTGAAAATCAGAAGGCTTTTCCCTATGGTGGAGGCAGGAAGTTGCTTTATATAGTGACTTGAAACTGCTGTAATCAATAACTTCTCAAAACCTGTCTGGGCAGTTCTAGCAGGCTGTAGTAATGTCTGTTTACCCCAGAAATAAGTAAGAATGTGGGAAGAAAATGAGAAGGAATTTTGTTTGAGTTCTACAGCTGGAAAAAAAAAAAGCTAACAGAAAAAACACACCCAAACTTCTGCAGTCTGGGAAGATGCACAGTCTGTTTTAATAATGATAAAGTCGATATGATCAGATATGAAGCAATTTGTCAGTGCAGACTTCTGCCATCAATAACCAAGCTGTCCCTTGAAGACAGCCTCTAACTCAATTACAGCTGGGTTTGTATCTTGGCAAATTAAATTACCCTCAATTTCAGCAGAGTTTGGAGGAATTAAATATAAAGTAAATATTTGTTTAAGAAAACCAACACCATCCATAATCAGCTATATCATGCCTGAGCAAAGAGCCTGACCCCTTAATTGGCTTAGTACATTCTTCCCATCCAAGACTGCTAATATTAAAGGGTACTCAGGATGCCCTCTGTATTCAACACTTTGCCCAGGTCCCCAAGGTTCTGATTAGCTCCTCATCAATTGCCACAGCTGCCATTAACTGTGCCTGCACAGCTGGCCAGGGCTTATAATGGAGGTATGCTGTTTGTGTGTGGCTGTCTCCTGTGTCACTGAGCTGCTTTGGTAGTGCCTGGTTGCCTGGTGTTTCTTTGAGATTGTGCAGCATCACAGGGAGATACAGATTCATGTTGAACTGGCAACTGATTAAATGTTTTGAGATCTGTTTAGTAAACAGTATTTTGAATCGGGGCAATAGGATATTTACTTTAAAATTTAAAAAAAATGTAATGATTCCAAATAACTTCTTTTGAGAACACTATGGCTTCCAGATTCTTTTTATCAAGAACTTTTGGTCCATCTGCAGTTTAAGCTTTTTAAGAGAAAGCCAGTTCAGAATAAAATTAGCTGTTGAAATCATTGGGAGATGCAAGGAAATCTTTCTTCTTAGGAGTGCTGTGCAGCATTGCTGGAACAGATCACCCAAAGGATGTGATGGGGCATCCACAACCTGGACTGGATCATACTAGGAATGGGTGTTCTGAAGGTTGGTTTTCTGTCCCAAACTGCCTTTTCTGGAACTGTGGTGCCAAATTTAATGCTACCAGTAGATAAGAACAAATAGGATTAAAAAAGGAAGAGACCATCTGAAGAATTCCAGTCATTTTTCATTTATACTTCACAGTTTAATCAATCTATTTTTATGTAATTTAAATGTTCCTTTTGGGTCACCTTAATATTTCCTATTTATCAATTTGCAGTGTAGTTTGTGGATACAGGCATTACCATCCTTCTCCAAATGAGAGCTGAGGTATTTTTTTTGTTAGTTGGCGTTTGAAGGCTTATTCTATAGTTAATTTTACCCTGTTTATCTTGTGCTTAACAGAACTTAACGTGCAGTTTAGAGATCTTACAGTACCGCAGTAAGATTCCAACTCTCATTCAAGCAACTAATGCTGCTGAAGTAAACACAAGTACTTGTTCACATGCAAGTTCTTCTGTAAATAAGCCTTGCAGGATCAAACCCTGTTTCCTGCAGGAAAAAAAAAAAATGAAGGATTACTTCTCAAGGCTGGCATGGTAATTAACAGGATTTGGGAAATACATTCTTGCAGCTGCTTTCAAAATTAACTTCAAAGATTCCATTAATCCCTGCCTCAGAAAAAAAAAAAAAAGTGATTACAAATGTCTTCGGAGAAATATTTACTTAATAATGTTTTAATTCAGAATATGCTAATAACCTAAATATTAAGCAAGCTACCGTTTGTGCTAATTATGTTGATTATGTTTGGTGTTGGTGTAAATATTCTGTTTAGAACACTGCATTGAATTTGAATACAAAATCAGCAGGTTTTCAGTGTGTTGATTTATAAATTTGCAGCACTGCTTTGGTGAAAGTGGGGCATAGTTCTCCTCTGTGCTATTAGAATCTATAAATACAGCACTGTAAGTGGGTTTCTGCATCTCAGACGGTGATTCTCTCTGCTCCTTATTAGCTGCCTCCCTCTTCAGCCTGGAAGCATACTGGGTGCTAGTGCTGAGGATTCACCTCAAACCCAAAAGCTCTGTCTGGTCAAAAGTGAGCTAGCTGCACTTTGCTGATTGAGGCAAGTGCCTGAACTCTGCGAACACCCCCGTGATTAAGGCACTCTGTCCATTGGGTGAACTAAGCATTTTATGTAGACTTATTCTTAAGTAGTTTAAATGACTAAAAGGTGCAAGGATGTGAATGCTGAGATTCAAGTTCTATCATTTATAGAAAGATGCAAGGAATTTGCACAGGTAGATGTTTCTGGAGGTGCTATATTTCGGCAGCTTGGTTCCACCAAGCTGTGACTTCTTGCCTTTTGAAGCTAGGCATGCCTCTGGGCAAAGGGGGAGGAGAACAGAACAGTCCTCAAATGCCACCACAATTTGAATCACATCTGTTCATCTCAGCCCAGTTCTGGGATTTTAATGTATAAAAATAGCCATAGGAGATCCTTTAAAATTAATGACAATCAATAATACAACACTGCTTGACCCATGAAGATAATTACAAAAATAGTCAGAGTGCCAGGGATTGTTTAATTTTGACAGCCAATATTGAAAGATGAATCCTGGCACTCTTGCTCTGGCAATATTATGCTGCCCTGGCAACTCAGGATGGCCAGAGAATAGAAAATTCCCACTGTGCAAAGGGACATAAAGAAAGTGCTACTTAGGTTTCTACTCTTTCACAAAGATCTGAGATCCCAGGGTGACAGAAGGCAGGAAAAGGTGGTAGTCTCCAAAAAGTCACTTCTACCAGAAACTTAGTCATATAAATGAATGCTTTGTACTGAAGTATACATTTTTAAATGTTTTCCATTCCTGTTGAGCACTCAAAGATCTGATCTGTGACTTCATGCAAAGATGTGCAAGAAGTCAGCAAATACATCAGACTCACGGATATATTCAAAGTATTGGCTAGATGCTCTGTGTTTGTTGCTGTTACCTTAAATGCAGATGTCAGAGGACAATTTTATCTCATAAATATTCAGTCTGTGATATGAGGAAAAAAGTGGGGAAACTTGTAAAGGTGGCAAAATAAACCAATGAGAAGAGTTTACTTTTAACAGTTTTCATAGTGATATTCAAGCTTCTCTGGGACTCTTCAGTTCTGACTGTAAGTGTTCTTTATGTAATTAGTGGGGTTTAACATTAATCTGAATCACAAACTGGTGTTGGAAACTTAAAATTGGAGTGAATGTGTGACAGTTTGTGCATGGCTCTCCTGTCATACACCAGGACACATCTTATTGTTCTCCATCTTCATGCATTTTGATATACAATTCCCAGGAATCTCCAGCAAAGAAGGATTTCACCAACTTACACTGAAATTCCAAATTCAACAGAGTATATCCACTTGTTCCAGGTCATAGCTGTTTGCTTTTTGCCCATACTTAAATTTTGGGTCTTCATCTAGTTTCTGATCTAAATTAAATTTTTGCTAGAGCTTGAAGGAGGAGCTGTTGCACAATAACCATTGATTTCAGTCAGTTCCAAATGTCACCTCATCACAGAACTGTTTTCCTGTGCCATGCATGTGTATGTAATGATCAACCAGCAACAGTAAATGGTTTCCTCAGCGTCCACTACCTATTTGTTTCTTTTTAATTGAATATTTGACCTTTGTTTTCAATAGCAAATTCATACCAAGTATAAAAAAGCACGGAAAACATCATTTTCTTGTAATCAGTAATTGCATGTAGTGCACTTAGGCAGGAAGTATATGAAAGATGAGGCTATATGAAGGATGTAGCTTTGTGTGTTTTCTGTCTTTATTTATATCTAATTTATTGCCTTTAGTGTGTAGGAGTGGACATGCAATTGTGATGTCCTCAGAATTCCACCTAGGGAAAGAAGATAAAAAGCACTATGAAGTAACGATGCAGCAATAGCTGTATAAGTGTGCTTTGGGATCTTCCTGCACCTATAAGCAAAGTGAGTGAGTTCAATTGCGGCTTATTTCATTAGTCTAAACCTCTCTGGTACCTTCAGAGATCAACAGACATTAAGTAAAAATCAGCCTAGAGCTTTGTTTCCTTCTTTGTTCCTGAATGACGTCCACACTGCCTGCGCAGATTCGAGATACTGAACAGGAAATACTTAGTTCTGTAATCAGTGGGCATCAATTTAGTGCATTTCCAGGTTGTTCTGCTGCAAACTAGGAAAACTACAAGCTGTACTTGGAGAACTTGGGAAATCCTTAAGTGAATATTTACAACATTTTTATTTGAAGAAAAGTTATAAACTTATAAGTTACTAAAATATATTTTTCACTACTTTTCTCTTTCTGGTGCTAAAGCAGCTGTTTTTGTTAATGAAATGAAATATTCAGATACATCTTATAAACTTAACAGAAAATTCTGTATAGAGAACAGATATCAGTGGTAGCAGCACAGATTAAAATCTCTCTTGGCATACAGCTGGCTGACCCATGACACAGATGTATTTTATGCTGCATTGTACCAACATGTATTTCCTTCTGTCGCACACCTAATGCCTTTTGTGTTAGAGGCAGACCTGGTAGCAAAATGAGGCTTAAGAAAAGCCTAGGATTTGTGCAGATTTCCCTGCTGTTATCCAGTTGATGAGAACAGAGCATACTAATGATACACAAAATATGTCAGTGAAATAGTTGTTTTAAAAAAAAATCTGATTCAAGGCCACACCAGCCATTTCTGATATTAACTTTACAGAAACTTTCCAATGTTTCTGTTTTTTTTCTTTTATTCTTGAGAGCTCTTTTTTTTTTCTTTACGGTAGAAACAATATACTTTTAAACATCTGCAACCCCTGCTTCACTAGGATGCAGCATGCTATACCACATGGGCCCTGCACTCAAGTGAAAGATAAAACCATTTGACCCAATTGTCAGAGCTTCCTGACAGTCTCACCTCCTGATATTGGGCTTTCCATAGCTCCTCAAAAGTAATTCCTCTGCCCCAAGAAACTTCATAACCACTGCCTGGATACCATCCCTAATGCTGAGGTGCAACTTTGAAGTGTTGCTGAAAGGGTCCCGAAATCTGAATATAAGAGGGAATGTAACAAAAAGCAAAAATTAGGTTTGGGATTGCAGGATAGGTTAGGAGAATGAATAGAAAACCTCACTGCAGTAATTTAATGTTCTTATTGAGAAATCCTCCTGGCTGAAAACTCACTTTTTGCCCTTAGTTTGTACACCTGGAGACTAATTCTGTAGATTTTACACTACATTAGTGAGCTGCACTGTATGGCACTAAGAATTTAACAGGGAAGTAAACCTATTCTTCTCCTATATTCTTCTCCTACTGTGGTTCCTGGCAGTAGCCCTTTTTCCTTCATCTTCTGACAAATTGGGATTGACTTTGATTTTTGGAGACATTTTTAATGATGTGCCTTTGATGTTGAGCAAAACCACTGAGTTAAAATTAATATAGCCCCAAGCAGTCATAAACTATGTTTCCTCCTGCGCAACATAGCAACAAAACTGTTTATCCTGTTTTACTGGATAATCATTATGGCTTTAGACTCATGTTCCTTTTGGCTCAGTTGTTTCCTCTTCAATACCCAATGGACAGTTTATTCAGTGCTTCTGTCCTAGTCCTTGCCTTACAGAATCTGGGGAACTTCAGAAGCTTTGAGTGATGAGAGATGGCTATGAGTTACAGGAAGCAAAAGGATTAGACTACTTTTAGCTTTTAAAATGTGGTCAGCAACTTGGGGATTGTTTGTTTAAAAACAAAGCTCAGAAATTAGTACTATTTTTTTTCCTATTTCAATGTTATTAATTTAATTTGTTTGCCTTGAGGACAGTATCTGTTATACCAGATTTTGAAGGGCTTTAATCCATTGCTTCTTGAAGATACTCCTCCTCATGTTCAGTCCTTTGTTTGGAATGACATTGGAAACCTAAGCCTTGTTTGCAGCCAATGTGGTAGCATTGTGAAAGGTGAAGAAAGAAGCAAGAAGCTAATGCTAATAATATCAGCACCTTGAAAATGTGCTTTTTTTAATAGGTCCAGTGAATGTATTGAAGTAAAATACTTAGGGCTTTGCAAGTGGATGGATGTGTTGTATATGTTTTTTTTTTTTTTTGTAACAAGAAACTGATTTTCTCCTTCAAATCCATTAGTCTTATTTGGAATACAGCACAGTGCTTTTAGATGAAATTATGTATGCAGCAGAGAAGGAAGGGCTATCAGAAGCTTGTTTAAGAGGCTTTCAACCTTTATTCTATGTCTAATGGTCCCCAAACAAGCTTTGTGTATTTTAGCCTGATTTTTAACTTAGAAAACAATTTTGACCTCATGAACAGAAAAAGTCTTCAGTGACTGAAGCTGAGATTTCATTTATTTTCTTTATCAGAAATTTCCCCTCTCCCAAAGGGGAAATCCTGAGACATGAAATGCGTGCTTCCCTATTCCAGCACTGCAGCAGCAGCAGACCAAACCTGACAGGTATAGCCTGGGGAGGAAAGAGAAGCCTTCATAACAGCTAGGCAGCACAGTCTGAAATACTCAGAAAGAACATCTTAAAAAAAAAAAAAAAGCATTTAAAATTAAATTTTATAAAAAGTAATATAGTTACTGGATTTTTACTTTATAGAAATTGGTATTTTATTTTTTGGGGAGGTCCTGGTAAATTTACACTGAAATCTTGTTTCAAATAAAGATGAAAATTGAAATATTGAAGTATTAACAAAGCTTAATTTAAAGGCATATATGTTAATGTCTTTGGCAAAACTGGCTTCTGGGTGGATTTAGTGACTTATGGCTGTTGTGAACTTATTTTTTTTTATCTGAAAGTATAAAAGCCCTTTAGGATCCTTTTTTTTTTTTTGGCATTATTAGCCAGGTTTTCTTTCCTGTTGTAGACAGTGAAGCTCCAGGGAGAAACAAAAATATATTTCCATTGCATGGGATGGTAGCTACAGACTCAAAGTCGTTTTCTGTAGGGATTCTGTGTCTCATTGCACAGTGTAAGATGAGGCAAAGGCAGCAGAACAGAGTCATGCACTGAAGTCTGCCACAGGGAGGAAGATGAGAAACCTCACCATGGGCATGTGGATGCACGATAGACCATATGCAGCTTTTTTGCTGTCCTCCTGAGGGGTTTGAAGAACTTCTTTCTCCCCCTGGCTTTCTATAATGAGAGCTAAGAGTAAACATGAAGGTTTTGTACTTACATCATGAATACCCTGAGAATGCACACACAGTGGGAGATGAAGGACAGAAACTAGAGAAGTTTTTAATCAGCTGCTCTGCAGTAAATACCTGAGGATAAGTATGCCTGTATGATTTTTCACAATAGAATGAGTATGATTGTCCATTTTTTAGTGCAAAACATGTGGTTTGCTATGCTGCTGCAGTTGTTAACTTTCCTGATGCATGAAGATATGTTACCTCTGAATGCAACTAGATTTATTCACTGTAAACTTCATACTCCTGGTTTTTCACATGGACAGCTCTAGAGGATGGATTTTTTTAATCTGTTTCAGTAATATGTATAAGTATGAATAATTTTGCATAAGGAATGCAAATTTTACCAAACAAGTTTATTAAGCACCTTAATTCCACCTGTGAGATGCTCCCTCTGAGGGATGCAGTATAGGGTTTGTTGTTTTTTTTTTTTGAGTAGCCATTCCTAAGCTAGTAAGTTATATAAGTGTAACCACGCTAATACAGCTTTGCCGTGGTGAATATCTGTTTGGGCTGCACTGGCATTTGCTATAAGTCACTTAGTATTTATTCACAGTATTTTGCATGGAATGTCATGAAGGTGTTCTTACAACTAAGTGAGTTGAAGTGGGAAGTTCCATCTGGTCAGGCTTTCCATTCTGTCCTCAAACACAATGTCAAAAGAATTCCACAAATGGAGGCATGGCAGAGACCTGAGGGAATGTCCTACTGTAGCTCATACCTTTGCACTGTTTTAACCTGACTACACATAGCTCATCACTAACAAGTGATAACAGTGTACAATTACATGCATATTTACATACCTGTGCCTAGATGGTACCAAGTGTTCCTATTCTGGCTGCTGGTTTTTCTAAACAGCATCGTAAGAGGGTGAGTGACTATCCAAGAGATTGGAGGGAAATCTAGCTGTAACTGCTAGCAGTTCCAAGATGACAATCCAAGTTTGTTCTAACTGCTTTTTCTTTCCCTCTTTTACCAGAGACAAGGAACCGGAGCTACAAATGGAAAAGACAAGACATCTGGTGAGAATGGTAAGTGTAAGCTATATTTCTTGATGGAGAATATTGAGCCAATTAAATAGATGTGGATATTTACTGTAGTGACAGATGTCAGACAGCATCAGTCTTTTTCTTCCTCTGACCTTTTGCATGTTTTTGAAAAACTCTAAGGGCTTCATGGGATTGTGTCATTGGTGTCCTCTGTATTTTCAAACCATGTATTTAAGTAGAGATCTGCTCCTGAGTTCACACTACGTAAATCAAAAAGAAATCACAGATGCAAATAAAGCTAGGACAAGATAGTGTTTGGTATGTGAGAAAAGAAGAGAAGAGAGAAGATCAAATGTTATAAGTAGTTGCTACATGAATAAGGTGTACAAAGACTTGTCCATAAACATAATTTTTGTGGTCTGATTAATTCCACCTAACTTTAGGCTGATAACTGAGGTACTAAAGTTAGAAGCCACTTGCACAGAGCGCATCTGAGAGTTAATAGAGAGGGGATGTGATTTGGCAAATCATAGAGAGTGATCACACAGCAAATGAGATCCTGACTTTGTCATTCCACATAGTTGGATGAATCTGAATGCATGTTCCACTGTTGAAAGGGGCAAGTTATGTTTTTGGCCCTTAACAGAGGGGTAAGCAGAAACTAATTTCTACTCCATGAATGGTACAAAAAATTCTATCTGGAAAATGTTTTCTTTTCCTTTTTTTTTGCTTTTAAAAAAAGAAAGAAGAAAACCAACTGAATTTTCAGTAAAAACATTTGGTATTTACTTGAACTTATTTTATTTCCTATAGGAGGCAGAAGCACATTGCATACCAGTGATCACGCAATTAAAATCCTGTTACCATCAGCAATATTTTTCAGAGGAAAACATTTTGATCATCTTTAATTATAGACTCACCCGAATATAAGACAACATCATTTTGTAGACTTTCGTGAACAGGGGAGTGATTGAGCTAAAAAAAAAATATGCTGTTTGCTCTGTTTGATCATCTAGCTCTAATCAAAAGATGTTCTGGTAGTTCATCTTCTTCAGTGAGAAGCAAGAAGAATGTAAGTGTCTTCTTTGAAAAATTGAGGGTTTTATTGGGATGAGATATTTGAGTAGTTATTTTAGATGTGCATTCTGGCCTTTGTGTTGGCCTGCCCAGAAATGTGGAGCCCTCTGAGGCAACATATCCTAAAACACTGAGTCCTTTTTCTGCTTAGTTTTTGTGTTACAGTGAGGTGACTTTCCCATAAGAGTTGTTTGCATAATACTACAGTAAATGAAATCAGTAGATGATGTTCCCAATATGATAAAACACAAATTAAAGGATGGAAAAAAAAGAAATAAATATTTTGGCTTGTTATACTGTTGAATTAGTGGGAACAAATGCACCCTGACAGCAAAGCCATTTGCATCCTGAAGTTAACAGGAAAGGAAGGCAAGCAAAATTACGCCAACCATTCGGGCAGCATGGAAAGCATGTTTTTCTCTTTACTGTTAAAGCCCATTATGAACTGAGCTAATTTACTATGAATTTCTTAATAAAAAATAATTTCATAATATCGTTCTGCTGACAAATTCAGCTGAGATTTACTTATTCTGCAGCCTTTTTAGGGGCAAATTTCTTTTTCTCCTCGAGGAGAATTTTGACTGGCTTGCGTTATTAATTCAAATATACAATTCTGCTTAGTTGTAGCGTAGTTTTATGCATGGTATAAACAGGCAAATGCTTACTTCATTTTGGTTAGATAACGTCAATTACTTTTGTAATGAAATTATAACCAAAAAAACCTGTCACCTACATAAAAGAGAGCAGCAGCAGGGGAGATGGAACACTCCCTTTTTTCTCCCAAATCCACATACTTGCAAGAGAATGAAGTAGAATTGAACTTTCAACCCGAGACTGAATTCTAAATCAAAGAAGCAGAAAAAGTCTGTCTGTCTGCACGTTATTAGCTGTATGTAGTTAGAATTTGAGCAAAAGTGATTTATTCTTCTGGACACTGGGTGTGCTGTAAAACCTACTTACAAAATGTAGTGTACTGTGTATTGCAGAAGTCTGCAAAATGTGCATGTCTTGAATTTGTACTGTGGCTGTTCTTATCAGCCACTTCTTCAGATGGTCATTTCCCTGGCAAAATAACTTTCCCTCTTGTTGGAATGGGAAGTAGAGAGGAAGAAACAAAAACACCTTTCATTTTAGTGTAAAATACAGAGTCATATTATGAAAACTGAGAAATTGAACTGGCCTGGTCACTGTCCTTGCTTGTGATTACAAATACAGGAAAAACAGCTGAGAACTAGCCCTGACAACTAATAATGATGCTCAGATCTTGTTACAGCTTTGATTCACTTAATGGAGAAACCGATGTGGGTAAAGTTGTCTGTGGAGGGTGAATTTTGAGTCCATCTCTAGGCTGAGTTAAAACTGGAGAAACTAAAGTCAATGTCTATGACAACAGTACTCTCCCTCTTTGAAGATATATATGGGGTTGCTGTCACTGTAAAGCATTTAAGGAAACTAAATATCTGAAGACTCCTTTTATAGTAGTGGTAGGTTTGATTAATTGTTAATCAAAAAAGTTGTTAATGAATGTGTGTTGTTTGATCTTTGGGCAGTGATACCGTATACTTAGTCATATTTAGTCACCCCAGCAACAGCTTCTCTTAGTCTTGTTAAAAATCTCTGCTGGAGGTTTTTACAATAAAACACAAAATACAGGCACAGTCCCATCTTCCACTGAGTTGATGCAGCCTTGTTTTAGCAGCCTTACTCACTGGCACAAGGGGATGTGCAATGGGAAAGACAGCTTCAGAAAAACTGTGAGGAGCAGTGATGTGCGGCAGTAATGTGCGACAGTGTGTGTCAGAGCTTGCAATAATGGGAGAAGAAAATCCTGTGGCCAACCTGTACTAGTTATGTTGATAAATGGAGTGTATGGGACCTTCATTCATCAGCAGTATCTCCCTGCAGCTGCCTTGAATTTTCCTGCAGACTGCTAAGTGTTTGTGTCCTTTTTCACTTTCAGAGTACTGGACATTAGCAGACCTCCACTATATTTTTATAGCATACACCACTATATCCTCCTGGCTTTATGCAGCAACAAGCCAGTAATTCTTGAAGGTGTATCTGTATTATAAATGCTGAATAATTGCTTGGGTTGGAACAAGTTCTACTGATGTTGAAGGTTAACGGCAAAACTCTCTGTGACCACACAGGATGACATTTATCTGATTTGACCTTTTCAACAAGTTGTAGTTTGGTCTTGATCATGACCTGTAAAAGGGCAGATAACAATTCATCTCTTTCTAAAGAATAACAACTATTGCATTACAGTGTGTTATCATGGTATATCAGTGGCTTGGAAAAGGCTAGTGAAGTCATTCTAAGAGTACCCAACAACTTCAGTGGTCACTGAATGTTGCAAGGTGTACCATGCAATCTACTCTTTACAGACTAGCATATTTAACAGGCTAGCAGCTACATCAGAACCAACAATTATTTTCTTTAGGTTTACAATACTCCTTTTTCCTATTAATAGATCTCATTCTCTCTTCTGTACCTAACATGTGATTTTTGTTGATATTTGTAATCATTATCTCAGGATATTATGTCTATCATTCAGCAATATGAATATTAACAGTAATAAATTCCATTTTTTTTCACATGATGAATTCTGTAAATGCCCAGCTCTAAGTAAAAAGAAAATGAACACTTTTGAATTAAGTTGCATGTCATGGTGAAGTCAGCCTCTGCAGTAAGGATAAGATAGTTGTACTGAGAAACTGAATCCATTTTTTTCAGTTTCTATTCTGTTCTCAAGCATTTATCCTGAGAGTTCACAATATTTGCTTTGGGTGGTTAGAAAACTGTAAATGGATAGAGACTCTGGGTTTCTTCATCTCTCTTGCGTACACCATGGGTTGGCTCCGCACAGGAGCTTATCTAAAATGGAGGCATCTGAAAGGACTTAAATCTGAATACTTCTAGAAAAAAAAGAACAATAACTGTAAAGAGTGGTGCATGTTGGGATGGAGCTCTCATTAGTAAGTTTTCATTTTTTTGCATCTTGTAATGCGGTCCATTCACCAACTTCAGCTGCTCAAGGAATTTGGTAAATTACACACTCTGTGCCTACTGCATTCAGAGGAGAATGCTAGGTCCAGTGGGTAAATAATCATCTTCATAGTAAATAATGATCTTCATGTGGAGTGCTTGGATCAACAGTGCATTATTTCCTGGCTAGAATTCAGGATCGTTATTATAGTAGACTTTAATATAAATATTTGTTTGAGAACTCAAAATTAATTTTCCACTAATATTCTCCAATGACTATTTAAAAATATACTGGTTTTGGGAACATCCCAACAAATGAACTTGTGGAGAAAGATTTCAAAAAAGAAGGGAAAACATAAGGCTGATTTGTGTAAATATTTAAATATGCTCATGGAATGTGGGTCCACCCAGATCCAGAGGTCACATTCTTCACTCACAGGGAAGGATAGTGATTGAGCTGTAGCGTTGTAATGCCTTGTGCATTTTGTTTTTCCCACGGAACATAGCTTGTGAGGCAAAAGATGAAGCAGGTCTCTCTTTGATCATCCTCACAGCACTAATCAGAAGTTGAGAAGGGTACCATTGTCTGGAACTATGTGTAGTACTGAATTTTCTTGGGTATTCTGTTGAGTGCTGGGAGGAAATGGTCTTGCCGCTTTAACTTTCCTCACTGTGGTATTCTGCTAAAATACTCTCGTCCCTTGAAAGCAGAGCCTCACAGAAGATTATCTCCTAGTCAGGAAATGTCTCCCTCCCCCATTTCATTCAATCTATGCCCAAAACCAATTTTTGTTCCATCTCATAAAACCCACCTGATTCTGGTGTGGATTTAGGAAGTGAAAGATTCAATGTGAGCTGGCAATGTGTGCTTGCAGCCCAGAAGGCCAACTATATCCTGGGTTACATCAAGAGAAGTGTGACGAACCAACAGAGTGAGGAAGGTGATTCTGCTCCTCTACTCTGCTTTTGTGAGATCCCACCATCCACGGCATCCAGTTCTGGAGTATCCAATACAAGAAAGACTTCGAGCTGTTGGAGCAGGTTCAGAGGAGGCCACAAAGATGATCAGAGGGCTGGAAAACTTCCCCTATAAGGACAAGCTGAGGATCTTCAGCCTGGAGAAGGGAAGGCTTTGAGGAGACATTATAGTGGCCTTCAGTACCTGAAAGGGGCCTACATGAAAGCTGGGGAGGGATTTTTCATAATGGCAGATAGTGACAGGGCGAGGGGAAATGGTTTTAAACTGGCAGAGGGTAGATTTAGACTAGAAATTCGGAATAAATTCTTTAGTGAGAGAGTGGTGAGACACTGGAACAGGTTGCCCAGTGAGGTTGTGGATGCCCCCTCACTGGAAGCACTCAAGGCCAAGTTGCATGGGGCTTAGAGCAACCTTGTATAGAGGGAGGTGTCCCTGCCTATAGCAGGGGGGTTGGAACTAGATGATCTTAAAGGTCCTTTCCAACCCAAACCATTCTATGGTAAGTGTGAAGTGAGAATTTTTTTGCTGTACGTCAGCCCCCAATTCTCAGAATAGAAAGTCTGTGTTTCAGTAACATTCCTAGATGTCTGTGCTCCCATCAAATAATGTAACACCTTCATAAAGCCTAAATACAAAAGTGTTTGAACCCTTTGCATAGTTACATAAGTTGTATTTTGTCATGTACAGATTGCTCAGGCTCAGACAAGGGTGTAAAAATCCTGTGTGAACTCAGTGCTGTTATCTGCAGCTGAGAGAATTTCAAATGACAACTGGGAGAAAGCAAGTAATTCTGGATGAGTAGCTATGCTGTTGAGATGGGTTTTATGGTAAAAAAAAAATGTACAGGCAACCTAATCCACTGAATTTTAGGCACTTTCCTGGGGACACTCACACAAAGTTTAGCCAGAACCAAACCAAGTATGTCCCAGGTCCTCTTCTGGCCTGTATCTCTTCCTTTGCCCTTCTGATCTGTGTATCAAGGAGTCCAGCAGTCTCCTCAGAATGCCAGCATGTCTCAGCTGAAGACAGATTAATAATAAGGCTCTCAGATTGTTCACAGATCTTCCCTAGAGAGGATGCTGAAAGGAAGAAAGGGGAATTATACATGAACTTCATTTCCTCTCCTAGGTGAATTTCCATTTCTTGAGGCCAGGAATAGGTTTAAGTTCTCTCCAGAGAAATGCGGTGTGCAGAAGAGTGCTAACAAGGATAGTTCACCAAAAATTTTCTTATCAGCAACTTCTGATGTTTTTCTCACTACAAAAACTTTCAAAGCAACAACTTACATGTTTTTGATAAACTGAACACCTTCTTTACTGTAGCTTCATCTACCCCCACGTCTGCACACATAGTGGCATGGTGGCCATCTGGTTTCTGGAGAAAGCTGTCTGTTAGAGTTTAAAGGAGAGAATATACCTGACTGAAACTTTAAATAATAGTTTTGAGTGCCCAGATGCTGTTTGTATTCTTCTGTTATCTGACACACCTGGTGTGATATTGTGTATTACTGCTGGATTTCATCTGGTGAGGAAGACCTTTCGTTTTAAAATGTTTAGTCAGAAGCATCTTAAAGCGTCTTATTAAAAGTTTCAGTGATGAACAGAGCTAGCAGTGCTCATGTAGTCCTGGCCAATGTCCTGTCTTCAGACTTCCCTGGAAGTTTTCATTTTGTGTATTGTTTGCAACTACCCTCATGACTTCCAAATAAGTCCATCCCTAGATGCAAAGAATACTACATTATGCACATGCAGTGTTTCCATGTGTTGATTCCTGATGTTATGCAGCTTTTCTGGTGTGTCATGTTGTTGTTGTTGTTTTTTTCTTAAAATAGCTGCACTTAAGAGGAAAACAATGGTTTCCTATCTGATAAAAGAGTACCAGGAAAGCAAATCATACGCAGAAGTTTCCAAGGGAAAAAAAACAAACAAAAACCACCACCACCACCAAAAAAAAAACACAAAAAACAAAAAACAAAGCGAAACAGCACAACTCTAAGGAACTGTTTCAACTTTTTGAAGTGCTTTAAAGGACTGAAAAATATGACTTAAAAATATTTTTCTCCCTGTTTTTTTTTTTTTTCCCTCCCTTAAAGGCCCCTTAAATAGCACCTTTGAGTTGGAAAAACCCTCACACTTAATGTTCCTGCCACAAATGAATCTGTCTAGGTACTTATATGGTCCTCACCACTGTAGTAACTGAATGCTTTCCAAGTATTTAAAAATAGAGATAACAATAACAATCCCTGCCTCGTTTCATCTCTTTCTTTCCAGCTTGCTACAAGAATAACTTGATTAATTTATGAGATCTTTGTTGTGTACACAGTGCCTGCATACAAGCTGGGATACGTGTGTGTATATGCCTGCTTACATGCGGTATTTTCAAACTGCATGCATACAAATTCAACTCAATTTCTGAAACATGAAGAAGTGAACATGTATATAAGTGTACATACTTACCTATGGCCACTAATATGGTCTGCTCCTTTGCACAACTTTTGCAAGAGGTACAACTTTTGCAAGAGGTAGCAGTTAGTAGGGCTGCAGCCATCTTAAGCACTGCGATTAGAAATAGCCCGAGGAAATAATTATAAATTATGCTTAATGATGTTTCAGTTGTTAATAGATGATCTTGGTCCTGTTGCATGAGCTGTTATGCATACACTTCAAGAAAGTTTATACTGTCAATAAACCATGCTTGTTTTGAACATAGAGGAGTAGAGAAATTACCTGAAAGAAAGGAGCCTTAACAGAGCTGTTAAGTCCCAACCTGAGCCTCTACAAGATCCCTGCAAGGTTATTGGCATATTCATTTGTCTTTTGGTTTTTTTTTTTTTTTTGTGTGTGTGTGTGTGTGGTTTTTGTTTGTTTGCTTTGTTTGTTTGTTTGGTGGGGGGATATTTGCACTGAATGTGCCCTTGTCTTCTAACTTGTTCCATTGTTTTTTTTTCTGACTTCTAGTTTCTTCCCTTTGCTGATGGCCACAACTTTCCTCTTTTGTAAGGTTTGCCTGCTGCTTTGCCATAGCAATGATCAGAGAATCACAGAATGGTTTGGGTTGGAAGGAACCTTTACGATCATCTAGTTCCAGCTCCCTTTAATAGGCAGGAATATCTTCCCCTAGACCACGTTTCTCAAATCCCCATCCAGCCTGGCCTTGAATGCTTCCAGGGAGGGGGCATTCACAACCTCAATGGGCAACCCGTTCCAGTGTCTCACCACCCTCACAGTAAATGAATTCTTCCTAATATCTAGTCTAAATCTACTAGTGTCCTGTCACTACCTGCACTTATGAAAAATACCTCCCCAGCTTTCCTGTAGGCCCCCTCCAGGTATTGAAGGCTGCTACAAGGTCTCCTTAGAGCCTTCTTTTCTCCAGGCTGAAGATCTCCAGCTCTCTCAGCCTGTTCTTGTAGGAGAGGTACTCCAGCCCTCTGATCATGATGACTACGTGGCTTTGATCTTGCAGCATTTTGGATCCAGGCATTTGGGAGGTGTCCAATTTTTTTGCATTTCAGTGAACATTTGGGCACCTGGAAGGTGGTCCAATCTCTCATCCTTTCTGAGAAGCCCGTATGTAAAGATTAGGGATGGGGGAAGCAGTTGTAAATTAAGGAAAACAAATGCTGATCTGGTGGAGCTGGTGGATTTTGCCATTCACATGACTCAAAAATATGCTGGAGTTTCTATCAAGTTGATGAGGAAAGGCAGAATGAAATTATGCCTTTGACCGTATTTCTTCTGGAGATCAGTTTGTAATTATCAGTGCTCTGCCTGTCTGTGCACCAGGGTAAACAAGACCTTTTTCCACGACTGGTACATGGCTGACATGCGCAGGCTTGCTTCCACAAATGTGTACTCATCTGAAACAATGCTGTCATCAGTACTCTGAGAAGAACATTCAGTTCTGCTTTGCTGCTGATAGGAACCCAAATGAAGAACCCAGGTCAGCTAGTTTCTAGATAGACCTAGTAAAACTAATAATGGTACCTCTGAAATGAATCTGTCCATATATCATCATGGATAGTTTGCCAATAGTATATAAGCATTAGAGTCAGTGGTGCAAGAAGTGGTGTATTGACACTAGAAATCCTTGGAGCTAGACTGATACAAATTACAGATGTCTCTTTCCATGTCCACAGACTCTAACAACAGGTGATTAAAAGGCCACAAGAGGTGGATGTAGCTTAGTAGCATGATTTTTCTAATTTAGTGGAAGTGAAAAATGAAAGGGGAGCACAGTCAGTGCACAGCAGAGGTTACCAGAGTTTACTGTTACAAAAACATTACTTTAACTACACATTATCTGCTTTGCTTCATATATAGGCTTTTGTTCTGTTGTTTTTCTTTTCCAGAAGACTTGGTTTTCTAGATGAAATGAAAAATCTTTTCCACTTATGAATTCCTTGTCCATTAGTAAGTCACTAAAAAATCCTTTTTTTTTTTTTTTTTTTTTCTGATGGTTTTCAGGCTTTTAATTTGTAGCACAGAGCCCTTAATACACTTAGCTTGATACTCCAAAATTAGCTTGCAATTTGGTATTATCAGGCTACCTTCTGCAAACAACTAGCATTTAGAACAGCAGGAGTGTTATAGACATGATTAAAGTTTGGTCCTTAGCTGAACATCCTTATAGGATCAAGGTAGTTAAGTCTGCAGAAAGGAACTGGATGCTACAATGTAAATCAGCGCACCTCCAGTCCTGACACTCAGAATTGGATTCTAGGACATTATATAAAGTGCCTAGGCTCCACATACATTGCAAGAGAAAGTTTCTCATCCAATTATATCTCAGGTTCCTAGGCTGAACAGGAGCCATTAAAATCAGTGACAGTAAATTCTGCTCCTCTTTAGAAGTTTGGGGTGGAAATCCTCTTTTCTGGTGGTAAATGTGTATGTGTGAGACACCTGATGCTTTATTTATCTCTCTATTGACAATTCTTCTGTGACGTGATAGGACATGCAGAGATGGGATTCAGAAAAGCCAAAGTGCAGATAGAACTGAAATTGGCAAGGAATGTGAAAAAATAACAGAAGGGATTCTTTGGATACATTGGGCAGAAGAGAGAGGAAAGGGAGAGTGTACTCCTTTTGATAAATAAGAAGGGAACATTGGCTTCAACAGACAGGGAGGAGGTTGAGGTATTCAATAAATTCTTTGCATCTGTCTTCACTGGCAGTCAGACTTCCCACTTCTCTCATGTGCCTGAATCTCTAGGTGGGGATTAGGTGGGCAAAATCCCCCCCCCACTGTAAGAGCAGAGCAAGTCTGAGACTACCTTATGAGGCTGGTCGTGTACAAGTCTATGGGACCAAATGACATGCATCCCAAGGTCCTGAGGAAACTGGCTGATGTGGTTGATGAGCCACTCTATCGTATTTGAAAAGTCATAGTTGACAGGAGAAGTCTGTGGTCGCTGGAGAAAGGGAAGCATCTCTCCAGTTCCTGGGCAGCCTGATCTGGTGGGTGGTAGCCCTGCCAATGGCAGGGAAGTTTGAACTAGATGATTTGTAAGGTCTCTTCCAACCTAAGCCATTCAGTGATGCTTATTAGAATGAGCTTCTCTAGAAAGCTAGGTGTTTGGTGATCTCAATCTGATTTAGCAATAAAATAGCTTCTGACTTGCTCAACCCTGTCAAGGCTTAGGAATCTGTGGGTGTAATGGAAATGCTAAGTAACAGCCTGAAGCAGTGATTGAGCACCTGGTGGGAAGGCAGGGATAACCCAGGGGAGCTCAGGTGCATGCAATGTACCTGGAAGGGTTGGAGCCAGCATCCATCCCTCTCATCCCTCTTTTAATGGTTGGCAGTGGAAGTGAGACTATTTGCTGGAGATCCCTGTTTATGGCCTTCTGAAGGTGAGCAGCTATTTTCCTTTGTTTCTGCATCCACGGCTGCTGCACTTGGGCTTATCCTCTCTTGCTGCAGCCTAAAGTTCTGCTACCCTGCTGTCTTTGCTGTGTTTTCCATCACATTATAGCATTACGGGGGGTAATATTACAGAGTCTGTATGTCTCTGAAATCAAATAGATACTCCATGGGATTTTTCAGTATATCAGCTTTGGATGTGGGCATCTAATTTCTCCTCAATTCTACCTCAAACAACTCTGTTCTTATTTAGATCTGGCCAAACTTAGCTTCGTTGTGCAACCTTTTCCAGCCATTTTCTGTATGGAAGTCTAGCATCCAAATATTTCCTGGTTTGAGGAGGTCTTCATTAGATAGGATACTAGATTTGAAAGCATTTGCATTGGTCAAGCACACTCAGTTCATTTTTTCCTCAGTCTGCACTCGGTTAGGAATAGGAAGGACTGAGAAAAATAGATGTCTTCCAAGGAGGAATTTTCAAGAAAAGAAGAAACTTTAATAATGTCAGATATGGAAAAGACATTTCAAGAGTCACAGTGGAAAATAGGGCAGGGTGTTTTGGCAACTTGTGGGAGATACTGTCAGTATTGCAGAGACTGGAACTCTGCTCTCAGCATTTCTAGGGTCTCACAGCAGTATTATTTAACAGCAGTTGATGAATGAGTATTCTAACTGTATTTTGAGTATATCATTTTTCATTCGAATTTATACTGAAAAAACCCTGAGACTGCTGGTTGACTCTAGGTAGAAAAGCATTAATTATTTGTTAGGTATTAGTGAAACACTGTCACTCCACAGCGACCAATTTACCAGCTCCTCTAAATGCTGCCAATAAAGAATGGACGTGTACAAATGTATTCATTAGCACAAACTAATTAAAATCCAGGCTAATAGCCAGAAAAAAATACTTCATTGTAAGATTTTTGAATTCATTGTCTGTATTAATCTAACACTAACTGTCTTGGCTCCACAGTTTCTAATCTTAGTTAGAAATCTCATGCAAAGAACCCAACCAATGGACAAGAGTTAGCCTTTTGGATTGATTATGACTTTTTAACCCTACTTCTAATTTTATGGCTATTTCAGAGGTGCTCCTTCCTGAGAATATATTGCAGCAACTCTTTCAGACACAAAGTGTAGGATAGCGTCCCTTGTCTGAACATCTTTAGTTTGATTGCACTGTGGTGATGCATTAACTCCTGATGCAGTGTGACTTTTTTCTTCTGTAGTTCACAGTTTAGGTTAGCCTCAATCAGTTCTTTTACTTTTGTATGTTTTTTTGTTTTTTAGAACTTGTTCTGTTCATTCTGCCTATTTTACATCTGCACTGTTTTCTCCAGCCAGACAGCACTGCTCTGTCCTTTTCAGTATTCTTAAAATAATTTAATTCTCATTAAAATTGGCAGTGCCTTCCATTATTATTTTTCTGACTTTATCAATTTAGAGATTGTAAATGTATAATTCAGACCAAAGGGTGCTAGATACGAAGAGGGCATTAAGTCCATTCCCCTCACCCCTCCATTCTTTCCACCGCACACAGCAGTATGTGCCTTGCTTTAGTTACAGTCCATAAGCTGCTAATTTCGTCATATCCCTCTCATAGAGTGGGAAGCAAATTGGAGGGGAAGGATCACTTGTATCTATTGCAATTACATCAGTCTTTCCCCATTTCAATGTGAAGGCATAGGGCTGGGCAGTACGTGACCTGGAGATTGAAACCTTCACTGCTCTGCCTGCACAATATCACCACAGTATGTGGAAAATGACTTAATTTCAATATTTTATTTTCAAGCCAAATGACAGAGTTTCTGAAACTTGTACTTCCCATTGAGATCAGGTGAAGGAATGTCTGATACAGCTCTGCAGCTCTGCAGCTATAGATGCTGCAGAGAATTTCTGGCTACATTTAAGAATGGAAGTAAAAAGTAAGTATGGTGAAAATTCTCCACTGAGTTCTCTGATCAGTAGCAGATGCAGTACAACTAAACAGAAGAATAGGAGGGGAGAGGTTAAACACAGGCTGAAGATAGGTTTAGTCTTCTGGCCTTAAGTTTCAGTGGATTAATGCTCAGGGCAGTGTAGAATATCAGGTGTGGTACCTTTGAGAAAAGATGATGTTGCTGCTCCTGTGTAATAGCAGAGCTCTAGTTATGTTTGGGCAGCATGATGGGAGTGCATTTGTCCCCATACTGGTTTATACAGCAAAGATGAGAACCTGATATCCAGATCCAAATATCCCACTTGTCTCTCTGATAACCAGCGGCCGGAGCCTACAAAGAGAAGGAAGTTGAGACAGATCCTGAGGCAGCTGGATTCAAAGCTGTTTGGCATCTCGAAGCAGCTACCTCTTGGTCTAGCAGTCAGCAGGCTAATTGCTGGCAGACAGCACGAAGCACGGGTAGAGTATGATCTCATCTAATGATTTTGTTCGTAAAGCAGATAGCAGTATTTTTCACTAGCAAAAATTTCTTTGTGACCTTTACGAAGAATCTATTTTTAACTAAACCTTGAAATCTCTTGTGAGGTCTGCCTTTAGGAGACAAAGATGTGTTCTGCTGCCTAGAAGTTGGAAAAAACCAACACTCCGATCTTCTGCTATTCGAGAGGGTAGGAAGGCAGATGGAAGATGTGTGATTTGGGACCTCTTTGTCAGTGAGTGACAGATGCTGTCAATGGAGGGCACAGACATGGGCTTTGCCAGTCAGTCATGAGCCATCATTCTGTCAATAAGCACCATTTTGTCCCATCTCAGATGAACTTAAGACTTTGGCTTAAATTCCTTTTTCTTTCAAAACCAGGAGAAAGAAATAGCTCTACTAGACTCCAGCACAAAGAGCTCTAGAGGTTAAGGATCTATGGACAGTATTGCATATCTGCAGCAAAACGGTAGATAAACCCAGTGGAACCAGCTACATGGCTTAAAGCTTCCTGTGTACAGAAGTCTGATGTACCTTGCCTGCCTGACTATTGGGCCTCTTTCAAACTGTGGCCCATACCCAATGCCATAGAAAAGCATCACAACTGTTTTTGAAGTATTTATGGTTTTTGAATGAGGGATTAAGCAAGAGATTGATTCATAAGATGGATTCTACTGGGGTCTTTAAGCTAAAAGCCATCCCATTATGGAAGAGCCTCAAAAAGAAGCTGTAATTTTTTACTATTTTCTCCATACCTGCCATGCCACAGGTAGACCTTGCAAATAATCTAGCCTCAGATGAGGCAAAACTAGTGTAGAATTCTGGTCTTTGTTCATCTTTTTAAGATTATTTATGCTAACACTAGCTTTTTCATTATTATGTGGTAGACTGGTTGAAAAGCAGAATGAGTTAGAACGAGAAAACTTTATTTCCTTCATTCTTTTTCCTCAATAGAAAGTGCTGCATGCCCAACCAGTTAAGATAGCTACATCAAGTAGTTTCTAGTGCTTCTTTGTAGCTTCTCCTCAATAAATGTTTGTGTGAGCTTCTAACTCCTACTGCCTTTGGTTCTAAGTTTCAGTTTTTAATGAACTGAAGTGTAAGGACATCCATAACTACTGTTATTTCTGGACTGTGCACCGTGCAAGATCATTGAGAAGCTATTTCACAAACAGATCCGAATTTACTCTAAACTTGATATGAAAGCATTCTATAACTACTGGAATTTTGACTTCACACAGTTCACAATAATTTCCTACGCCTGTAAGTAGTTTTCTGCAGGAAGTACTATCATGAAGCATATTTAGGGGCATATCTCTTGACTGAACTTTCAGGATATAAACTTGCAAGTAATTAACCTGAGCTGAGATAGAGCAGCTGCTTCTACTCTGCTGTGTGTTTGTGAGGTTCTTGGCAAAGCAGCAAGAGGCAGAGTACAGCTTCTACTTTTGTTCAGCACAACTTAACATTTCAGTGTAATTACTGAGTTAGAGAATGATCAGCTAGTTGTCAGCCTCCTTTTCAGGTGTTGGCCATACCTTTTGTTGTTGTAGGTTATGCTGCCTGGATGTGACAAAGGAGTTGATAAACTTGACCAAGCATGCTAGAAAGTAGAACAATGAAAAACAATGTAGATTTTCCATTCAGGTAGTTCAAGAAAAGATGTTTTGTTTCTCCCTCACTAATAGTTTCCTTGAGAGGAAAGATTGATTGATTTGGAAAAAAAAAGTACTCTGGTAATTTCTAGAAGACTGTGCGTAGATTGAGGTAGGCAACAGAAAATAGAGAATCAGGCATTCAATTGTTGCAAATTGCCATAGCTGTGCTGTCTTCAGTGCTTACACAAGGCCCTAGAGGCTTTCACTATCCTGAAGCTTTTTACCAAGCCCTGTCTAGTGACAGTAGGTAGTTTTCTGCCAGTGTGACCTCTCATTATCCTTATTCTCATGGATGACATGAATGTGTCCATGAGAGTGGGGTAAAGAATGTGATGCAGTGGAATGCCCTGGTGTAATTCCAAGATACTGGCCCTCCTGCCAGGCAAGTCATACTGCTATGATAGGTCAAGTTACTTGTTCCTTACTTTCTTTCCATCTCCATAAAAGCTGAAGTTCCCTTTCATCTCTTCTGTGAGCTGTTTCTTTTCTGGTGGGCTTTCTTACTGTCTCTTTCATGCTGTGTTTCTGTCTTGTTGCTAATTCTTTCTCCTCCCCAGAGAATTTCATGTCTCCTCAGGACAGATAGGTCAAGCACTACTTCTTCTTCTAACTGCCTCTGCTTATTTTCTCAGGCAAACTTTGTTTGCATCTATGTTCAAGAATATATGTTCATCAGAAGAGGATATCTGACTAATGCTCTAATTTTTGGAGTCATGATTAACCCTTAGCTGAAGTCTCTAGTTTCTGCATGGTCTCAAAAACAGTTACTGTTTTCCAAACTAGATATGACCAGGGCTCAGGTGAGTAGACAGCAAAGAAACACTAGGAAGAAGAGCACCACATTTAAGAAGATAAATAAAATAAAATAAAATAAAAATAGTGTGATTAGAGATGAGCACTTTCAGTTGTCCTTTTTTTTTCTTCCTTGTCAGCTTGAGAATAAGAGAGGGAGTAAACACTGAGTTTCCCGAGGAAAAGAGAATAAAAATATTTCATTTGTTATCTTTACATTCAGGTCTGAAATTCAAGCAGTAACGAAAACTGGTGGATTTTAGTTAGGAGGAATGGAGACTGGTATTGGGGTGTACTGTATACTTTGCATCTGTATATGTCAACACTTGTAGTTTCAGCTGGTGACTTATGTCCTAGCTTAGATCTGTTATTGCATTAACTCAGCTTGTGTTCTCTGATGCAGATGAAAGACATGAAATTTTGTCATTCTTTTAGATGTTAACATTGTTAAGCTCATGTTGCTTGTAATCCTCAGAAACAGAGGAAGGAAAAAAGCCTATATAGATTATAAAAATATGGGCTGGAGTAATGATCTGAGGTTGGTCAATTGTGTGTGTCAGCTAAGATGGTGTTTCAGATTGGTTTTATTGACAAGCTGACATGTCTGTAAATCCAAGTAGAACTCAAAGTGTCTGTCAAAGCTTAAATTCAGGTAAGGGAAAATGTTTTTTTATATGTTTCAAATAAGCAACAGAATTAAGCGTGAAAGAAATCCTCAATCACAGAACATGTGAAGGAGAGCTTTGATTAGCTTTTGTGTTCTGTGTAATCATTATAAATAACAAACAAACAAAATTTTTGAGCCTAAAACTTTGAGGAATTACTGGCAACCCTCAAAACACCAACACAAGAATATCCATATTCCTTTTTTGACCCCTCTTCAAGATTTTGTCTATCTATATCTTCATTTCATTTATTTACAGTCTTTACTCGCATTATGTATACTTATTTTGTTTGCTGTTGTCTGGATTGGTGGCGAGGCTGAATCACTGAGCTACTGAATTCTGCTGGTTATCAGATCCCTTTTCAGCTGTATAAAGCCTTGCCAAAATTCAACTGCTTCAGCTGAAATTTGCCATGTTAGTTGCTTGCTGTCAAGCAGAATTTATTTTGGAAGGGTTCAGCAAAGTCATCTCAGTTGTTTCCAAAAATGAGTCTTGAACAAAATACTAGCACGTCTACCAATTAAAAATAATTTCAGGATGCCTCTATTTGGATTGCTCTGAAGTGTTATCATTTTGAACAGGAACTTGAGATTTACCATTTGAGATGTGGCTTTTCTATATTCAAACTTTGCCAAGTTGTAAATGTTTGGAAAGATGAGCCTTACATTTGCATGCATTCAGTGAAGCAGTTAATTTTTTTTAAATCACTGAGCAAGGTAGTAGGCACCAAGACAAATAACCAATGCTGTCTTTGTGGGACGTGAGGAACTTAGTTTTTTTCTAATTGCTTCTGCTTGCTACAGTTTGGCCAGGAAATGGAGCTGTGAGCATGGTGTATTCTGTATTACCGAAGTACCACAGTTACTTAGGAGAAAGTGTACCTTCTGTCTTGAATCCAGAGTGGACAAAAAATACTGCTCTGAGGTCAAAGGATGGAATGTTGGAGTTCAGAAATTCCTGTCAGGAAACTACCGCCTAAGAATATTTAGAGAAGGATTAGTAGTTGTGAATGGAAACGGATTAGAAGGGAGGAATGTGAAAAGGCACGTGGTAACTGGAAGAGACCAAGAGCCAGTTAGTGTGGGAAAGGGTTGGGATGGAGTTCTGAGGTTAGGGATACCCTGGTACCCTGTGGACTAGGACTAACCAGAATAAAAAAAGAAAAAAAGCAGCATTGAGGTCTACTGGGGAACCTCATCTACTTAGTATGATGAGGATCTCAGCTGAGGAAGAGATGAAGTTAGGCCAGAGTTCTACAGAGAAGGTAGAACAGAAAAGGCCACTACATCTGAAGACATGAATGAGCAATAAGTCCCTGCTCCTGATTGCCCATACCTTCCATCTTTTAATTGTTCCTTTTCTGTCAGCAATGTAAAACCCACGAGCAAAATATGTATCTTGTCTCATTTCCTACTGATTTTGATTGAGGACAACAGCCTGCTACTGCTATCAATTATTTAACCAAAACAAGAGGTCTGTGTGGTGGATCTAGCAGTTTCAAATAGTTGTGTTGAAGAGCCATATGGGTGTCCATATGTTGCAGCAGAATATATATATTTTTTTATTTGAATCTAGGAAACATAACATGCTCCTAAGACTACAAAGGTTGCAAAGTCAAGAATTTGAAACAGAATTTTTTGAAATTAGAGTTGTCTGCACAAAATTAACAGAATTAATTGCACTGTACTTTGTCATACACTGACTTTTTTGTGCTTAACTTTGCAATATTAATATCTTTTCAAGATAGCTCTATGTATGCGATAAACATGCAACTTAAGCAGGAGAGAAACCTTTATTCCCTGGCCTCAGTTTGATTTTTCATGTCAATTAGACTATCTGGCAGTGGGTTTAATAACTCTAATTGCAATTGCAGCACTTTGCTAAATCAATGAGCGCCCTTCCTGATAAAATTGTTTTTAAGTAGCAGTTGTTAAGATGCCTCAGGTGAAAACTTACTGAGGTAGAAAGAAAGGTAGGTGGAATAGGAAGCCTTCGTGGCTTCTAATCTCACCTCAGTAAAATTGTCAGTTTCTGAAATTCTTTTTGCGTTTTCCTTTTAATTTGAGACGTTTTATAGTCAATAGCAAACTCCTCCATCATTTTACAAATTGCAGGGGTGCCTTGTGAATTTACAAGGGTATGAAACATGTAGCATACATTTACAGCAAAGAATTTCTTTTTGAACCTTGCTGAGGCTTACTGTCTAGCACTTCTCAGTTCAGTGCCTGGAAGTTTTTCTTTTTAAATTATACTTGAGATATGGGGTTGCATTCCCATCCAATATGTAAACATCTTTATTAAAAAGGGGAAGAAAAAAAAAAAAAGCACAAAATCACAGTGTTCTCCTCAAATGAATGAACATAAGCAGTAACCACATCCCAAAATCTCTGTGCAGACTAATGTCCTTTCTCCCTTTTGTCTCACTGTAAGTCTTTTCAGCATAAGGCAGAGATCTGTCTGCATATGGAACAAAGACAGGAATCACATTTCCTGTGTCCTTGACTATGTTTTGAGGCTGTGTATATATATTCCATAAAGGTGAAAAGGGCAATGCCAAGGGGACTCTAGTAGGGTGGTTGTGCTTGAATGTGTTTGCTGGGATTTCTGAGGAAAATGAGGTGCTGCTGAACCAGAATGGGAATGAGAAAAGAGAGGGTGGTCTGTTCTGAAGAAGGAGACGGGGAGTATTTCAGGTGACAGAAGTCTTGTTCTATAGCTTTGAAGGCTGAAAAGCAGTCTCAGTTGTGGGCTGGTACTTCCTTGCCACCAGTTTATTGCCAGCTCAGGAATGCACGTACAACCTTTCTTTGTGTCCTCGATGTACTGTATTGGTTTGCAAAGTGTACCATCTGTCAGGAAAATGAGACCATTTTCTCCTCTCTGCTCCACAATCTTCTGATATATACGAAATGTTAGCAGTACAGTCCTGTGATTTTATTTTTTTTTTATTGGAAAACCTTGCTTGCTTCTACCGATATCTGGAGGGGGAAAAAAAAAAAAAAGATTTCTATACATGGTCTGCAGAAGGTGGACATTCTTTTTCCTTGCTACACACCAGAGAATAAGCCTGCTGCAATCTAGACTTAATGATCTACACTGTAGTCAGGTGCTTGTCAGAACCTATAACTACATATTCATGGGAGAGCAGTCCCTCTACCCTTTTTTCTGAAATAGGATCTGGTTACAAAATGATGTTGCTGACTCAGTGCCTAGAACCTAGGAGGTTTGGAATGTCACTTTTTCATGAGATGGTCAAAGGAAAAAAAGTTCAAGCAGGGTTTGAAGTACTCTCTGGTGCCTGACCTTGATCATTAATCTCTGCTACTTTGAAAAAGCTTGGAAAATTACATTACTCTCTGCCGTCAGTCCTCACTCAATAAATACAGGCACTAAAGTCAGGAACGAGAAATCCCACAGAGCTTTGGTATTGACTTGTTAGAATTCCAGGCTTCAGCCTTGCAGTACAGTAACTGCCTATAAGTAATGAGCAAGCTGCTGAGAAGGACAACTTGCCCTTCTGGATATGTTCCCGACTCTTTCAGAAAATCTATTCATTGCCGTTTTTCACTCTGTTATGCCAAACAGTAAATTGTCCTATGTGCCAATAAGGGCTTCTCTATTACTCCATGAGAGGAAATTTGTGGGAGAGCTGAGCTGCGTTCATGTTCTGTCTCAGAGCTAATAGACTTATTATTAACATTAGCATCAGTTTCTACAGCAGGAAAAAAAGACTACAGTGTGTGATATTTGTGTATTTTTTTCCATTAAGGAGTGATGAAACACTAATTTGTGTTATTTGGCATTTAAAGAAGTGTATCCTTCTGTAAAATCCAGTTTCTCAGCTGAATCAGCCAGGACTTCAGTGCTGAAGCCATGCCTCCTCCTCACCCATAGGTGCTGCATGGGACCCAGGAACAAAGGAGAGAGGATTTGTGCTGGGGAACTGTACTGAGAGTTGTTCACTATGTTATATGTTTGCTTCAAGAGCTTACAGTCCCTTGTCAGTGAGGACAAGGGTGCCTCGGCTCAGATCAGCAGTGAGAAGCACCATTTGCAGTGCCTTCAAGACATTACTTGTTTTTCCCAGCACATCTGACTCAGCCATTTTATTTTTCCTTTTTGTGATCTCAGTCAAGAAGTCAAGTGATGGCTGCCTTTGACACCCGATAAGTACAACAAAGTTCCTTTTGAGTATCTCCACTTTTCAGCAGAACAGCCACAGCCATCACCTGTCTTATTATTGGCTAAATGGCACAGCACAGATTTGGTGTTTGCAGTAGTTTGCAAAATTCAATTATAGTCCTCACAGTAACTGTTGTTTGTCTGCTTATTCAAATAAAGTATTCGATATTGCTTGTTGTGGTGTTAACTGTAATCCCTTTTAGGGAAATAGAAGTCTTACTGAGGTACACTCAAAAAAAGGCTTATATAAATGAAACAGTTTCTCCTTAGCATGCAGAAATATGTGCATACACAAAAACTTACTATCCTTGAAATAAATGGAAATTACGGAAAGAGGTGCTGATATGTTTTTTTTGTCCGTTCAACTGTTTATCTTGAGAAATGTATGCAGACTGTTCAGTCAGCTCCTGAGGGAACATAAGAGGATCCAGATCAGCTGCACAACTGGCAGCTTCACTGGCAATCTCAGCAGAAGGAACAAATGTTCATTTTGACCCTTTGTTGAAGGTGAGCTGTTCTCTTCCTCACTAGCAATGGGATGGAAGCACACAGATGGAGTAGTATGAGAAGGCATGCACTACTTCTCTTTATTTTGTCTTCCTTCCCAAAGCAAATTAGGTTTCTCAGCTGCTGGAGTGTCAGCACAGTACCATTTGTTCAGTTTACATAATTTATGTGATGGGAAGAAATTTCGCATGAAGTAGCAAATAAGTTTGTCTATATGAAACTCCTCACTGTGGTTCAGGTGTCTCTCAGAGTCAGGGAATGTGATCCATTAGATTAAGCATCAATATCGACATTTGAGCTCATCACCATGAACTCCCCTTGCTAGAAAACTAGATAATATAAGAAGGGAAATTGAGGATGAGATTGATGCTACCCTAAAATGGATGCCTGAAGTAGGTCAGAAGGATGGCACCCTCAGAGTGCTTGTTTTTCTCCACTGGGCAGTGGGTTTCTTTGTAAGGTGAGTTTCTGTTAAGTTCTGATCTAAGCAACTACAACTCAGGTTAGCTGCATTGTGCTCAGGAATTGGAGAGAGTTTTTTATCTAGAATCCATTCTGTAACCGTTCAGCCTAATGAATTTCTGCATGATGTGTAACAAAGCTTTCCAAATGGCTGTTGGGCAAGACAGCCCATAATATACTGACAACACTCTGCAGCATATAATTCCTTCTGATCCTTTTAGAGCCATATTGGTACAGTATCTGTTTGTTTCCCCTTACTACTATTTCTGTTTTACATTCTCTTGAGTTGCCCCTCTTCTTTAGAAATGTAGGCAGACCAGCCTGCAGGGGAAATAAAAATATAATGCGGTTTTCTGTGTTCAGTGGAGACGTAGTAAACTGAAATTAACAATTCTGTTCAGATAACAGCCCAAGCAAAAGCAAACAGTGGAAATTTCCTAGTGCGCTCCTGCAATGGAATTACTTTGCTTTGTCTTGGAAAACTACATCTGAGAGCAGAGGATTTCAGGAGTCAGAGAAATTTAAATTCTCTGATTTCAATACTTAAAAAAACTTAATGAAAGACTTTTACTATGTGGTGCGTTCAGCAAAAGACTACCTGGGGCTGGACTGCATCAGTTCAGTACTGTAGTGGTTGCACTTGTGGATGCTGGAACTGAAGTTACGAAGCCAAGTGATGCAGGAGTGTTCAAAATCTACTGGTGGGTAATGGTGAGTGTCAGCAGAAGCCCAAGTTTTGTGATGAATTGGTGTCTATCAGGATACACTGTGCTCTTTGCTCAGACTGTGACCTTGGAGCTACTTCAGGGGACTAGGGTTTACATCATTTGCATCTCTGGGGCTCTACTGATGAGATATGTTTGGTTTTATGGAGGAGTGACAAAATCTTTCACCAAATACATTCCTAAAAAGCCCGAATAACATTGTTCAGCTCTGTCTGTGGGCTGGATTAGGTATCCCAAGATCCATTTTGTTCTGTCTTCAAAGGACATCAACTGCCTTCAGGTCATTTTTATGACCAGGTAGCTGCAGGACTTTGAGAGTAGCCCAGCTGATTCCTCAGGCACTCCCAAGTTGACATGTAATGCAGAATGTTAATAGCGTACAGATTATTAAATCAGTGGCTTTTTCATGATGGGGTTCTGCCAAAGTGGTTATCCTATTACCAACACACAGAAGTGCCTGTATTTATCCAAATAGAAGTTGCTATGTTTGGACATAATTTATTTCTTTTGCATTTAATCTATGCAGTAAAGTAAATGCTTTTTACAGACAATCTAATTAATAAGGCATTTATAGATACCATGTGATAAGATGGGATATGGAGGTACTGAAATGACTCCTTAACTGTACAATGCTGAATGACAAAGCTCAGGGTTCTTATTACCTTATGCTGTCCACTGCTGAGTGTGCAGTTAAAGGCTTTTAAAAGTGGTGATGGATTTTACAAGAGGTGAGCCTTTTCTTTATCGTGATTTTTCCAAGCTCTCACATAATAGCTTTCATAGAATCACAGAAGGGTTTGGGTTGAAAGGGAGCTCAAAGCCCATGCACCCCAACCCCTGCCATGAGCAGGGCTGCCCCCCACCAGCTCAGGCTGCCCAGGGCTCCGTCCAACCTGGCCTTGAGAGCGTGCAGAGATGGGACACCACAGCTTCTCTGGGCAGCCTGTTTTCATAAAAGTTGCTCTGAAAAATTAAAATAGAGCTCTCATTAATTGCTAACAGAGTTCTGCTGGTGTACAGTGATACCTAGAAAATCACCCTAATTTTGCTTTGAAGATAAACAGAGCAAAATTGACCTCTTCCTTCATTTTTTCTTGTGTGAAGAGAAACATGTTCTAACTCTGTATCATGGTTCTTTTGATTGACTCTTCTCCTCTTTCTGATTGACAGGTTTTCTTCTGTAACCTGTGCCATCTCCCCCAGCTCATCTTACTTTGGCAGTACATGAATTTGAGCCCCCTTTTTTTGCTACTTCTGTGTGGCGTATTGTGATCGCTGCAATTTCTGTGAGCTTAATCCTTAGCTAACCTTATAAACTGGAAAGAGAGAGAAATGATAAAGAATAACATTCCTGGAAAGTGCCACTGCTATGCAACACGAGGGAAGCAGTATCACATTTGAGGATGAACAGCCTTTTTTTTGCATTTTCTTTGCAAGGGCTCTCAGGTACAGTTGGTATTCACATAATTAATAGCATCTGCCAACTCATTTTGAATTGGTTCCCAGTGGTCTAGAGCTACAAAGCATTTTGAAGGGCTGGAGGCTACATCTCTATTAGAATATAAAATGGGATAGTGTCTTTTCTCTGACTTGGATGCAAAGTGGCATAGTATGGCTTGCACTAGTAGGGTTAAACTTTCCATCCTGCAAAAAAAAACCTGGGCCAACATCTTCCTTGCCCACAGAGAAGAGCTGCTGGCCATGCCATCTGACCACAGTAGCCAGGCAGTACCTGGCAGAGGGCCGTTTGGCACAACTCCAGCCGTGCCAGTTGCGCCACTGTTTCATGCTGTAGAGAAGCTGTGAACAGTGACTAAACCCTATTGTTGCCCTGTGAATTTTGCTGGTGCAGCCACAGCCTGGGTAGCAGCCTTCAGGCTGTTCTCCAGCCTCTATTTTAAACGTTTGCAGCTGAGGACACTTTTGCAAAGGTCATAGAACTGAGGAGTGGTGGAGGGGAGAGAATTTATTATTCTGCATTCAGAAGTGCCTACCACATTAGGGTTCCCATCTATGACTTGGAGTGCCTGAATGCTACCATAATAGGAAAGTAACTAATCATATATTAATCAAGCAGTTGACTAGAGAGGCAAGAGGGTGGTTTGCTTCACGCGCTGCTGAAATGCAGCTCTTTCCACAGCAAAGCTGTTTAAAGGCACAGTGTTAGCAAAGATAGGAGAACTGGAAATTGCACAGGAAATTAAAAACACATCATAACAATTCCCATTTAAAACTTGGCTGGAGCATTGGGGATTGCACTCATGCAGACACTTGCATGACTTTAGACTGAGATTGTGAGGAGGGTAATGGCTCGCTTTCTTAAGGGTGGTACTTGGGGCAGATCGTAGGGATCCCTGCTGATAGGGCATCATTCTGCAGTGATGTACGGTCATGTCTGCGCCCTCTCTTTGTCCCCAGCACCACTTCCTTTTAAATGCCAGAGACTTCTGTTGGCTTTGGAAGTCAGTCTAGCGTTCCTCAGGTGCAGGTTTAGCTAGCAGGAGTTGAGATTATACAGCTGAAATGGCCATTTTCATTTGCTCTGTAGTTAAACTTCCACAGTTTAGTCTCCCCATGGAGATATGAATTATGCCTTGTAGTTTCTTAGCCAGAATAGCTTGTAGTTCCCCATTAACACGTACATACATATCTATGCATCAGTTATGCATTTATAAGGCATTTGAAAGGTCTTTAATTGATACATAAATTATTTTGGAGATGAGGAATGATTGCTTAAATAATATTTGCATTTAAAGAAAAACAATATTTATTTCTGTATTACTTGTTGAGCAAAATCAATCTACCAGTATTTGGCTATGAATTGGTTGAAAATACAATTTTTGTAAGTTGAATTTTATTACAATTTGCTTTGTCTTCATTATATTTTACCACAATGTGTGTATAGTTTTGTCCTACTTCATTGAATAACAGAAAAAAATATTTCTGCTCTTCTACATTGTTACAACTAGGAAAAAAAAGATTAATCAGACTCATACTGAACTAATATTTTCAAATTCATAGGAGAACCACCACTATTTTGTACAGCAAAACTAGTTTTTTGAATTAGAGCTAACAACACTGCATTATGACAGCAGAGGTCAATTTAAACAAGAAAAGATTTTGATTCTCTCTAATGAGGTCATCTTTTTTATAACAGATTGTAATTTATAGTGTAGTAGGAAGATGTTAATTCTTTTCTAGCATGTTTTCAGTAATATCAAGGGGATAGTTAGTGTGGTTCAGATAAAAATAGCTGTTATGTTTAATCTGATCACTAATGATAACCTTTATTTTACTTCACACCGTGCTTCTGAAGTCACAGGAGCTTACTGTGCTCCAAGGGCTGCTCTTCAGTTTCAGAAATTATTGCTGTATGGACACTGCACTTTCCCAGTGCCTCCCATCTTCAAATAACTGGTCATGGAAAAATTAACACCTTTGTATAAGCCCATAACTTCCCCCACCATTGAAAGCCTCTTTGCTGATACAGACAGAGCAGATAGCTTTTGACTTCGGAAAGTGGCTCTTGAATGTCTGAGTTCGTTATGAAATGCAGAAACAAGAACAAATGTAATGATGCATTCCTTGTAACAAAATGTGTGCATCACCCTGCAGCATTTTTAATAAGTAGGAAGGAAAAGTATTGTGCTGTTCTTAAGCTAATTTCTGTCCATAATAAGTATAGTATCTGAACCTTTGAGTTGGATTATCTCTATGAGTCAGTTAGTAGTGCGCTGTTGATATTTGACTTTTTTTTCAGCAGAAGAATGCTTTAGAAAATAAATAAGTAAAATGAGGCAATGTCAGCTACCTTCCTTTCTTCTCCTTGGGCTTGGGCAACATCCACTCCTTCAGCATTCCCATCTGTTCACATGCCTTGTGAAGTGAGAGCCTCCTTGGGAGCAACTGGGTGACCAAAACAAAGCCTCAGAGCCAACTGCAGGGTTATGTAGCCTCAGTAACTGGCTGGAGATATTTTAGTGTTGAGAAATAGATTGTTTCCTTTTTTCAGTCATAAGATCAGTTTGAGTGTTATTTTTCCTCATGTTGTAGAGGAAAAAAAGACAAGGTTGAGTCCCCTAGCTCTTCCTCCTTTTTGTCCTTCCTCAAGAAGGCAAAACCTTGTCTTTCACTTCCTCACCCCTCAATTGAAAACAGAGAAGAAAGAATGGTTGTGCCTTCTCTTGGCTTTTAAATTGCCAGTTATATGGACTAAAATGTGGCTGTCCCTACACCTAAGCACCCATGTGTTTTCTCTGTCTGTTTGCTTTGTGCAGTCTAGTCAGAAAAAAATAACTTTTCTTATAACGTAAAGATAAAGGTAATGCTCCACATGAATGTCAACATCTGTGAGATTTCTGCCCATTTTTGTCCTCCTTAATTAGAGACTGTTCTGCCTCATTGGACAGACTGGTGTAATAGCTTGAGATCAGGGTGGCATAAACACTGTCACAGCTTGAACAATCTTTTGAACGGTAGGAGGTAATGATCCTGCCTAAGGCAAAATACTGCTTCAAGCATGTCGTGGGGCACTGTGATTCTGTCCCACGTTTCATTTAGCCTTTTTCTAAATGCTGCAGTTTACCCTGTGAAAAAATGCAGTATTTTTCTGAGTACATTCCATCTTCAGTATAGTCCCATAATTCCTATTGAATGTGGGCTGGGTGAGCAGAGGTGGAGGATAGCACTTAAAGACATGAAATGACACTTAGAGACTCCAGCCCATACAATTTTTCATGCTGAGTATTTTTCCAGATAGTGACAAGCAAACTCTACTTCATCTGATGAATGGAGAAATTCTGACGATGAAGAGTGAGTCTTCTTTTCCTCCAAATCCAGCTAATCAGCTTTTGTCTGTCAATGAACACATCTAGAAAACATTAGTCTATTACCTCTTTGTTCAAGGCCACAGAGGATTTCTTTTTAGGTTTTTGGCCCATAGTGAATAAACAATGTTCTCTTTTTCCAGCATTGTTGTAATTCAATTTTTCTTTATACTAAAAAAGTAAATGAAAGAAATTGCTGAAGGCATATTTGTGAATAATTACACTTGCACCACATTTCTCTAAAGTTGTCTGCTGGGTAGATTTGAACGTGTAAAATTTTATTGTTTTCCTTGTTACAGACAGTTTCATTATCCATCCAGTGTTTGCAATGGCTCATGAGGCACTGCAGCAGATTACAGAGATAACTTTCTAATGTTTCATCTGGAAATTGAATAAGTAGAACTTTTTCAATTGCAGCAATGTGAAATGAGCTTTCAGGATTTTAGATTTGGAAAACAGCTAATTAGATGCAGTTTCAGGCTCTCCTGCTGGGAAGACTATTGATATACGAAAGTAAAGTTTGACTGTGCAAGTTGTCTCAGTCTTTAGGACTATGAAATTAGTCTGTAGTGCCAAACTGGTCATGGGCATGAGGATGATGGGACTCAACAAGAAGTCAGTGTTGTACTCCATGGAGTTCATTCTGTCACAGCTCAGATTTCCCTAAGATGATACATAGCTATGATTGGTGTTTTCCACCTCCCCTGTTGGTGGTGATCCTAGCTGGTTAAACAAGCTGGCACTCTTGGTGACTCTACTGATTCAGATTTCCGAGCCCCTCAAAATCATGAGTCCTTTTTGAATTGAGGTCTACTGACACAGACCCATCATGTTGGCCAGTGAAAGAAGACCAGAGATCTTTGATATTCATGTGGAAAAACATGCACCCAAATTAGTCTAAAAAATGTAGATACCAACAAAACTGTGTGTGTGACAAGGAGGTGAGGTAGTTCAGAACTAGACTCAAAGTCCATGTGTAAACTGTGCAAGAGCTTGCTGGCCTGCTGACAAAGAAAATTGTCTGTGTTTGCAGATCACTTCCAAAGTAGTTATTGCTTGTGAAAGAAAAGCTAGGCATGGGAGTCAGTGAACAAAAGAAGGACATTTGCATGGACTTGCATTCACTTTACTGATTTGAGCATTCAAGCTTATTAACCTGCATGTTTGAAATGTGTGAGCAGAATTAATGGATAAAGATAATTAATGGCTTAGGTACATACATTGTAGGAAGGGTACAAAAAAGCTTTGTCACTCTTACTGGTGCTGTAAGGTCATCTTTATCTATGCAAGTCCTCTATGTAGGTTGGGTTTTCATTGTGATTAAGTGGGTCTGTTTTTAACTCATACTTTTAACATTAACTAACCAGTGAAACAAAAGCAGTGGTCATAGTGGGGTGTGATATTTTTCCAATCATTAGGTTACTTTTAGTAAAGCAACATAATCTAAAATCTAAAAAAATATTTTTCCTTTAACGTAGACAAAGCTGAAGGAGGTACACCATTACATTCTGCTCCAGATCAACAATCCATCTGTTGAAGTGTCTGTGTTTTGACAGACATCAATAGAAACTGTTTGGGGGAGAATTGCAAGACAATCTAATTCCCAGCTTTTATAGAATACCCCATTTAGCTCTTTTCAGTTTAACACAAGGCTTACACAGACATTTGTTTAAAGAATTGTATTTCTATATATATTCATGTATACTCTCTGTGAATTCAAATGTGGATATACACATACATGAAAAATAGAAAGATGAGGATGGATATAGGGAGAAAGAAAACACAGATATGTCATGCATTTATCTGTAGATAATACACATGCTTCATTATAATGTACATTAATCATTTGTGTATTTCTATACCACTCATAAACAAGCAATAGAAGTCTTAGTTACACTTTAAAATATCTTTTATTTTGAACGCTTTTGATTTTCAAGTCTAAATCATGTCTGAAAACAGATGGTCCATACATTTCTATTGATTGAAAAATAGAGGTGCAGAAAGAATTCATTAGGAATTTTAGTTTTCGTTTCAACAAAAATGGATCCAAAAATAGAAGTAAAATGGATCTTCAGGTATGCTGAATTGTTGTAGCACAGTTGATTTTAATGCAGTAATAATAATTAATACCAGGCAAGTTTAATTAAAAGTTCTAGTGAATAAATACTTTTTTTTCTGAGACTATAACTATTACTAAGAATGCTGAGTCACTACTGCAAGCTAACATTCTAAGATTGTTGCAGGACATAAATTGTACAAGCCAGATTTCATCAAGTGTTACCAAGGGTGTCAACTCTTCCACTAGAAGTGAATTCAGGCAACCTGGCAGGATTACAGAAATGCTGTTCACCACTGAAGAGAAAAAAAATTGTATGGCCAAAGCTCAATTAAGTTGAAGCTGGCCAGTACTGTGGGACAGTACAAAAAGGGCATTTTAGAATATGCTTGCAGCAGATGGAGGATCAAAGATAACATTGGTCTGTTACTTGATTAGGATGGTTGTCTCACAAAAAAGAACATAGATAAAGCAGAGATATTTGATGCTTTTTTGCCTGTCTTCAATGCTGATGATGGTCTCTGGGGGTCACAGAGTTGGAGGACCATCACTGCAGTAATGATACAAAACTCCCAATCAACCCTGAACCTGTGCAGAATTTGCTGCTACAGGTGAATGCACAGAAGTCTATGTGGCCCAATGGGATTCATCCCAGGGAGCACAAAAAGCTGACTGATGTCATTGTGAGACCTCTCTCAATTATTTTTCGGTGGTCTTGGGAATCTGGAGCGGTCCCAGTTAACTGGTTGCTGGCAAACATTGACTTTTCAAGAAGGGCTGGAAAGAAGACTCTGGTAATTACAGGCCCATTAGTCCATTTTGGTGCCTGGTAAAATTGTGGAGATTATTCTGGGAGTTACAGAAAAACACTTGAAAGACAGTGTGGTCACAGGTAACAGCCAACATGGGTTCACCAGGGGAAAATACTGTTTAACAAACTTAATTTCCTTTTGCTGCAAGGTTACCCATGTAGTTGACCAACAGAAGCCAGTTGATGTTATCTTTTTGGATTTCAGCCAAGATTTTGATACTGTTTCTCAGTATCCTTCTGGACAACATGTCCCAGCATACGGCCAGACAGAACTATAATGTAATGGGTGAGCAGTTCACTGATGGTTTGGGCTCAGAGGGCTATAGTAAATGAGCTGGCAGCCAGTCACCATGGGTATTCTGTGGGGATCCATTTTAGGACCAGGTCCTTCAATGTCTTCATTAATAACTTGGATACTGGTCTGGAAGGTATATTAAATAAGTTTGTAAATGCCACTAAATTGAAGGGGAGGCCTGATGGCGGCTGCAGCTCCTCACAGGGAGCAGAGGGGCAGCGCTGAGCTGTGCTCTCTTTGACAGCAACAGCACTTAGTTTCATTGATTTCAGAGCTTATTAACTGTTTATTTCATTACTAGTGTAAAATTTTTGCTAAAAATATATCAAGAATATTTCTCTGTAAGTGATATCCTCTTCAGAATAACGTTAACAGGATCCTACTAATGGAGGATACATTTTGACGTATGGACAAGTAAATCAGTTTTCATTTTCTTATTGCTGATTTCACAAAGTCACAGTGGGACTGAGCCACAGCGATGTGAGTTCAGCAAACAACTTTAATAGAGCAGAGAATCTCAGTGGTATGTTGAGGCTGGTGGAGTGAGTATGTGTTCTCACTTTGTTAGTCCAGGCAGATTAGAGCTATTGTTGCAAAGAGGACAGAAGTTTTCCTATAGCTGCACTTTTAAGCTGTGAGTGGATGAAACAAAATTCAGCAAAGTCAGCTGGGCTGTGTGGAGACCTAATATAATTGAACTGAAGCTGAAGAATGGGCATAAAGGAAGGCAAGGAACCAAGGATCGGGGCTGAAAGACAATTACTGAGCCTGTGAAGAGTGACAGTGGCAAAAAGAGAGATTGAACATAAATGATTCAGCAGGGAAGAGCAGTATGTGCTGGAAGGGATGAGGCAGGAAACAAGTGAAAAGAATGGAAATTAGACTTAGGAAGTAATATCTCTTCCTCTTAACACCAGTGATGGGATAGGAATAAAGATCCTGTTCCTATTTTAAAATATTTTAAGGTGCCATTGTCCTAAAGTAAACATGGGGATGTAACTTCTGCCTCATGGAAGCACAGGAGTATCTCCCAGCCCCTCACTGTTTATTACTCAGGCAGAAGAGGACTTTGTCATATGTCAGGTTGTTGTGTAATGAATTCTGAGCACCACTTGGATGTCACTTGTCAGTGACTTAGCTATAAACAGGTTCTCACAGCTGCTGCTGTTTTGGGGGAGGGGTGGGTTTGATCAGCTGTATTAGCCAAAACTGGTCCCAGAGGTTTTTTTTTTTTTAATATGCTCCTCATCATCGTGGCTGCGTTTGTGGAGGAGAGAGGGACGTGATGTTCTATGTGTGCTGTCCAATGTTTGTGTCTATGTGAAAAATATATTGATGTTTTGTTTTGCTTTCTTTGGCAGATGGACAAAAGAAAGTTCAAGAGGAATTTGACATAGATATGGATGCACCAGAGACAGAGCGGGCGGCGGTGGCAATACAGTCCCAGTTCAGGAAATTCCAGAAGAAAAAAGCGGGGTCCCAGTCCTAGCAGCTACCTCATAGCTGAAAGCAAAGTAACCCTGAAATGATTTATCAAGAAAATGAGAAATATCACAAAGATGCATGTACAGAAATGATCAATATTTAAAGCCCTATTGGCAGAAAATAAACCATAAGCTTGTGTGTGACTTCATCCCAGGTGTTTCACACCCATTATCCTCTGTAACTCACCATTTTACTTGATGTTGTAATAAAAAGTTAGGGTGAAGTAATTAAAGTGTCTGCCTTCATCTGTCTTTTCATATAAATCTAGCAAGCGCAGCGTTACAAATGAACCCAGCCCAGATGCCTATTTTCCTCTCCACTTAAAGCTTGGAGACATAACGGCACCGTATGTTACAAGGATTTTGCTGAGGGATGAAAGCATGTGCCTCAGCCCTGTTTGCCTCATTTGGAGAATTCCAGCTGCCGACCAAATGTAACAATAAAATCCTTTTCTCATAATAAGCTTAAAGTAAAAAGTTGCAGACAGAAGCTGACAGGAGGATAAGAGGTGTAGGAAGCCAGAGACATTTATTTTTGCCTTGCAGTTATGCCAGTAAAGTGGCTTAAGTGGGGAAATTGTCATTGTCCTTCCTGTTTGAATGATAAAGTCCAGCTTGGACCACGTTGACTGTTATGGAGGAAAAAAGGAAAATCCAATTTCAGACGTCTTTGGAAGTTGTGGTTTTTTTATTTCTAAAAATAGAAGCTGATCCTCTGTACTCTGTTCACTCTCCATCTAGTCAGTAACAATTTCTGTGCCATTTCTCTTATTTCCTTTTGTTTGCAGTGTTTGATGAGTAAAGCATAACAGACTCCCTGTTTCCATCCACACTATTTGTAATGTAAAGCGATTTTGCATGAAACCCTGTATCACTGTATTAGCCCAGTTTTTTATTAATAGAAAACAGCCACAATGATGTTTCTTATATTAGGACATTTATTTTCTCCCTACTGTAGAAGGGCAGCAGAACAACTCCAGGCTAAACCTGAGTAGAAATCTTGCCTGGCTTCACAGTTGATCAGAAATTAGCAGCCTATATAGGACACAGGGAAGGTTCAGAAATGGTCTTCGTGGTTTCTTGTAGTCAGAAAACTGAGCTATTTAGATGGAGCAAACAGGGTATTCACTGCACAGAGACATGCCCCAAATCCTACCCTCTTCTCACTTTCAGCAGCAGGTGTAAAGGTCCCAGTAGGCATCTTCATCCCTGGGGAAATTAGAGACAGAAGTGTTTTCAGAAGGATTGGTGTTTGCAGCAATTCTCCAAGAAAGCAGCATGATTCTCACCTCCAGGCTGACAGAGGTAGGTGTGCTGAGAGGTCTGCCTACTCTTAGCTAAATAGCCTGGAACTGAGGCTGCTTCAGGTGTGAGAGATTTAGGTTTAATTTCCAGCTCTGCGTAGTGACATTTGCAGTCTAGTCTCCCACCTGCCACCACCTGACAGAGGACAGAGCGTCAGGCCTCTCACATAAACTGGAAGCTACCACAGAGGGATAGGAATGGAGGGAAAGTGAAGATCTTATGGTGCTGGCAATCACCTCCCATGCGAACACCTTGGAGCAGTGATACCGAAAAGATTCAAAGCTGTGAGTGAAAGCCAGGCTGCAAGACTGCAGCAGGAAAGCCCACAGACTTATACGGGTTAAGGCACTTAAAGCACTTGGCAGCAATTTAGTGAGAAGCTAAAATGTGATAACAGGCAGTAGAAACTCTGGTACCATGCTTATTAGGAGGAGCCCTCAGAGATATTGGGTAGAGGAAGTCTTATGGATCCTGTGGGCAATGCAGAAGTGATGTGCAGAGGCAGTGTGTGAGGTGTTCAATAAACACAGCAAGACTGGGCACGAATTGACAGGATGTTTTTAGATCTTAGTTCAGGGATAAGCCCCTAAATACTGCCTGGATGCTGCCTTAGGCACCTTTGTCAGACCCTGGCTGTGTGCGTGATATACTACTGCACATAACTAGTAAAGTCAGAGTTCTTTGAGCCACAGCTGAGTGCTTCCACTCCAGGAGAAGCATCGATTCTCCGTATTTAGGAATTCCACAGGTGAACCTCAGACAACTCTGCTGCTGTGCTCAAAGTGTAGCTTATGGAGGCTACAGATCCCCCCCGCCCCTTATTCACAGAGACTGCTCATCATCTAATAATCACCTTAGTATAATAATTGAAAAATTGTACTGGGTTTGGATTGTGTTGGTGTCATTTTGTTTAGATGAACATATGTCTGTAATAAGGGACTACGTTTGCGTTCCGCATTATGTCATGTGAAATAGCATGAGCTCTGTAATAGCTATTTAATTGAATAAAAACTCTGGGTAAGCACTAGGCTTTTATATTTGATCTGACATTCCTTGGACTTAAATTTCCTACACAACAGGAATAATCATATGGTGGGGACACAATGAAAGCAATTACTTTATTGGAGCACAGCAACGAGGGCTGTTAGTAAATGAATTATGTCTCTTTCAGTAGCAGGGCTATTCTTTAATACAAAGTTTAGAGTGCATCTTATAAATACAGTCTTAATGTACAGTGAAATGTAATGAGGAAATAGTAAGCTCATACAATATTGTTTTTAATGGTGGCTGCCCTTGTCAGACAGTGCCCTTTTTATGAGACTCCTTGCATCACATATTCAGTTCATATTCCCAAAAGAAGAAAGGTTTCTCGCTCCCAAGTCTTTCTTTTCATCCTTTGTGTATAGCCAAGATGGCAATTTTTAATTTCCTTTCTTATCTCTAACTCATACTTTTCTAAGACCTACCTGGGTATTACGGAGATGAGGGAAGGAGTTTGTTCCAACCAAGAGTTTCACTAAGATAGGAAAAAGAGGACACTTACACATTGCAGGCATTAATTTGAGTCTTTAACTTCCAGACATTCACCAAGCTTTCTAGTTCACTGACACTATGTAGTTGGGAGTTACCAAGTCATGAAAAGCAAGATTTAAATTAGGTGGGTATCTGTGCTGAAATCCCATCACTTCCTGTGGGTAACACGAAAGATCATTCAGAACAGCATGTATTACAGAAAACAGGGTTATGACTCTCAACACGTACACCCACACCCTCCCCACACACATCTGTTTCTGCTCCAAATTACGTATCAGATTGTCCCAAAAGAAAATAACCTATGCTTGAATAATCAGAACAATTACCCAAGCATTCGATAACTTGTTCACATCGTTGCCTGGACCATGAAAGCAACCTATAAAGCTGAACAACAAAGGAGTCTATTAGAAGCAGAGAAACACCATCGGAAGGAACAAGAATGCTGAAATGAAAAAAACTAAAGGACATGAATCCTATCAAATTAAATGCAGACAGATGAGCCAAAAACCAGCCTGCATCTTGCAGTTATAACTTTCTTTGAACTCTTCGCAGACTACTAGCCTACTGGAGGACTGTGGGGATGTGGGGAACCTGAGGTCTTGCAGAAAGTAGAAGTTCATCTTGCATTGACACTAACAGCGGAGGCTCCCAAAATAGGATTTTTTCTTTTTTTAATAATGTATCAACCTGAGGAATTCACTGTCAAACTAAAATGTTAGGAGGACAGAGCTTGTAGTAAACTGACAGAATGAATAATAACAGACTGCTGGGAACAGGTGAGATTCACCTGCATCTTCTAGAGAAACTCATAAAGAGCAGCTATTTTGGGTAACCTTTGCCTCACACTGGCCTCACTTCCAGGGAAATAAGCTGTGGCAAATTAACAACAGATTTTAGAAGGGGTTCTAGGAAGGTTTGGGGATTTTACAAAAACTGTATTTATTAGGTAAGTGTAGAGAAACTGTGGTATGCCACCATATAACCTTAATACACTAACACCATCCTGAGAACAGCAGTAATTCATAAATTGTGGTGGCTGCAGTAAACAAGAAAGGTGGGTGGTGGTAACCTAGGCGCACCTGGATTTTCAAAAAGTTCAGACAAGGTGTCTTGGGAAAGTCTCTTAAAGAAATGAAAGAGTCCTGGAGTACATGGTAGGATTGTCCTGCAGAGAAATAACTGGCTAAGGGACAGGAGGTGAAAGAATGAGATGTCCGGCTCTCACAGAGTTGTGGTGTTGTCAGTGGGACTCCCAACAGCATCATATGTTTTGGAACACCCTTAGAAATCACTTGGGAAAAAAAAAAAAAAAAAAAAGAGAGACTAAAGGCAAGGTAACACATTTTTACATCAATCCTTTCTACATTAAAAATCTCATTTCTTGCTCCCTGTTTTACAGAATGCTTGCTGAGAGCCATGACAAAAGAAAGGTCATGTCAGGACCATGAGGGCACAATTAGCACTGGTTGCCCCTTCCCAAGGCCCAGCATCAGGCCCTGGGACCATCTGCTCCTGCCTCATGAGGCCACAGCAGGGGTGGACTCCTGCTCCCCACAGCCCTGCCATGAGCCCTTGGCCCACCAGAAGGTCACAGGCCCTGTGGAAATAAGTGCACTTCCATCCTGCCTTTTTTGTGCCCTCCGTCACCCAAGTGGCTTACAATGTGGAACAAAGCAAGCCAGGGCCAGCCTTTGCAGCTGTACAGTAGGGCAGAGGAGTCCCCACGCAGCAGCCACCTCTCTGGAGATGGTATGACCCTGCTGAGTTGTGGGTGCTGTATCTTATGCCTTAGTGATTGCAAAGATCAACTCCAAGCAGGTCTGGGCAGTGTATGAGTTCCTCACTGGGTAGGACAGCATTTCCACAAAGCCTTCTTGTCGGATGTTAGCAGCTGCTGAGAAATCCGTTTCAGCCAACAAGCAATACCTCAGCTTGTACAACAGCCTTCTAGAAATTGTTCTAAAGCATAGTGACCATACGCAGCTGTGCAAATGTGCAAGTAAAAGCATTTACAGCAGTATGAAAAAGAGAAGGAAGGGTGGCAGGGAATGACTGGGAAAGAAGAGCATGTTTGGGAAAGGAGAAAAAAAGACATCTCTGCTGAAATGCTCTGAGTCATCTGAAGGTGTTTTCTATTCAGCTCAGGTAATTTTTTGTTGTTTCATTCTTATCTGCAGCCTGCTCTCTGCCAACTTCTCCCCAGCGTGTAACACATTCTGTCACAGCCATGTCACTGTGCTTAGCACTGACTGCAGAGCTGGTGTGATGGGGCAGTGGAATTCAAGTACCCTCAAAATCAGGAGTTTGGGGGCCACTGAACAGACACCATGTCCTTGTCCCTCATAGCAAACCCTCACATTTGATTTTATTCCAGGGGTAACGCTGTAAAGAAGCAAAGCCACTTCAAGGCAAAGTTGCCATCACAGTTGCCATCAAAAGATATGTATGCACTCCAGTGAATCTTATCTTCATGTAGCATTTCCCAAGCACTTGTCCAAAGTCCACAAAGGAAAAGTGCAACAGAATGGAGGCATTCCCAAGCAAGGCTAAAAGCATTCCTTGCAGTCATGGTCCCTGCTTGGCTACCTCAGAAAACCAGCTGGAGCATGTCAAAATTCATTGGTCATGAAAGCCAACGCTTGAGGGGTATGTGTGGAGGAAGGAGGAAATGGTACTCAGCCAGGCCATATAATGGCCCACAACAGGCACGTGGCAATGGTGAATGTCTTGTTCTAGGTGGTGGTGTTCTTACGTAGACAGAACTTGATGCATCTGGGAAGCATCTTAGATGCACTCTGCTACCTTCAGTTATTACCTGCCAGATCCCATTTTAGAGCTGGCAGCTGTCTGTGGAAATTTCTGGAATAAAGTCATGGCCGGAACAGCTGTATCACCACTGAAGACCACTTAAGCTAGGTTGCTTGATATTTCCTTAAAGCTCATAAGCCAGCAGATGCTTTGCAGCAAGGAGAAGCTCGCTAAGGTGTATGCTGACAGAAAAGTTTGCTGTGAAGGCTAAAAGACATTCAGGCACCAGTGTCATCTCAGTGCCATAACTGTAGGACAGTGCAGTCATTCCTCTATACCCATTATCAACAATTTACCACTCAAAAATTTGGACCCTTTAAAGTTCCCTTAAGTTTCCCTGAAGAACACCTTAAGTTCCCTTTAAGGACCCTTGAAGTTCTTTACTATGAGAGTGGTGAGGTGCTGGCACAGGCTGCCCAGAGAGTTTGTGGATGCCCCATCCCTGGATGTGTTCAGGGCCAGGTTGGATGGGGCCCTGGGCAGCCTGGTCTAGTATTAAATGTGGAGGTTGGTGGCCCTGCATGTGGCAGGGGGGTTGGAGCTTGATGACCCTTGAGGTCCCTTGCAATGCATGCCATTCCGTGATTCTATGACCTGATCTAAAATCTTCTTGAATGTGGTAATCACAAGCCCCAGGTCTCAGGAGAGGTCTGGAGTGGTCCATTATTTAGTTGCCTCAGTAAGGATTGGATTAATCTACAAATGGATTAATCTAAGTGCTTTTTTTTTTTTTCTTTATATCAACTTTAAGCTGCACACTATACACATGTTCAAAGTATGATGGAGAAAACCAGGATAACATGTGCTTACTGTGGTAAAATTAATATTAGATACCTATTCACTATAAATATTCAAACACATATATCCTTTCCCATCTGCAATCAACATAATTGTCCTGTGTTGTTTTATACAATAAAGACCATCTTCAGAGTGTAAAGGTAAAAACAGTAGCCATGCCACTTCTAATATATTAAGATCTAGTTATGAATGGGTTATTTAGTCCAACTCCTAAATTGTGAGAGCCCTTTTTTTTTTTTAATTATCCCTGAACTCTCCCTGCCAGATGGTCTCCTGCCTTTCAGTATCTGTAGCAGTGGTGATTCTAAAACCTTCCTTGACAGCTTGTTCTGCGGCTGAACTTTTCTTAAAGCTTTTGAGTTTTGTTTATACTTAACCAAAATCTTCCCTCCTGCCACTTCAGTTGTTCCAAATCACCGATAGCCAATTGTAGGCCTCCTTTTTTTTAAACTCTTAAATCATTTTTGTTATTCTCCTTTGAACTCTGCCAATTTATCTGTGTGCCTGAAGTGAAATGCAGCCATCCAAATTAGACTTCACCGACGTCAAGCACAACAGAATAATTATCTTGACTATTTTACAAGCGACAGTCCCCTTACCACAAATCTACATGGCTCTTGGCATTTCCTGTGACAGCATGATTTCGTTGGCTTAGAGCCAAAACCTCATTTCCCAGGAATCTGGAGCCTCTCTGTTATCTCTCTGTCTAGTCTTTCCCTTCCCTTATATGAATATCCCATTTTTTAAAGAGACTATACTGACTGTAAAACACCTTTAACTTTATGGCCCCACTGCACCTGTGCAATATGAGAACGATACAGAAATTCATGTAGATGTCCTTATGCAAATTGGGCAGGAACTGTAACTGGTTCAGACTTTTTTGTGCTTCTCCCTTTCCCATTAATAAATCATTACAATCAGGTGCAAAGACTTCAATAATCTCTAAATCTATCTTTTTTTGGAAGCTTAGAAAAGGTTTAAATGAATTCCTATTTTATTCTAAAAAGTTAGCTTGCCTTTACTTGCAATGTCCAATTATTTGATAAGAAAAGTCTGAATATCTTATCTAAAAATAGGCCTTGAAATAAGCCTGAGGACTCTTGCCCCTTCTCAGTGCATTATGTTTTAATGCAAAGTTAAACTGATGCTATTACTCACATTTGGTAGTAGCTTCCACCATAAATATTCCCACTGAAGACTTAAGGACTAATGTGACAGAGGGAAGGAGCATGAGGAGATGACACTTTGCCACATCAAGAACACAAAGCACAGTGACTTTCTGAACTTAGTCTGCAACTTCAGCAAAGTGATATCGCCCTTTTTCTTCTTGGGAGCAACATCCACATTTAATATATACTGGGTGACATAAAAATAACCTGCAGTATAGTGGCAATAATGAAACACTGTGATGATAATAATAATTACAGCGCAGGGAACACTGACATGTCTGCATAACTCTGTGACATTTCTCCTAAAATGCATTAAAATGGCTCATACCATACGCACATGCTTTGTGCAGCATGGGCTTAACTATAATCCTCCTCCGGGTGTAGCCAAACCCAGTTGTGGTGATGGCATTAAGCTGGCTTCTTTTGGCACCAGAGGCCTTGATGGTCACATCTGAAGAGCACTGGCTCCCATCGAACCAGACAAGGGAAATGTGTTTGGTGTCCACTTACATATCATTTGGAGGTATAGGGTCAGCTTTGTAGGAATACGAAATTTTTTGTTATTTTATCTGAGATTTTCAAAGAATTACATGAAACTTCTCACAATCCTGCACAGCCTTGAGGTAGGACTAGCTTGAAGGATAATTTGATACCTGACTAGCACACATCTGCTTGCTTGGCTGGAAAGGTATCTAAACCAAGCAGGAAAACCTTACTGCCAAAACAACAGGCAGCTCAGAAACAAGCACCACCACTAAACCTTTTGTTTGAGCTGCCACTGGGTGGTGGAATCAATACACCTCCTTAAAGCCCTGAGTGGTTCCAACAGCAATCACTGCTTCTTGAGCTACAGTGGTCGAAGAAGAAGAAGAAGTGGATGCAGTGGTGGGAGACAGTAGCAAAGCACGGTGACAGGGTTGAAAGGAGGTGGGTTTTATAGTGGAAAGGGATATGGAAAAGGTGAAGGGAACATTAATAATGACAGTGCAGTAAGGAAGAGGCAGAGTGTGGGTAGAGAGTTAGAGAAGAAGGGTAGGTGGAGGGGGAACAGTGGCAGGGAAGGGAGCAAGCTGCCTGATGTTGAAGAGCTTGAGTATTTCATTCCCCACTCACTCTTTTGCTCATATAATGAATTACTTTGATATTTCCCATTCAGTTATGTAAAACTAAAGGGTGTAGTGTTGTCTTCAGGGGATACCTGAGCATCGACACTGAGGCACTGCAATATGTTTCAAGTTATGCAAGGCAATTGGCAGGCTTATAGGAATCACAGCTGTGCTATGTAAGTTCTGTCTTAGAGTTAAAAATAAAAACATCAGTGTTTGATCAGCCATCCTGCAGCTTGCCCTCCAAACTTTCCTCTGACATATGGTACGTACAGTCCCAAGAGAATCTGTGAAACATCTCTTGCACCAAGGATTTAAAAGGGAATTGAGAGACATTGTATTTGAAGAAATTAAAATTGTTGTTTAAGAGGGAAAGGTAATTCTTTTTCTCCACTAGAATTCTTCTGTTGTCAATATTCCCCTGATAATAGAGGTTTTTATTCTGCAATGGATAGGTTAAGACAATCAATTGTTTTCAGCTGACAAATGAAAAGGGATAAAGCACAATTTGGAGGTAAGTAAACACAGAAGTCACTTTCCCCTCAGCATTAACTCACGTCTCTATGGACATTAGACCTGTGTTTATTGAAAGACATGTTATTGCTTTGGATGCTGGGATTTCAGTAGAACAGAACACAAACTCCAGCTTATTGACATCTGCTGCATAGCAAAAAGATGATCAGCTCCTCCGTTTATGTGGATGCACACAAGGAGAAAACATTCATTACGCATCATATTCCATTTACTTTTATACAGAAGTAGTAAAAGCTATTTTTATAGTTAAATAAACACTTTTCCATACAGGTAACTGTTTTCTTAGCATGACAGACGTACCTACATATTCTTCACTGTTATGTATGTATGTGACTTAGTGCCTTTTATATGAATTAAAAGTCCATTATCCTGAATCTGTGCTGTGCATTGCAATTGAAACCCTGCAAGCTCTGCTGTCAATAAGAATAATTAAATAAGCAATATTCAATAGTATTTATAACTGCTGAGGCTTCAAGGTTAAGGCTAGAAACAAAGAAAACTGGAAAAAAAAAAAAAAAAAAAAAAGTAAGGGAAATCCTGAAAGCATCCAGTGAGAAGAAGAATTCTCTTGAGTAACATTTTTGCCTGCATAGAAGCAGACTTTGATGAAACGCACAAAATACTGAATGTCACTTTTTCATATGCACAGCATCCCTTCAGTGCCAATGCACAGTCAGAGCTCCAGCTCAAACATACCAGAAGTGTGCAGCTGGCATACAGAAAAGTAGGAAAACTGGAGAACAACCCTGACCTCCACTGCATGACCTGAACTTACACTGTGTCTGCCCTTGAGTTGCATTTGCACTGTGAGCCACCGTGCTGCACACTCAGTGTGGAGCAGGGAGCTGGGCTGAGAGTTACAGCACAAGGGAGGATATGAGATAGAAGTGTTGGATCAGCCAATACAGACCCTATCAACGGTCCCTTCTTGCTCTTGGATACAACAGCACAGGTGGACAGCCCATGTGCAGATGGGCCCCATTCAACCAAGGGCTCCTCATCCTCCCTGGAGAAGCAGCTTTGGTGAGGTGTTCCCACCCAACAAGGCTTGACTGATAACAAAACAGATGGCAAAATGTGTGTGTGGGGAATGGATTGCTTCATTGAAATGGATATTCATCAGAAAACCTTGAAGATATCACCCAACATCCTTTGCAACTCCCAGAGCAGCAGCCAGCTTACCAATTCTGGCAAGTCCTAATTCTCTGCCTTGGAAATAGCTGACAATACATAGGTGATGGATTTAATGCTTGCAGAATGCCACTGAAAAGAAAATGCTTTATATCTTGAGAATACAAAATCACATCGTCAAGGGAGACACAGTTACACAGAAATTTGATATCTCAGCTATTGCAAAACTTTTGGGGACTGCCTGAACCACTGTAGCTCGTACAGGCATGCATTTGTGTTGCTTTTCCTTTGCCCTAGCAACCAAATTTCATTCCCTCTGGATTTCCCTGCTATTTCTTGCTAAAATGTTCTCAGATGAACAGCTCTTCCCTTGATACACTACCCATAAGTCTTGCTTGGGTTGCTGGAATCAACATTATTATTTTTAGAAAATAGGCTGAGGACTCTGATGCAAATCAGTGTTTACTTTTGTTTGCATGCTTTAGGCTATGCTATTCCCTCTTGTGAATCCATTTTCCTGTGCTCTGTCAGCAGTAATATTTGCTACGTGAGATGATTAGTCCAGGTAAATTAACTCCCTTCATTTGCCTCTTCTCAGACATAAACTTACCTGTTGATTTACACCTGTTGTCTGCTCTTAGCAGCTATGGGCACCTGCATTATTGACCATAAGACAAATATGATTCTAAACGTTATTTTCCAGTTTGATAGCAGCTGAAAGAACAGCCATTTTTTGTTGTTGTTTTTTTTTTTGTTTTCTCCTTATACTATAAGTCAGGTTAAAATAAAAGCAAGGCCTGTCTCAAGCTTATGTAAAACTAGTTAGGAATTCGAACAGTATTATTTTTTATGTTATTAAATTTACTGTAGTTTCAGGGGTTGACATTCACAAAAGCAACCATTTGAAGTCACTGGCACTTATGCACTTTAATCTCCTGGGTGCTTTTGAAGATCTTTCGCAGACTGTATAAATGTGCTATATTCAGTTGCAACAATTTTGTGATGGATGAAGTTTCTGTCAAGCAGGGAGGCTGAACACCACCTCTCTTCGCACTCCATTTCAGTGTTATTACCAAGCTCTCAACTAGAGCAAAATCAATCTGATTTAATTTGCATCAGCTCCCAGTTATTAGCCACCCATTTATAAGCCTGACTGCAGTGCCGTCTGATTGCTTTCTTGATACCTCCGTTGCATCAAAAATGAAAACCATTTTTCTCTTGCTGTATACCTGCACCTACTAGCAGCTGTGTAAGATGTACCTGCAGTAAACATCGGAGAAAGAACTATTACTGTAGATCAGATATTTTCCTCACAGCTGTTGGAATTAATCTCAGACCTGCTCTTTCCCTTGAGATCTCCCAACTTGCGAGACCAGGCAGGGCTCCACCACATTATTTGCAGCATGGTTCAATGGATTCCAGGGCAAGAAGCCTAGCTCCAGAAATCATACAGTCACAGAAAGAACCTCCATTTGCCAGTTCACACAGTTTCAAAGAAATTCTTAAAATGCGAATGGAGTACAACCAAAGCAATGGTGCCTGTAATTCCTGGCAGGTGCAAATAGCATTGCTGAGGTACAGCTACTAAGCACTTCTTGCTGGGATTGCAAAGTGCAAGAATATGGGATGTCTGCATTTATCAGGGAAAGAGTGCAGCAGCCTGGTAATCCTCATGCCTGTATAAGTGTGCTCCTCTCATCTCTTTGCTGCTGTCTCTGCTGTGTTTGAAATGGCTCCTCCAGTACTGATTAGTAAAAAGCTCTAAGCCGAATTTGGTTAACCATGCATGGGTCATCACCTCTCCCAATTCATTCTGCCCGTGACGTTTGTTTGTTTGTTAAATTTTCACTGCCTGCTTTAGATTCTTCTTTGTTGATGTCATTAAACAAAACATTTTAGTAATGAAATAGTACTTCCTAATATTTACATATACATATGTAATGCTGTAGCACTATAATGTGATGGAAAGTACAGCAATAATAGCAGTGGCACAATCCTAGGCTACAGCAAATGAGAACAAGCCCAAATGCAGCAGCCTCAGAAACAAAGGAAGAAAAGCTGCTTATCCTTAGAAAGGTTCAGGTAGGCAGGGATCTCCAGTGAGATACCCACACCTCCACTGCCAACCCTTACATAAGGTTTGGGAAGGTGGATCTATCCCTTCCAGTCACTCACTGCATGCGCCTGAGCTCTCCTGGGTTGGCCCTGCCTTCCTACCAGGTGCTCAGTCACTGGTTCAGGCCATGACTTAGCATTTCCACTGCAACATACATAA